>NW_027362770.1:168631360-169313860 GCF_046119375.1 Phyllobates terribilis
GTGTTCTGCGGGGGGCATCATACTGTGTTATGTGTTCTGCGGGGGGGCATCATACTGTGTTATGTGCTCTGCGGGGGGGGCATCATACTGTGTGATGTGCTCTGCGGGGGGGGCATCATACTGTGTGATGTGCTCTGCGGGGGGGCATCATACTGTGTGATGTGCTCTGCGGGGGGCATCATACTGTGTGATGTGCTCTGCGGGGGGCGTCATACTGTGTAATGGGTTCTGCGGGGGGCGTCATACTGTGTGATGGGTTCTGCGGGGGGGCGTCATACTGTGTGATGGGTTCTGCGGGGGGGCGTCATACTGTGTGATGGGTTCTGCAGGGGGGTGTCATACTGTGTGATGGGCGTCATACTGTGTGATGGGCTCGGCGGGGGGGCGTCATACTGTGTGATGGGCTCTGCGGGGGGCATTATACTGTGTGATGGGTTCTGCGGGGGTCATCATACTGTGTGATGGGCTCTGCGGGGGGGGCGTCATACTGTGTGATGGGCTCTGCGGGGGGGCATCATACTGTGTAGGGAACACTATACTGTGTGTAGGGGGTCATCATACTGTGTTATGGGCTCTGCGCGGGGGCGTCATACTGTGTGATGGGCTCTGCAGGGGGGGCGTCATACTGTGTGATGGGCTATAGAGGGGGCGTCATACTGTGTGATGGGCTCTGCGGGGGGCGTCATACTGTGTGATGGATTCTGCGGGGGGGCGTCATACTGTGTGATGGGCTCTGCGGGCGGGGCGTCATACTGTGTGATGGGCTCTGCGGGGGGGCGTCATACTGTGTGATGGGCTCTGCGGGGGGGCGTCATACTGTGTGATGGGCTCTGCGGGGGGGGGCGTCATACTGTGTGATGTGCTCTGCGGGGGGTCATCATGCTGTGTGATGTGATCTGCGGGGGTCATCATGCTGTGTGATGTGCTCTGCGGGGGGTCATCATGCTGTGTGATGGGCTCTGCGGGGGGGCATCATACTGTGTGATGAGCTCTGCGGGGGGGCATCATACTGTGTGATGGGCTCTGCGGGGGGGCATCATACTGTGTGATGGGCTCTGCGGGGGGCATCATGCTGTGTGATGTGCTCTGTGGGGGGGCATCATGCTGTGTGATGTGCTCTGCGGGGGGGCATCATACTGTGTGATGTGCTCTGCGGGGGGGCATCATACTGTGTGATGTGCTCTGCGGGGGGGCATCATACTGTGTGATGTGCTCTGCGGGGGGGCATCATACTGTGTGATGTGCTCTGCGGGGGGGCATCATACTGTGTGATGTGCTCTGCGGGGGGGCATCATACTGTGTGATGTGTTCTGCGGGGGGCGTCATACTGTGTGATGTGCTCTGCGGGGGGCGTCATACTGTGTGATGTGCTCTGCGGGGGGGGCATCATACTGTGTGATGTGCTCTGCAGGGGGGCGTCATACTGTGTGATGTGCTCTGCGGGGGGGCGTCATACTGTGTGATGGGTTCTGCGGGGGGGCGTCATACTGTGTGATGGGTTCTGCGGGGGGTGTCATACTGTGTGATGGGTTCTGCGGGGGGGTGTCATACTGTGTGATGGGCTCGGCGGGGGGGCGTCATACTGTGTGGGCTCTGCGGGGGGGGCATTATACTGTGTGATGGGCTCTGCGGGGGGGCGTCATACTGTGTGATGGGTTCTGCGGGGGGGGAGTCATACTGTGTGATGGGTTCTGCGGGGGGGGACTCATACTGTGTGATGGGTTCTGCGGGGGTCATCATACTGTGTGATGGGCTCCGCGGGGGGGGCATCATACTGTGTGATGGGCTCCGCGGGGGGGCATCATACTGTGTGATGGGCTCCGCGGGGGGGCATCATACTGTGTGATGGGTTCAGCGGAGGAGCATCATACTGTGTAGGGAACACTATACTGTGTGTAGGGGGTCATCATACTGTGTTATGGGCTCTGCGGGGGGGCGTCATACTGTGTGATGGGCTCTGCAGGGGGGGCGTCATACTGTGTGATGGGCTCTGCCGGGGGGGCGTCATACTGTGTGATGGGCTCTGCGGGGGGGGCGTCATATTGTGTGATGGGCTCTGCGGGGGGGCGTCATACTGTGTGATGGGCTCTGCGGGGGGGCGTCATACTGTGTGATGGGTTCTGCGGGGGGGCGTCATACTGTGTGATGGGTTCTGCGGGGGGGCGTCATACTGTGTGATTGGCTCTGCGGGGGGGGCGTCATACTGTGTGATTGGCTCTGCGGGGGGGCATCATACTGTGTGATGGGTTCAGCGGGGGAGAATCATACTGTGTAGGGAACACTATACTGTGTGTAGGGGGTCATCATACTGTGTTATGGGCTCTGCGGGGGGGCGTCATACTGTGTGATGGGCTCTGCGGGGGGGCGTCATACTGTGTGATGGGCTCTGCGGCGGGGCGTCATACTGTGTGATGGGCTCTTTGGCGGGGCGTCATACTGTGTGATGGGCTCTGCGGGGGGCGTCATACTGTGTGATGGGCTCTGCGGGGGGGCATCATACTGTGTGATGGGTTCAGCGGGGGAGCATCATACTGTGTAGGGAACACTATACTGTGTGTAGGGGGTCATCATACTGTGTGATGGGTTCTGCGGGGGGGGCCTCATACTGTGTGATGGGCTCTGCGGGGGGGGCCTCATACTGTGTGATGGGCTCTGCGGGGGGGGCCTCATACTGTGTGATGGGCTCTGCGGGGGGGGCCTCATACTGTGTGATGGGTTCAGCGGGGGAGCATCATACTGTGTAGGGAACACTATACTGTGTGTAGGGGGTCATCATACTGTGTGATGGGTTCTGCGGGGGGGGGCCTCATACTGTGTGATGGGCTCTGCGGGGGGGCGTCATACTGTGTGATGGGCTCTGCGGGGGGGCGTCATACTGTGTGATGGGCTCTGCGGGGGGGCGTCATACTGTGTGATGGGCTCTGCGGGGGGGCATCATACTGTGTGATGGGCTCTGCGGGGGGGCATCATACTGTGTGATGGGCTCTGCGGGGGGGGCGTCATACTGTGTGATGGGCTCTGCGGGGGGGCGTCCTACTGTGTGATGGGCTCTGCGGGGGGGCATCATACTGTGTGATGGGTTCAGCGGGGGAGCATCATACTGTGTAAGGAACACTATACTGTGTGTAGGGGGTCATCATACTGTGTTATGGACTCTGCGGGGGGGGCGTCATACTGTGTGATGGGCTCTGTGGGGGGGCGTCATACTGTGTGATGGGCTCTGCGGGGGGGCGTCATACTGTGTGATGGGCTCTGCGGGGGGGGCGTCTTACTGTGTGATGGGCTCTGCGGGAGGGCATCATACTGTGTGATGGGTTCAGCGGGGGAGCATCATACTGTGTAAGGAACACTATACTGTGTGTAGGGGGGTCATCATACTGTGTGATGGGTTCTGCGGGGGGGCGTCATACTGTGTGATGGGCTCTGCGGGGGGGGCGTCATATTGTGTGATGGGCTCTGCGGGGGGGCGTCATACTGTGTGATGGGTTCTGCGGGGGGGCGTCATACTGTGTGATGGGTTCTGCGGGGGGGCGTCATACTGTGTGATTGGCTCTGCGGGGGGGGCGTCATACTGTGTGATTGGCTCTGCGGGGGGGCATCATACTGTGTGATGGGTTCAGCGGGGGAGAATCATACTGTGTAGGGAACACTATACTGTGTGTAGGGGGTCATCATACTGTGTTATGGGCTCTGCGGGGGGGCGTCATACTGTGTGATGGGCTCTGCGGGGGGGCGTCATACTGTGTGATGGGCTCTGCGGGGGGGGCGTCATACTGTGTGATGGGTTCAGCGGGGGAGCATCATACTGTGTAAGGAACACTATACTGTGTGTAGGGGGTCATCATACTGTGTGATGGGTTCTGCGGGGGGGCGTCATACTGTGTGATGGGCTCTGCGGGGGGTCATCATACTGTGTTATGGGCTCTGCGGGGGGGCGTCATACTGTGTGATGGGCTCTGCGGGGGGGGGGCGTCATACTGTGTGATGGGCTCTGCGGGGGGGGCGTCATACTGTGTGATGGGCTCTGCGGGGGGGGCGTCATACTGTGTGATGGGCTCTGCGGGGGGGGCATCATACTGTGTGATGGGGTCTGCAGGGGGGGGCGTCATACTGTGTGATGGGCTCTGCGGGGGGGCGTCATACTGTGTGATGGGCTCTGCGGGGGGGCGTCATACTGTGTGATGGGCTCTGCGGGGGGGCGTCATACTGTGTGATGGGTTCTGCGGGGGGGGCGTCATACTGTGTGATGGGCTCCGCGGGGGGGCATCATACTGTGTGATGTGCTCTGCGGGGGGGCGTCATACTGTGTGATGGGCTCTGCGGGGGGGGCGTCATACTGTGTGATGGGCTCTGCGAGGGGGCATCATACTGTGTGATGGGCTCTGCGGGGGGGCATCATACTGTGTGATGGGCTCTGCGGGGGGGCATCATACTGTGTGATGGGCTCTGCGGGGGTAACATCATACTGTGTGATGGGCTCTGCGGGGGTAACATCATACTGTGTGATGTGCTCTGCGGGGGTAACATCATACTGTGTGATGTGCTCTGCGGGGGGGGCATCATACTGTGTAGGGAACACTATACTGTGTGTAGGGGGTCATCATACTGTGTTATGGGCTCTGCGGGGGGGCGTCATACTGTGTGATGGGCTCTGCGGGGGGGCGTCATACTGTGTGATGGGCTCTGCGGGGGGGGCGTCATACTGTGTGATGGGCTCTGCGGGGGGGCGTCATACTGTGTGATGGGCTCTGTGGGGGGCATCATACTGTGTAGGGAACACTATACTGTGTGTAGGGGGTCATCATACTGTGTGATGGGTTCTGCGGGGGGGGGCCTCATACTGTGTGATGGGCTCTGCGGGGTGGGGCGTCATACTGTGTGATGGGCTCTGCGGGAGGGCATCATAATGTGTGATGGGTTCAGCGGGGGAGCATCATACTGTGTAAGGAACACTATACTGTGTGTAGGGGGTCATCATACTGTGTGATGGGCTCTGCGGGGGGGCGTCATACTGTGTGATGGGCTCTGCGGGGGGGGCGTCATACTGTGTGATGGGTTCTGCAGGGGGGGCGTCATACTGTGTGATGGGTTCTGCAGGGGGGGGCGTCATACTGTGTGATGGGTTCAGAGGGGGAGCATCATACTGTGTAGGGAACACTATACTGTGTGTAGGGGGTCATCATACTGTGTTATGGGCTCTGCGGGGGAGGCGTCATACTGTGTGATGGGCTCTGCGGGGGGGGCGTCATACTGTGTGATGGGCTCTGCGGGGGGGGCGTCATACTGTGTGATGGGTTCTGCAGGGGGGGGCGTCATACTGTGTGATGGGTTCTGCGGGGGGGGCGTCATACTGTGTGATGGGTTCTGCGGGGGGGCGTCATACTGTGTGATGGGCTCTGCGGGGGGGGGCGTCATACTGTGTGATGGGCTCTGCGGGGGTGGCATCATACTGTGTGATGGGTTCAGCGAGGGAGCATCATACTGTGTAGGGAACACTATACTGTGTGTAGGGGGTCATCATACTGTGTGATGGGCTCTGCGGGGGGGCGTCATACTGTGTGATGGGCTCTGCGGGGGGGGCGTCATACTGTGTGATGGGCTCTGCGGGGGGGGCGTCATACTGTGTGATGGGTTCTGCGGGGGGGGCGTCATACTGTGTGATGGGTTCTGCGGGGGGGGGCGTCATACTGTGTGATGGGCTCTGCGGGGGGGGGCGTCATACTGTGTGATGGGCTCTGCGGGGGGGGCGTCATACTGTGTGATGGGCTCTGCGGGGGGGCGTCATACTGTGTGATGGGCTCTGCGGGAGGGCATCATACTGTGTGATGGGCTCTGCGGGAGGGCATCATACTGTGTAGGGAACACTATACTGTGTGTAGGGGGTCATCATACTGTGTTATGGGCTCTGCGGGGGGGCGTCATACTGTGTGATGGGCTCTGCGGGGGGGCGTCGTACTGTGTGATGGGCTCTGCGGGGGGGCGTCATACTGTGTGATGGGCTCTGCGGGGGGGCATCATACTGTGTGATGGGCTCTGCGGGGGGGCATCATACTGTGTGATGGGCTCTGCGGGGGGGCATCATACTGTGTGATGGGCTCTGCGGGGGGGCATCATACTGTGTGATGGGTTCAGCGGGGGAGCATCATACTGTGTAGGGAACACTATACTGTGTGTAGGGGGTCATCATACTGTGTGATGGGTTCTGCGGGGGGGGCCTCATACTGTGTGATGGGCTCTGCGGGGGGGGCCTCATACTGTGTGATGGGCTCTGCGGGGGGGGCCTCATACTGTGTGATGGGCTCTGCGGGGGGGGCCTCATACTGTGTAATGGGCTCTGCGGGGGGGCCTCATACTGTGTAATGGGCTCTGCGGGGGGGCGTCATACTGTGTGATGGGCTCTGCTGGGGGGCATCATACTGTGTGATGGGCTCTGCGGGGGGGCATCATACTGTGTGATGGGCTCTGCGGGGGGGCATCATACTGTGTGATGGGCTCTGCGGGGGGGCATCATACTGTGTGATGGGCTCTGCGGGGGGAACATCATACTGTGTGATGTGCTCTGCGGGGGGGGCATCATACTGTGTAGGGAACACTATACTGTGTGTAGGGGGTCATCATACTGTGTGATGGGCTCTGCGGGGGGGGCGTCATACTGTCTGATGGGCTCTGCGGGGGGGGCGTCATACTGTGTGATGGGCTCTGCGGGGGGGGCGTCATACTGTGTGATGGGTTCTGCGGGGGGGGCGTCATACTGTGTGATGGGTTCTGCGGGGGAGAATCATACTGTGTAGGGAACACTATACTGTGTGTAGGGGGGCATCATACTGTGTGATGGGTTCTGCAGGGGGGTCATCATACTGTGTGGGTAAATTTACAGTGGGCGCATCAGACTGTATGGGGGAACACTATACTGTGTGTAGGGGGGGGCATCATACTGTGTGATGGGCTCTGTGGGTGGTATGTGCCCCTCTTTCTTATCCTTCAAAGTTGGAAGGTTTGGTAAAGGGGGTGTCTACAATGGCACTAGCTGGGCACAATATTGGGCACTGAAATGGCATATCTGTGGAATGAAGGAAAATTGCAATTTTTACTTTATGATGTGTGGTAATTTCTGAAAAACATCTGCCCACTACACCTCTTGAGAAGTGTCTTGAGGTGTGTAGTTTCCAAAGTGGGTTCACTTCTCGAGGGTTTCTTATCTTATTTCATCTCAAAGCCTCTGCAATATTCTGCCTATATTACGGCAGTCACTAAATTTGGCCTCAAGTGTTCATGGCGGTGTTTCACGCCTCAACTATGTTGTATATCCAGGCAAAAGAATAGGACCGCATGCAGGGTGTTTATAAAATCAGAAAACCCAGCATCATAATTAGGGAGCTGTCTTCTCACTCCGGCACAACAATATGAGGCTCCGTGCCCACAATGACCTTTTGGTGTGTATTTGACGCTGCGTATTTTTGATGCACCAAAAATGCAGCGTCTTACAGTTCTAGCAAAGTGGATGGGATTCATAGAAATCTCCTGCTCACTGTGCTTCTGTTTTACTCCGCGTAAACTCACTTGCGGTGCGTCGATTTCTCTTGCGGGTGCGCTGAGTGTTTTATGCAGATTTTACCCATAGACTTGCATTAGATGCGGAAAATCCACAGGTAAAAAAAAAAAAGCACATGCGTTTTTAGTGCGTTTCCGCAGCAGAGACACATAAAAAACGCATGTAATCCGCACCTAAGTATATCAATAAGGTTTTGTCAAAGCTAAATACCAGGAAAAACAAAGCAGCTTTATTTAAAGCATGACACACCAAAAAGAGACAAAAAAGCATGTTAAAAAAATGCAAGTAACCTAATTTAAATAATAGGTGCAGAAAATCTGCAACACCAAAAATTTACCAAAAGCTCAAAGTCGGAACAGAGCTGATGCACTGCGATGTATTGTACAAGCGATCGGATGATTGCATCAAGTCTCCTAAGGGGACTAAAATACAGCTAAAAGTGGGAAAAAAAGTTGTTTTCTTTAAATACGAAAAAAATTGCAAATTACCCCCTCATGCCTAATTAAAAACAAAAACAATAAAATGAAATTGAAATAGACTTCCAAGCTTTTTTTGGTACAAAACATAAGCCCTCACACAGCCCCAATACCTCGAAAATTGAAAACGTTACTGGTCTCGGAAAATGGTGACAAAAGCAACTTGCATGGCTATATTGCTGGAAAAATAAAAATAAAAAGTTATGGCTCTTGGAATAAGGGGAGGAAAAAAACAAAATGGAAAATAGCCCAATCATGAAGGGCTTAAAATGGGGTCTGGTTTGGGGAAGGGGGGGTGGGGTTTACTAACATATGAACCCCCTAAAACTCATTGCAAAAGAGAATAGAGCAAAGCAAGAAATCGAACTACAGGAAAGTAAGGAATCCACTTACCTGTACAACTGTAACAATGAATATATAGCTGCCCCAGACAAAAGTATGCACATAAAATAGTGAGGATTCTCATGTTTTGAGCAGGTCTGTTTCTAAAATCACCTAAAAATGCTTGAAAAACTCTTATTTATTTCAATTATAATGCTCTTTGCTGTACATATGAAAAAAAATACCTGCCTGAGTTTTTTTTGGTGTAGGTCCGCTCCAAAAAACTCCTGGAAAAAAAAAAAAAAAAAAAAAAAATCGCTTAAGGCTGAGTTCACACGATGCGTTTTTCATGCGTTTCCGCGGCGTTTTTGCAGTTGCGTAAACGCCGCGGAAACGCATGAAAAACGCATGGTAGAAGGGAAGCAATGTTCCCCAATGGAAATCCGCATGTGCTGTGCCCATGATGCGGATTTTTCCGCAGCGTAAACGCTGCGGTCAAAAATCCGCAGCATGTCAATTAATTTTGCGGAAACGCTGCTCTTTTGCCGCCATTGACTTGCATTAGACCGCATGGAATCCGCATCACTGTATATGTTGATGCGCTTTTCATGCGGTCTAATGTGCGGATGGTACCCGGGTGTGGATGAGAGGACTCTCATCCAGACCCAGGTACCATTAAAAAAAAAAGAATAAAATAAAAAATATATATATACTCACCTTCTGACGGCCCGCGCTGCGTCCTGCCGGCTTCCCGGGCACTTCGCGGTTGAATGAAGAAGGACCTTCGCTGACGTCAGAGTCATGTGACGGGTCACGTGACGCTGACGTCGGAAGGTCCTAAAGTCTTCACTGCCGGCAGCCGGGACCGATGAAGCAGGACACCGGGGGCCATCAGAGGGTAAAGTATAGATTTATTTTTTATTTTTTGACATTCACACACTATATAAATCCATGCCGGTTGCATGGATTTATATAGTGTAAAGTTGACAAGCACTTTCCAAGTGATGCTAAAATCGCCTGGAAAGCGCTTGTCAACCCGCATGCGGAAATGAAAGTGAAGACCGCTTCATTTCCGCATGTCCCTGGCAGGAAACCGCATGTACAATCCGCATGCGTTTTTTCCTGCCAGAGAGATGCAGAAACGCTCAGGAAAAAATCCTGAGCATTTCTGCATCGTGTGCACATACCCTAAATTTGAGACTCGTTCTATTCATTTCTACGCTTCAGGTTTTTGAAGAACACTTGGTAGGGAAAAAAAAAGGAAAATCCATGTCACTTCTTTGAAGTGTCTCCTGATGGACAACACTCCAAACTAGACACTGTCCAATCAAACCTATTCAAAAAAACTTTTCAAAACTTCTTTAGGAAATGATTCAAGAAACAGAAAACTCTTCTAAAAACTCCCCAAAGGCTATGTGCGCACACACACATGATGTCTTAAGACTTTCACAAAGTCACGTCAGGAAAAAGCCAGCTGCTTTTTCCGCGGTGGTTCCGCCGCCGTTTTTGCGCTCGCTTTCACAGAGGCTCTTACGCCAGCGTCTTCATCCTATATTCTCTACTAAGAGAGCAGGTGGCATCTGAGCGGAAGACGCCTGAAGAATGAAGGTTACGTCATTTAACAGCTCCAGGGTTTCCGAAGCCTAAAGCAGTTAAAAGAAGTCAAAAAAGGACTAAACATGTGCACAACAGAGTCGTTTTGACATTGCTGTGCATTATGTCCATACTTTGAGTTGGCTTTGCAGCACTTTTTCATTGGCTGTAAGCCATAATCAACATTAACAGAAATAAACACTTGAAATAGACCACTCTGTTTGTAATGACTCTATATAATATGAGTTTCACTTTTTGTATTGAAGAAATTAAATAAATTAACTTTTTGATGATATTCTAATTTTGTGAGATGCACCTGTAGTCTTCTTCGTCTTGTTCCTTCTACTCTTCCGACCATGATGTCCTTTCCCAGTGATCGCTCTATTCGTATGATGTTTCCAAAGTTGACAAGTCGTAACTTGGTGACCCTTGCTTCGAGTGACATGTCTGGCTTGATTTGTTGCAAACATAATTTCAGGGGGGAAAAAAATAAATTAAGAAGAGGAGCGTTTTCTGAAGCGATTTCTGCTAGTTTTTGAGATCCTCAAAAGTAAAAAAAAAAAAGTTTGAAAAATGACGCTGACGTAAAGCAGACATACGGTAACCGTTGTTAACTATTTTGTGTGTTATGATGAGCTGTTTTAAAGGGAATCTGTCACCCCCGAGATCTATCATACCTCTAATATGGGCATACAGGTGATAGAAATGTGAATCTATACTTACCTGTATGCCTGATATTATAGGTCTACTTGCTTTGTAATAGCTTTTTATTAAATTCGTTTTGGCAAGAAATCCCCGCCTATTAGCTTAATTTCCATATCTCCCTTGTCCCCTGTCCCCTGCACGCCACAGGGCCCTGTGACGTGCAGTTCCCGGCCGGATGCGCAGGCGCCGGGAAGGCAGAGTGACTCACCGGCGCCTGCGCACAAGTTTCCTGCACCACAAGGCTACACAGACGGCAGGAAGAAGAGCGCCTTCCGTACAGGGTAAATTGCGCAGGCGCAGTATCTGGCTGGGAACTGCACGTCACAGGGCCCTGTGCCCAATATTTTTTAAATAAAAAAGTCAGCTTGGAGCGCAGAAAATAAACCCTCACCCAGCCCCAGATCCCGAAAAATGGAGACGCTACTGGTCTCGGAAAATGGCGCCATTTCTTTTATTTATTTTTTTACAAACTTTTCACTACTTAAAAAAGAACCTATACATGTTTGGTATCTGCGAACTCGTATTGACCTGGAGAATCATAATGGCCGGTCAGTTTTAGCATTTCATCAACATGGTAAGTATAAAAAAAAAAAAAAAAAAAAAATCACAATTGTGGAATAGCACTATTTTTTTGCAATTTCACCGCACTTGGAATTTTTTTTCCCCGTCTTCCAGTACACTATATGGTAAAACCAATGGTGTCGTTCAACCAAAATATTAAATAATTTAATCTGATCGGGAAATGGATTAACGAGGAAAAAAAAAAAAAAAAAAAAAAAAAAATCGAAAAGGCAGAATTTCTTTTTTTTTTTTAAGCCGCCTCAACATTGCAATAAAATGCAAAAAGAGAAGATCAAAACATTGTATCTACCCCAAAATTGTGTCAGTAAATACATGAGCTCAGGGTGCAAAAAATAAGAATAAGCCCTCACACAGCCCCATATCTCAAAAATTGAAAACCTTTACTGGTCTCGGAAAATGGCAGCGAAAGCAACTCATATGGCTATATTGACGGAAAAAAAAAAAAAAAAGTTATGGCTCTTGGAAGAAGGGAAGGTAAAAATGGAAATTAGTCCGATCATGAAGGGGTCTTGTTTGGGGGTTTCCGAACGTATGGGCCCCTTACAACTCATTTCAAAAGTGAATAGAGCAAAGCAAGAAATCGCACTACTGGAAAGTAAGGAAGCCACTTACCTGTACGCTTGGCATAATGTATATATAGCGCTTTTTTTCTTGGCTTGACAAATGTCATGTCACTTCTAATGATAGTTTTCTGAGGTTTTTTTTGGTGTAGGTTCGCTGCAAAAACGCTTCGAATATCGCTTAAAAAAAAAAAAAAAGACTCGTCCTATTGATTTATATCTATAAAACCACTTTGCTGCTCTTATGTGCAGTGTTTTTAGCAGGGAGTTTTTTACGCTTCAGGTTTTTGAAAAACGCTTGGGGAGGAAAAAAAAATAAAATGCACGTCACTTCTTTGAAGGGACTACCGATGGAAGCACTCCAAACTAGACCCTGTCCAATCAGAGGACTGTAAAAAAATATATATATAAATATATATAGGTATATACAGTACAGACCAAAAGTTTGGACACATCTTCTCATTCAAAGATTTTTCTGTATTTTCATGACTATGAAAATTTTACATTCACACTGAAGGCATCAAAACTATGAATTAACACATGTGGAATTATATACTTAACAAAAAAGTGTGAAACAACTGAATATATGTCTTATATTCTAGGTTCTTCAAAGTAGCCACCTTTTGCTTTGATGACTGCTTTGCACACTCTTGGCATTCTCTTGATGAGCTTCAAGACGTAGTCACCGGAAATGGTCTTCACTTCACAGATGTGCCCTGTCAGGTTTAATAAGTGGGATTTCTTGCCTTATAAATGGGGTTGGGACCATCAGTTGTGTTGTTCAGAAGTCTGGTGGATACAGAGCTGATAGTCCTACTGAATAGACTGTTAGCTGCTTTTTTCTTGAAATAATACAAAGTCGAAGTAAAGAAATACAAGTGGCCATCATTACTTTAAGAAATGAAGGTCAGTCAGTCCGAAAAATTGGGGAAACTTTGAAAGTGTCCCCAAGTGCAGCTGCAAAAACCATCAAGTGCTACAAAGAAACTGGCTCACATGAGGACTGCCCCAGGAAAGGAAGACCAAGAGTCACCTCTGCTTCTGAGGATAAGTTTATCCGAGTCACTAGCCTCAGAAATCGCAGGTTAACAGCAGCTCAGATCAGAGACCAGGTCAATGCCACACAGAGTTCTAGCAGCAGACACATCTCTACAACAACTGTTAAGAGGAGACTTTGTGCAGCAGGCCTTCATGGTAAAATATCTGCTAGGAAACCACTGCTAAGGACAGGCAATAAGCAGAAGAGACAAGCTTTGGCTAAAGAACACAAGGAATGGACATTAGACCAGTGGAAATCTGTGCTTTGGTCTGATGAGTCCAAATTTGAGATCTTTGGTTCCAACCACCGTGTCTTTGTGCGACGCAGAAAAGGTGAACGGATGGACTCTACATGCCTGGTTCCCACCATGAAGCATGGAGGAGGAGGTGTGATGGTGTGGGGGTGCTTTGCTGGTGACACTGTTGGGGATTTATTCAAAATTGAAGGCATACTGAACCAGCATGGCTACCACAGCATCTTGCAGCGGCATGCTATTCCATGCGGTTTGTGTTTAGTTGGACCATCACAATCACCCCAAACACACCTCCAGGCTGTGTAAGGGCTATTTGACCAAGGAGGAGAGTGATGGGGGGCTACGCCTGATGACCTGGCCTCCACAGTCACCAGACCTGAACACAATCGAGATGGTTTGGGGTGAGCTGGACCACAGAGTGAAGGCAAAAGGGTCAACAAGTGCTAAGCATCTCTGGGAACTCCTTCAAGATTGTTGGAAGACCATTTCCGGTGACTACCTGAAGCTCATCAAGAGAATGCCAAGAGTGTGCAAAGCAGTCATCAAAGCAAAAGGTGGCTACTTTGAAGAACCTAGAATATAAGACATATTTTCAGTTGTTTCACACTTTTTTGTTAAGTATATAATTCCACATGTGTTAATTCATAGTTTTGATGCCTTCAGTGTGAATGTACAATTTTCATAGTCATGAAAATACAGAAAAATCTTTAAATGAGAAGGTGTGTCCAAACTTTTTGTCTGTACTGTATATCCCCCAAAATTATTCAAAACCTCTTTAGGAAATGCTTGAAGAAACAGAAAACTCCTCTAAAAACTCCACAAAGGCTATGTGCACACACATGATGTCTTAAGACTTTCACAAAGTCACTTCAGGAAAAAGCCAGCTGCTTTTCTTGATGCAATAACGGGCGATCAAAACATCGTATCTACCCCAATATGGTATAAATAAAAAAAAAAGTCAGCTTGGTGCACAGAAAATAAGCCCTCACCCGGCCCCAGATCCCGAAAAATGGAGACGCTACCGGTCTCGGAAAATAGCGACTTTTCTTTTACAAACTTTTGATTTTTTTTCTCACCACTTAAATAAAAAAGAACCTATACATGTTTGGTGTCTGCGAACTCGTAATGACCTGGAGAATCATAATGTCAGGTCAGTTTTAGCATTTCATGCACGTGGTAAATAAAAAATTTTAAAAATTGTGGAATTGCGTATTTTTTTGCAATTGGAATTTTTTTTTCCAGTTTTCAGGTACACTATATGGTAAAATCAATGGTGTCGTTCAAAAGTGCAACAAAACAAGCCCTCACGCGGTCATATTGATGGGGGGGGGGAAAAAAAAAAAAAAAAAAAAAGTTATGGCTCCGGGAAGAAAGGGGAGAAAAAAAACAAAAGCGCAAAAACACAAGATGGCCCCGGGGTGAAGGGGGTTAAGGAACGTAAGTTTGGAAATGGAAAATTTTTCAGATACTTTTATAGTTAAAGGCAAAACGTATTGTACGTAAAGTACAATGCGTCACAAAAAAAAAAAAATTGCAGGGTTTTTAGAGGAGTTCTCACAACTTATTACCACATAAGTGACATGGGTCAGATTTGAGAAAAAAAAATGGCTTTCTGATAGGAAAGTCGTAACAGACGATGGGTATAGAAGGGTATCGTAAAGTACAAAGCGTCACAAAAAAGAAAAAAAACAGGATTTTTTAGAGGTGATTGGTATAGGAGTGTATCGTAAAGTACAAAGCGTCACAGAGAAAAAAAAAAAAAAAAAAATCGCAGGATTTTTAGAGCCGTTATTACCACATAAAGTGACACGGGTCAGATTTGAAAAAATAAAATTGCTTTCTGACAGTAAAGTCATAACACATGATTGGTATAGGAGGGTATCGTAAAGTACAAAGCATCACAGAAAAAAAAATCTCAGGATTTTTAGAGGCGTTCTAACGAGTTTTTACCACATAAAGTGACATGGGTCAGATTTGAGGAAAAAAAAATGGCTGACAGTAAAGTCATGAGACGATTGGTATAGGAGTGTATCGTAAAGTACAAAGCGTCACAAAAAAAAAATTACAGGGTTTTTAGAGGAGTTCTCACCAGTTTTTACCACATAAAGTGACATAGGTCAGATTTGGGGGAAAAAAATAGCTTTCTGATAGGAAAGTCATAACAGACGATTGGTATAGGATTGTATTGGCCTGTCAACCATTGTTTCGAGCAGTCCTGGTCCTGGACCAACCACCGCTTTTGTTATGAAGCCGCCGTCCCCTCCTCCTGACGGATGTGACAATTCCTCCTCACACGTTTTCCCGCCCAGACCCTCTCCCATAAAAGGACAATAGATAAAGCGGGAAGAGTGACGTCACCGCCCTCATGCAAATGAGCTTGATTGAAGAGTAGCTGAGCGTGGGAACGGCGCAGGCGCAGTAGACGCTGGGAATCATTTCGCTTCATTTTTTTTTTTTTTTTGCAACCAGTTTGTGACCCGGGACGCTGCAAAAGATACGACAAAGTTCTAGTAAGTGCACGATAGACGGTGTGCGTGGTGTCTGTCGCGATATATCGCGCGGCAGTAGCTGTGCACGCTCTGGGCTCCTTGTGCATCGTGTTTCTCCTGTGTTGTCACTTGTAATGGTCGCATATAACCTGGGCAGAAGTCTCTTAAAAGTCTCTAGGGGGGTGGGAGTGGAGGGATGGAGGTGCACGCTGCAGTGTCGGTGCCATGTGTCAGCGCTGCACGCTGCTTCCTCCATTGTTCACCTCATGGAGGTGCAGATGGCGCAGAATGTAGTGATGCACGGGCTGATTGCATTGACACTGAGTTAGGAAGCATGCAATGCAACACATGTCACCCAGTGCAAAAAGTGCATTAATCTAAAAGTATGTACACCCCTTTTTATAGTCGGGGTGCAGTGTTTAGTATTGGGAAGGGGGTGTCCTTACAGTTCTGCAGGGATTTAGGGTTGGGGGGTGGGGAGCCCTGTGGGTGGTCAGGCTGTTGCACGTAGGCAAAACAAAGGCATGCACAGAGCCCACCATGTCATCCATGCCATGTATTGCATCCCCCCCTATCCCACCAGAGATGTGTCCATGTGCTGTGTCAATGAAGCAGCAGACCTGGAGCTGGGGGCACTGGAATCCAGGTCTGCATCCCTGGGAAACTTCATCAAATCCCAATTTAAAGGAAATCCCAATTTAAAGGGACGTGCGTCGGTGATTGATTACACACACACCCCCCCCATGCAAAACTGTTATGGTGCTCATCGGTAAGGACTCTCCTACTTGAATATCACCCCCCCCCCATGCAAAACTGTTATGGTGCTCATCGGTAAGGACTCTCCTACTTGAATATCACCCCCCCCCCCCCCATGCAAAACTGTTATGGTGCTCATCGGTAAGGACTCTCCTACTTGAATATCACCCCCCCCCCCCCCCATGCAAAACTGTTATGGTGCTCATCGGTAAGGACTCTCCTACTTGAATATCACCCCCCCCCCATGCAAAACTGTTATGGTGCTCATCGGTAAGGACTCTCCTACTTGAATATCACCCCCCCCCCCATGCAAAACTGTTATGGTGCTCATCGGTAAGGACTCTCCTACTTGAATATCACCCCCCCCCCCCCATGCAAAACTGTTATGGTGCTCATCGGTAAGGACTCTCCTACTTGAATATCACCCCCCCCATGCAAAACTGTTATGGTGCTCATCGGTAAGGACTCTCCTACTTGAATATCACCCCCCCCCCCCCCAATGCAAAACTGTTATGGTGCTCATCGGTAAGGACTCTCCTACTTGAATATCACCCCCCCATGCAAAACTGTTATGGTGCTCATCGGTAAGGACTCTCCTACTTGAATATCACCCCCCCCCCCCCCAATGCAAAACTGTTATGGTGCTCATCGGTAAGGACTCTCCTACTTGAATATCACCCCCCCCATGCAAAACTGTTATGGTGCTCATCGGTAAGGACTCTCCTACTTGAATATCACCCCCCCCCCCCATGCAAAACTGTTATGGTGCTCATCGGTAAGGACTCTCCTACTTGAATATCACCCCCCCATGCAAAACTGTTATGGTGCTCATCGTAAGGACTCTCCTACTTGAATATCACCCCCCCCCCCCCAATGCAAAACTGTTATGGTGCTCATCGGTAAGGACTCTCCTACTTGAATATCACCCCCCCCCCAATGCAAAACTGTTATGGTGCTCATCGGTAAGGACTCTCCTACTTGAATATCACCCCCCCCCAATGCAAAACTGTTATGGTGCTCATCGGTAAGGACTCTCCTACTTGAATATCACCCCCCCCCCCCCCATGCAAAACTGTTATGGTGCTCATCGGTAAGGACTCTCCTACTTGAATATCGACCCTTCGAGGGGAAAAAAAAAAAAATTTGC
This sequence comes from Phyllobates terribilis, assembly GCF_046119375.1. NCBI lineage: Eukaryota > Metazoa > Chordata > Amphibia > Anura > Dendrobatidae > Phyllobates > Phyllobates terribilis. The sequence goes on from NW_027362770.1 coordinate 168,648,834, forward strand.
AAAATGCTTCCATAGAAGTAATCGTTCTCAGCAGCGCGTCGCCCAGTGTAAACAGGCTGATAATGCGATGCCACCTGGGGCGGGCAAAATGACGGCATTCGCGATCACTCCGTTAATACGTAGAAAGTTCATCAAAAGCTTGGATAGCACCGCTGTGTTCACACACGTTGTGTATTTTGCAGCAGATTTCTATGCAAATTTTCAGCTGCGTCTTGCAGTACCAGCAAAGTGTATGAGAAACCGGAATATTGCTTTTTTTGTTTGCTGCGTATTCTCTGCCTTGCTGGCGTAGTTGGAAAATAGATCGTCGCTTCTTTCAGCGTTTCTGCAGCAGAAAAAGCAGCTGCGTATTTTTCACCCATAGAAAGTAATGGGTGGTCAAAAATCTGCGCGTTTTTTACGCAGCTGTTTTCCTGACAGATAAATGTTAGCAGATTTGCAGCAGAAAAACACGTGTGAACATAGCCTAAGGCTTTGTTCACATGTTGCATTTTTGCAGTATCTTTTTTTTTTTTTTTTCTTCCTACGAGAGATCAGAAATTGCATGCGCACTGTTTTTTTTTTTTTTTCCTTCTGACTAAATTGGGAAACCTGCAGCTTGTCAATATCTTTCAGTGTTTTTTTTGCAGCATTTTATTTCACCATAGAAAGCATTGAGTGCAAAAAATGATACCAATAATGTAGACAAACGACCTATAATCTGCACCAAAAGTTTTGTTTTTTTTTTTTTTTTTGTAAGCGGTTTCTTTACTGTCAAGAAAACAGGTTTTGTCTGTTTTTAAAAAAAAAAAAAAAAAAAAAAACGCAATGTGTGAACATAGCCTCATAGCCTTAAGCTACAGAGGTGTCAGGGTCTTTTTTGTTTTTGGAAAATGACTGGTGGAGTAGCCGCATGTCATTTCCTAAAGGGGCTGTCCAGTTAAAACAAGTTATCTGCAGGTAAGATGGGTACTATGTGATTATTGGTAGGAAGGGGGTGGGGAGCTCAACGCGGTAGATCAGGGAACTTTTTATCTCCTTTACAAGATGGTACGGTAGGTTGGACACCTGGTCACCTCTCCATTTATTACTTGTAGGGCTGCCAAAAAAAAAGGTGCAACGCTTGGTAGCCCCATAGAGAATGGGTGGGACTGCGGTTGGGTATGTGCACTGCCCCTCCATGACAGAAATAAAAGCACCCCGTTCTGCAGGACACCCTCTGATCAACAAGTTATCACCTATCCTAATTGTTCGACCCCTGTTAGACAGATTTCTCCTGGAATCTGCTTCAAATTTTAACACCTCAATTCAAATGAAGTCCTGCTGAAAAAAAAAAACTCCAATGTTATGTTCACGCAGATTGATTTTTTTTTTTTTTTTTTTTTAAGCGGATCTGCTTCAAAATCCATTTAAGGCTATGTGCCCACGATGCAGAAATGAAGCATATTTTTTCCGCTTCTCCCTGGCAGGAAATACGCATGCTGTTTTTACATGGGTTTTTCCCGCCAGGTAGAAGCGTTTGTGAAGCGTCTTTGCATGCGGGTTATCAAGCGCTTTTCCAAGCGATTTTTAGCATCACTTGGAAAAGTGCTTGACAACTTGTTCACACTATATAAATCCATGCAACCGGCATGGATTTATAGTAGTGTGACCAAGCTAGTTAAAAAAAATAAAATAAAAAAAAGGATAAAATGGTAAAAAAAAAAAAAATTATACTGTCCTTCCGGTGTCCTCCCGGTGTTCTCTCTGCCGCATCCGGTGTGTTGGGTGGCTCGCGGTGGTGTGAAGGACCTGCGGTGACGTCATTGAGCCATGTGATGGGTCACATGACTCAGTGACGTCATGGCAGGTCCTTCACAACAGCGGGAGCATTGCAATAGACCGGACGGAGCAGACAAAACATCGGGAGGACATCAGAAGGTGAGTATAAACTTTATTTTTTATTTCAAATTCTTTTTTTTTTTTTACAGTTTCTATGGTACCCAGGTCTGGATGAGTCTCCTCTCCTCCAGACTTGGGTACCATCCGCACATAGAAACGCATAATATCCGTGTGTACAAATGTACTGACACGGATATTATGCGTTTCAATGCAAGTCAATGGCGGCGATTACGCTGCGTGTTTGCAAAATTAATGGACATGCTGCTTATTTTTGAGCGCAGCGTAAACGCAGCATGGGCATTGAAATTGCGGCTTGTCATTGGGGACCATGGGGGAAGGTTTACCAAGCGTTTACGCTGCGGAAATTCCGCAGCATATACGCTTGTAAAACGCTACGTGGGCACATACCCTAAAACTGCGTAAACCTTCCTCAACTCCTCGTAAAAAAATAAATAAATTATAATATTTTTTTTTTTTTTTAGTTAAACCAACCCTCTATTAAAGTGACTTTGTGCAGCATTTTAAAAAGTTGTGGGGTAAAATGCTGTGGAGCTGCGTTTATTTCAAACTCTCATGAATGAGAGACATGAGGGGGGTCGGGGATGCTTTAGAAAAGTGCGTAACTTTTCTAAATATATCTTACAAAAAAAGAGAAAAACACGCAAAAACAAATGATTTCTCGCCTATTGGCTACTCGGTTTAGTCTAGTCACGCAAGTATACTATGTACGTTATCTTTATTTTATAGGAGATTTTTATATAGTTTATTTTGGATCCCATGGGTGCCAGATTATTGGAAGTACTAGATTAACCTCTCTCTGAAACATTGATGTCCTAATATTTCATTTTTTTCTTTCTTTCATTGTTTTACTTTTAATAGAAAATAATATTTTTAAATAAATTTTAAAAAATTTGCTTTAGGTCAAAAAAAAAAATGGCCCAATTGAACCACCAGTTTGCTGCTTCTTAAAGAGGCATACATAGAGGGTAATGCTATGTCGGCATGAAGATCAGTGCCACCTTACATCTAACGATCGTCATGGGGTCACATTGTGATGCCAACATGGCTATCACAAAATAAAACCGGGCCTGTTGGAGTTTTGTCTGTTGGTTGATCGATCACATCTGGCCTGAGCTGAGAAGGTCCTCTGTGTCCTCCTGTGTGGTGTCGGATGCATTGCTCAGATTCCTGTAGTAATGGCGCAGCGGCTGGTACCTTGTTATAAGACAACATCCTTGCTGGCTGATCTTTAGGTTTCGTTTTTGTTTTTTTTTCTGTGGTCGGATTGATAGTGGTCACATGTGGAAGCGGTCAGGTCATGACATCTGTGGTTATGTTAGTCACATCTTATGTGTCAGTGGTCTTAGCGATGACCCAAACCACACACATCACTTATCCTGCTCAGCTGATTCACAGCCTATTCTCAGCGTCAGGAGGCTGACAAGAGCACCACATTTAAGCGGTGGCCGTAGTCTTATTGGCCTCGAAACATATGAGGGAGATGACGAGTTCACAGCTGCTAACCACACGTAAACTTTACTCAAATCATTCCAAAAAATTGTTTCTATTCCAGAAACGTCTTTTACTTGGGTTTTTCTTTTTTAGAACTTGGATCTGTGTTTAAATAAAACAGTAATAATAATCCTTGATGGACTAATTGCTTTTCCACTAAATCAGCATTTATGGTCAAGGAATAAAAGAAATGGTCGTCCACAACCAAAGATTATCCTTTATTCATCAACATCAGATCAGTGGAGACCTGCTGACTGGGCTGTGGAGTCGGTAAGCCAAACCTCCGACTTCGACTCCTTAATTTCCATGACATCGACCCCACAACTCCGACTCCCTCATACACGGCTCATGTTTAAGTGATAAAATTACTGTAGCACAGATTCATCTCAGCTAAAAGTCTAGACCCTTAGATCAGGAATAGGACAGACATTTATAGGACATTTCATAACTTTCCCAAATTCTTATGAAATGATATTCCCCACAAACTGCATTGAACTACTGTACCCAATTTATTATATATATTAGGAGTCGGAGTTGGTCCATTTTATACCGACTCCACCAAAATGGGCTCCGACTCGACAGCCCTGCCCGCTGATGCCTGTAATACAGAGCAGGGACACCACAGCACCTACATGATTTAGTGTCTGTTCCTGAGTATAGAAACTCGACTATTATTGATGCAAATGGGAGGTGATCCTTAGAACCTGATAACGTGTGTAGTCCCTCAACGATCCGCTATTGATGACTAAAAATAATCTTACTTAGTCCTAGACAACCCCATAATTATCTGATTCTTGGTTGATCCGATGTAGAAGAAAGGGCTAATATCTTCCTGGTGGTCTGTGTAGCAATAATGGGATAACTCCCTGGTGTCCGATATTGATATAATGTAGTTTGTTGGAATAATGAGGTAGATGGGTCCTCTTTAAAATTTGGGCTCTTACCGGGTCAAAAGTGGCAATTTTTTACTCTTTATTTCTGCTGAGTAATAAGAAGAAAAAAAAAAAATGTTATTACGGTGAATCGGACATTCCGTTTCCAGAGATTTGGGCCCTCTAATTTAGTGCAAATTATGTTTATATACAAGGTAATTATGCAGGGAAGCCTAAAGACACACTCCAGAGGACCCTATGAGCAATGTTCGATGGTACAGACCAGAAAAATAAAAAAAAAAATTCTGTATACTCAGAGAAGCAGCAACAATAAAGGAAAAAAATGGATACTTTTGACCGGGTGACAGGTCCTCTTTAAAGGGAATCTGTCGGCAAGAGCAAAACTCCAGCGAAATCCAGATTTTTCTTAATATGTAAATGAGCTGCTAAGATCTATGGGCCGTGCGTAGATCTTCCTGAGACTCTGCCTCCAGAGCTTATTTTAATCGAAAGGGGTGTTGCCAGTATGAGACATGTAATGACTGACAGTCCGCTCTCATTTATGTCTCACTGGTAATGTGAGGCAGATTCTCTGGTAGATCTATGTCTGTCCCATATACCCCCCCCCCTTTTTTTTAGCAGCTCATTTACATATTTGTATTTCTCTGGAATAAGACATTAGATCGCAGATATCAAGGTCTCATTTTATTCAACTTCCTATAATCTAAATGTCCGTATAGACTTAGCAGAGTTGATCCTACTCACAGATTCTCTTTTGGGGCCATTGCCAAATCTGTCATCCATGGCTACAAGGTTTTGTATCTTTCTTTATAAATCACGGGTCCATATATACGGTACTGGAGGTTCTTACACACATTTCTCATCTGTGATCTTCAATTAACGCCATTAACTCGAAAACGAAGGAGCCCTCCAGGCTCAGGAGCTCATCCAGTCTTACTTTTTCTCTGATCCGGGGCTTTGATCTCCTCCTATGATGCCATATGGAGCTTTTGTGGTTTATGATTTATTATATATCTATTGAGGAACCTGAAGACCACACGATATTAAACTCCTCCTATACCTGGTGGTCTGTAAATGACTGTATCCCTGGAGTATATATCTCTTCAAAAAGTTACTTTAGAACTACCATTTATCAGCTATATTGGTTTTCATCAGGTTGTGTGTCCTGCCCTTCCCTCCCTTAGTTCTTACTGGCAATTAAGGCCACATTCACAAGTCCAGTATTTTACATCAGTGTTTGTTAGCCAAAGCCAGGAGCGGGCAAAAAACGCAACGTTTCTATTTTATTTTTCCTCTGATTGTTCCACGCCTCCTGGCCTTGGCTTACAAATACTGAACGTGTGAACGTGGCCTAAGGGATCACTGCCATGTATGCCTTAGATTCCTCAGTTCAGTTTAAATTAACCCTTTTCTTTCTTTCTCTTTTTAGCGTGTCCCAATCCAGGAGAGAAGAAAAAAAAATGATTGGGTTTTACAAACCAAAGACGTACAGAAGCTCCAGGGGCTGCTGCATCTGCAAAGTCAAATCCTCCAGCAGTCGATTTACGGACAGCAAGCGCTATGAGGGCGATTTCCAGAATTGTTTCGGGTAAGGACATCGCCTTGCTGGTTTGTATGTTTGGTGTGGTGGTGCTTGACTAAATGTGGCTTTGTCAGCCAGTGTGGGTGCATGCTGAGTGTTGTAGGTCAATAACAGCTTCATAAATGGGTATCGTCAGATAGTGCTTGTAATTACAATATATTGGTTATCAAAATTTTCAGCTGTTCTGTAAGTGGCTTTTTTTTTTTTTTTCTTGCGCATACATATTTACCGTATTTTGCGGATCATAAGACGCACCCCAAATTTTGAGGAGGAAAATAATTTAAAAAAATTATTTTTTTTTATATATAAATCGGTGCGTATTATTATAATCAGCTTACCTGAGGAAGGGGAGCGGCTTTGGTAGAGCGGGGTCCCAAGGTGGCCGCTGGCTGAGGCCGGAGATGCTGCGGGGTCAGGAGGAGGGGGGGTTCGGAGGCGGCTGCAGGCCTTATGCTGTCTGCCAAGTTCGTCCAGTGGTGCAGGGGCTCAACATCTTGTTAGCTGGAGCGCCGCACCTTCCATGCTGTCCTATGCGATGGACTGTGGGAAAATGGCATGCTCAGATTGAGATCTCTGCACCAAGATCTTGACCCGCTCCACCGCAGCCGGTAAGGTGATTTAGCTTTTTAAGACGCACCCTTATTTCCCCCCAAATCTGGGGGCGGGGGGTTTGTCTTATAAAGCTAAAAATACAGTATATGTTATGCACTTGCTCTCTCTGTTGCCTTAGGGCGGTTTCACACGTCTGTATATTTCAGGTATCGGAGATATCAGTGTGTGCCACATCAGGATCACACGTACCGGCGTTTGGGAATCAGTGTACAGTTATCGCTGTTCCCTAGCGCCGGGTGCTGAATGCTGCCCTCATCATTGTTCCTTGCTGACGCTATGATCAGCAAGAGACAGTGTTGGGAGTAGTAGTGTATGCTCCGGCAGTGTCACTGTGTTTAAAAGAAAAAAAAAAATCAATCCTTAAACTCACCTGTCCGGAGAGATCCCATGCTGTAATCCGCTGGCGCTGGGGAGAATGACTCGCTCCAGCGAGCAGATTTGGGACTGGTGTTCCGTCGCTCAGTGCAGGGCACCGCTTGCTGGAGCGGCTCATGCTCCTCGGCGTCAGCGGTCAGAGGATTAGGGTATGCGTCCACAATGCAGATTTGATGCAGAGCGTTTTTGCCTCTCCCTGGCAGATAAAACACATGCAGATATATACATGTGTTTTTCCAAGCGATTTTGAGCATCACTTGGAAAAGTGCTTGACAGGTTGGTCACACAATATAAACCCATGAAACTGGCATGGATTTATATTGTGTGACCAACTTAGATGCTTTAAATGCTGCATCTATAGTGTAAAAAAAAGTAAAATAAGTAAAACCTGTATACTCACCTCTCCGGTCTCCTCCCGGTGGCGATCCTCTCTCCTCGGCATCCCGCGGTGTACTGGCAGGATCTGCGGTGACGTCATTTAGTCAGCTGATGGTCGCGTGGCCATCACCTGACCTCTGACATCAGCGGTTCCGTGACCATCAGCTGATTAAATGACGTCACCGCAGGTCCTGCCAGTACACCGCGGGATGCCGAGGAGAGAGGATCGCCACCGCCGGGAGGAGACTGGAGAGGTGTGTACAGGTTTTTTTTTTTTTGTTTTAACTTTTTAATTTGTTTTTTTTTCACCGCGTGGTAGCCGGGATGAAGAGGAGTTGTAGTCTCCTCTTCATCCTGGGTACCACACGCACCGCAATTACGCCGCAAATTTGCAGCCATTGAATTTAATTGAAACGCAGCAAATCCACATATACCTGCAGGTTTGCTGCGTTTCAATGTTCCTCAATGGCTGCGAATTTGCGGCGTAATTGCGGTAGAAATGGTCATGTGTGTTTTGCAACGCAATGCGAATTCGGCGCCCTAATTAGCGCATCATGTGCACAGCACATCCGAATTCACATTGCTTTGCATGGCAGATGGTTTTACAAGCCTTTTCGCAGCCGTAAAAACGCCACGTAGGCCTATAGCCTTACTGCGGGGGACATCTCCAGACAGGTGAGTATAAGGATTTTATTATTTTTACACAGGGACACTGCGGGAGCAGACACTACTACTCCCAACATTGTCTCTTTGCTGATCACAGCGCGAGCAAGGAACAATGATGAGGGCAGCGTTCAGCACCCGGCGCTTGGGAACAGCGCTAACTGTACACTGATTCCCAAACTCCGGTACGTGATACACGGATGTCATCCATGTGTGTTCAGCACGAGACATTTTGCGGACCGTGCATCCTGAAATAAACGGACGTGTCAACGTGTCGAACACACGGTCTGTGGAAACACATTGACGTGTGTAGTCTCATTAATTTGAATAGGTCTTCGTGTGTCAGTGTCTCCGGTACGTGTGGAAACTGTCACAATACATACCGGACACACCTGACATGTGAAAGAGCCCTTAGAGTAGACCGACCACCACTGCTAGATAGCAGAACAATTAAAGGGTATATCTGGGACTTTCTGAAAAACACAATGTACCTAAGCACTATCAAGCAGGTAGTTGCTACCTACCTGTTGTGCACAGAGCAGTCTGTGACCGCTCCTGCCGGCATACTCTGCTGCCTCTGCTGACGTCGTGTCGTCAGAGTGGCGACTTCTTTTCCGCCCTGCATCGTCGATGGGGTGGGATGTTCGACCTCATTATGATTGGCAACTGGCTCCCCCAATTAGGTAGCAGGAATCCATCTGTCAATCAGAATGACATTTGATGTTCCGCCCTAGCGGAAAAGAATCTGCTTCTATGTTGACATGAAATCAGCAGAGGCAGCAGAATCGCCGGCAGGAGCCATCTGTGACCGCTCTCTGCCTGGGAGGCACAGCGCTGGGCACAACCGGTAGGCAGCAACTTCATGCCTGTTTAGTGTTTTGGCAAATTTTTGTTTTTTTTTCAGAAAGTCCCGGATATACCCTTTTAAGCTTGTAGGCATTGCTTTCAAGCTGGCCAGGATTGCTGGTATGCATCGTTACCTCCTAAACCAGGCCAGCTTCAGAGCACTACTTCACAGCAGCAGTGGTCTGTCTCCTAGGCAATGAGCTGAAAAGAGAACAAAGTCTTAATATTTCAAGAACAGGTGGCAATTTAAATTCTAAATTGCAAAAGTGCTTGTTTTTACAAGTACGATCGACTTTTTTTTTTTTTTTTCTTTTCTAAAGGTTTTCTGTATATTGCTTTAACCTAACAGGTTTTTTTGTTTTCCCTTTTTGCTTTTATAGACTTCGTGAAATGCGTACCGGTGATATCTGCAATGCTTGTGTCCTTTTGGTAAAGAGATGGAAGAAACTTCCCTCTGGTTCCAAGAAAAACTGGAATCATGTATGTGTTGCCTTCTCAGCTTTTTTTTTTTTTTTTTCTTCAGCACTAGCCACCACTAGGGGGAGCTAGATGCATATGCGGATATATTTCACCACTCCTGACATGTCTGTTTCACTAAACCCTAATATTCCCCATAAGATTCTGGAACATCTTTTCTTTTAATTCTGTGTTTCTTCTTTGATATTTCTCTTTCAAATCTATGAATAAATTGACAATTTGGGGTCATGCGGTCTCTAACTTTCCAACTAAGGCCGGCGTCACACTACTGTATATTACGGCCTAGTGCTATGTGATAAAACATTTGGACAAAAGCACTTGGACCAGTGTTATTCTATGGGGCAGCTCAGATCAGCGATTTTTCTAATGCCAATTCGGCATGAGAGAACAATCACGGCATGCTGCGATTTGTAGCGAGACTCTATTCACTCACACCCATACGAATCTATGGGTGCATGTGAAACATCGCTGCACTCGGATGTCAGCCCAGTGCAGTCCGATATACACCGAGTCAGGCCATGGAGGAGATGATGAAATTTACTTTCTCTGTCTTCCTCCGTAGCTGTGCTGCGATCCTTTTCATGTAAGAGGATCGGAGCTCAGTATCATGAGTCATCTCCCTCTCGCAGCTGAGCTGGAGCCCGGTTTCATTAGTATATAGCATCGGATGCTATACGCTGGTGTGATTCCAGCCTAATGCTGACACACACCATTTTTGACAAGAAGTATGGTGACACTCATTTTGTAATTTATTCATGCATACATTTCCAGGAGGAATAACAGAGGAACATGTTTCATTTCTGTAAATATTTCATGTTTTTAAGGTATGACACTTTGGGCTGTGGCTCTTACTTTTGGGTGGGGTTGTACATAGAAAGAAATTGACCTCTTTTTAAAGTAGGGTAGGTTAGTATGAATTGTACGTGCATTACAGTCCATGTGACCACACTTTGCTTCTCTTCTTTTTTTGGCAGGTTGTAGATGCCCGTGGCGGGCCAAACCTGAAAGCTCTGCGGATCAGGCCTAAACGGATCCGATCTCTGGCTGCTCAGAGGATGAAGAATAGAAAGGTCTTAAAGATGAAGAAAAGCCTTTGTAAGATTTTGAATTTGTAAAGTGATGCTTTCTGGCATGTTGCAATCTGCATTTAGACTCACTAGATGGCGCTGCAATTTTTTTATTTTTTTTGGGGGGGGGGGGTAGAGTGGTATTGCAGTATAATTCTTACTAAACTTTTGCAGTCTGACCTATCTCCCCTTATTTTTAACTTGCAGATTCTGGGGCGCACAGCACTGCTTCTAGTACGTCACCCACACACTCATCCTCCTCCTGTAGCAATCACTCCGACACAGAAACTGACACAGAATTCCACACCGCTTCCAGCAGGAACTCTACGTTCTCCTTCCTGGATCCAACATACTGGAAAAGGTAATTGGCTTGTATTCTTACACTACCATGCTCCTGCCGATCATTAATCGTTGCCGTCCGGCTTCTAAGCTGCAGCTTAACAGCCATGTTTTATATGATCTCTGAGAACAGCGCCAAACTTGCTCACTGGCTGTATGTAGTATTGCAGCATCACCCTGTTCACATCAATGAAGCTGAGCTGCAATACATAAATAATAATAATAATAATCTTTTTTTACCAATTTTTTTCACCAATACAACCTTTGCATTGGTGGGGCATGGTCTTTGTTGTCTTGGTCTTTTTGGTTTTTTTTGGACAACACATGAATAATAGGCTTGCAGCTAGTGATGAGCGAGCATGTTCTGTTAACCCTTTCGGCGAGCATGCTCGGACGCTCGCACAGTATCTTCAGTTTGCTCTGGTGTTATGTTTGAGTCACTCCGTGCTCATGATTTGCGACGGTTTGACAGCTTTAATACATGTGAGGAATACCTGTTTCTTAGGCATTCCTCACATGTATTAAAGCTGTCAAACCGTCGCAAATCATGAGCACGGAGTGACTCAAACATAACACCAGAGCAAACTGAAGATACTGTGCGAGCGTCCGTTTGACAGCTTTAATACATGTGAGGAATGGCTGTTTCTTAGGCATTCCTCACATGTATTAAAGCTGTCAAACAGTCGCAAATCATGAGCACGAAGTGACTCAAACATAACACCAGAGCACACTGAAGATACTTGGAAAACACCCGAGCATGCTCGTAAATCTCGAGTAACAAGCATACTCGCTCATCACTACTTGCAGCCAGTATGAGCAACGCTTGGTTAGTGAAGTGTCCCCTCTGGAGCCTACTTTTGTGACTTACTAGATCTAAGTGGTAAATTTTATACCACTTAGATCTAGTAAGTCACAAAAGTAGGCTCCAGAGGGGACAGCTCACTAACCAAGCGTTGCTCATACTGGCTGCAAGTAGTGATGAGCGAGCATGCTCGTTACTCGAGATTTACGAGCATGTTCTTCTTTTTTTTTTTTTCTCTTCTATTTTATTATTTTTTGCATTATTATGTGTAAATTAGATTTGTTTTTTTACTTTAAGATTTTTTTCCCCATGTTAGGCAAAAAGTTTGCTGTGGGATAATCTACAAAGGCCGTTACGGTGAAATAATCATTGACGCCCAACAATACAAACCGTGCTGCAGTAATAAGAAAACAGAGGAAAGCGAGAAAAGATGAGGAGGTTGTCGCGGCGTGTTACACTACCTATTCAGGGGCAGGGTCTAAACTGTTAATGCACCACTTTATTTTGTTATATTGTATTATGCAGGTTTTGTGTTTGTAGATACAAAATTTATTTAAGACGTTTATGATGTATGTTTGAGGCCATTCCCCTGTTCTTATGTTATTTTTATATAATGGTTTGCCAGTTGCTGCAGATTAAAGTACTGAAGGGACGATGCCTTCCAAATCTGTACAATCCCCCAATTCATGTTCGAATTGGAATCTATGTATAGAGAGCGGTAGTATTTCTATATGTATATTATTATTATTATTTTTTTTTTTTTGCATTTCTTAATACACAGGTTTGGGTTATTTTATGCTACTTTCTAATATTTACCACTTTTATTATATATAATTTTTTTTTTTTTTTTTATATACTAAATGGACTGTGATGCAAACCCCCGAACTGGATGACGTGTATAGAAACCGTCAACACTTATAGCTTGTACTGGGATCCCACTGAAGTTTGCGGAGTAACTTTTGGTGAGGACCCGTTCTTAAACAGAACTACTCAGGACGACATTGGACCGTGCCTTTTCCTTGTTGCCTTAAACTGGCTATGCATTCCTATTTATTTTTTTTTCCCCACTACCCTGTATGGATGAGACGTTTGTACAGGCAAAGTCTGGATTGTGGAAATTTAGATCACACCACAGTCTTCCCCCAAATGTGTGTTATATATATTATATATTAAAAATTTCCCTCCACCCCAATATAAACAATAAAAATATTTTAATCTCTTTAAAAAACTATGTAGAGATTTAAAATGGATTAAAAAAAAATCTGTGTGAAGTGGTATAAACCCTTTTTTTTTTTTTTTTTTTTTTTTTTTTTTTTTTTTTTTTTTGTGAAAAGTATACATTTTTATTAATTTCAGTATTTTACATAATCCCCATTGACGGAGATTACATGATAAGGAAATGAGTTTGGTATACCTCTAGCAATCATTACTATATGCAATAATTTGGTCTATAAGGCCATTTTCACAGGCAGCGAATTTGGTGTATAGCCAAAAATCTGTTTATTACATGTGACTAGATATTGTTTCTCTAGTGGGGGATATAAACATATCAATTTTTTTTTTTTAAATTTCTTGCAACAAATCTACCGCATGTTAAACCTTCATAGTATTATGGTGTGTGGGGGGTTTTTTTTGTTTGTGTTTTTTTTCATTTTTTACATCAGGAGACAAAACTGCTTTACTGCACTGTTGTGTTTTGAGTTGTTGCCCATAGCAACCTGATTCCTGACCATTCTTTCTTTAAAAAAAAACAACACATTCTGATGGTCGTAATACCGGTCTGTTTGACGTGAACGCTTTCTCACGTACGTACGTTTTTATGATCTAGGTTTAGTCCATTAGCCTTATGGCTATCTGAATAAAAACCATAAACGACCTGTGTATGTATGGAGATTTGATATATGTATATATGCTTTGTTTTCTATTTTACCCCCCCTGATGTTCAGCGGGAGCAATAATATGTTGACCTGCTTCAGGTTAGTAAGCTACATGGTAAAAATGTTATCCTTTTACTGACAGACTTGTATTTTTTAGTCACTTGTAGGCTGTGACTGCGGCCAATATTGTACAGGCCCCTCAATTAAAAAAACAAAACAAACATGGCTGCGTAAAGTGACTTTGATGTCAGGAGTCCATATTACCAGAGAATGAATGTTTTTCTCCATAGGGAAAGACGACTCTGGTATCTGCTTGTCTCCCCTAAGAACTAAAGGATTGGGCATGTTGCATTTAAACATGCCCGATCGTGATCACCTCTGACATGCCATCAGGGTTCATTGGGGTGCGTTCAGACAACTGTATAAATTAGACCGCAATACACGGAGTGGCCAGTGGGTCTCCTGACACGACTGTGACAGCTTCATAGAAGTATATGAAGCTGTCACGCTCTGTCAGGAGACCCACTGGCCACTCCATACATTTTGGTCGATCTCTGTCTGAATACACCCTAATGTTTATGGCCGACTGGACTCCTTCAGACTGATTCTACTTAACCCTTTATCCTCTAATACCTCTAGCAAACTGCATAGTTTTTGGGCAGCTATTGTGAATATGGCGAACTGGAAAATATCTATTGTGATGTGATGCTTTGTGTATTTATAATTATGATACCTGTAGCATTTATTTGGTTTTATATTGTGTGTTTTTTTTATAATATTTGTAATAAAAAGTTTGGTTATTAATTTTGGTGTTATTTGTGGATAGGGGAAAACATGTATGATTATACATTATTGGTGAACTCTGGCTATGGGTTGTCAGGTATTACAGCTCGGCTCTGTTAAAGTAAATACGGCTGAGCTGCAATACCACCACACTTTGTGGACAGCTGAGGCGCTGTCTGTAGTAGAAAGAGGCTCCTATTCAATGGTCAAAAAAAAAAAAAAGGGCCAATTGCCCTTAGCAACTGATGTGCTTTCATTTTTCCAATGGGCTCTGAAAAACTAGATTCCTGTTACTATGGGAAATTCCACCACCCAACATGGGAAAATTAGACTCTCTAGCTTGAGAGAAGAAAGTAATCTGCCCTTATCTTTCAAAAAAAACCTCAAATGGATACCAGATAACATGGCTGACAGCGACGTGCTTAGAAGGGAAACTAAGGGAGCCTATACACTGATTTAAATATAAAATGGTCGATGTCGACCATAACGTACGATCGTCGACTGGTTCAGTGACACAAGCAAATGTTTTCACCGAACATTCGTAACTGGAGATAAGAGATTTTATGCTGAAATTTGTTAGCTAATTTAATTAATCTTTACCGTATTTTTCAGACTAAGACGCACTTTTTTACTCTAATTTTGGACAAAAGTGGGGGGTGCGTCTTATAGTCCGATTGATAGGCACGCATACTGCTCATGGCGTAACTGCCATGCACCCTCACCCTGTGATGAGATGCTGTGCCGGAATAGTCACTGCTCCCCACGCCGGCACTGTGTGGGGGGACCATTCACTCACCTTTAAGAGCGTGCACACTGTATCCGCTACTGCTGCTCTGCGGTCAGTGTGCCTGCTATTAAAGACCATGAATATTTGCTACAATCCACTCCCATGGGTTGTAGTGAATATTCATAGTCTTTAATAGCACACGTGACCGCCGGCCGCAGCAGGAGCCACGCTGCGGATACAGTGTGCATGCTATTAAGGTGAGTGAATGGTCACTGCTCCCCACGCACACAGCCCTGCCGTGGGGAGTAGTGAATATTCCAGCACAGAATCTCACAGGGTGAGGGTGCATGGCAGTAACGCCGTGCGGGGCTCACACAGTGAGATCCCTGTCAGCTGCAGAGCGGGACGCTGCGCTGGAGGAGAGAGGAGATGAGTAGAATTCTTTCTTTTTTTGTGTGCAGTGTGATGGGGATGAGGGGGGCCATACATACCAGGAAGAGGAATAAAGGGGGCCATGCATACCAGGATGAGGATGAGGGCCACGTATAACAGGAAGGAGGGAGCCATATATACCAGGATGGGTGATATCAACAGAATTGGGGGACACTACCCCTATAACAGTGTCAGCAGCAGACCCCCTTAACAGGGCATCATGACCACATTACTCTGTCGCCTCATTGGGGGACACAGGACCTTGGGTGTTATGCTGCTGTCCACTAGGAGGCGACACTATGCATAATCTGAAAAAAATGAACTGTGGCTCCTCCCCTGCAGTATACACCCCTAGACGGCGTCGGCCATCTTCAGTTTTTGCTTGGTGTCAGCAAGGAGGCACACCTCAGACCTTCACTCATCCCTCGCTTCAGCACGGGATTACAGATGAAGAAAAGAGGGTCTCTCCCTGGCATGGCTCCTTCCTCTGCCCCCTACTATGGGGTGCACAGTTGAAGTTGAGATGGCGTAGCCACCATGCTGCTCCTCCGGCCCCTCGGGTCAGGCTCTAAGTTGAGAACCCCCCTCCTTCCCCAATTCCCTCGATCTTGGTCCGAAGTTGAGGCGAGGACAAAGCCCCCTGACAGGTGACAGCGGCACCCTCCCTAATCCCCCCTGGGGGTATTAGGTTGAGACACCATCAGGTAGGGCCTGGATGGCAGCAACTGCAGCTCTTACCAGCCAGCACACCGCAGCCGAGGACCAGCAGCAATACAGGAGCCCCAGTCTGTCTGTGGGATCCTGTAGGAGCCGGGGGGAGTGCAGGCAGCCATGGCACACACAGGCACAGGCCTTCACAGGCTCTGCACCTGCGGCAGCTTTCTCCCTAAAAGCGCCTAAGGGGGACTCTCTTCAGTGCCCCCCTTCCATTTATGCCCCCACCGCCAATCTGCCTTTCAATCCGGGGGGGTCCGCTTCTGATCCGCCAACCCCCCCCCCCCCTTCCCCGGACTATCGCGCCGGCCTGGAGCCCTTTTGAGCATATACAATAAATGTAGACCGCAGCTTCGGCCTAGCCAAAGCTGCTGCCCATTCGCCCCCCCCAGATGACTATTTTGACACTCTGCGGTGTCACACGGGGCGGATCTAGGCTGCAGGGCGCGAATCTCCATAGCAACTGCCGCCCTTGCAGCGCTCCGCCCCGCTTCTCCTTCACCTCAGGATACAGGAGAAGAGTTACGGCGGCCATTACTGCTGCAGGACATTCACAGGTCTCCGGGGAGGCACAACACCAGGCTTTTTCAGCGCTGCTCACAGGGGCACATTGGTGGGGTAAGTTCACAGCTTGAGTTACCCCTCAGCTGTGAATTTTTTAATACTCTGTATCCTCTGCACAGTTAGCCCCCCTGCATAGCCACTCCAGGTGCACTATGCCGGGCTTCAAGTCTAAGAAAACCAGGCAGGACTGCTTTTCCGGAATGGTGAGAAGCCTGCAGTAATGCTCTTCCCAGCGGCATATCCGCATTGCAAGGATTGTACGCAGACTACTGTGCCAGAGTCCCAAGCAGCCCCTACTACCCTTCAGTGGAATGGGCCACTCAAATGTCACAATCTATGACACAGTTCATAGATAATATGACCGACAATTGATTCAGGCTCTGCAAAGTCATACCTCTGCTATGAATGCTGCCCAGCAAAGGGAAAGTCTGACTCGGCCACATACTGACCCAGGCACATCCAGGTCAGGGTCAGGACGCAAGCGCACCCATAGGTCACGCTCATCTGTGTCATCACACACGGTCATCTCTGTCTAGGGACAGATACCATAGTCCCAGGTCATCTAGACAGTCTCCTACCAGGGACAGGGATTATATTTCTCCGCACCATTCCCCGTCCAGAGAAATACTCCATTCTGATTCACCTAGGAGACACCTTAGTGACACACAGGACTCAGAAGATTCTGACTCAGACAAAGAAACTGATGGATCCCTAACTCTAAGCCCACCTAGCAATACAGCGCTAGTTGAGGACATAATCTCGTCCATACATCGGGTGCTGGATATCTCTGATCCGACCCCGGACGCACCACAAGATAAGATTTCATTTGAAGGAGCCCTGAAGCCGCCTAAGTTTTTCTTGAATCATTAAAAAAAAAAAAAAAAATTACAAACTGGCCTTCAAGCTTCTGCCCCTGAACTGTCGCAACAAGCAGTTCAAATACCAGTTGTGGCAGACTACTTGCTTCATGCAGCTCTGGATTCTGCAAGAGGTGCAGTGGGGGCAATATCACACACAATCACTATTCGGCGTATCCTTTGGCTGCGTGAATGGAAAGCGGACGCAGCCTCTAAGAAGTCCCTCACGCAGCTTCCATACCTCAGCGGTCGGCTTTTCGGTGAAAGGTTGGACACAATGATATCCAACGCCACCGGGGGTAAGAGTACCTCTCTTCCCCAACTGAAACACAAACGCAATTATAACAAGCGTAACCAAGCTAGATTCCGATCCTTTCGGAACTCTTCCGGCTGGTCCGTCTCACGGCCAGCACAAAATAACAGCCGCTTCACACGCAGGGAAGACTCGAGATCGACACAAAAGTTGGACAACACCTGGCAGTCAAATGCAGGCCAATCAAAATCAAAAAGAGGGAAATCCAAAAAATTTCTTCTCATCATGACTCACGGACTCAAAAAGACACTCCACCTGTAGGCGGCCGACTTTTACTCTTTCATCAAGTCTGGCTACCTATTACAGAAGACAGGTGGGTCAGGGAACTAGTATCTTCAGGATACAAAATAAAATTTACTTCCAACCCACCAAACAGATTCCTTATATCTGTTCTCCCAAAACCGCCAGAAAAAAGCTTTTCACCAAGCGGTCTCCTCGCTCCTTCAAGCACGTGTCATAATACGTGTCCCAACAGCCGAGCGCTTCCAGGGGTTCTATTCCAATCTATTCGTAGTCCCCAAGAAAGGACGTGGGGCACGGCCCATACTAGATCTAAAACAGCTCAACAAATATGTACGAGTACGTCACTTCCGTATGGAGTCTCTTCGTTCCATCATCGCATCCATGGAAAAAGGAGAGTATAGACATACAAGATGCATACCTGCATATACCGATTGCACCTGCCCATCAGAGATTTCTCAGGTTCGCAATCAACCAGGACCACTACCATTTCGTGGCTCTCCCGTTCGGACTCGCCACGGCCCCCAGAGTGTTTACCAAAGTCATGGCAGCCACCATGCACGTCCTACACTCCAGAGGCTTAGTGGTCATTCCATACCTAGACGATCTCCTCGTCAAGGCTCCCACCTTCAAGGACTGCGAGCTCAGTGTCTCAATCACGATCGACACTCTGAGTCGCCTGGGCTGGTTAGTCAACGTACTAAAGTCGTCACTAGCCCCAAACCAGTCTCTGACATTCCTGGGAATGCTATTCAATACCTCCAGGGGTCTAATACTCCTTCCCAAGGACAAGGCACTGCCTCTCCGTTTAGGAGTTCGCACCCTTCTCAGCAAACCCCCTCGATCTCTCCGGCTTGCCATGAGAGTCCTTGGCAGGATGGTGGCGGCAATAGAAGCGGTTCCATTTGCCCAACTTCACCTCAGACCTCTCCAATTAGACATTCTCAAGTCATGGGACAGGAACCCTTCTTCTCTCGGCAGGAAGTTCCAGCTGACGTTGTCAACCAGGAAGTCCCTTCACTGGTGGATCAACCGGACCTCTCTAACAAAAGGGAAATCTTTTCTCTCAGGTCAATGGAAGGTCCTGACCACCGACGCAAGCCTGACGGGTTGGGGTGCAGTACACCTACACCACAGAGCACAGGGCGAGTGGTCCCCAGCGGAAGCAACCTTGCCCATCAACATTCTGGAAATTCGTGCCATCCTCCTGGCGTTAAGAGCCTTCCATCACTTACTGGCAGCCTCCCACATCAGGGTACAGTCGGACAATGCGACGGCCGTGGCATATGCCAATCACCAAGGGGGACCCGCAGTATCCGGGTGAGGCGAGAAGTGACACGCATTCTTCACTGGGCGGAGAAAACTGACTCCATTATCTCTGCGGTCCACATTCCGGGTGTAGACAACTGGGAAGCAGACTTCCTCAGCCGGCAAGGAATAGACTCGGGAGAGTGGGCTCTCCATCCCGAAATCTTTCAACAGATCTGCCATCGTTGGGGTACTCCGGACATGGACCTAATGGCGTCTCACCTAAATGCCAAAGTCTCCAACTTCATGGCCAGATCACACGACCCGCGAGCGCTAGCGGAGGACGCCCTGGTTCAGGACTGGACCCAGTTCCAGCTCCTGTACATTTTACACCTCTCCCCCTGATTTCCAGAGTGGTGAGAAAGATCAAACAGGAGGGAGTCCCAACCATCCTAATTGCACCGGACGCCCGGAATGTCTATCACAAAGCCCCTTCTACCACCAGAACTTAGAGGCCCTTCATATGACGGCGTGGCCATTGAGACCTGGATTCTAACCCACGCTGGTTTTTCGCCAGATGTCTTTGGAACCATGATCAGAGCACGAAAACCAACCTCCGCCAAGATCTACTACCGTACCTGGAAAGCCTTCTTTACCTGGTGCGAATCTCGTAACAAACCCCACTACCCTACCCTATTCCCTACCCAGGGTACTCGGTTTTCTCCAATCGGGCCTGGAAGCCAGACTATCCCTGGCCTCCCTTAAGAGCCAGGTGTCAGCTCTTTCAGTGCTTTTTCAAAAGTGCATTGCTCACAAATCGCAAGTAAGAACATTCTTCAGGGGGTTTCCCCCCTACAGACGACCACTAGAAACATGAGACCTCAACCTGGTGCTGACTGCATTGCAGGAATCACCCTTTGAATCCCTTAGGGAAGTCCCACTCCGTCTTCTATCACAGAAGCTAACATAAATGAGTTCAAGTCTCCAGGTCCAGATGAATTACACCCCAGAGTACTGAAGGAGATCGTAGAAGAAATTTTAGAACCATTCTCCATAATCTTTGAAAATTCTTGGAGAACAGGAGAAGTCCCAGAAGACTGGAGAAGAGCAAATGTTCCTATCTTCAAAAAGGGGAAGAAGGTGGACCCAGGGAACTATAGGCCGGTGAGTCTGACTTCTATACCAGGAAAGATCTTTGAACAAATTATTAAACAACATGTATGTAAGTACATGGATAAGAATGAAGTGATTAACCAGAGTCAGCATGGGTTTGTAACTAACAAGTCATGTCAGACTAACTTAATTTCCTTCTATGACAGAATCACTGACTGGGTGGATCAGGGAAATGCTGTAGATATAGTATATCTTGACTTCAGCAAAGCATTTGACAAAGTATCTCACACCATCCTTATTGAAAAAATGACCAAGTATGCAATGGACCAGGCAACTGTTAGGTGGATTCATAACTGGCTTAGTGATCGGACTCAAAGGGTGGTTGTAAATGGCTTCACATCCAGCTGGATGAATGTCTCAAGTGGGGTACCACAGGGCTCTGTCCTGGGACCTGTATTGTTCAACATCTTTATCAATGATTTAGATGAAGGAATTGAGGGTAAACTGATTAAATTTGCTGATGACACAAAGCTAGGAGGGATAGCTAATACTAGAGAAGAGAGAGAGAGGATTCAAAAAGACCTAAATAAACTGGAGCAGTGGGCAGCAACCAACAGAATGGTTTTTAACAGGGAAAAATGCAAAGTACTACATCTGGGCAATAAAAATGAAAAAAGCATATAGAGAATGGGAGGAATAGAGCTAAGCAACAGTACATGTGAAAAAGACTTAGGTATACTAATAGATCATAGACTGAACATGAGTCAACAGTGTGATGCAGCAGCAAAAAAGGCAAATACAATTCTGGGATGTATTAACAGAAGCATACAGTCTAGATCACGTGAAGTCATTATCGGTCTTTACTCCTCTTTGGTCAGACCTCATCTGGAATACTGTGTACAGTTTTGGGCACCACATTTTAAAAAAGACATAGACAAACTGGAGCAAGTTCAGAGAAGAGCGACCAGAATGGTGACTGGTCTGCAAACCATGTCCTATGAGGAACGGTTGCAGGATTTGGGAATGTTTAGCTTGCAAAAAAGAAGACTGAGAGGAGACTTAATAGCTGTCTACAAATATGTCAAGGGCTGTCACATTGTAGAAGGATCATCTTTATTCTCATTTGCACAAGGAAAGACTAGAAGCAATGGGATGAAACTAAATGGGAGGAGACACAGATTAGATATTAGAAAAAACTTTTTGACAGTTAGGGTGATTAATGAGTGGAACAGGCTGCCACGAGAGGTGGTGAGTTCCCCTTCAATGGACGTCTTCAAACAGAGGCTGGACAGACATCTGTCTGAGATGATTTAATGAATCCTGCTTTGAGCAGGGGGTTGGACCAGATGACCCAGGAGGTCCCCTCCAACTCTACCATTCTATGATTCTAAGGTGGTTTTCCTCGTGGCAATCACCTCGCTACGCAGGGTGTCTGAACTCATAGCACTCTCCTGCACACAGCCCTTCCTGATTTTTTTCCAGGACAAGGTAGTCCTCCGTACGGTTCCATCCTTCCTTCCGAAGGTTGTGTCCAGCTTCCATCTCAATGAAGAAATTTCGCTACCATCCCTCTGTCCGGTTCCGGTTCATAGAGTGGAAAAGGCTTTCCATACGCTTGACCTTGTCAGGGCATTGCGTATCTATGTGTCTAGCACTGCGCCCTTCCGGAAATCTGATTCTCTTTTCCTCCTTCTGGAAGGTGGCCGCAAGGGTCTACCAGCTTCCAAAGCTACCCTTGCCAGTTGGATCAGATCCACCATACAAGAGGCCTACTGCCTCAAAAATTCTCCTCTTCCAGTAGGTATTACGGCACATTCGACACGTGCAGTAAGGGCCTCCTGGGCCATTCGGCACAACAAGTGTGTAAGGCAGCCACCTGGACTAGCCTACACACGTTTACCAATCACTATAGCGTTCATACCCACTTCTCAGTAGATGCGAGCCTGGGCAGACGTGTTCTGCAGGTGGCAGTACCCTAATTATAGGGACCCGTCTACACAATATTCGTCCATTGCTTCCCACCCAGGGACTGCTTTGGGACGTCCCAAGGTCCTGTGTCCCCCAATGAGGCGACAGAGTAAAGGAGATTTTTGTGTACTCACCGTAAAATCTCTTTCTCTTAGCCTCTAATTGGGGGACACAGCTCCCACCCTGTTGCCCTTCCGGGCCGTTAAGTTGAGTTCTCATGTTGGTTTTCCTTTGAGTTCTTATATAGTTGCCTTTTCTAGGCATGACTATGTTATCTATGTTATGTTCCTCCTACTGCTTTTGCACAAAACTGAAGATGGCTGACACCGTCTAGGGGTGTATATTGCAGGGGAGGAGCCACAGTTAATCTTTTTCAGATTATGCATAGTGTCACCTCCTAGTGGACAGCAACATAACACCCAAGGTCCTGTGTCCCCCAATTAGAGGCTAAGAGAAAGAGATTTTACGGTGAGTGCACAAAAATCTCCTTTTTTTGCTTAACTTTTTTTTCTATTTTTTCATTTCAAAAACCTAGGTGCGTCTTATGGTCCGAAAAATAGGGTAATTATGATCTGAGGTAGACAAAGGATAATAAATGGAAGGCAGGGAATGGATTAAACCTCCTCCTCTCCTCCAGTTCAATTTTTTTTTTACTGTTTTTGTTTTAGGTTCTTGCACTCAGTGTAAACAAGACCATGGCCTCCATGTCTTTGAGCTGGCCATTATGTTTATATACACTACTGTTCAAAAGTTTGGGGTCATTTAGAAATTCCATTATTTTTGAAAGAAAAGCACATTTTTTTTCAATGAAGCTAACATTAAATGAATCAGAAATACACTATACATTGTTAATGTAGTAAATGACTATTCTAGCTGCAAACATCTTGGTTTTTATTGCAATATCTACATAGGTGTATAGAGGCCCGTTTCCAACAACCACCACTCCAGTGTTTTAATGGTACATTGTGTTTGCTAACTGTGTAAGAAGCTAATGGATGTTTAGAAAACCCTTGCACAAGAATGTTAGCCCAGCTGAAAACTATTTGGCTGATTTGAGAAGCTATAAATATAGTTGAGAATCTGGAGCATTACATTTGTTTGTTCTGTGAAACTCTCAAAATGGCCAGAAAAAGAGAACTTTCATGTGAAACTCGACAGTCTATTCTTGTTCTTAGAAATGAAGGCTATTCCATGCAAGAATTTGCCAAGAAACTGAAGATTTCCTACAACGGTGTGTACTACTCCCTTCAGAGGAGAGCACAAACAGGCTCTAACCAGAGCAGAAAGAGAAGTGGGAGACCCTGCTGCACAACTGAGCAACAAGACAAGGACATTAGAGTCTCTAGTTTGAGAAGTCGACTCCTCACAGCTCCTCAACTGGCAGCTTCATTAAATAGTACACACAAAACGCCAGTGTCAATGTCTACAGTGAAGAGGCGGCTACGGGATGCTGGCCTTCAGGGCAAAGTGGCAAAGAAAAAGCCATATCTGAGACTGGCTAATAAAAGGAAAAGATTAATATGGGCAAAAGAACAGAGATTGGACAGAAGAAGATTGGAAAAAGTTTTATGGACAGACGAATCAAAGTTTGAGGTGTTTGGATCACACAGAAGAACATTTGTGAGACGCAGAAATACTGAAAAGATGCTGGAAGAGTGCCTGACGCCATCTGTCAAGCATGGTGGAGGTAATGTGATGGTCTGGGGTTGCTTTTGTGCTGGTAAAGTGGGAGATTTGTAAATGGTAAATGGGATTTTGAATAAGGAAGGCTATCACTCCATTTTGCAACGCCATGCCATAACCTGTGAACAGCGCTTGATTGGAGCCAATTTCATCCTACAACAGGACAATGACCCAAAGCACACCTCCATATTATGCATGAACTTTTTAGGGAAGAAGCAGGCAGCTGGTATTCTATCTGTAATGGAGTGGCCAGCGCAGTCAACTGATCTCAACCCTATTGAGCTGTTGTGGGAGCAGCTTGACCGTATGGTGCGCAAAAAGTGCCCATCAAGCCAATCCAACTTGTGGAGGGGCTTCAGGAAGCATGGGGGGAAATTTCTCAAGATTACCTCAGCAAATTAACAGCTAGAATGCCAAAGCTCTGCAATGCTGTAATCGCTGCAAAGGAACATTCTGTGACGAAAGCAAAGTTTGAAGGAGAAATTATTCTTTCTAATAAAAGTCATTATTTCTAACCTCGTCAATATCTGGACTATATTTTCTAATCATTTTGCAACTCATTTGATAAAAGTATGAGTTTTCATGGAAAACACAAAATTGTCTGTGTGACCCCAAACTTTTGAACGGTAGTGTAGCTTTCCATGGCTTGATATCCATAGTCATGCTCCGGTCCTACCTTGCCCTTATTCACATTTTTAACACAAGGTAAGGTAGTACAAGAGACACTATAGGACCGTCCTGATTTTTGGGTACACCTTCTCACGGATGGCTTTTACACTTTTTTTTCCCTCTTCAAAAATTGTTTACTAAGTACCCTAAGTTGTTTATATGTACTATTCCTTTTTTACAGCAGGGTATATGGTCATTTTGTTTCCACCTTTTGAGGTTGACGTGTGTATGGAAAGACCACTAAACTTCTGACCCAAACTAATGGTCTCTCGGGCCTATATGAGGCTGTCAGTTTTGGTCAGTAGACCGACACTGGGTGGTGGCATTATGGGCTGTACAAAAAAAAAAGTGACTGAGGCCTAAGTCCGTACTCTTTAACAAGCCTTGACTCATGATCAAAGATGTACTTGAAACGAGTCTCCACTGAAAGGAAGAGACGGCCATTTTATGTTTCTTGCAGGGAATCCAATGTCCTGTTTAGCTGGGGGAAGGCCTTTGATATAGGTCTACGGGGAGTAATTTTTCTAGTTGTGGAGGCCACTTGCTGACCTCTTGAATCCAGGCAATGCTTCTTGGGAAAAAAGAAATGCAAATTAGCTCCCCATCAGGAAAAAGAATGCAGTGTTATCTTCTTCCTGCAACACTAGAGACACCTCTTTCCATGGCAGGAGAGCTCATTTGCATACCTTGCAAGGAGCATTGCCTGGTCTATAATATTCCTTACATCAGCAGGCGGTGAAGCGGTACCTTCGTAGGCCTGAGAGGGTGCGTAAAATGCGTAGAGTTAAAAGGGACCTTTCATCAGGTCAAAAGTGTCCAGTTTTTGCTTTTATTTTATTCTCGCTGCTCCCCTGAATAATCCTTTTGGGGTTTTTTTATATGGTGCCAGAGATATGGGTCTTTTATTTTGTTCTAATTTTACAGTCTTTATAAAAAGGGCTGAGTTTGCAGGGTAATACAGAAAAGCCAAAAGATACGCCCCAGAGGATCCAGTGAGCCACGCCCGCATGCTATAGACCATGAAAACAAATATAAAGGCCTATATCCCTGAAACCCTATGGCAGATTAAAAAAAAATCACTAAATACTCAGGGGAAGAGTGGGAATAAAATAAGAGAAAAAAACTGAATATTTTTGACCAGGTGACAAGTCTTCATTAACCAATTTAAGACTGGGCCATTTACCCCTGTTCCTGACCAAGCACTTCTTACTATAAAATGTTTTCTCGTTCAGATATTAAAGTCATTTTTGCTGCTTTTTCTCATGACATATTTGGCTTCACTATTATTTATTTATTTTTTTTGTCACTGTCATGTTCTTTTTTTTCTTTTCTTTTTTTATTGCTGATATTGATGGAAAAATAAAATAAATTTTCCCATTTTTATTTTACACAGTACCACTAAAATACATATAAAAATTTGTTCCCCATTCTATAGGTATGTGCGCACGATCAGGATTTG
Organism: Phyllobates terribilis; assembly: GCF_046119375.1. Taxonomy (NCBI): domain Eukaryota; kingdom Metazoa; phylum Chordata; class Amphibia; order Anura; family Dendrobatidae; genus Phyllobates; species Phyllobates terribilis. The sequence continues at coordinate 168,674,887 of NW_027362770.1, forward strand.
AAGCAGAAATTTCCTGAGCGTTTCTGCATCTCCTTGGCAGGAAAAACGCTGGGCATTTTTTACGTGTTTTTGATGCGGTTTTGAAGCGTTTTCACGCATCAATGAATGCTTTTTGGAGCTAAATAAAGTTATTTGGTGGGACATTGCTTAAAGGGAACTTGTCACGTCCTAGTTATTAACTGCCCCCATTGGTTTGTTAGTGATGCAATGTTCATCACTAACAAGCTGTTTTCATGAAAATTGGTGGTTTTATAATGATTTTCTAACATTTTATATACTATGTCCTACCTGCTCATATTCAGTCATAGGGGTGTGATTCTCAGATTCAGACATGGGCGGGCACCGCATTCAGTCAGTGCTGATGCCGCCCATGACATTTGAATACTGCTTCTGGCAAGCTCTATGTTTGTGGGGCGCATGCACATTTGCACACGTGCGCATGCGCACTGAGGCTGTGTGATTACCAGCTTCAGTGCACATGCGCTGTGATCTGTGGCTCCCGGCATATGCTCAGTCAATGTATCTTGCGCATGCGGTGACCGCAAGATACATTGACTGCGTACATGCCGGGAGACACAGATAGCAACTAGGACGTGACAGGTTCCCTTTAAACCCTTGGATTACTGTCAGAACTGGGGTGAGTATATTGGTTAATTTGAATGATTAAAGAATGTGTCTGTTGTATTTCAAATAAAGTGTTTGCTCTGTGTCTGTGTGTTTATTTAACTCTTTACTTTACTTTAAAGAAGTTGTCCACTACTTTATATTTTCCCCCTGGGGCCCAGAAGTGTTTTTGTAAATACCTTGCGGTGCCTTTTCTGCCTCTGAGCGGCGCTATCGCTGGCCGCTCAGAGGCATCACGTGACCCGTCACTGATGTCGTGAGGCGTGACATCAGTGACGCGCTCGCCACGGTGGATGCTGGGCTGTGGGCAGGGTTACCCTGTGCGTCACACCCAGCATCCACCGTGCGCTTTCCCAGTGAATGAGGAGAGGGAGAGCACGCGGTGGATGCCGGGTGTAACGCGCGGGGTAACCCCGCCCACAGCCCAGCGTCCACCGTGGAACACAGAAGTGAGTACCCCCTGCTGCAGTCGGAACTTGATGTGACATCAGCGGATGTCAGAGCCGGCTGCAGCCGGGGGTCACATGATGCCTGTGAGCGCCCAGTGATAGCGCCGCATTTAGCGCGTATTTAGAGAAACACTTACGGGCCTTGGGGGATCATATAAAGTAGTGGACAACCCCTTTAATTAGTTTTGGTCGTGAAAAGGTGTGACACCTTGTCATCACCAAACAAAAGAGCTGGGTGTCAGCTAATCCCATTCACCCAATCTTCATTAGCATTTCTATTCATGTTATTTATGGGGCTGCTGTGAGCTGGTATTTTTAGCCTGGGAAGGTGCCATTTGCAAACATGGTCCCTGGCCATTAAAAACATCTCACAGCTGGTTCGTTAGCCGCTACATCCCCCCAATCAGCACTCAGCAGCGCTTTGGACGCAGCGCATTTTTGTTGCGTCCAAAACGTGGTGTTCTAATGCCGCACTTTTGTTGTCGGTACATGTGAATCCACCGCATATGACACTTCAATCTGTCAAAATCTGCAGCGGAGACTAGCGTGTCCTCTACAGAAATTGACATGCTGCGGGTGAGTTTGGGTACGTGGCCATGGTCAGGAGCCGCTGCAGGTTTGACGCTGCGCATTTATACAGTGTCAAACCCGCAGTGTCCAGATGTTACGGTATAGTGGATGGGATCTCTAGAAATCCCATATCCACTATGCGTGCATCAGAGGCTGCGGATCACCCGTGGACACTGACATGCAGCGCGTCTTTCAGGACCGCAGCATGTCAACTTCTCTTGCGGAGTCGCTAGTCTCCGCAACAGAAATTTGACCACTAGATTGTATAGAATGCGGTAAATATGCATGGTTCAGTGAACACATGTGGATTTACCTGCTTTCAATAGAATGCCACGTTTTGGACGCAGCAAAAAATATGCGTCCAAAGCGCTGTTACATCCGTTTCGGGGACACAGAGCATAAAATGTAAAAAAAAATGCCCTGTCTCATGCTGCACATAACACATCTGCATCTCTGGCTGCTATGGGCATAAAAGGGGACAAACTTATGGTGTGGCCCCCATGCTCCCCTGACCTCTACCCCATTCAGAACCTTTGGAGCATCATTAAAAGGAGTGTCTATGATGGCGGGAGGCAGTTCACATCTAAGCAACAGCTCTGGGAGGGTATTCTGTCCTCATGCAAAACAATTGAAGCAGAAACCATCCAAAACCTGACAAATTCAATGGACGAGAGAGTTCAGAAGCTCCTTTCGAACAAGGGGTCCTATGTGCAAATGTAACATCACCTAGAATAAAGTTTTGAGTTGAAAACTGTTTGATTTCAGTTTGTAATAACCTGCTAATGCTTATAATTTCAAAAATGACCATTTTTTTGTTCTTTATTCAAATGAAAAGGTTGAAAACTCTGCTGTGCATAATAATTTGGAACATGCATTTTGAGTGCAGTTTGAGTTTTTAATTTTTTTAAAAATATACTGTTATCATAGGCAGTTTGTACAAAAACCTTTCAATTGTACTCTAATAGTTATTTGACTGGAAAATTACAATGACTGCAATTCATATAGGTAATTTTGGAAAATCTGAGAAAATAGTATTTGCATAATAATTTGGAACACAGTGTAAGGTTTTTATATTATTATTTTTACTTTACTGCTCCTCCTATCCACGCCACCCTAGCTGTTATCAGGGTTAGCGGCAGTTGGATGAGAGATGTAGTCCTCCTCACCCGACCCGGGTACCACCCGCACCGCTTTTCTGCCGCAAATTCGGCTGTAATTGAAACACAGCAAATCCGCAGGTATAGATATTATACCTGCGGGTTTGCTGCGGTTCAGTGCAAGTCAATGGGCGTGAATTTGCGGTGGGATCGCGCAAGAAATGGCCATGCTGCAGCTTTTACCGCAATGGTAATCTGGAGCGTAAATTTCCACATCATGTGAACAGCACATCCGGATTACCATTGCTAGAGCTGGCAGACATATTACAAGCGTTTTCACAGCGTTTCCGCGGCGGGAAAACCGCCGCGAAGACGCATCGTGTGAACTTAGCCTATAACAGAGTTTTATATATTGGAATTTTTTTTCACCAGAACTGGTTTGGATCAACAGTGGGAATTTTTTCACCTATTTTTTTTTCTCATTTTACATATTGTGCTTCCCATAAGGTCATAAGACTTTTTGGGGGACATTTTAAATATTATTTTCATTTTATTTCCCCTGTAACTGAGGCTAATATATTAGCCAGAGTTACAAGGGAAATGCATCCTTCTGGCAGCATAGCAGAGCTGTCTGGGTCTCCTGTGACCCAGCAGGTCCTGCTCCCTCCTTATATACAGCGATCAAATGTCTGCTGTGGATAGAGGAGGAATTGAGAAATCTCTTCAATCATACATAACTACATTTTATTTAAACAAGAAGGACAAACCCTTTAATTAGGCCTCAAACTGATTCTATTAGCTATTTTCACTTATGACCACATGGTGGTGCTGTATATCCCCAAACAAAAATGGGTAGAAACAAAAAAAATATATATAAGTTTTCTGAATAGATCTTTCTGGTTTTGTAGCAAGTGGCAAAACAACACTACTACACTACTGCTTGTGTTTTCAACTCCTATTTGCTGTCAGTGAATGGGAGCATTCTTAAAATTACCAAATTTTGCTGGTGTTACTTTATCAGCCTAGTTAGAGGGATCCTATGACCTGTTATAAACCCTCAGATGTGAGGAGAAATTAGATTTTTGTACGGTAGCCCCTACTTATATTGTATAAAAGAGATTTAGATAAGGCCCTTCTATAAAATATTATAACAGCGCCACCCCTGTCTACAGGATGTGTGTGGTATTGCAACTGAGACCTATTCACTTCAATAGAGCTAAAGTTGCAATATCAGACACAACCTGTGAACAGGGATGGCGCTGTTTCAATCCTGGACATTATAAGCTAATGCGGTATTATAGCAGAGCTGGCTCTCAGCCTGCTGTGCACTACATGCCAGGGGTTCATAGTTGAGGGGTCCGGCTGCGTCACTGACTACACTCCCCCCTCCAGCTGTGGTAATAGCGGCCTCTGTGTTGCTGCCTTTGTACATGGATTCTTCCCTCATTTGTGCACCTGATAAAACATTCCACAGGCCGAAGGCCGCGGACCCTCCTCCATTTCCCCCAGCTGCCCATGGCCGAAAAGTATGGGGGGCAGAAGGTGGGCCTCCTAAGGGGGGTACTGTAATACTTCAAAATCATCAGAAAGCAAAAGCAGCAACTGTAGATTTCCTTCCTCTCAATCCCAATGACTTGCCAAAAATTGTAACCTCTTCCCATAAGACATTTGTCTCTAACCTTAGTATTCAGCTTTTCGTGGAAGGAGCCACGTTTGTGTCACCTTGTAGCTATATGGGGGCTACATTTTTGGTACATAAATACCACAAAAATGGTTTTAATATAACACCGATTTAATTTTTTTTTTAATGGAAACTTGTGTTCGATTTTTCCATGTCAGAATGAAATTTTTCTTTTTTGTTTTTTTTTGGAGTCTATCCAAAAACCACATTCATGTTCAGAAATCATTGAAAACGTCTCTTTGGTTTAATACATTTTAATATATTTGGGGTTTTTTTCCTACAAATTTAGTTTGAATTTTTTTTGTTTGGTTTTTTTTTTAGAATTTTTGCTGTAATTTTTGTTTAATATATATATATATTTGGAAAGAATAATTTTTCATATTTTGGGGGATTTAAAAATGGGTTCATTCTTAAATCACAACTTTGGTATATGCTTAGATATATAAATCATATCCAATCCATATATTTCTGGGATTATTATTATTATTATTATTTTTTTTTTTTACACTTTTTCGTATATACAGTATAATGCACATTTTTACATGAAATTCCAAGTATGTCATTCCGGCTTGAGATAAACTTAGTTTTGTGGTTGGTTATTCAAATTGTACAATCTTGTTTTGCTTTATTTTTTTTTAAGTATTTTTTTTTTTTTATATTTTCTCATATATACAGTATCTGAACATTATATAAATGATGAAAATTTTTATTTTTCCATACAGTTTATTGTCACTCCAGCTTAAGGTAAACTTAGTGTTGTGGTTGTTTATTAAAATTGTACAATTTTTTTTTTGTTTATTGACTTTATTATTTTTTTTTTTTAGGTATTCTATCGAAAAAAAGATTTAATTCTTCTCCCTGGTTTATTTGGTATCGAAAACGTCATTTTGGCCTGAGGTACAGTTTTATGTTGTGGTTGGTTATGCATATCATTTATGGTTTTCTTTTTTCTTTTTTTTTTTTTTAATTTTTATAGATTTTATGTTTTTGCGGATATAATGATGAACATTTTTTTCATATTTTTCCCCTACATTTTAATGATTACTGTATGTCATTCCCGGCTTGAGGGGAACGTTTGTTTTGTACTTGGATTTCAGATCCTCCTCCAGTAACAAACATCCCCTTGTTTTGTTGAAGGGGGCAGTTGTACCCCAGGGAGATTATAATTGGCAGAATACAGAACCCGCTATGTGGACGCCGGGCCGCGCGTCGCTCCTTCCAGATGGTTGGAGTAAGCTACACAAACATGAAGTGACCGGGAAACACTGAGATGAAGCTGTGGTCACACGGAGCCTCGATGGCCCCCACTGTTCACGGGAGCGCAATTAATCTGTGCATCCAGAACAGATTTTAGGAATCATCTAATATCCTAAGATGAGCACAATGACAACCAATATGGCCGCCAATACTGTTTAGAGATTGTCTCTCAGCTTTCTCAGTCTGGTGTAATGGGGAAACACCATTTTATCTAGAAAGCAAAGAGATTAGAACATTAAAATACTTGTAGATGATATCGTGATTGCAGGATCTGACTACACAGGGTTTGTTTGTAGTCTGTTACCGTGGAGACACATAGACCAGTATAGGAGCTATGGATAGAAAATGGTTGAAATTTTCTTTTCAAAGTCACCTCATTTGACATTTCAAATTAATTTTATCTATAGGATCTGGTTTCAAATGTCTACACACCTAATTTGCACCTCCAATTTGTTTTAATGATATAAGGTTATAGGATCAAAATAGAAATGGCCAACAATGACCCTTCATGAGCGTTTGTCGTAGGTTTCGACTTAGGAAAAAATTAAAAGGGGTTTCCCACTTGGGAAGTGAGAATATATTACTAAGATACGCCAAGACTTACTGATCGTTGAAAGTCTTGTAAGATGTGGCACCTAAGTCTCCAAAAATGGAGTGCTGTAACTGACTGTGGCCACTGAAGAAGAACTGGAGCAGTGGCACTGAAAAAGTAAGAGTTGCTGGACCACCGAAAGGACTGGTAGAGGTGTCATGTTGGGTCCCCTTGAAGTGACAGTGGAGACACTTCTAGAGTTACAGGAGTGTTGTATGAGGCAGTGGCAAGTTTGGCTATTGAACAGTGGAGGTCTAGCAGGTGATTGGAGGCTCCCTACCTGATGCCAGGAAGATAGCCTACAGAGGTGAGATGGCTTGTAATGATTACTCGCTGAGGTGAGATGGCTTGTAATGATTGATGGCCCGAAGAGCTGAGATGGCCCTTAATGATTGATGGCTCACAGAGGTTATATGGCCTGTATAGAGAGTTGGACTGCAGAGATGAGATGGCCCACATGGTGGAGATGGCCTGTAAGGAGAGATGGTCGCCTGTAAGGAGAGAAGGCCCACAAAAGAGTGATTGCCTGCAGAGGTGAGATGGTCTGTAGAGAAAGATGTCTGACACAGGGGAGATGGCCTGTAAAGAGAGAGGGCCCACGGAAGAGTGATGGCCTGTATTGAGAAATGGCCCACAGGGTGAGATGGCCTGTAGAGAGAGACGGCCCGCATAGGAGTGATGACCTATAGAGAAAGATGGCCTGCAGAGGAGTGATGGTCTCTAGGGAGAGATGTCACAAAGACGTGAGATAGCATTTAGGGACAGATGGCACATATAGTGTTGATGGCCAACACAGGTGAGATGGCCTATAGAGAGATGGCCCACGTAGAGAGAGAGGGGTGCAGCTGAGTATGAAGCTGTCGTCTGATGTCATGGAGATATGTGGTCTGAAGGAGCTAGAAAGACTTACCTCCACCAAGGTTAGGCTGACAGCCATCTCAACTAATTCTTCCATACTCCGGAGCGCTCGCTTGGCTGAGCGCTCCTATGTTCTCTATGAAAAAGCTTCTGACAGACACGTCGGCCGGCGGCTTATCTCAGGGGAAACAATGCGATCGGCAGTCCATGCGTGATCTATATCACTCCTGACCATTATTTGGCCGGCACTTCCATACACATTAGACCGTTGGCCGAACCAATCGATATCGGCTGGTTCGGCTGACATATTTCTAATCTGTGTGACAAGGTTTAGTTGTCACCTGGCCACACATGGCTTAATCTCCAGAGGCATTGAACCCTGGAGGCAGAGTTCCAGGTGAGACCCCCAGCCTGAGACACCAGATGTCTACATGGGAAAGTTGTCCACCTGACATCATTTCCTCGCCATCCCATAGTTCCTTCTACAATTTGACTTCCTGGTCACACCTAATCCTCCGAAATGAGATGTCGTTGCGCTGGTTGCACCTATGTGCAGGAGCTAATAAGACCTTTGTCTCTTCATTCACCATGATTCTCCAAGACATGATTCTCCATGACATGGTTCCCAGTGGTCACCCCTCAATGATCATGTTATTGCTTATCCCAATTTTAGGTCATAGCATTAAATTATAGAAATACCCATTAAAGCTCTATAAAGCTCGTTACAAGACTCCTCTTTTTGAACCAGATACCTTTTGTACTTTGCCTTGCGTCGATCAGTCACCCTATGGCCCTAATGTTGCACAGGTATAGTGCTATAGCCACAGCAGGACCCACTAGGCTCTTTGGAAGAGCGGGTGGTACAGACCAGAAGCAACCTTTTTAATGACCACCATTTTATATGAATTTTTTTAAACATTTATCCCAATATGTAGTAGGTGTAATAATAATAATATTAGCAAATACCTCCAATTAGAAATTTTGTATAGTTCTTCTAATTAGCTATGTCGCTTACCCCATGTGCAAGGAAATCTGACCCAGGATTTGTTGTGCTGGTTTGGGATTTTATTTAGGGAGTTTAGGTATGAATTTATTTAAAGGGTCTGGTATGAAGTCTATACTTGTTTAGGGGGATCTGGACTGGGGACTGTATTCATTTAAGGGTTCAGGTCTGGGGTATTTGTTTGTTAAGTGCATCTGGTCTTGGGTCTGTATCTCTGTTACTTGGGGAGGTCTAGGAGTCTGTACTTGTTTAGGTGGTGTGGTCTAAGGTTTCTGTTCGTTATGTGGCTGGTCTGGGGTCTTTTTTATTTATAGAGTCTGGGGCTTATACAATTATTTAAAGGAGCTGACCCGAGTGTGTATTTGTATAGTGGGTCTGGTCTTGGATCTGTATCTGTTTAGGGGGTGTGGTCTGGGGTCTGTAAGTATTTAGAGGATCTCTGCTAGTTGTGGTTGTTTGGTCTAGGATCTGTGAATGTATTTAGGGGGCTTCTGTTAGGCAAAGGGGTCTGGTTTGGGGTTTGTAAGTATTTAAGGGGTCTGATAGTTTAAAGGGTCTGTTCTGGAGGCTGTAAATTGAAGGAGTCTGGTCTGGGGTCAGTATATATTTAGGGGGCTTCTGTTAGTTCAAGGGGTTTGATCTGGGGTCTAATTTAGTTAAAGGGGTCAGGTCTGAGGTGTGTAACTATTTAGAAGGTTGATACTTGAGGGATTCTGGTCTGGGGGGTGTAAGTTAAAGGGTTCTGGTTTGGGCTCTGTATATATTTAGGAGATCTCTGGTAGTTGAAAGGGTCTGTCTATATTTGGGGGTCTGTGTTAGTTGAGGGGGTCTGGTTGAGGGTCTGTTTGTATTTAGAGGGCTTCTGTTAGTTAAATAAGTCTGGTTTGAGGTCTGTATGTATTTAGAGGTTTATTTTAGTTAGAGGGGACTGGTCTGGGGTCTCTGATATTTGTTCTGGGGGTTGTATATATTTAAGAGGTCTCAGTTGAAGAGTTCTGTCTATATTTAGGGAGTCTATGTTAGTTGAGGGGTGTGGTTTAGAGTCTGTATATATTTAGGGGGCTTCTGTTAGTTAAATAGGGTCTCTAAGAATTCAGGGGGTCCTGATATTTGAGGGAGTCTGGTTTGGGGGCTGTACGTAAAAGGGGTTTGGTCTAGGTTCTGTATATATTTAGGAGATCTCTGCCAGTTGAAGGGGTCGGTCTATATTTGGGGGTCTATGTTAGTTGAGGGTGTCTGGCCTAGGGTCTGTATGTATTTAGGGGGCTTCTGTTAGTTAAAAGGGTCTGGAAGTATTTAGGGGGTCTCTGATAGTTGAGGGAAAAACTTTTGTGCAGTGTGCACCACTTTTTATGGTACTTTTCAGGTTCTCCTTGATCTCCTTTTCTAAAAGTTGGCTAGTTTGGATCAGACTGAGCTGTGGGACTTGATCTCCACCCCATGTGAGTGCAGATGTAAGGGGGAATGACGATGTGCTCATGAATGACCGAACCCAACCGTGAGACTTCCTGCGATACGGGGGCTGTGACAAGGGGCCCAGGATACACAGCCTTGTTTTTAATCCATGATTATTACACTGATCCTTCACATCCAAAAACCTGAGGATCTGAACGGAGAACTCTGACTGTACACAGGGATGGGGACATCTCAGGAGACTTCTGCGGATGTGAAGACCGGGGATGGGGCCGTGTACCTGAGGAAGAAGATTACCCTGCTTCGTGCCATCTCCTTGACCATTGGGACGATCATTGGAAGTGGCATCTTTATATCTCCTAAGGGGGTCCTAAAAAACTCTGGCAACGTAGGATTGTCCCTCCTGATCTGGGTGGCCTGTGGTATTCTCTCCATGTGTGGTGAGTACGTACATCGCCACTTACTCCTCCATGTTATGTGCTTCAGAAAACAGGGACCCTCCTTATGAGACACAGATGGACCTTAGACCTCCTGGCCCCCCAGGGGAAAACCTGCAAGAAGAATCATCGTCGCTCATGCTTTGTAGCACATTGGCCTTTAAGAAACCTCAGGTACCTGGGGCCTAAGTGCAACTCCAAAATTGTACCCCAGAGTTACACCATGAATCTATTTCTGCTACGGTTACAGAGCTCAATGGGCTTCATCCTGAACTTTGAACTGTAGGTCCACTATATGAATCTGCATTTAGTTAAATTACTTTGTAAATGTATTACTCTACTTATCCTGTACTGATCCTGAGTCACATCCTGTATTATACTCCAGAGCTGCACTCACTATTCTGCTGCTGCAGTCACTGTGTACATACATTACATTACTAATCCTGAGTTACATCCTGTATTATACTCCAGAGCTGCACTCACTATTCTGCTGGTGTAGTCACTGTGTACATACATTACATTACTGATCCTGTACTGATCCTGAGATACATCCTGTATTATACTCCAGAGCTGCACTCCCTATTCTGCTGGTGCAGTCACTGTGTACATACATTACATTACTGGTCCTGTACTGATCCTGAGTTACATCCTGTATTATACTCCAGAGCTGCACTCACTATTCTGCTGCTGCAGTCACTGTGTACATACATTACATTACTGATCCTGAGTTACATCATGTATTATACTCCAGAGCTGCACTCACTGTTCTGCTGGTGCAGTCACGGTGTACATACATTACATTACTGATCCTGAGTTACATCCTGTATTATACTCCAGAGCTGCACTCACTATTCTGCTGGTGCAGTCACTGTGTACATACATTACATTACTGATCCTGAGTTACATCCTGTATTATACTCCAGAGCTGCACTCACTATTCTGCTGGTGCAGTCACTGTGTACATACATTACATTACTGATCCTGAGTTACATCCTGTATTATACTCCAGAGCAGCACTCACTATTCTGCTGGTGGAGTCACTGTGTACATACATTACATTACTGATCCTGTACTGATCCTGAGATACATCCTGTATTATACTCCAGAGCTGCACTCCCTATTCTGCTGGTGCAGTCACTGTGTACATACATTACATTACTGGTCCTGTACTGATCCTGAGTTACATCCTGTATTATACTCCAGAGCTGCACTCACTATTCTGCTGCTGCAGTCACTGTGTACATACATTACATTACTGATCCTGAGTTACATCATGTATTATACTCCAGAGCTGCACTCACTGTTCTGCTGGTGCAGTCACGGTGTACATACATTACATTACTGATCCTGAGTTACATCCTGTATTATACTCCAGAGCTGCACTCACTATTCTGCTGGTGCAGTCACTGTGTACATACATTACATTACTGATCCTGAGTTACATCCTGTAGATCTTTTTATTATAAAAATGAAAAACATAACAATAATAATAACAGAAACATATCAAAATTAATGCCCTCAAAATAAACAATGTAATGAAACTGGTCCAGCCGCTCCCTCTCTCCTCACACACATATTATACATACTAGATGGTGGCCCAATTCTAACGCATCGGGTATTCTAGAATATGTATGCGGCCGACCGGGCGCAGTCAGCAGAGCGTTGTTTAAATTTGGCGCCAAAATCGCTGATTGGTCGCGGCCGGCAACCGCGACCAATCAGCAAAACGGTGTTTAAATTTGGCGGCAATATCGGTGATTGGTCGCGGGTGGTGGCCGCGACCAATCAGCTAACTGTGTTAGTGAGGACCGGAGAGCTTGTTAAAATTTGGCCCTAAAATCGCTGATTAGTCGCGACCGCCACCAATCAGCAAAACGATGTTTAAATTTGCCGCCAATATCGCTGATTGGTCGCGGCCGGCAGTAGCGACCAATCAGCAGAGCGGGGTTTAAATTTGGCGCCAATAATGCTGATTGGTCGCGGCCGGCGGTTGCGACCAATCAGCAGAGCGGTGTTTCAATTTGGCGCCAATATCGCAGATTGGTCGCGGCTGGAGGTCGCGACCAATCAGCAGAGCGGTGTTTAAATTTGGCGCCAATAATGCTGATTGGTCGTAGCTGGCGGTTGCGACCAATCAACAGAGAGGTGTTTAAATTTGGCGCCAATCTCGCTGATTTTGGCGCCAATAATGCGGATTAGTCGCGGCCGGCGACCGCGACCAATCAGCAGAGCGGCGTTTACATTTGCCACCCATATCGCTGATTGGTCGCGGCCGGCCACCGCGACCAATCAGCAGAGTGTTGTTTAAATTTGGCGCCAATCTCGCTGATTGGTTGCGGCTGGCCGGCGGCCGCGACCAATCAGCAGAGCGCTGTTTAAATCTGGCGCTAATCTGGCTTGTTGGTCGCGGCTGGCAGCCGCGACCAATCAGCAGAGCGGTGTTTAAAATTTGTGCCAAAATCGCTGAATGGTCGCGGCCGGCCAATCAGCAGATCGGGGTTTAATTTTGGCGCCAATAATGCTGATTGGTCGCGGCTGGCGACTGCGACCAATCAGCAGAGCGGCGTTTACATTTGCCGCCCATAACGCTGATTGGTCGCGGCTGGCCACAGCGACCAATCAGCAGAGCGGGGTTTAAATTTGGCGCCAATAATGCTGATTGGTCGCGGCGGCAACCGCCACCAATCCGCAGAGCGGTGTTTCAATTTGGCACCAAAATCGCTGATTGGTCGCGGTGGCCGGCCGCGACCAATCAGCGTCGTATTAGTGTGGGCCCGGGAGCGGCGCTGCTTGTGCGGCTACTTCTGCTGCGAGAAGCCGGGAGATGAGCGGCTGCTCGCAGCAGAAGCATCCCGACCGGCGGCGCTGCTCCCCGGTCTTCCAACGTTAGCGGAATGGAGGTCAGCGGCCGCGACCAATCAGCAGAGCGTTGTTTAAATTTGGCGGCAATCTTGCTGATTGGTCGCGGCCGGCCGGTGGCCGCGACCAATCAGCAGAGCGTTGTTTAAATTTGGCGCCAGTCTCGCTGATTGGTCGCGGCCGCCACCAATCAGCAGATCGTTGTTTAAATTTGGTGCCAATAATGCTGATTGGTCGCGGCCGGGAGATGAGCGACTGCTCGCAGCAGAAGTATCCCGACCCGCAGCGCCGCTCCCCGGTCCTCCCTTGACACCCTAGCCGCTGATATCCCCACAGTATCCGCATGGTGTTACAAAGGTCCGGACATTTGTGTTAAAAATCGCTGATTGGTCGTTGGCCCTGCCCGTGACCAATCACCGATTTGGGCGCCATATTTAAATATCGGCCGCGACCAATCACCGATCTTGGCTCCACATTTAAACACCGCTGTGCTGATTGGTCGCCGACGCTGGGCGCGACCAATCACCGATTTTGGCGCCACATTTAAATAGCGTCCGCGACCAATCAGTACAGCGGTGTTTAAATGTGGAGCCAAGATCGGTGATTGGTCGCGGCCGATATTTAAATTTGGCGCCCAAATCGGTGATTGGTTGCGGGCAGGGTCCGCGACCAATCAGCACAGTAGTGTTTAACTTTTGTGGTAAGATCAGTGATTGGTCGGGTCCGAAGACTGCGACCAATCATTGAATCGTCTTGGGGAGGACCGGGGCGCGGCGCTGCCTGTGCGGGTACTTCCGCAGCGAGAACCCGGGACATGAGCGGGCGCTCGCAGCAGAAGTATCTCGACCCGCAGCGCCGCTCCCCGGTCCTCCCTTCCGCATGGATGTCAGCGACGCCGGCGGTCCTTCCGTTGCTACCAGCCGGGAGATGAGCGCCTCGCGCCGGTCATCTCCCGGCTGCATCTCCGTCCCGCAGATGGGTCCGGCGGTCGAGGTCCTTCTGCTGTTACCGGCCGGGAGATGAGCGCCTCGCGGTGCTCATCTCCCGGCTGCATCGCCTCTGAGCTCCGTACCGCAGATGAGCCGCTAACGGCCGCTATCTTTTTTCAGAAATCCCGCTGCTGGACCAATGAGCGACGCGGGATTTCCAGGACAGACAGACAGACAGAAAGACAGACAGACAGACGGGATAAGACAATTATATAGTAGATATACAGAATAACAACTACTTACACTATGACATCTGGTCCGGTTACCAAAAAAATAATAACAATATAATAAGTAAAATAAACAATAGCCGACAAAATTATATACAAACTAATATACACAGGGTGGTCCAAAAGTAGGTGGACAGAAAATAATAACATTTATTTTGATTTATATATATAATTATATTTACTAACACAAGCATAACATTGTCAATTAAATTTTATTCTGAACAATAATACAAAAGCCCTTAAATTTTATCACCGCAGGTGCTCACACTGTTTTCCATTACAATTTGCACAGCTTTGAAGTCTGCCTCTTGCGCTTCGACAAACTTTTTTGCACAAGTCTCTTTGGGTATTAATTTCTTGAAATGCATCTCTTATGTAAGTTTTCAAATCACTGACACTTTTTGGTTTTCAACCATAAACTTTGTCCTTGAGTACTCCCCAAAAGAAAAAATCCTTTGGGGTCAAGTCTGGTGAACGTGTCGGCCAATCAAGTGGGTCTCTTCGGCCAATCCATTTATCAGGAAATGTTTCATCAGGATACTCTCGGACCACTCTTGAATAATGTGGAGGGGCCCCATCTTGTTGGAAATAAAGGTCATTTGAATTAGGCTGTTGCTGTAACTGGGGAACAACTTGATTCATTAGAATTTCGAGACACTTATCTCCTGTGACTGTTCCATCAAAAAATATTGGTCCTAAAACACCAAAACTTGAAATACCACCCCAAACATTGACTCCAGGCTCATTTAGTTGTTTCAATAATGTTAAATGCATGTTCTCATTATACCAGTAAATACAATTATGTTAATATGGCCGGATAATTTGAAAGAAGCTTCATCACTCAACATAATGTTATCTAAAATTACTGGATTTTGTTTGATAAATCTCCCCCTTCATAACCTTATTACACTTTCTGTCCACCTACTTTTGGACCACCCTGCATATACACTTTATTTTTTTTTATTTTATAAATAATATTAAAATAAATACTAACTATACAAATATATACAAGACAAAACAAAACATCCCACACTCGAGTCCACCAGTCCCAACCCCGGCACTGACCTGAGAGCTGGTCCTGCGTCTCATGCCTCAGTCCATGTCCAACGTCCATAGGCCAGATCAGGCAGTGCCAGTTTTTCACCCAAATAATCAGTGTCCCACAAGATGAACCCACCTCCCCCCTTTTCTCACCACCCAACCTAACACCTACACCCAAATCCGTATCTTTATAAACAATATATACAGAAACAAACAATACAATATCAAACAATACAATAACCACAACTGACAAAGCCCAAGTTCGGTGCCTGCAGTCCTACATCACTGTCTACTGATCAAAACAAAACAAAAATCTATGGTGTCAGCAGCAGCCCACCACCAGGAGAGGAGATGACCAGACTAGGGCACACTAAAAGAAAAGCCCCTCCAGAGGAGAGCGGCCCTACGTGTGCCCAGTCTCTCATACTCCAGAGAACACACCTTCACCAGGTCACCGAGTATGGTCCTAAACACATCGTCCACTGGGAGGATTTTCCGTTGTGTCGATACTAAGCACCGTGCGTTCCACGTGTGATACCTAACCACTGCGCTAACTAGAAATAAGGTGCAGCGGCCCCGACCACCCAGGTCCCCGAATGCTCCATAGGCCCATTCCGCATAAGAGAGACCAGCCAGCCGGGGCCAGCCAATGGAGGTGCCCACCCTGTTGTACACCTCTGTGTTAAAGGGACAACGAAGCAGGAAGTGGTCCATGCTTTCTAGCATGGTACCACAATGCTCCCGAGGACAGTTCCTGTCCTCAGAGCTCCTACACTTCAGATTGTCCCTCACACACAGTTTCCCATGGAAGCAGCTCCAAGCCAAGTCCCAAAACTTCGAGGGGATCCTGATAGAATTCAAAAGATGCAGACCCACTTCAAGATCCCGACTTGGGCGATCCCTGAGCGCCAGAGGCCTCTGAAAATGGGTCAACAGAACCCTTTTGTCAAGGAGCTTCCTTGGCAGAGTCCTGACCTCCCACATTCCCAGACCCCACCGGCGAATTACCTTCAGAACCACGGTAGCGTAAGCCAGGAGATGTCCATGCGGTGTGCGTAGATCCTTCACTTGCCCTCCTGTCTCCCATTCCTGGAAGAAAGGCTGAAACCATCCCCTACAGGAGAATACCCACGGAGGAGCCCTCTCTTTCCAGAGGTTTGCAATATTGATCTTAATGAAGGTATTCACAAGGAATACCACAGGGTTGACCATACCCAACCCTCCTAGTCTCCTCTTACGGTAAGTAACCTCCCTCTTGACCAGGTTCAGTCTATTCCCCCATAACAGTTGGAAGAACAAACTGTAGACTCGAGTCCAGAGAGGCTCCGGCAAGATGCACACACTGCCCAGATAGATCAGCAAAGGGAGCAGGTAGGTTTTAATCAGGTTTACCCTTTCCCTTAGGGTCAAAGACCAACCCTTCCATTGGTTCACCTTCTGAGTGGCGATCTCCAGCCTGCTGTCCCAATTTTGTTTGGGATAATCCCCCTGGCCAAATTCGATGCCAAGTACTTTTGCAGAGACTTTGGGTCCTGGAAGGGTGTCCGGGAGATCAAAACCAGAATCTCCTCCTCCCAGCCAGAGACTGTCACACTTATCCCGGTTGATCTTGGACCCAGATGCCTCCGAGTAGCGATTTACCTCTGACATCAGCCATTCTGCCTCCCCATCAGAGGAAACAAAAACGGTGACGTCATCGGCATACGCCACCACTCTCAGAGTGGCTTCCGGTGCTGCCCGGTCCATCCCGATCCCAGCCAACGGTCCACGCTCCACCCTCCTAAGAAGTGGGTCAATCGCAAACACGTACAGCAGCGGGCTCAAGGGACAACCCTGGCGAACACCACACCCAACCTCAAAAGAGCTGCCAATCCAACCGTTCACAAGCTTGAAACTCTCTGCCCCAGTGTACAAGGTGTTAAGCCAATCAACAAACCCCACCGGCAGGCCATACCTCAAAAGGACAGACCAGAGGTACTCATGATTAACCCGATCAAACGCTTTTGCCTGGTCCAATGACAGCATATACCCCTTCCAGTGGCCAGCCCTACCCTGCTCCACCGCCTCTCAGACACAGAGTACAGCACTAATTGTACTGCGGCCTGGAACAGAGCAATGCTGGGCTCCCGAAAGGAGTCGGGGCACAAATTTCACCAGCCGATTAAACAGCACCTTTGCCAAAACCTTCCTGTCTGCATTGAGAAGCGCTATGGGATGCCAATTCTCAATGCAAGATGAGTCCTTACCCTTTGACAAGATGATCAGGGCAGACCTCCTCATTGACTTTGGCAGAGTGCCCGAGAAAAGACTCATTGAATACCTCAGTCAAGAGGGGAACCAAGGCGTCCTTAAAGGTCTTATAGAATTCAGATGTTAAGCCATCTGGACCGGGAGATTTCTTTAGGGCAAGCCCTTCAATCGCCAACTTAACTTCCTCTTCCCTGATCATCTCTGTCAAAACGCCAAGAGAGGGGTCTACCCCTGGTTCGGGGACGGCTTCAGCCAGAAAAGCCGACATCTCATCCCAATCAAGATCCCTCTTCCCCAAGAGGTGCGAGTAGAAGGATCTGACAACCTCCAGGATCCCTGATCTGGATCTTTTCAGGGACCCCGCAGTGTCAACCAGTCCTGTAACAACTTTACTATTCACTGACATCTTGCAGTTTCTGTAAGGGTCGGGCGAGCGGTACTTCTCATAATCCCTCTTAAAAACCAAAGATGTGTGTCTATCATACTGACACCTCATTAGCAAAGATTTCACTCTGGAGATCTCTTCGCGGCTACCTCCAGTTGAGACAAGATGCTCAAGTTTCCTCCTCAGGCCCTGATACAAGCGGTACCTGTCCAGGCTCCTGAGGCTCGAGAGCTGGCGGAAGAATCTCGCCACCCTTTTCTTGAACATCTCCCACCACTCTGACTTACTACTACAAAGATCCAGTAAGGGTACCTGGCTCTGAAGAAAATCCTCAAAGGACTGTCTTATCTCCGCTTCTTCCAAGAGAGACGAATTGAGCCTCCTAAAGCCTCTTCCCATCCGGGGGGTCTCTGTAACATTCAGAGAAAACAAAATCAAACAGTGATTGGAGAACTCCACCTCAACAACAGATACTGCTGAAGAGACGGCTTCCTCCTTTAAATAAAACCTGTCTATCCTTGACCTACAGTTACCTCTATGATAGGTGAACCCCTCGTGGCCTGGGGTGTGCCGGATGTGGACATCCACCAGGCGAGCCTCACTAGCTATACTATTAAGGGCGACGATATCATAAGTCAGCTTGTCTCTGGAACCTCCTCTATCCCGGGGCCTCGTGACAGTGTTGAAGTCCCCTCCCAAAACGACCTGCCGACTCATAAAAAGGTAGGGCTTGATCCTCATAAAGAGACACTTCCGGTCCCACTTAGATTGGGGCCATACATGTTAATGAGCCGAAGCTCCTGTCCCTTCATGGGGACATCTAATATCAGGCACCTCCCCATTTCTAGCTCAATAACCCGTCGGCATTCTACCGGTGCGGTAAAAAGGACCGCCACTCCACTATACGGCTCAGCCGCAAGAGACCAATAGGAGGGCCCGAATCTCCACTCCCTCTTTGCTTCAAACACGTCTGCCATATTTGGCAGCCTGGTCTCTTGCAAAAAGAAAATGTCAGCTTCAACCCGGCTGAGAAAATCAAAGGCCGCAAATCTAGCTATATTTGACTTAATGCTGGCGACATTAATGGACGCCAGTGTCAACGGAGTGGGTACCGCCATCATTGGTGATTGAGTTAGATGGCTTTCTTCTTCCCACTCCCCTTATCCTCTGCCTCAGAGGAGGAGTCCTTCCCCCTCTTTAATGACACAGAGGTGTCCATTCACACATTTTTCCTTTTTTTTTCGTCCTCGTCTCCGGACTCTGGGCCAGTCCCTCCCCCCAAGGACCTTGCATCCCTAGGAGAAGGAGACTCGGCGCCTCCTGTAAGCTCAGCCGAAGCCGGAACCTCACCCTCAGCCTCCTCTTCTGAGGAAGAGATGTTATCAAGGGCTTGGAACCGGTTAGAAAGACCAACTAGAGGGGAGTCAGTTTTACCTTCCTTAGGTACCTTGGTCAGAGCGGGAGAAGATGTTTTATCTCCCTTCTTTCTCTTCTTTTTGGTGCCGAGCTTACGCTTGTTCTCTAGCCACCGCTTATTATCCTCATCCATACTTTCATAATGGGAGGATTCTGAGGCAGAGGCAGTTTCCTCCCTGTGGATCCTCCTGACCTCCTCATCCAACTCATCATCCCTCGGGGCCTCAGCAGCAACACTGGCATCCAGGACAGGGGCCGCCCCAGTATCCTGTGGCTTGCCTCGCTCCCTCTCCTGTCTGCGCTTGTCTAGACACCTCAGCTGGGCAGGCGTCTTTTATTGCTTTTCTTCCCTGGCCCCTCAGCTCCCCCACCCCTGCTAGTCCCCTCCCCAGCAGAATCGGCCTCACGGCTTTCTCCCACCGGGGTCTCGACTGCATTACGAAGGAGCGAGGACAACGGCTGAATGGGTGACCTAACTCACCACACAGGTGGCACCTAATCTCCACACAAGAGGCAGCAAGATGGCCGACACCCCCACACAACGTACATTTCTGCACAGTGCAATTTGAACTGAAGTGTGTGGGGTCGCCGCACCTGTGACAGAGCTTCGGTTGCCCCTGGTAGAAGACCAGGATACGATCCCTACCCACGAAGGCGGATGATGGAATGTGGGCAACCGTACCACCTGAACGCTTAAGTTTTACCATAAACGTCCAGGCCCCTGACCAGATACCAAACTCGTCGCGGTTTTTCTTTGGCATCTCCACCATCTCCACCATACCGACCAAGCCACGTCATGATGTCATAACAAGAAAGCGACTCGTTACGAGTCATCATGGTCACTTTCTTGATCTGGTTTTGGCGAGACACTGCCTGAATGGCAAAGTCTCTCCAGCCGG
This sequence comes from Phyllobates terribilis, assembly GCF_046119375.1. Taxonomy (NCBI): domain Eukaryota; kingdom Metazoa; phylum Chordata; class Amphibia; order Anura; family Dendrobatidae; genus Phyllobates; species Phyllobates terribilis. The sequence goes on from NW_027362770.1 coordinate 168,694,934, forward strand.
GCTCATTCTTTGCCAACTCATAATTCGTCCAGAAGAGCTCAAGCCCCTCCAGCCAAACAAAGCTGACATCAAACTCAGGTGTGGAATAGGGATGTATCAAGGCGTAGATGTCAATTGCCTTGAAGCCCATCCTCAGCAGGAGCTCCACAACTTTAGACCTTGGAGGACATGCATCACTGCCCCTCCACCGAAGACGGACCACATTCCTACGCACACTGCCCGGCCCGGCTGTTGGGAGGGACCACACTGTTTTCCCCCCTTTTTGCTCTCGGAAGGCCCCGAGGCCATGCCTCTCTATCCAGAAGGATAGATCAACCTCTCGACCCTCTACCATTAGTGATCTCTCCCCCTTCTTTAGAGCCTCCAGAAGGCACCTTTGCAACATGCCGTCCCCAAAGCCAGGAGACGAGGAGGATGCCCTATTTGCCCCGGAGGTGACACTGGAATAACTCTGGACAGGCGTTGCCACCCCCGGGGGGGGCAACCGGACCAGTGACTACATCAGCCCCAACAGCATCACTATTACCCACCTCCATCTCACCCTCCACCAAACCAGCAACAACACCACTAGACAATGAATTGGCCTCATTCACACCCACCACCACATTCATTCCTGCTGGACCAGTGACAATAGTGGAAGACCTTTTGACCTCCGCATCAGGCACAAGGGGCTCAGTCACCTCCATAGAACTGGAGGCGACCTCACCCCTGTCTTTGTGTGTGCCCTCCACATCATCAGTCGGTAATTTCCGCTGTTTTGAATTTGTAGTGATGCGCCGCTGATCTTTAGCCACTGTGAGGCGCCACTGATCTTTAGCATCAGAATCTTCCTGACCAGCGGCGCCAACACAGAATAGCACTTTGGTGGGAGGACTGGAACGCTCAGCCCCGACAGCCCCCTCACACTGCCGCCGCTCCTCAACTAAGTGATCAGCGGCAACAGCATTCAGAGGCGCCGAGGCTACCGGAGCTGCCCCCGACACCGGGCCGCTCCCCCTCCCACTGAGGAGCGCACCACAGCATCGTGGCCTGACGGAACGCCCGCCGCCGGGCCGCCCTCACTGTCCAGCCTCTCGGCTGATGCACCTCCTGCTGCGTCCCCGCTACTACAAGCAGAGACGGAGCTTTGCGCCTCAATACCGCGCTGTGCAATCTCCCCGCGCCTTTGCACTGGATCCACAGCAGAACCCGGGCTGGGCAACGGGGCTTATACAGCGAGCTCAACCTGCCGCCGACTCAGGGGGTACAGGGAGGGGGGCATAGACATAGCTTACCTCTTCCTGCAGCTTTGGCTTGGTCTTCTTAGCCTTTTTGTGGCCCCCAGGTGCCTCTTCTGGTAGATCATCACCAAGATGGAAGTTTTGGAGGCACACTGGGGACTCCAGGAGCTTTATCTCTGCCATTAGCGCCCCTCCCTGGTCGCTGCTGTCACTGTCCTCCCCAGAGCCGGCAGAACTGTGACCGGATGTCATTGCCGCCTGTCCTGCAGGGAGCTCGCTGCACGTGGCCTGCGGGTGACTTTGCAGGCTGCCAGGTGGGGCTTCCTGCTGGTCATCATCACTCTCATCATCCACCTGGCTCTCAGGCTGCAGCCCCATCTGCCTTTGCTCTCTGGTATCAGCCATTTCTCTGTAGCGGTCTTCATTTATCAGCTTTTCCTTGAATGGACCACTCTGCTCTCTGATGGTGGCTTTCCTTAGTTCTAGCAGGTGAATCTCACTGGTGAGCTTCTTTACCTCCGCCTGGAGTTTAGCCTTCCTCTTTTTGGAGGCCCCCGCAGCTTTTGCGCTTGTGCAGCGCAGCTCCTCCCGAAGTCTCCTGACCAGCTTACTTGCATCTTCATACTCACGGAGGTGGAATAGCGCCCAACCCCCCTCAGTGAGGTCGGCCTCTCTTCCGTGAGCACTCAGCTTTCCTCCGGAAGGAGCGCCATCATGCACGCCGTTGTCAGGCTTTACCTCCATGCTGGAAGCCTTGCGGCTTCTGGGAGTCTCCACAGTCCCGGGGGGAGTAGGAGCCACATTGCTGCGACTCCTGGTGGAGCATCTCACCCCCGAGTCCTCCGATGTGCAGGCCGGTTGCTGGTTTCTTCTGCCCCCCGCCGGCCTGGTTCGGGAAGCAGAAGCCTGGGACTTGGCTCCATCACTCATCCCAGAAACCCGCTCCCTCCCTGGGTAGGAGAGAGAGCTGGTCCACAGGTGGAGAGGTGTTAGTTCTCAGAGAGATCAGGAGCACACAGCAGGATCTGCAGCCACCACACCCGTAATCAGCACACTGAGCAGCAGCTGATCAGAGCTGCACACACTATTCTGCTGGTGCAGTCACTGCGTACAAACATTACATTACTGATCCTGAGTTACATCCTGTATTATACTCCAGAGCTGCACTCACTATTCTGCTGGTGCAGTCACTCTGTACATACATTACATTACTGATCCTGAGTTACATCCTAGAAAGATTGCTGGTGCAATCACTGTGTACATACATTACATTGCTCATCCTGAGTTACATCCTGTATTATACTCCAGAGCTGCACTCACTATTCTGCTGGTGCACTCACTGTGTACATACATTACATTACTGATCCTGAGTTACATCCTGTATTATACTCCAGAGCTGCACTCACTATTCTGCTGGTGCAGTCACTCTGTACATACATTACATTACTGATCCTGTACTGATCCTGAGTTACATCCTGTATTATACTCCAGAGCTGCACTCACTATTCTGCTGGTGCACTCACTGTGTACATACATTACATTACTGATCCTGAGTTACATCCTGTATTATACTCCAGAGCTGCACTCACTATTCTGCTGGTGCAGTCACTCTGTACATACATTACATTACTGATCCTGAGTTACATCCTAGAAAGATTGCTGGTGCAATCACTGTGTACATACATTACATTGCTCATCCTGAGTTACATCCTGTATTATACTCCAGAGCTGCACTCACTATTCTGCTGGTGCACTCACTGTGTACATACATTACATTACTGATCCTGAGTTACATCCTGTATTATACTCCAGAGCTGCACTCACTATTCTGCTGGTGCAGTCACTCTGTACATACATTACATTACTGATCCTGTACTGATCCTGAGTTACATCCTGTATTATACTCCAGAGCTGCACTCATTATTCTGCTGGTGGAGTCACTGTGTACATACATTACATTACTGATCCTGAGTTACATCCTGTATTATACTCCAGAGCTGCTCTCACTATTCTGCTGGTGCAGTCATGGTGTACATACATTACATTACTGATCCTGAGTTACATCCTGTATTATACTCCAGAGCTGCTCTCACTATTCTGCTGGTGCAGTCACTGTGTACATACATTACATTACTGATCCTGAGTTACATCCTGTATTATACCCCAGAGCTGCACTCACTATTCTGATGGTGCAGTCACTGTGTGCATACATTACATTACTGATCCTGAGTTACATCCTGTATTATACCCCAGAGCTGCACTCATTATTCTGCTGGTGCAGTCACTGTGTACATACATTACATTACTGATCCTGAGTTACATCCTGTATTATACTCCAGAGCTGCTCTCACTATTCTGCTGGTGCAGTCACTGTGTACATACATTACATTACTGATCCTGAGTTACATCCTGTATTATACCCCAGAGCTGCACTCACTATTCTGCTGGTGCAGTCACTGTGTGCATACATTACATTACTGATCCTGTACTGATCCTGAGTTACATCCTGTATTATACTCCAGAGCTGCACTCATTATTCTGCTGGTGGAGTCACTGTGTACATACATTACATTTCTGATCCTGAGTTACCTCCTGTATTATACTCCAGAGCTGCACTCCCTATTCTGCTGGTGCAGTCACTGTGTACATACATTACATTACTGATCCTGAGTTACATCCTGTATTATATTCCAGAGCTGCACTCCCTATTCTGCTGGTGCAGTCACTGTGTACATACATTACATTACTGATCCTGAGTTACATTCTGTATTATACTCCAGAGCTGCACTCCCTATTCTGCTGGTGGAGTCACTGTGTACATACATTACATTACTGATCCTGTACTGATCCTGAGTTACATCCTGTATTATACTCCAGAGCTGCACTCACTATTCTGCTGGCTCAGTCACTGTGTACAGTGCCTACAAGTAGTATTCAACCCCCTGCAGATTTAGCTGGTTGACACATGCGGAATTAACTTGGCATTGTGACATTTGTACTGTAGATCAGCCTGGAAGTGGGAAATGCTCTGCAGCAAATTTTGTTTTTGTTTTTTTGTTTGTTTGTTTTTTTAAAACGTTAAAAGTTAATTCAGAGTGTCATTTATTATTTAACCCCTCAAACCACAAGAATTCTGTTTGGTCCCTCTAAAGTATTAAGAAGTAGTTCAGGCACCAAGAATAATGAGCTTCACATGTGTGGATTAAAGATCTCTTTTGCCAGCCTTTTCTGACTATTTAAGACCCTCCCCAAACTTGTGAACAGCACTCAGACATGGTCAACATGGGAAAGACAAAAGAGCATTCCAAGGCCATCAGAGACAAGATCGTGGAGGGTCACAAGGCTGGCAAGGGGTACAAAACCCTTTCCAAGGAGTTGGGCCTACCTGTCTCCACTGTTGGGAGCATCATCCGTAAGTGGAAGGCTTATGGAACTACTGTTAGCCTTCCACGGCCTGGACAGCCTTTGAAAGTGTCCTCCTGTGCCGAGGCCAGGCTTGTCCGAAGAGTCAAGGCTAACCCAAGGACAACAAGGAAGGAGCTCCGGGAAGATCTCATGGCAGTGGGGACATTGGTTTCAGTCAATACCATAAGTAACGTACTCCACCGCAATGGTCTCCGTTCCAGACGAGCCCGTAAGGTACCTTTACTTTCAAAGTGTCATGTCAAGGCTCGTCTACAGTTTGCTCATGATCACTTGGAGGACTCTGAGACAGACTGGTTCAAGGTTCTATGGTCTGATGAGACCAAGATCGAGATCTTTGGTGCCAACAACACACGTGACGTTTGGAGACTGGATGGCACTGCATACGACCCCAAGAATACCATCCCTACAGTCAAGCATGGTGGTGGCAGCATCATGCTGTGGGGCTGTTTCTCTGCCAAGGGGCCTGGCCATCTGGTCCGCATCCATGGGAAGATGGATAGCACGGCCTACCTGAAGATTTTGGCCAAGAACCTCCGCTCCTCCATCAAGGATCTTAAGATGGGTCGTAATTTCATCTTCCAACAAGACAACGACCCAAAGCACACAGCCAAGAAAACCAAGGCCTGGTTCAAGAGGGAAAAAGTCAAGGTGTTGGAGTGGCCTAGTCAGTCTCCTGACCTTAACCCAATTGAAAACTTGTGGAAGGAGCTCAAGAATAAAGTCCACATGAGACACCCAAAGAACCTAGATAACTTGGAGAAGATCTGCATGGAGGAGTGGGCCAAGATAACTCCACAGACCTGTGCCGGCCTGATCAGGTCTTATAAAAGACGATTATTAGCTGTAATTGCAAACAAGGGTTATTCCACAAAATATTAAACATAGGGGTTGAATAATAATTGACCCACACTTTTATGTTTAAAATTTAATAAAATTCAACTGAGCAACATAACTTTTTGGTTTGTAAGATTTATGCTTCTGTTCATAAAACCTACTCTCGAATGCAGTTTGAAGGCTCTAACTTATTTGCATCTTATCAAACCAGCTAAATCTGCAGGGGGTTGAATACTACTTGTAGGCACTGTATATACATCCCTACATTAATACTGGTGCTTACAACACCAGTCTTAATAAATCTGCCCCATGGAGTCTCGATTTCAGAAGGATTTTATGCTGAAAGTGTTTGTTAGGGAAATATTTTTGGCAGAAGAAGTAGCGCAGCTGTCTGACCCGCAAGAGAAAAACAAGAATTCAGCAGGGAGCTCCAGGGAGAGAAAACACTGTGAAAAATTCCGTTTGGTGATTTGCACACTTAGTCACGTGCCGACGAGCTGCTCTGCCTAATTCTCTCAATGTTCAGTGAAAAATGTGAGAGACGCAGAAGGAGAAGCTCATTATCACGTGACCGTAAGCATGAAAATCACAAGAGTGCAGTGTCCATGTGATGACTGCTGGGACCAGCAAGCAGAGCTGAATCCTGACAGTGAGGATATTACATGCTGTTAGGATTGGCTACAGGACTTCATTTTATAATTACAGGGCTCGTCCGGGTTTGAGATGAAAGTCTGCAGTCACTGTGTCTGACCACAGGCTTCTGAATTCTCACTGCGCATGCACTGCACACTTTTAAGATTCTCCCTTGCCAGTGGCAAAAGCAGACGGTCATGTGAGCACAAGCATGCGATTTGTATACTTCTTGCCACATTCTGACTAGACGCTCATTTTCATTGAGTGAGGCCACACATGTCTAGTCGGCATGTGACCGCATGTATGCAAATCGCCAGCATCAGAGAGTCCTGACAGCGTGCAGTGTGCACTGTGAGAATTCTGAAGTCTGCAGTCACATAGAATGACTGCAGACTCATCACAAACTTGGAAAACCCCTTTAATGCTCCTAAAATATATAAAAATATGAGAATTAGTCAGCATCACAAAAAACATTTACATCCAGGTACCTGATAGATGACGTTGTCTCTGGAGTCATTCTCTTTCTTCTTCATCTTGTCCAGACACATGATGACTCTTCTCATCCACAGCTCATCTCTACAGACTTCCATCTTCTCCGGTCTTCTGCAGCTCATCCACATGATGCTCTTAAAGATAGCAGTGTCATTATAATGCTCCTGAATAAGAATATCTGCCCTACGCTGAGCCCCTAAATAAATAATTGCCCCTCACTATATTCCCTGCACAAAATATCACCCCCACACTGTCCCTCTGATGGTACATGTCCTCCACACTGACCTCTCCTTTCCATACTGTGCCCCCTCATCACACGTCCCCTCCTAGCTGTGACCTTACACTGTCATCCCATACTACCCCCCACACTACTAAGTCTCTATTCTGTGCCCACTCACACTTTTCTCCCCCCATACAGTCTCCTCATACTATTCCCCTCAATAGTCTCCTTACGCATTTCCCCCTCCCTCCTCATACAGTCTCCTCTCATATCCTGCCTGCTAACCATGCTGTCTCCTCATATATTTACCCACTCACTCTCCATACTGCCTCCTCACCCATCCCCCCCAATTCCCCATACTGTGTCCATACCCATCCCATCACCCTCGCTCCGTATACTGTGTCTGCATAAATTTTTCCCCTCACTACTCATACTGTGTCCGCATCCTTCCCCCCACTCACCATACTGTGTCTGCACTCTTCCCCCACTCACCATACTGTGTCTGCACTCATCCCTCCCACTCAGGGCCACCATCAGGACATTACTGCCCTTACTGGTGTATGGGGCCTGGTGATCAGAAGCCAGGAATGGGGGCCAGGACGCAGTCTTAATTTTTATATATTCTCATTGATCTCTCTTCTTGTGTTTTAGGGGCATTGTCATATGCAGACCTGGGCACCTCTATCAAAAAGTCTGGAGGCCACTACATCTATTTACTAGAGACCCTCGGCCCCGTTCCAGCCTTCCTGAGACTTTGGTCTGAATTTGTGATGATCCGGTGATATTCTCCTCTTTCTTTTGAAAGTTTACAATGTTGTGTTTATATATTGTGTCCATTTCTCACCATTCCAAGATCTCTGCTTGCATTTAATGAATGAAAACATTCTTGTACATACAGCAGAATCAATGTATATCACCTGTGCACTTACTTTCAGGCCAGCAAATATCGCTATGGTGTGTTTAGCATTCGGTCGATACTTAATAGAGCCTCTATATGTACCTTGCAATGCCCCGGACATCACTGTCAAACTTGTCAGTGCTCTCGGCATTGGTAAGTTGTGTGTATATTCTCCCTCCTGTACATATTATAGTAGTTATATTCTTGTATATAGGAGCAGTATTATAGTAGTTATATTCTTGTACATAGGGGCAGTATTATAGTAGTTATATTCTTGTACATAGGGGGCAGTATTATAGTAGTTATATTCTTGTACATAGTAGCAGTATTATAGTAGTTATATTCTTGTACATAGGGGCAGTATTATAGTAGTTATATTCTTGTACATAGGGGCAGTATTATAGTAGTTATATTCTTGTACATAGTAGCAGTATTATAGTAGTTATATTCTTGTACATAGGGGCAATATTATAGTAGTTATATTCCTGTACATAGGAGCAGTATTATAGTAGTTATATTCTTGTACATAGTAGCAGTATTATAGTAGTTATATTCTTGTACATAGGGGCAGTATTATAGTAGTTATATTCTTGTACACAGGGGGCAGTATTATAGTAGTTATATTCTTGTACATAGGGGCAGTATTATAGTAGTTATATTCTTGTACATAGGGGGCAGTATTATAGTAGTTATATTCTTGTACATAGGGGCAGTATTATACAACCCCTGGCAAAAATGATGGAATCACCGGGCTCGGAGGATGTTCATTCAGTTGTTTAATGTTGTTGAAAAAAAGCAGATCACAGACATGGCACAAAACTAAAGTAATTTCAAATGGCAACTTTAGGGCTTTAAGAAACACTAAAAGAAATCAAGATTAAAAATGTGGTACTCAGTAAGGGTAATTTTTTTCAGACCAAGCAGAGGGAAAAAATATGGAATCACTCAATTCTGAGGAAAAAATTATGGAATCACCCTGTAAATTTTAATTTCCAAAACTAACACCTGCATCAAATTAGATCTGCTCGTTAGTCTGCATCTAAAAAGGAGTGATCACACCTTGGAGAGCTGTTGCACCAAATGGCCTGACATGAATCATGGCTCTAACATGAGAGATGTCAATTGAAACAAAGGAGAGGATTATCAAACTCTTAAAAGAAGGTAAATCATCACGCAATGTTGCAAAAGATGTTGGTTGTTCACAGTCAGCTGTGTCTAAAATCTGGACCAAATACAAACAACATGGGAAGGTTGTTAAAGGCAAACATACTGGTAGACCAAGGAAGACATCAAAGCGTCAAGACCGGAAACGTAAAGCAATATGTCTCCAAAACAGGAAATGCACAACAAAACAAATGAGGAACGAATGGGAGGAAACTGGAGTCAATGTCTGTGACCGAACTGTAAGAAACTGCCTAAAGGAAATGGGATTTACATACAGAAAAGCTAAACAAAAGCCATCATTAACACCTAAACAGAAAAACACAAGGTTACAATGGGCTAAGGAAAAGCAATCGTGGACTGTGGATGACTGGATGAAAGTCATATTCAGTGATGAATCGCGAATCTGCATTGGGCAAGGTGATGATGCTGGAACTTTTGTTTGGTGCCGTTCCAATGAGATTTATAAAGATGACTGCATGAAGAGAACATGCAAATTTCCACAGTCATTGATGATATGGGGCTGCATGTCAGGTAAAGGCACTGGGGAGACGGCTGTCATTACATCTTCAATAAATGCCCAAGTTTACATTGATATTTTGGACAGTTTTCTTATCCCATCAATTGAAAGGATGTTTGGGGATGATGACATCATTTTTCAAGATGATAATGCATCCTGCCATAGAGCAAAAACTGTGAAAACATTCCTTGATGCCTGCAAATAGTCCGGATCTCAAGCCAATTGAAAATCTTTGGTGGAAGTTGAAAAAAATGGTCCATGACAAGGCTCCAACCTGCAAAGCTGATCTGGCAACAGCAATCAGAGAAAGTTGGAGCCAGATTGATGAAGAGTACTGTTTGTCACTCATTAAGTCCATGCCTCAGAGACTGCAAGCTGTTATTAAAGCCAGAGGTGGTGCAACAAAATACTAGTGATGTATTGGAGTGGTCTTTTGTGTGTTTGTTTTTCATGATTCCATAATTTTTTCCTCAGAATTGAGTGATTCCATAATTTTTTCCCTCTGCGTGGTCTGAAAAAAATTACCCTTACTGAGTACCACATTTTTAATCTTGATTTCTTTTAGTGTTTCTTAAAGTCATAAAGTTGCCATTTGAAGTGACTTTAGTTTTGTGCCATGTCTGTGATCTGCTTTTTTTTCAACAACATTAAACAACTCAATGAACATCCTCCGAGCCCGGTGATTCCATAATTTTTGCCAGGGGTTGTAGTAGTAATATTCTTGTACATAGGAGCAGTATTATAGGAGTTATATTATTGCATACACATGACCTTTCCTTCCCTGCAGCATTCCTCATTGCTTTGAATTGTTGGAGTGTTAGTTGGTCAGCAAATCTCCAGACCGCCTTTACAGTTCTGAAGTTATTGGCTATTGTATTGATTATTATACCTGGGATGGTGGCTTTAGCAGGAGGTAAGACACGTGTGTGAGTACATTTATAAATATATATGGAACGGCTGAACTTTTACTTGATCCTAATTGAAATCTCCTGTAACGTTTTGAATTACTTTTATTTCTTTGCCCTGGATAATTGGAAACTAAATTGTCATGGTGCTACGGGGAAGGGGATATATACACTGCTCAAAAAAATAAAGGGAACACTCACATAACACATCCTAGATCTGAATGAATGGAATATTCTCATTGAATACTTTGTTCTGTACAAAGTTGAATGTGCTGACAACAAAATCACATAAAAATCATCAATGGAAATCACATTTATTAACCAATGGAGGCCTGGATTTGGAGTCACCCCCAAAATTAAAGTGGAAAAACACACTACAGGCTGATCCAACTTTGATGTAATGTCCTTAAAACAAGTCAAAATGAGTCTTAGTATTGTGTGTGGCCTCCACGTGCCTGTATGACCTCCCTACAACGCCTGGGCATGCTCCTGATGAGACTCAGTATTGTGTGTGGCCTCCACGTGCCTGTATGACCTCGCTACAACGCCTGGGCATGCTCCTGATGAGGTTGCGGATGGTCTCCTGTGAGATCTCCTCCCAGATCTGGACTAAAGCATTCGCCAACTCTTGGACAGTCTGTGGTGCAACGTGACGTTGGTGAATGGAGCGAGACATGATGTCCCAGATGTGCTCAATCGGATTCAGGTCTGGGGAACGGGCGGGCCAGTCCATAGCTTCAATGCTTTCATCTTGCAGGAACTGCTGACACAGTCCAGCCACATGAGGTCTGGCATTGTCCTGCATTAGGAGGAACCCAGGGCCAACCACACCAGCATATGGTCTCACAAGGGGTCTGAGGATCTCATCTCGGTACCTAATGGCAGTCAGGCTACCTCTGGCGAGCACATGGAGGGCTGTGCGGCCCTCCAAAGAAATGCCACCCCACACCATTACTGACCCACTGCCAAACTGGTCATGCTGAAGGATGTTGCAGGCAGCAGATCGCTCTCCACGGCGTCTCCAGACTCTGTCACATGTGCTCAGTGTGAACCTGCTTTCATCTGTGAAGAGCACAGGGCGCCAGTGGCGACTTTGCCAATCCTGGTGTTCTGTGGCAAATGCCAAGCATCCTGGTTTGTGTTGGGCTGTGAGCACAACCTTCATCTGTGGACGTCTGGCCCTCATACCACCATCATGGAGTCGGTTTCTAACCGTTTGTGCAGACACATGCACATTTGTGACCTGCTGGAGGTCATTTTGCAGGGCTCTGGCAGTGCTCCAGCTGTTCCTCCTTGCACAAAGTTGGAGGTAGCGGTCCTGCTGCTGGGTTGTTGCCCTCCTACAGCCCCCTCCACGTCTCCTGGTGTACTGGCCTGTCTCCTGGTAGTGCCTCCAGCCTCTGGACACTACGCTGACAGACACAGCAAACCTTCTTGCCACAGCTCGCATTGATGTGCCATCCTGGATGAGCTGCACTACCTGAGCAACTTCTGTGGGTTGTAGAGTCCGTCTCATGCTACCACGAGTGTGAAAGCATAACCAACATTCAAAAGTGACCAAAACATCAGCCAGAAAGCATTGGCACTGATATGTGGTCTGTGGTCCCCACCTGCAGAACCACTCCTTTATTGAGGGTGTCTTGATAATTGCCAATAATTTCCATCTATTGTCTTCCATTTGCACAACAGCATGTGAAATTGATTGTCAATCAGTGTTGCTTCCTAAGTGGACAGTTTGATTTCACAAAAGTTTGATTTACTTGGAGTTATATTCTGTTGTTTAAGTGTTCCCTTTATTTTTTTGAGCAGTGTATATGAGCAGTATGTTGTGGTATTAGTTCAGTACTGTATATTTGTATTAAATGAGCACTGCATGTTGGTATTATTTAGGTAGCGTATGTTGGTATTGTATGAGCAATTTGTGGTGGTATTGTGTAATGCTTTTTTTTCCAATACTATACAGTATTTTTGTATTATATGTGCATGGTGAGGTGGTATTATTTGAGTATTGCATAGTGATTTTATTTAAGCATTGGATGTTGGTATTATATGTGCACAGATTGGAGATATTAATTGAGTATTGTATTTTGGTATTATGTAAGCACTGTGTGGTGGTATTATTTAACCACTGTATGTGTATGTATGTGTTACGCGTATTGTAAGTTTGTATTATATGAGCATGGTGAGATGGTATTAATTTAGTACTGTATGTTGGTATTATATGAGCACAGACTGGCGATATTGAGTATTGTATTTTGGTATTATGTAAGCACTGTGTGGTGGTATTATTTAACTGCTGCATGATTTTTATTACGAGTATTATATGTTTGTATTATATGAGCATGGTAAGGTGGTATTAATTTAGTACCATATATCAGTATTATATGAGCAGTTTATGGTGGTATTTTTTCATCTACAGTACAGACCAAAAGTTTGGACACACCTTCTCATTTAAAGATTTTTCTGTATTTTCATGACTTTGAAAATTGTACATTCACACTGAAGGCATCAAAACTATGAATTAACACATGTGGAATTATATACTTAACAAAAAAGTGTGAAACAACTGAAAATATGTCTTATATTCTAGGTTCTTCAAAGTAGCCACCTTTTGCTTTGATGACTGCTTTGCACACTCTTGGCATTCTCTTGATGAGCTTCAAGAGGTAGTCACCGGAAATGGTTTTCACTTCACAGGTGTGCCCTGTCAGGTTTAATAAGTGGGATTTCTTGCCTTATAAATGGGGTAGGGACCATCAGTTGTGTTGTGCAAGTCAGGTGGATACACAGCTGATAGTCCTACTGAATAGACTGTTAGAATTTGTATTATGGCAAGAAAAAAAGCAGCTAAGTAAAGAAAAACGAGTGGCCATCATTACTTTAAGAAATGAAGGTCAGTCAGTGCGAAAAATTGGGCAAACTTTGAAAGTGTCCCCAAGTGCAGTTGCAAAAACCATCAAGCGCTACAAAGAAACTGGCTCACATGAGGACCGCCCCAGGAAAGGAAGACCAAGAGTCACCTCTGCTTCTGAGGATAAGTTTATCCGAGTCACCAGCCTCAGAAATCGCAGGTTAACAGCAGCTCAGATTAGAGACCAGGTCAATGCCACACAGAGTTCTAGCAGCAGACACATCTCATCAACAACTGTTAAGAGGAGACTGTGCAGCAGACCTTCATGGTAAAATAGCTGCTAGGAAACCACTGCTAAGGACAGGCAACAAGCAGAAGAGACTTGTTCGGGCTAAAGAACACAAGAAATGGACATTAGACCAGTAGAAATCTGTGCTTTGGTCTGATGAGTCCAAATTTGAGATCTTTGGTTCCAACCACCGTGTCTTTGTGTGACGCAGAAAAGGTGAACGGATGGACTCTACATGCCTGGTTCCCACCATGAAGCATGGAGGAGGAGGAGGTGTGATGGTGTGGGGGTGCTTTGCTGGTGACACTGTTGGGGATTTATTCAAAATTGAAGGCATACTGAACCAGCATGGCTACCACAGCATCTTGCAGCGGCATGCTATTCCATCCGGTTTGTGTTTAGTTGGACCATCATTTATTTTTCAACAGGACAATGACCCCAAACACACCTCCAGGCTGTGTAAGGGCTATTTGACCAAGAAGGAGAGTGATGGGGTGCTACGCCAGATGACCTGGCCTCCACAGTCACCAGACCTGAACCCAATCGAGATGGTTTGGGGTGAGCTGGACCGCAGAGTGAAGGCAAAAGGGCCAACAAGTGCTAAGCATCTCTGGGAACTCCTTCAAGATTGTTGGAAGACCATTTCCGGTGACTACCTCTTGAAGCTCATCAAGAGAATGCCAAGAGTGTGCAAAGCAGTCATCAAAGCCAAAGGTGGCTACTTTGAAGAACCTAGAATATAAGACATATTTTCAGCTGTTTCACACTTTTTTGTTAAGTATATAATTCCACATGTGTTAATTTATAGTTTTGATGCCTGCAGTGTGAATGTACAATTTTCATAGTCATGAAAATACAGAAAAATCTTTAAATGAGAAGGTGTGTCCAAACTTTTGGTCTGTACTGTATATATATAATTGTGTTATCCCGTCTGTCTGTCTGTCTGTCTGTCTGTCTGTCCAGGAAATCCCGCGTCACTCATTGGTCCGGCCGCGGCCAATCAGCGACGCGGGATTTCAGAAAAAAGATGGCGGCCGTTAGCGGCTTATCTGCCGGACGGAGGTCAGCGGCGATACAGCGGGGAGATGAGCGGCGCTAGCAGCACAACTACCCCGACCGGCGCCGCTGACCTCCATGCCGCTAACGTCAGAAGATCAGCGGCTTTGCCCGCTGATCTCCCGACAGCAAGTGTGAACGGAGGACCGGGGAGCGGCGCCGGTCGGGATGCTTCTGCTGCGAACAGCCGCTCATCTCCCGGCTTCTCGCAGCAGAAGGAGCCGCACAGGCAGCGCCGCTCCTGGGCCCACACTAATACGGAGCCGCACAAGCAGCGCCGCTCCTGGGCCCACACTAATACGACGCTGATTGGTCGCGGTGGCCGGCCACGACCAATCAGCGATATGAGCGGCAAATTTAAACGCCGCTCTGCTGCTTGGTCGCGGTGGCCGGCCGCGACCAATCAGCGATATGGGCGGCAAATTTAAACGCCGCTCTGCTGATTGGTCGCGGTGGCCGGCCGCGACCAATCAGCGATATGGGCGGCAAATGTAAACGCCCCTCTGCTGATTGGTCGCGGTCGCTGGCCGCGACCAATCAGCATTATTGGCGCCAAAATTAAACCCCACTCTGCTGATTTGTCGCGGTGGCCGGTCGCGACCAATCGGCGATATTGGCGCCAAATTTAAACACCGTTTTGCTGATTGGTCGCGGTCGCGACTAATCAGCGATTTTAGGGACAAATTTAAACAAGCTCTCCCGTCCTCACTAACACAGTTAGCTGATTGGTCGCGGCCGCCACCCACGACCAATCACCGATATTTCCGGCAAATTTAAACACCGCTTTGCTGATTAGTCGCGGTTGCCGGCTGCGATCAATCAGCGATTTTGACGCCAAATTTAAACAGCGCTCTGCTGATTGAACACGGACGGCCGCATACATATTCTAGAATACCCGATGCGTTAGAATCGGGCCACCATCTAGTTACTGTATATTGGTCATATATGAGCAGTATGTGATGGTATTATGAGTATTGCGTGGTTGTATTATTTCAGTACTGTATGTTTGTATTATATGAGCAGTTTATGTTGGTATTACTTCAGTACTGTATGTTGGTATTATTTGAGCAGTTTGTTTGGTGTGTAATTTTGGTGAAATTTTATAGAATTGTTACCAAGGCTTGCTATAGTTTTATTTTCCAAGACTTGATGGAACCTTACATTTCAGGAATGACCGAAAACTTCCAAGATGCATTCGATACAAGTTCATTGGCTCTGGATAAAATTCCCCTGGCGTTTTATTCGGGAATGTTCGCCTTTGGAGGCTGGTAAATGACTCTGATCCGATGGATTACATATAAGTTGTAGCTATGGGTTGCCGCCTAGTTTATGACTCCTATTGACTTTTCTATGAAATTAAGAGTGTGAATACTTTTGCAAGGCACTCTTTTTCTAGATTGAACACAAAATTCCATTTTTTACATATTTTATTACCTTTTTTCCAGGTTTTACATTACCTTCGTCACTGAAGAAGTTATTAATCCAGAAAGGTAAAAAGGTTAAAAAAAAATCCTGAGATGCATTTTTTTTTTTAAATTAAAAAATAATTTTGTTTTTCCCCAGGAACATCCCGATCACTGTGATCGTCTCACTTATCGTCGTCACAATCTGCTACCTCCTCACCAATGTCTCCTACTACACCATCCTGACCACCAACGAAGTTCTGACCTCAGAAGCCGTGGCCATGGTGAGTGATGTCTCTTTCTATCACGGTAGAGTCAGCCATACTGGAAGGGTAGCCGATTAATTTTATAATATTTATTTATAATAATATCTAATATTATATAATTTATATAATTATAAAATAAAAATAATTATATAATTTATATAATAATTATATATACAGTCATATGAAAAAGTTTGGGCACCCCTATTATTCTTAAGCTTAATGTTTTATAAAAATTGGTGTTTTTGCAACAGCTATTTCAGTTTGATATATGTAATAACTGTTGGACACAGTAATGTTTCTGCCGTGAAATGAGGTTTATTGTACTAACAGAAAATGTGCAATCTGCATTCAAACAAAATTTGACAGGTGCATAAGTATGGGCACCTCACCAGAAAAGTGACATTAATATTTAGTAGATCCTCCTTTTGCAAAAATAACAGCCTCTAGTCGCTTCCTGTAGCTTTTAATGAGTTCCTGGATCCTGGATGAAGGTATTTTTGACCATTCCTCTTTACAAAACAATTCCAGTTCAGTTAAGTTTGATGGTCGCTGAGCATGGACAGCACTCTTCAAATGATCCCACAGATGTTCAATGATATTCAGGTCTGGGGACTGGGATGGCCATTCCAGAACATTGCAATTGTTCCTCTGCATGAATGCCTGAGTAGATTTGGAGCGGTGTTTTGGATCATTGTCTTGCTGAAAGATCCATCCACTGCGTAACTTCAACTTTATCACTGATTCTTGAACACTATTGTCAAGAATCTGCTGATACTGAGTGGAATCCATGCGTCCCTCAACTGTAACAAGATTCCCAGTGCTAGCATTGACCACACAACCCCAAAGCATGATGGAACCTCCACCAAATTTTACTGTGGGTAGCAAGTGTTTTTCTTGGAGTGCTGTGTTTTTTTTGCCACCATGCATAACGCCTTTTTGTATGACCAAAAAACTCAGTCTTGGTTTCATCTGTCCACAGGACCTTCTTCCAAAAAGAAATTGGCTTCTCCAAATGTGCTTTAGCATACCTCTGCGGACTCTGTTTGTGGCATGCTTGCAGAAACGGCTTCTTTCGCATCACTCTCCCATACAGCTTCTCCTTGTGCAAAGTGCGTTGTATAGTTGACCGATGCACAGTGACACCATCTGCAGCAAGTTGATGCTGCAGCTCTCTGGAGGTGGTCTGAGGATTGTCCTTGACTGATCTCACCATTCTTCTTCTCTGCCTTTCTGATGTTTTTCTTGGCCTGCCACTTCTGGCCTTAACAAGAACTGTCACTGTGTTCTTCCATTTCCTTACTATGTTTCTCACAGTGGAAACTGACAGGTTAAATCTCTGAGCCAGCTTTTTGTATCCTTCCCCTGAACAACTATGTTGAATAATCTTTGTTTTCAGATCATTTGACAGTTTTTTTTGAGGAGCCCATGATGCCACTCTACAGAGGAAATTCAAACAGGAGAACAACTTGCAAAGTGGCCACTTTAAGTAGCCTTTCTCATGATTGCATACACCTGGCTATGAAGTTCAAAGCTTAATGAGGTTACAAAACCAAAAAAAGTGCTTTAGCAAGTCAGTAAAAAGTAGGTAGGAGTATTTAAAACAAGAAAATGATAAGGGTGCCCATACTTATGCACCTGTCAAATTTTGTTTGAATGCAGATTGCACATTTTCTGTTAGTACAATAAACCTCATTTCAAGGCAGAAACATTACTGTGTCCAACAGTTATTACATATATCAAACTGAAATAGCTGTTGCAAAAACACCAATTTTTATAAAACATTAAGCTTAAGATTAATAGGGGTGCCCAAACTTTTTCATATGACTGTAATATAAATATAATAATATAAATTGTATATTAATTTATCCTTATGCTCCGTTTTTCTGATGCATTGCTTCAAATTTCCCCCAATGCTGACAGAATGATAATATTCTGGCTGTCTGCAGCCACCACTAGAGGGAGCTCACTCCATAGAGAGCCTAATAATAAATCTGTATACAGTGAGCTCCCCCTAGTGGTGGCTACAAGCAATTAGAATTTTCATAATTTCATTTGGTGGCTGAAGCAAATCAGGGAATTTGGATCTCTTTAATAATAAATGTGGACATCCTAAAAGCATCATCCTGTGTCATTAGTATATAACACTCATCTTCTTCTCTTTTTAGAGCTTCGCTGACCATACTCTGCATCAAATCTCTCCCGTCATCTCCTTATTGGTGGCCATGTCATGCTTTGGGGCCTTGAATGGTGGAATTTTTGCTTCCTCTAGGTACATAATCTAAAGTCCATGGTCTTCATTTTTATTTCTGAGCCATTTGTGACCCCCACTAATCATGAGACATGTCCCCCCCATTGAGAATGGACCATGAACTCCACTCCATTCACTTCTATGGGTGTCACCTCCGTCACCATGATGGACGGTAGAAGGGTGACGACAGAAATTTTATTAAATGCGGTTTCTCATAATTAGGATGCTTTTCGCGGCCTCCAGGGAAGGACATTGGCCTAATTTGTTCTCGATGATCCACATCAGAAGACACACACCTCTTCCGGCCCTGTTACTAATGGTAGGATTTCCACATTTTTTGCATTTAAAAAAACCCAAAAACGTATAGTTTGATCCCACAACGCTTCACTTTCCCCTGCAGGGGTTGGCAGACAAGGTAGCAGTTCCACATGGTCCTTGGTTCCCAAGGGACATAGCAACGAAGGCTCAGCTAAGGGGCGTTGCTATGACAGTGCAGAGGTAGCAATCGCACCAAGGCCTTGGTTCCTAAAGGGTATAGTTTTAAAGTATTCATGGGTCATTACTATAGGGGTGCAGAGGCAGCTTTCACTCAGTCTTGGTTCTTGGGGGGCATTGTTATACAGGGTACAGAGGTAGCAGACCCACTTTGGCCTTAGCTCCTTAGTGGTGGAGTGCAGAGGTAGCAGTCACACCCAGGCTTTGGTTCCTGAGGGGCATTGCTAAAGGGGTACAGAGATGGCAGCCACATTCAGGCCTTGGTTCTTGAGGGACGTCTCTACAAGTGTGCAAAGGTAGCCGCCACACCCAGGCCTTGGTTCCTGAGGGGTGTTGCTACAGGGACGCAGAGGTAGTAGCCACCCCCAGGCCTTGGTTCCTGAGGGGCGTTGCTACCGAGGCGCAGAGGTAGCAGCCACCCCCAGGCCTTGGTTCCTGACGGGCGTTGCTACAGAGGCACAGAGGTAGCAGCCACACCCAGGCCTTGGTTCCTGAGGGGTGTTGCTACAGAGGCGCAAAGGTAGCAGTCACACCCAGGCTTTGGTTCCTGAGGGGCATTGCTAAAGGGGTACAGAGGTGGCAGCCACATTCAGGCCTTGGTTCTTGAGGGACGTCTCTACAAGTGTGCAGAGGTAGCCGCCACACTCAGGCCTTAGTTCCTGAGGGGCGTTGCTACAGCGGCGCAGAGCTAGCAGCCACCCCCAGGCCTGGGTTCCTGAGGGGCGTTGCTACCGAGGCGCAGAGGTAGCAGCCACACCCAGGCCTTGGTTCCTGAGGGGTGTTGCTACAGAGGCGCAGAGGTAACAGCCACCCCCAGGCCTTGGTTCCTGAGGGGTGTTGCTACAGAGGCGCAGAGGTAGCAGCCACACCCAGGCCTTGGTTCCTGAGGGGTGTTGCTACAGAGGCGCAGAGGTAACAGCCACCCCCAGGCCTTGGTTCCTGAAGGGCGTTGCTACAGAGGTGGCAGCCATCCCCAGGCCTTGGTTCCTGAAGGGCGTTGCTACAGAGGTGGCAGCCATCCCCAGGCCTTGGTTCCTGAGGGGCGTTGCTACAGGGGGGTTAGAGGTAGAAATCACACCCAGGCCTTGCTTCTTGAAGGGGCTCAAAAGATCCCTCTGCACATGTGTATTTTGGCCCAGAGGCTTCTAGTTACACGTCTTGACCGTAAATATCCGCTGACATTACTGCATCGGTATCTTGTCTGCAGATGCCGCTGGTTTTCTTAATGATCGGTATTGGGGATATCTACGGACTCCTGAACTTCTACAGTTTTTCTCGCTGGTTTTTTATGGGATTAGTCACCATTGGCCTAATTATTCATCATCGGAGACATCCTGATCTCCCCCGACCCTTTAAGGTTTGTTGCTTTCTACCACTTACTGCATTTCCACCTTTAACTGTTAGGCTTTGACCATGTCTGCCCTTTTTGATTTTTTTGAAGGTCCCACTGATTTTTCCCATAGTGTTCAGCACCATGTGCCTTTTCATTGTGGGCATGTCGCTATACTCTGACCCAGTGAATACCGGCATTGGCTGCCTCATCACATTAAGCGGTTTGCCAGTGTATTACTTAACCATCCACAAGCAGCAATTGCCCCCAAGGCTGAGGGAAGCCATCAGTAAGTAGACTATGGTTCTTATCTTGCAGAAATAGATACTTATTGTCCACTTTTTGGGAAATAAGAAAATGGGTGGTACCTAGGGCTGGGGTCAGCTTAATGCAGATTCCTTTGGATAACTGTTCAATAGTGTTCATATACTACTGCCATACAGTGCACAGAATATTGCAATCATAATACCCAAATAGTAGCATTAAATGCTACATAGATAAGCTTGTTAATGGCTTACAGCAAAATTGTGAATGCAGCTCTGGAGACTAATCCAGTTATTTGTGTCTCTAAGTTCTGATTTTTTTTTTTTTATCAAATCTTTTCAGATCTTTTGACGTTGAAGCTGCAAGTACTGATGGAAGTTATCCCCCAAGAAATAAAAACCTACTAAGATATGAAGATCTGCTAACATCACACATCTGTCCTCCACATTCCACCTTGTACATAATAAAGTGATGGAGTATAAGCCAGTTTCATTTATAAGTCCGCCAACCCTACTGAACCAAACATAGGTCCTTGGTTGTGGCCAGAGGGTACAGAGGAGGTAATCAATCGCACCAACAATGGTTCCTTAGGGGGGTGTAGAAGGCCCCTTTGTAATATGTGACCCAAGTAGTATTAATGGCATCTAATATACATGAAAACAACCACGAAAACTATAGTAAAAGACAGCTGTTAATCCAGTGATGGAAATTCCTCCAGACCCTACCATACCCATGTGCGATCTGCTCAGTCGAGCATGCATGTGATCTAAATAAGGAGCAAGTACATAACAAAAGGATTGGGCATGTTAAAATCCAACATCTCAATCATTCCTATCCCTGAGTAAAGCCAGAAGCAGTGTACGTGCATGTAATTACCATTTCACTCACGAGTAACTTAATCTTTGTATAAGTTTCACCCAAGTAGCCTTAACTATTTAGATGATATTCAACCAAGAATAGAGACAGCTGGCCAAGATTATTAGATTAGGGGGTCCATTTAGGTCAACTCTGTTACATAAAGAAGAAGGTTGATCGCTTATGCTTTTTTTCATACACTGCTTCTGTCACAAGTAGCTTAAGGCCACATGGGTGAAACTTACACAAAGACTCTAACCTTCCCAAAGAATATCCAACCAAGAATAGAGACAAATGGCCAAGATTATCAGTACAGGGATCCATACAAGGTAAATTCAGGTACAAACTTTTTTTTTTTTTTTTTTTTTTTTTTTAAAAAATGCTGCTGTCACACATAACTTAAGGCCACATAGGTGAAACTGGTGAAACTTAGTCAAAGACTCTTTAACCTTCCCTGCCACGAAAACTAAAACTATAGTAAGATAGCTGTTAATCTAGTGATGGAAATTCCTCCTGACCATACCATAACCATTTATGCTCTGCTCAGTCGAGCATTCACGTGATCTGAATAGGGAGCAAGTGACCACTTGCCTTCGTTGATAACAAAAGGATAGGGCATCCACCATCCCAATCACATTCCCCCGAGTAAAACCAGTAGTGTATGTGCATGTAATTACCATTTTACTGACAAGAAACTTAAGGACACATGGGTGAAACTTACATGAAGACTAAGTGTTAGGCTTCAGGCGTGTGCTGGATCTGAAAATGGGTCAGAATCATCAGTGGTTTCTGTGGTCTCCCATTCAGCTCCAGCCAGGGCAGACACTGCTCCGCATCGCCGCCGGTCCCATCGCCTAACTAGTGCACAAGATGCACAGGCTGTCTCTTGGGCAGACGCTTCGTTACGGTCCACGGATACGACTGAGGACAATGACGAGCCCAGGCTTATCATTCCTTCGGAGAGTATGCGGACGGTGGCTCCAGTGTCCCTAAACCAGGTTCCTCCCGGGAGGACGTTCGTTCCTTCTAATCTACAAAATGAGGTGCTCTCCTGGACGCATGCCTCTAAGATCGGGGGTCATTTTGGGGTCAAACATACCATGAAGTCTCTCCAACGGTAATATTGGTGGCCTCGGTTGCACCAAGACGTTAAGGAATATGTTTAAGCGTGCGTCTCCTGTGCGAGAGATAAATCGTCCTGTCAAAGGACGGCTGGTTCTCTTCATCCGTTATCCATGGCGGATTCCACAGGTCAGACTCAGTTTCTTCTGAATAATGGTCAACATTTGTGCGTTACAGTCCCTATGCCAGTTCCCTCGGTGGAATCTGGGGTCCGAGATTGGGCTCTGGAAGCGCGGGAGGTTGGGGACCATACCCAGGATGCTATTTTGGTCTCCAAAAATCGGATGAGAGAGTCCGCTGACTTTCATCATCGCCCAGCTCCCATATTCTTTCCGGGCGACAGAGTGTGACTCGCAATATCAGAGTACGTGGGGAATCTGCTAAGTTTACCTCCCGTTTTATTGGTCCTTTTAAAATTTTGGCCCAAGTAAATCCCGTAGTGTACCGTTTACAGTTACCACGACACCTGAGGATGCACGGCACTTTTCATGTGTTGCTCCTTAAGTCCGTTCGCCTGACAAGATTCTCTGAACCCCAACCTGCTTCAGACACCAGGGGTGATGATCTCGAGGTGCAGGCGATTGTGGGGTCTAAATTGGTTCGTGGGAAAAAATATTATCTGGTACACTGGAGGGGCCATGGATCTGAGGTTTGCTCCTGGGAACCGATGGACCACATTCATGCTCCCCTGCTCATTGAGGAATATGAGCGTCAAGTGGAGGAGGATGTTAGAAGAGGGGATAATGTTAGGCTTCAGGCATGTGCTGGATCTGAAATTGGGTCAGACTCATCAGTGGTTTCTGTGGTCTCCCATTCAGCTCCAGCCAGAGCAGACACTGCTCAGCATCACTGCCGGTCCCATCGCCTAACTAGTGCACAAGATGCACAGGCTGCCTCTTGGGTCTTTGTTCCTACTAGCGTTAAGCATCGGCTGCGGGAAGGAACAGGGCTGCTACAGCCTTGGTCCAGGGTGCACTGCACTGAGCATGCCCGTGACATGGCGGACTGTGATTGGTGGTTTGGCGTCAGCTGATCCGGTGACCTGGCACCGCCTGATTGGCCGCGGGTGACATCATCAGTAGTGCGACCAATGATGCGACTAAGGGCAGGGCTTAGTCTTTAAATAGCCCGCCCACAAGCATGGTGGTGCGCTCTGATCATTGAGCTAAGGTTGTGTTACTGTGTGGACGCTTGTCCGTTTGGGCTCCACGTGCTCTCTAGCTGCTCTCTCCGTGACCTGCCGCTGCCAGAGTTCGCTCGGCTGTTTAGCACAGGTCGCTTAGGCAGGCCTAGCTTCGGACAGGCAGGTTTAGCTGGGGATAGGCAGTCTTAACTGGAGGGAGGTAGGTAGTTCCCGTTTGACAGTCTGGCTCCGACAAGGGGGTCGCTATGCACCCCGAGCAGACTGCGGGCTCCATATCCCTGGTACCGCCTGTTAATCACGTGGAGAGTTACTCCGCAGTCCGGTCGCACATCAGCTGGGAGCACGTACATGCCGGCGCGAGTCACACACACTACCTAGCGCCTGCTGCGTAGCTTCTGTGCAGTTAACTAAAGCTACGTTATTTGTCGCACATCTCTCGTGCCGTTAACGGAGATAGTGCGAATCCCTTTTCCCGTTCCAGTGTGCAGCAACACGGGAGGGATTTACACTTTAAGTTGGTTGTTTTACCCTCTTACCCGGAAGGTGTTCGGCCGCAGGCCTCTAGGCTGCATCGCGGACCCCGGGTTCGGTTGCTTTCGATTATTAAATAAAGTTGTTTGCAACCGTCCCCTTAACACTAACATTTTCAAAGAATATCCAACCAAGAATAGAGACGAATAACCAAGATTATTAGTGCAGGGGTCCATTTTGGTAGAGTCCGTTACGTAAAGACAAAGGTTGATCGCTTGTGTTTTTTTTGTACACTGCTTCTGTCACAAGCAACTTAAGGCCACATGGGTGAAACTTTTACCAAAGACTCTATTCTTGGTTGGATATTCATCGGGAAGGTTAGAGACAGATGGTCAAGATTATTAGTGCAGGGGTGCATAAAAAGGTAAATGTAAAGTTATGTGAAGACAAAACAATGAGCGCTTGTGCGTTTTTTTTGTGGATTCAGTTAAGTCACCCACTCTTTGTCGAGGAAATAATGACACACAACGGGGATGATTCAGAATTTTTTTTTCCTCAAAACAAGCCCTTATTATTTACAAATCTGATATTTACACATTCAAAGATAAAAGGAGCACACAAATCTGGTGAAAAAGAAAAGAAAAAAAAAAACACAACTATTACCTACATATAAATTAATAAAAAAAAAAAATACAATAATTCATCGAAATTCATAAAATACAGAAAATGCATAATCAACAAGGATATAATGTGAGCAACAAAAAAATATATATAAAAACAAACAAACACACCAATGACTGTGTGCTTCTCGAGCCACCGTAAAAAAAACAGAAAAACATACAAAAAGGAGATCTCTATAAATTCTATATTATATACACTAATTCCTGCCTGCAGGTGAACAGGATAGGTATAAAACACACAACTTTAAATACTTGTCTTTAAAGCTAGATTCATAAAGACCCTTCTCTATGTCTACAGCACAAAGATCATCAGGTTCAAGGTACGCTGCGGGGAAATACTGAAGTGCGCTCCCAAAAAAAAAAGGGGGACAATAATATATTACATTTTTAAAATGTATATTTTTTTCTCAGTTATTCATGGTTATTAATTTTGCAACTTTTTTTCCCCCCATTTAAAAAAAAAATATAGAAATATTTCCCAAAAATTTTAGGCCAATTTTTTTTTACGGGTAGATTAAAATTTTTTAATAATTTCCTTCATTTAAAATTAAGAAGGAAAAGATAATCAGAAGTGGGTAAATCTACAGAACATGTTCGAAAAAAAAAAAAAAGTGAAAAATTGAAAAATTTTACCACTGTCAGGGTTCTTGGTTTATCCTGTTCACCTACATTTCACAAAGCATTCCAAGTAGCAAAAAACACAGTCAGATGGTCCAGAAACCCATCCCCATCTACTGATCAAGAGGTGACAGTTTAATGGTTAGTTGTTAGAGAGTCCCTTTGTTTTGTGTTTTTCACAATTTTTTTTTTTTATTTTTCCAAAATGTGAAAAATGAAAAAATAAAAGAAATAAATAAAATAAAAATCCTCGCCTGCTTACAAATACAGAAACTCAGGACACAGTATGGTGATTTGTGGCTCATAAATAGCAATGTATACGTAGGCATTTGTAGACGCTTTTACGCTGCATAGGTAAGTAACTGAGGTGCTTTGTCGTAGCCGTGAAGCTCAATAGAAAGTCACATGAAGAGCAAAGGAGGAGTATAAATCACGTTCTCGGATAAAAATGTTCATCTCAGTCGCCGCTAGAATCCGTTTTTTTTTTTTTTTTTTTTGTAGGCTGAAATCACATTTGGTATATTCTGTATAAAAATTCAGAATCCCATCATTGTAAAAAAAAAAAAAAAAAACACTACAAGTTCCATAATGTCCTCCAATTGTTAGTTACTGTATGATCAGATGCATTCAGTGCAAATAACTCCTGCAAACAAGAGCACAAATCTTGGCGGTTTAGCAGTTTCCCAAAATAAATAACAAAAATAAAATTAAATTAAAGAACAAAAAATATAAGATTTAATTAAAAAAAAAATAATATAAAAATTGACAAAGAAACAACTTTTTTTTAGTATTTAAAAGAAAAAAAAAAAAAAAATCAATGTAAATACTTTTATGCCCAAAAATGACAAAAGTATTCTTGGAGTGATACCTTTTATTGGCCAACCAGAAAAAAAATATATATGCAAGCTTTCAGAGCACAGAGGCTCCTTCTTCAGGCGGGATTACAAATGAATTAATAATTATTACAATTAAAAAAAACTATTCTTGGAGTGATACCTTTATTGGCTAACCAGAAAAAAAAAAAGATAATCACTCCATGAATAGTTTAATAATCATTAATTCATTTGTAATCCTGCCTGAAGAAGGAGCCTCTGTGCTCTGAAAGCTTGCATATATATATTTTTGCTGGTTAGCCAATAAAAGGTATCACTCCGAGAATACTTTTGGTCATTTTTTGGGCATAGAAGTATTTACGTCGATTTTTCTGGCTAACACGGCACCACAATATAACTTTGTATTGTACATCATTTTATTTAAAAAAAAAAAATGTATATGTATAATTGGTCATTTTTTATACTATTTTAATTAACTATTTTTAAGTGCTTTCGATTTAAACTTTTTTTTTTTTTTTTTTTAACCTGCAATAATCTTTAAAGTTATGGGGAAAAAAAAACCCACAAATCATGTGTTCATATGTAGAAAATTGTGTAAAGTCTTGCTTGCCCTCACCCTTTGACACTACGGTATATCTCTGAGAATAGATTTCTTTGGTTTGGATTTTTTTTTTCTTTTTAAAAGGTGGGGGGGGGGGGGGTCTACGAAAGCTCAGAAAATAATAATGTTCAGTAAAAAAAAAAGCCAATTGAAATTATATATGCAGGTTATGTTCATTTTTACGGAAATATAAAATTAGATTTTTTTTTAATTATTTTTTTTAGGCTTCTATCAAAGGTGGGAAATTTATTCTTAAGATTTTGCGATCATTCAATATTGTAATATGGACAGAGTTCAGATGAAAAAAAAAAATTTACTTTTTGACCAAAATTTATAAAATAAAAAAAATAAAAAAAAATAAAAAATTCAATACTTATATGGGGGGGGGGGGGCAGTAAAAATGTTTAAAATGGGGATTCGGTGAGAAAACTGTAAACACGAGCCACGAAAGCTCTCAATGGCTTTTTATCTTGCTGGTATCATTAATGAAGTGAATGGCGGCATTAAAAGGTTTTTTTTTAAATCACAAATTACTATCCATTGTCAAAAACACAGTGAAACAAATACATAAAATAAAATTTAAAAAAAAGGAAAAAAAAAACCTTAAATATTTAATTTTATATTACAAAAATTTAGCATCGGCTTTATATACAAGTGAATCGAAACTGGCATTTGTGGAGACTGGCACAGAAAAAAAAAAAAAAGGGGGGCAAAAGTTGATGCAAACATATACAGAAACAAAGAAAACACATCATAGAGAAACGAAACATATACAACGTGTGAAACCGGCTCAGTGAATAAAAGTCCTTTTCTTTTTTTGTTTTTTTCTTCCCTATGAGCCAATGGTGGAACATGTAATGCCAAGTAAGGGTGGGGGGGGGTTGCAGAAGATTGGTGATGGGGGGGGCTTACATAACCTGAAATCAGGTACCCGGCACCTTTCTGCCAAAACTTCCAAAATTCGTATACCCTGAGATCCACGCAGTTTTATTGAAAGGCTGCTTTGTTTGATGCAACTTCTAGATCGATAAAGCTTTTATAGTTTAAAAAAAAAAAAAAAAAAAAAAAAAAAAAAAAAAAAAAAAACACACTAAATAAAAACAAAACCACCCCCCCAAAAAAAAAAAAAAAAAAAAAAAAAAAAAAAAAGACTCCAAATAATGCAGTTTTTAGTTAGCGCAAAGCATTTCCATAAGACTGCAATATAAAAAGGAGCCATTTTTCCAAAGATGTATTAAAATAAAAAAAAAAAATGAAAAAAAAATAAAATAAATAAATCCTACAAAAAAATGAAAAAAAAAAAAAAGTCTAGAACAGAAACCAACAAAACTCCTTTTAGCACCAAACTGAACACCCTACAAATACTAGGAAAAACTTGGCTAAAATGACTTGTAAAAAAAAAAAACATAAAAAAAAAACAACAAAAAACAGCAAAATTAGCTTAGCCCTTATATCTCCCAGGAAGATCATAGAGAAAAAAAAAAAGATCATCTCCCACCTATTAATAAAATACAGTGTTGACTTTTCGCTTGGCCATGACACTGCCAATAGCTTACAAGTTACAATAAAAATAAAATAAAAAAAATGATTAAAAACAGCAAATAAAATAACATTTCACGTTAATTTACAAAGAGGAACAAAAAAAAAAAAAAACTGCATCAAATCCCTGTTTAAGACTACATCCTGAATATCAAGTAAAAAGAAAGCAAATCTTCCCCAAAAAATTGTGGCCCTCCCTTTCACCACACCAAATAATAAAAAAAAAATAATAATAAATTTCACATTTAAAAATCTAAAAAAAAAAAAAAAAATTAATACGACCCTCAGAATTTTTCTGAAATAAATAATTAAAAATGACCAAAGAAAAAAAAAAAAAAAAAATAATAGGTTTCTCTGGAAGCAAAAAAAAAAAAATCTAAAAACAAAAAAGTAACAATAAATTATTGAAGAACACCGAGCACCCGCCCCGATCCGTTCCCAGCTGCGCAAAGTAAAAAATACAGAGAAAGAAAAAAAATCAGAAGAAAATGCGATTCTGATTCCAGAAGGTGTAAAAACATCTGGCGACCACACGAGGATCCTTGGTTCGACCATTCTCCTCCTCTGGTTATTGCTGAGTGGCTGTGGCACAGTGTAAGCAAACAAAACCCCAAAGAAATAAAATAAAAACAAAAAACAAACTATTTTTGTTCGTCAGGCAGTGTTTGGTGTGGTACTCGTAGGTCCACCCTTTTTAGAGGACGGGCAGAAGGCTCCAGGCCTACGCGCTCCTCAATACTGTTGTATGGATGAAAAATTGCGAGAAAGCGGTCATCAAACGAAGAAGCGAGCGTGACCGTGTCGATTGAGCTTCAGGATTTTGCCCAGGCGTTGCTTGGCGGTCGCCATGCCCTTCTTTGGCCGTTTACCTGCATAAAAAAAACAAACAAAAACATAAAACATGTATAAAAGATGTACAATTAATTTCACCATTCATTGCCTCCATTCTAAACAGTGGATGCCAGTTCAGGGAGAACCCGTGTAGACACCGGAAACTGGATAAAACGCTGGCACGTGTGTTGTTACCAAGCTGGCGACGATGTTCTTACCTTAAAGACCGGTCACTTGCCATAAATGTACTTTAATGTGAATGCCGCTGTTCTCCTGAATCCGGCGATGTTTTTCTTTTGTTCCTGCGCCTCTCCGTTCCTGAGATATGGTCCCTTCTTTTTCCAATATATATCGAGTCTTATTATCCAAGCGGGCGTACTCCTCAACTTATCGGTGGGCGTGGCTCTTGAGGATCATGCCCCTTTGGCTAACAAGCCTAGATTTATATAGCGGGAAGAGGAGGCCATATCTCAGGAATGGAGAGGCGTAGGAAGAGGAGAAAAACATCGCCGGATTCAGGAAAACGGCGGCATTTACACCAGGTAAAACAAAGGCAAGTGATTCTTTTAAATTTTTCACCGCTGAGGATTTGTTACAGTTGTTTCCAGTCTAGACACTGGACTGTGATCTCAATATATCAGCAGCACAAATCTCCGTCCTTTCCTGATAGTGTAGTTATAAGCTTGGAGTCCGGACTGTTTAGCTCACTGTACACAATTGTAACAAACCTGCAGCTGTGAGCAGTGAAAACCATAAGGGGTAGCAGCTTCCTGAAGTTAGGTCAACCTCGGAACAAAAAGCAGTGAGCGGTAGTGTAAAACCCATCCCATTAAAGGGCCCCCCACACCCCATTTAAAGGGATTATCCTGTATATTTTTAAACTTTATGGGGGTGGTGTCAGCCTTAAGAAGAAAAAAAAAAAAAAGTCACTTGTTTCCGTTCCAGCATTGCAGGCTCTACCGAATGGGAAGTGACACCACAGTCACCTGACCATGCAGCCAATCCGTGGCTACACAGGTCAGGTGACTGGACTGGTGGCCATGACATCATCACCTTTGTTCCGTCCGACCTCTATAACCTCCACCTCCCTGTGCAGGAAATTGCAGCCAATTCCTTCACTCTCTGGATCGGTGGGGGGTCCCAATGATCAGGCCACAGCGATCCCTCTTGATCATTAAGGAGATGGAAGTACCCCTTTCAGGACCCCGATCTCCGTACCTTTCGTTGCCTGGTTACTAATAGGGGGTGGGTTTGAGGCAGGTCTCTTAGTCGGGTGCAGGGGCACAGTTGGCGAGGTGTCTCCGTATATCCGGTCTGGACTCAGGCTTCCTTCGCTGAAGTCGCAGTCCCCGGGACTCAGGCTGCCCTCCTGCTCGTATTTCTCATCATGGTGGTATCTCGGCGAGTCCCAGCCATCACTTTCAGAATAGCGTTTGATCTTGTGAGGATGTCCGCCGGAGTCCGAAGAATGTTCGCTCCTCTGAGATTTCGCGGCTTTGCAGAAGTCCTGCGCCAAGTATGAAGGAGAGAAGTAAAAATAAGGACCGCCAAACCGTGACCAAGTCACCGCGACTCGCACACCGCCGTGTTACTTACCTGACGGTCCGACCTGCACGACGAATCCATCTGACTCATCCAATCTGAAGTGGTCAGCCCTGCGTCCGCACTGCTGCGGTGACCTGAAGACAAAAATCACCAGTCAGACCTCACAATATCACCCAGGTCCATATAGTATGAAGAGGATCTCCCCTCCCCTGGTCCGACAGCTGGTGGTTCCTGTGGCTGTTGGAAGTAAAGAGCTCCATAGAGCAAGTAGTGGCCGTTCTCAGGTACTGCAGCATCTATGAAAGTGATGGTGATCTGAGCTGCAAGACCCCTGGATGTCTGACCCCCATCAATCTGATATTGATAATCAAGCCTGAAGAAGGATAGGCGATCAGTACATCATTTCTGGACAAACCCTTTAACTTTTGTTTACCCCTAATATCTCAGAAGGGTAGGGGGGGGGGGATCATGTTCTTAAAGGAACCTCTCAGTTTGGTTATAGGCCCCCAGTCTTAACATTTCTTACCATTGTTCAGCAATTTCGGCTCTTGACAGTCCGCCTTCTCCTGAGAGAACTTGATGTGCAGCTGAGGGTAGACGATCCCCATTTTGCAGCCTGTGCTCCTTGCCTCTGCCGGAGGCCGAGAGGGGTAGTGCAAAGAAGCCATTGTCAGCATGCCCTCCACTGCGTCCTCCACCGTGCTGGTCGAGCTCGGAAATTCACTGAAAAAAAGCAAACAAAAAAAAAACATTAAAAAGGGTTTTCCCATCGCCAAGACTCTATCACAATATGTAGCAGGTCTAATAAGAACAACAACTTTGGTAAAATATCTCAAATTAGAAATGTAGTACAGTTCTTCTGATTAGCTATGTCACTTACCCCATGTGCAGGGCATTGCAGTAGCTTAGGTATCCATGGTTATCACCACTAATAACTAACTAACACTATATGAGTGGTCGTAACCATGGATACCCAAGCTACGCAATGCCCTACACATGGGGCATGCAACATAGCGAATCAGAAGAACTATACTACATTTCTAATTGGAGATATTTTGCTAATATTATTATTACACCTACTACATATTGGGATAGGATCTGGGAGATGGATATTTTAGACTACGGAATTGATCACCCTCCTAGGAGCAAGTTAAAGGGGTTGTCTAATTTAAAGACGATCAGTGAGGATACAGTTTCACTGCAGGCTGAAACCTGACCTGTAACCCTCCCCCACTCTACTCCTCCGCCAGGCAAAAATTGGTCTATGGACCCCCCTTGGCCAAATGGACTTGTGATGCCCAAGATCACAAATCCCATGGCCGAACAAAACTGGCCACTGAAGGGAAAGGGTAATCACCAAAAGGGAAAGGGCCCTATAAGAAAACGTGCAGATTCTTGCCTTTTTTCCCGTGGCATTTCACCAGCAGACCAGCAGTGATCTTCATCTCCGGTGGTCTCGGGGTCCTCCTCCTTGAAATCTGTTGTGTCCTCCTGCGGCTCCTCGTCACCCGAGCTGTCCGAATCCTCCGAGACGCTTTTCTGCAAAGACAACGCAGAACGTTAAATTGTGACGTATCCACTAGGTGGCGCTGCAAGAGAGGCAGATAAAGCGCCATGCAGACTACACTTCTGGAGCCGAGGAATTCCCAGAACAGCCGAGAACATTTCCAGTAATGGCAGCAACAAGGGACATCGGCGCAGAAAGGAAATGGAGATCATGAAGCCTAATGACCTTTATCACTTAAGAAGAAAATATTGATCGGCTGAGGATCCTTTTTCTACACATAAGCCGATAGTGAGAACGTACACACGGCGCTGAATTATGCATCACCCATGCGATTCATGGTGTTGGTGATGCGGTGGAAATGGGGAGATGGTTCTGGAATATTACCCTTATGTACAATGGCATGCAAAAGTTTGGGCACCCCTGGTCAAAATTACTGTTATTGTGAACAGCTAAGCAACTTGCATGAAGAATTTTTTGAAATTTCATTTAATCCATTCTTCCTACCCGTGAATGAAGCATGACTGATCCACCACCATGCTTAATGATTGGCGGGATGTTCTTTTC
The DNA here is from genome assembly GCF_046119375.1 of Phyllobates terribilis. Taxonomy (NCBI): domain Eukaryota; kingdom Metazoa; phylum Chordata; class Amphibia; order Anura; family Dendrobatidae; genus Phyllobates; species Phyllobates terribilis. The sequence continues at coordinate 168,727,755 of NW_027362770.1, forward strand.
CTCAAATTTGGTGCCCTTATTTCTCCACACATCCATTCTTCCTTGGAACATTCTTCCAGTTCTGTGAGATTCCTGGGTCGTCTTGCATGCTCTGCTATTTTGAGGTCTAGCCACAGATTTTCAATGATGTTCACATCATGGGACTGTGAGAGCCATTGTAAAACTTTCAGCTTGTGCCTTTTGAGGTCGTCTATTGTGGACTTTGACACGTGTTTAGGATCATTAGCCATTTGTAGATCCTCTTTTCAAATTCAGCTTTTTTTTTTTTTATACAGATGATGTTATGTTTGCATCAAGAACTTATTGAAATTTCATTGAATCCATACTTCCCTCTACCCGTGAAGTGTTTCCCGTGCCATTGGCATGACTGATCCACCCCCATGCTTAATGGTTGGCGAGATGTTCTTTTCCTGCAAGTCTGCGCCCTTTTATCTCCACACATACCTTTGAGCATTGTGGACAAAGAGTTCTATTTTAACCTCATCAGTCCACAGGACTTGTTTCCAAAATGCATGAAGCTTCTTTAGATGTTCTTTTGCATATTTCTGATGCTGAATTTTATGGTGAGGACACAGGAGAGGTTTTCTTCTGAGGACTTTCCATATTTATGCAGGTGTCTCTGAACAGTAGAACAATGTACCACAACTCCAGAGTCTGCTAAATCTTTCTGAAGGTCTTTTACAGTCAAGCGGGGTTTCTGATTTGCCTCTCCAGAAATCCTACTAGCAGCTCTCACTGAAAGTTTGCTTGGTCTTCCAGACCTTATCTTGACCTCCACTGTTCCTGGTAACTGCCATTTCTTAATTACACTTCGAAGTGAGGAAAGGGCAACTTGAAAATGCTTTGCTATCTTCTTATAGCCATCTCCTGCTTTGTGGGCCTCCACCATTTTCATTGTGCTAGGCAGCTGCTTAGAAGAACCGACGGCAAAAGGTCAGAGGATGCTGGGTTTTTATAAAGCTGGGAAATTTGCATCACCTGGCCTTTCCTAACGATGATAGTGAACAAGTCATAACCCTAACAGGTTAATCAAGGTCTGAAACCTTGGTCAAAGTTATCTGAGCACACAGATCTCCAGGGGCGCCCAAACTTTTGCATCGGCCCATTTTCCTTTTAGTAATTTTTAAAATTTAAAAAAATGACTTTTTTTTTTCGCCTAAAATACAAAGGAAATGTTTCATCTAACTTTAGGCCTTTTAGAGATCATTTCATCTTCAACTTGCTTAACTGTTAACAATAACAGTAATTTTGACCAGGGGTGCACAAACATGCGACTGTAGATGGGAAAAGTAAAACAAGGAAAAGAAAAAAAACTCAGAATCACCCACCTGATTAGTGCAATCGGCTTCGGATCCTTCAGAATCAGAAATATCGGAGTATTCGGCGGCTCCGTACCTGAGCTCTGACTTGACACTTTCAAAAAACACTGAAACAAAAAAAAAAAGAAAAGAGGAAAGTTAATTGACCACGTTGTATGTGCGGGGGAGGGGAAATATGCTTCATCCCTGCACATATATTACATATACACACACGCACTATTTAGTGGTTTCTGATTATCGGCTTTATCATCTGCCTCCGAGCTGGAGCACGGCTTCTCCGGTTTTATGTCCTTTGTCTTTTTCGATCGCGCTCGATCATCTTCGTCCTCGCTATCCGCAGTGTAAAGACTCCGGTCAGTGAACGGCTGCCGCTCATCTCTGTGTACGATGAAACATAAAAGGATGAAGCCAGATAAAAATGTAAGTCACTGTATACATGTATCACTGATCCAGAGTTATATCCTGTATTATACTCCAGAGCTGCACTCACTATTCTGCTGGTACAGTCACTGTGTACATATATTACTGATCCGGAGTTACCTCCTGTATTATACTTCAGAGCTGCACTCACTATTCTGCTGGTGCAGTCACTGTGTACATATATTACTGATCCGGAGTTACATCCTGTATTATACTCCAGAGCTGCACTCACTATTCTGCTGGTGCAGTCACTGTGTACATACATTACATTACTGATCCTGAGTTACATCCTGTATTATACTCCAGAGCTGCACTCACTATTCTGCTGGTGCAGTCACTGTGTACATATATTACTGATCCGGAGTTACATCCTGTATTATACTCCAGAGCTGCACTCACTATTCTGCTGGTGGAGTCACTGTGTACATACATTACATTACTGATCCTGTACTGATCCTGAGTTACATCCTGTATTATACTCCAGAGCTGCACTCACTATTCTGCTGGTGGAGTCACTGTATACATATTTTAATGATCCTGTACTGATCCTGAGTTACATCCTGTATTATACTCCAGAGCTGCACTCACTATTCTGCTGGTGGAGTCACTGTGTACATACATTACATTACTGATCCTGAGTTATATCCTGTATTATACCCCAGAGCTGCACTCACTATTCTGCTGGTGGAGTCACTGTGTACATACATTACATTACTGATCCTGAGTTACATCCTGTATTATACTCCAGAGCTGCACTCACTATTCTGCTGGTGCAGTCACTGTGTACATATATTACTGATCCGGAGTTACATCCTGTATTATACTCCAGAGCTACACTCACTATTCTGCTGTTGCAGTCACTGTGTACATACAGTACAGACCAAAAGTTTGGACACACCTTCTCATTTAAAGAAATTTCTGTATTTTCATAACTATGAAAATTGTACATTCACACTGAAGGCATCAAAACTATGAATTAACACATGTGGAATTATATACTTAACAAAAAAGTGTGAAACAACTGAAAATATGTCTTATATTCTAGGTTCTTCAAAGTAGCCACCTTTTGCTTTGATGACTGCTTTGCACACTCTTGGCATTCTCTTGATGAGCTTCAAGAGGTAGTCACCGGAAATGGTCTTCCAACAATCTTGAAGGAGTTCCCAGAGATGCTTAGCACTTGTTGGCCCTTTTGCCTTCACTCTGCGGTCCAGCTCACCCCAAACCATCTCGATTGGGTTCAGGTCTGGTGACTGTGGAGGCCAGGTCATCAGGCGTAGCCCCCCATCACTCTCCTTCTTGGTCAAATAGCCCTTACACAGCCTGGAGGTGTGTTTGGGGTCATTGTCCTGTTGAAAAATAAATGATGGTCCAACTAAACGCAAACCGGATGGAATAGCATGCCGCTGCAAGATGCTGTGGTAGCCATGCTGGTTCAGTATGCCTTCAATTTTGAATAATTCCCAACAGTGTCACCAGCAAAGCACCCCCACACCATCACACCTCCTCCTCCATGCTTCACGGTGGGAACCAGGCATGTAGAGTCCATCCGTTCACCTTTTCTGCGTCGCACAAAGACACAGTGGTTGGATCCAAAGATCTCAAATTTGGACTCATCAGACCAAAGCACAGATTTCCACTGGTCTAATGTCCATTCCTTGTGTTCTTTAGCCCAAACAAGTCTCTTCTGCTTGTTGCCTGTCCTTAGCAGAGGTTTCCTAGCAGCTATTTTACCATGAAGGCCTGCGGCACAAAGTCTCCTCTTAACAGTTGTTGTAGAGATGTGTCTGCTGCTAGAACTCTGTGTGGCATTGACCTGGTCTCTAATCTGAGCTGCTGTTAACCTGCAATTTCTGAGGCTGGTGACTCGGATAAGCTTATCCTCAGAAGCAGAGGTGACTCTTGGTCTTCCTTTCCTGGGGCGGTCCTCATGTGAGCCAGTTTCTTTGTAGCGCTTGATGGTTTTTGCAGCTGCACTTGGGGACACATTCAAAGTTTGCCCAATTTTTCGGACTGATTGACCTTCATTTCTTAAAGTAATGATGGCCACTCGTTTTTCTTTACTTAGAATTTGTATTATGGCAAGAAAAAAGCAGCTAACAGTCTATTCAGTAGGACTATCAGCTGTGTATCCACCAGACTTCTGCACAACACAACTGATGGTCCCAACCCCATTTATAAGGCAGGAAATCCCACTTATTAAACCTGACAGGGCACACCTGTGAAGTGAAAACCATTTCCGGTGACTACCTCTTGAAGCTCATCAAGAGAATGCCAAGAGTGTGCAAAGCAGTCATCAATGCAAAAGGTGGCTACTTTGAAGAACCTAGAATATAAGACATATTTTCAGCTGTTTCACACTTTTTTGTTAAGTATATAATTCCACATGTGTTAAGTCATAGTTTTGATGCCTTCAGTGTGAATGTACAATTTTCATAGTCATGAAAATACAGAAAAATCTTTAAATGAGAAGCTGTGTCCAAACTTTTGGTCTGTACTGTACATTACATTACTGATCCTGAGTTACATCCTGTATTGTACTCCAGAGCTGCACTCACTATTCTGCTGGAACAGTCACTGTGTACACACACCTTACTATCCTTCCATTGGAGAGCAGCAGACAGACATCATTTTCTTCCGTTTTCTTGTCCGGCACTGTTGATGAAGGCTGCAAGGACTTCATATTCAGTTTATAAGTGCCCATATCCTAAGAAGAAGCCATATGTTGATTAAAAGGGTTTACAGAATTAGAATAATTGACTTGTCCCCCACCAAAAAAAAACCAGTGCCACATTTATCCGCAGGTTGCATGCGGTACTGCATGTCTGCCCCATTCACTTTGATGGAGCCAGGCTGCAATATCAGACACGACCTCTGGTCCAGTGTGGCGGCGCTGATCGTGGACACTTGCCTCTTGCCATGGAGACATCTCCAACCTTTTCAGCACCTCCTTGGTGTGATGCTCCAGGATGTCGAGGTTGGAGGGGGCTTTGCTCGCGTGGTCCCGCAGCCGCCTGGCTTTCCGCTTGGAATGATGAGATGACGTCTCGTGCGAGGATCGGGAGAGTGGACACAGCCCATGGATTCCCTGAGATTTGACTGGCTTGCTCCCCTCCTCCTGCAATCCAAGTGCATACATTCATTTTACGTACCGTATAAAGTTTTCCAGAGCTGCGCTCACAATTCTGCAAACTTCGGAGCTGGAATCACTCGATGTCTCCTGTGATTTGCATTCTGGAAAGTGTTGATGTAAAATCTAATAATCTAATGCATGAAAACATATCACTACCCTGCACTAAAGTAGCTGCATTCATAATTCTGGAGACTTCAGAGCTGAAATCTCATAGCATTCCCTGCATATAGTGGATTTTTTTTTAGGGGGATGGGGGATTTGCATTGTTAAAAGTGTTGTTTTGACATCAGGCAATGAGGTAGGGTGAACTGTGCATCATAGGGGGCTTAGGAGTGTGCCCAACAACAAGCTTGCTGATGGTTTCCAATACTACTAGAAAGTGTACAATTGTATTCAACAAAATATATTCAGCCTATCCAGTACCATTTAACTTCAATTTCCCTTCCTTTTACATACTACATAGTACTCCAGAGCTGCATTCACAATACTGCTGACTTCAGAGCTGAAATCTCCCAGCATTTCCTGCTTAGTCAGTGCCATTCACAAGTGTTTAGACATCAGTCATTGTATAACGATCTTATAGATAGGAAAACTGCATAATTCCCTACATTATAGGAGTGTGTCTGATTGCATGCTTGCTGACGGTTTCCAATAATGTATCCTTTGTGCTGAGTGTACAATGACAAACATTCCCTTTAAATAGACTGTCAGTTTGGTGTAACGGTAATATGTGACCCCCTTCCCCACCCGACACCGAGGATCGGGGGCAGCCGTGAATCTCCAGCGTTTATCTTGTTATCAGACCATTATGGCTTTTATCCAAACTATTTCCCAATAATAAATGTTGTTTGTCAAGTACAAAAAAAATAAAAAAGAAAGTCACTGTGCTCCACAAAGCGGCTCAGTGAGGTAATGCGATTTCACAATACCAGGTCCGCAGGGAGTCCGCGGTCCCCCGCATGATCTCTGGATTAGGCAATAACAGCTAATTGAATTTACAGGTCCCAAGATAGAAATTCCACATAGGAAGCAAAAGCATCAGTAAGGGAAAGCAAATTGCGTGTGCTGCCGAGGTACAACAGGCAAGAAGTAAACTTTCAGAATTGGTATTCATTAAAAAAAATTATTTTTTATTTATTTATTTTTTTATTTTATTTTTTTTTTTTACACACATTGCTGGCTGTAGAATGAGTTAACAGAGGATCCATCAGTGAGCTCATTCTGATGGGAGTTTGTAAACGTTTGTCTTTTTTTTCCCTCTGTGCTGTTTGGTGTGGTTATAAATGAGCACAAAGAGGATCAGAATAAGACAGATAATCCGACAGTGAACTCGTTCTTAGGCCGGTTTCACACGTCCGGATATTTCTGGTACCGGAAAAACCCGTACTGGAGGAGTCAGTGTGGCACTATTTGGGAATGAGCGGTACAGTTAGCGCTGTTCCCAAGCGTCGGGTGTTGAACACTGCCATCATCATAGTCCCCTGCCGGCGCTGCGATCAGCACCAGCAGGGGTTAATGAGGAGAGTTGTAGTCTGCCCCCGCTGTGTCCAACTGTAAAACGAAGAATAAAATAGAATCCTTATACTCACCTATCCAGAGACGTCCCCGGCTGTAATCCATGCGACCACTGACGCTGAGGAGCCGGGGAGAATAAGCTGCTCTAGTGAGCGGGGGCCTGCACTGAGCGGAGCTCACTGAGTGACAGGACACCGCTTCTGAGCTCAGCGCAGCTCCGAGGCCTCCTTGCTGGAGCGGCTCATTCGGCCCGGCTCCTCAGCATCAGCGATCACATGGATTACAGCGGGGTACATCTCCGGACAGGTGAGTATAAGGATTATTTTATTCTTATTTTTACACATTGACACTGGGAGCCGACAATACTACTCTCAACATTGTCCCTTGCTCGTGCTGATCACAGCGCGAGCAAGGGACAATGATGAGGGCAGCGTTCAGCACCCGGCGCTTGGGAACAGCGCTAACTGTACACGGATCCCCAGGCACCGGTACAAGTCACACTGATGACACACGGATGTCATCCGTGTGCGTTCAGTGGGAGACATTTTGCGGACCGTGCAGAGTGTAAAAAACGGACATGTCAGCGTGTGGAACACACGGAACGTGGGAACACGCTGACATATGCACAGACCCATAGATTTGAATGGGTCTACAAGTGTCAGTGTCTCCAGTACATGTGGAAACTGTCACCACACGCCACGTACCGGACACAATGAAGTGTGAAAGAGGCCTTATCTGTATCAAATCAAACAAACTCTGATGAGGTCATAAATCAGCACGGCGGAGCTTAAAAAAATAAATAAATAAATTACAAACTTCAACTACTTATGTTTTTCTTTTAAGCTCCTCTGTGTTGATTTATGACCTCATTAAAGTTAGTCAGATTTCATATGATTATAAATGAGCACGGAGGGGTTCAGAAAGAGAGATCAGAATGAGTTCACTGCGGGATCTGTTTTTATTTTGAACACCCCTGTGCTCATTTAGAACCACATCAAATCTAACATGAACTTTGATGAGGTCATACATCAGCACAGAGGAGCTTAAAAAAAAAACAAAGTTTTTAACGGCTTTTTTTTTTTTTTTTTTTTTAAAGCTCCTTTGTGTTAATTTATGATCTCAAACTTCAAGTCAAATTTCATGTAGTCTGTGGTTGTAAATGAGCAAAGAGGGGTTCAGAAAAAGACTGATGAATGAGCTCACTGATGTATTACCTGTCTTTTTCTGAACCCCTTTGTGCTCACTTAGAACCACAGACCACACCAACCAGCACAGAGAAAATAAAATAAAGTTGGTGCTATAGGAATAATTATAAAAAAATAAAAAAAAAGACAGATAACCACTTACAAATTCCCATCAGAATGAGCTCACTAATGGAAGCTCAGTTAACTTATTCTGCGCACACAAAACATCTAAAAAAAAAAACACAACTTAATAAATATAAATTTTCTAAACCTTTGTGGATTATGGGATATTTTATATAGACGGGGTTCAACAAGGAGTGGCGCTGTACCCCCCCATCTTGGCTATTACCACCAGTGTCAGGCACTCACCTCCACAGAGCGAATCACTTTAGACAGCTCTTTAACGAGATTCCCGGGTCTGATGTTTTCTGGGATTTCAAAAGCATGTTCTGCTACAGACTGGAGAGCGAGAGGAGTGTCAGGAGAGGGTCACGTTACTGTACGCCCACCCGCAAGCCCCCCACTAGACTGATCATACACCCTACAAGAAAATGGTGGGGGGGGGTCTCTGGGTGCCCAACAATAAATCGGCTCTTTAATAGCATTGATCTTCTTATATGCCCCCCCCCAACTAAGCTCTAAGGCCCGGGTACGACCCCAACCTCTTCACCCCCTACAGTGTAACGTCTCCCACACCCGTCCTGTATTACACAGCCAAACCTAATCATTTTAATGGGCACAGTGCAATACGCAAGTTGCCCTTTGGGGGCACTGCAGGAAAATAAAACACTTACTGACAGGTTTACCCAGAGATCACAACTGATCGCTTCTTACAGGGAATGGGTCATCCCAAAAAATTTTTTATGGTAATTTTTTGTTTTCTTTTTCACATTTCAATTATTTTTACTTAATTTTCAGATCACTATATACTGTATATTTAAAAAATAAATAAATAAAAAAAATCTTGAAATTTTCACATGGGCCACTAGGACTAATATTAGACCGCTGCTGCCTGTTGGGCGAATGGGGCACAAGCAGCAAATACTGACTCCGTCCATGTTTGTATAGAAGCGTCATCTGAGCATGCTCTAACCTGGGTAAAGGTCAGTGTACAGGAGGGGGAGGAGGTGAGCTGTGACATCTACTGTATATAGAGCTGTTATCAGTCATTGCACAGGAGGAGGAGGTGAGCTGTGACATCTCCTATTGTGAATGGGGGATCCTGTGTTATCTACTGTATATAGTCATAGTACAGGAGGAGGAGGTGAGCTGTGACATCACCTATTGTGAATGGTGGATCCTGTGTTATCTACAGTCATGGCCAAAAGTTTTGAGAATGACACCAAAATTATATTTTCCCATGATCTGCTGGCCTCTGGTTTTTATTAGTGTTTGTCTGATGTTTATATCACATACAGAAATATAATTGCAGTCATATTATGAGTACCAATAGGTTATATTGACAGTTAGAATGAGTTAATGCAGCAAGTCAATATTTGCAGTGTTGCCCCTTCTTCTTCAAGACCTCTGTAATTCTCCCTGGCATGCTCTCAATCAACTTTTGGACCAAATCCTGACTGATAGCAGTCCATTCTTGCATAATCAATGCTTGCATTTTGCCACAATTTGTTGGTTTTTGTTTGTCCACCCGTCTCTTGATGATTGACCACAAGTTCACAATGGGATTAAGATCTGGGGAGTTTCCAGGCCATGGACCCAAAATCTCTATGTTTTGTTCCATGAGCCATTTAGTTATCACCTTTGCTTTATGGCAAGGTGCTCCATCATGCTGGAAAAGGCATTGTTGGGCGCCAAACTGCTCTTGGACGGTTGGGAGAAGTTGCTCTTGGAGGACATTCTGGTACCATTCTTTATTCATGGCTGTGTTTTTAGGCAAGACTGTGAGTGAGCCAATTCCCTTGGCTGAGAAGCAACCCCACACATGAATGGTTTCAGGATGCTTTACAGTTGGCATGAGACAAGACTGGTGGTAGCGCTCACCTCTTCTTCTCCGAATAAGCTGTTTTCCAGATGTCCCAAACAATCGAAAAGGGGATTCATCAGAGAAAATGACTTTGCCCCAGTCCTCAGCAGTCCACTCCCTGTACCTTTTGCAGAATATCAGTCGGTCCCTGATGTTTTTTCTGGAGAGAAGTGGCTTCTTTGCTGCCCTCCTTGAAACCAGCCCTTGCTCAAAGAGTCTCCGCCTCACAGTGCGTGCAGAAGCACTCACACCAGCCTGCTGCCATTCCTGAGCAAGCTCGGCACTGCTGGTAGTCCGATCCCGCAGCTGAAACAGTTTTAAGATAGGGTCCTGGCGCTTGCTGGTCTTTCTTGGGCGCCCTGGAGCCTTTTTGACAACAATGGTAGCTCTCTCCTTGAAGTTCTTGATGATGCGATAGATTGTTGACTGAGGTGCAATCTTTGTAGCTGCGATACTCTTCCCTGTTAGGCCATTTTTGTGCAGTGCAATGATGGCTGCACGAGTTTCTTTAGAGATAACCATGGTTAACTGAAGACAAACAATGATACCAAGAACCAGCCTCCTTTTAAAGTGTCCAGTGATGTCATTCTTACTTAATCATGACTGATTGATCGCCAGCCCTGTCCTCATCAACACCCACACCTGTGTTAATGGATCAATCACTAAAACGATGTTAGCTGCTCCTTTTAAGGCAGGACTGCAATGATGTTGAAATGTGTTTTGGGGGTTAAAGTTCATTTTCTGGGCAAATATTGACTTTGCAAGTACAGTAATTGCTGTTAAGCTGATCACTCTTTGATATTCAGGAGTATATGCAAATTGCCATTACAAAAAATGAAGCAGTAAACTTTGGAAAAATTACTATTTGTCTCATTCTCAATACTTTTGGCCATGACTGTACTGTATACAGAGGTGTTATCAGTCATTGCAATCCTGTCTGTGATGATAATGAGATTACTGAAAAGCTTTCTCTACAGAACAGGATGTGTGAGTCTAGTATTAAGCCTAGTAATTATGTGAAAATTCATTTTCGATTTTTTTTTTCATATAGAGATATGGGAAAATTGAAACAAATATTCTAAAAAAAAATTAAAAATAAATTTAGGATTAAAAAAATAAATAAATAAAAAAAATAGATTTAAACAATAGGTGATTTATTGATGACACATTCCCTTTAATAACCCTAACAGCCAGATCCCGATAACAGTCACTTACTTCTTTCTTCATCCAGCTCTTCAGAGCGGTAATTAACGCCTTCACGCCTTGCTTTAAATAATTCGGAGGATGGAAGCCATCTTCTCTGAGCTCTGCAAGAGTTAAAGTAAGAGTGGTCAGGCAATCATCTCGGCTATTGATCGGCAGTAATAAAATTTGGAGCCTTCGACGACTTTTACCTTTCAAAGTTTCAAGTAGGTTTTTGGCCACAAACCAACAAATTGCCTCGAAGAAAGGGAACTTGAAGAGATCTGGGGTCTTCAATCTTTTTTCCATCTCGTAACACCTAATAAAGAAGATTGATCTTGGTCAATTTAAAAAAAAAAAAAAAAAAAAATCAACACTAGGGGGAGCCACTGCATACAGACTATACATTGAGTTTAATCACAAAGTAGTATGCGGTGTACTCCCTCTGGTGGTGGCTGCAGGAAACCAGAATTTTAGCATTCATGTTAGTCAAAGCTGAAGATTTGGAACTTTGTATCAGAAAAAGGTAAAAAAAATAATTTTTTTACCTGAGCTGCATGCCAATGTTTAGGTTGTGCAGAAAGTTCCCACCAAAGGCCATGCAATCCTGAGACGTGAGGACGGCGTGAATCCAGCCTGTAAGAAAAAAATATATTAAAATATCCGAAATGCAGTACAAAAATCATGAAAATAGTTTGGTAAAACCCCGAAAAAAAAAATGGTGGCTTTCTTTACAAAAACAACACCACACCTGTCTACAGGTTGTGACCGGCACTGCAGCTCAGCTCCACTGAAGTGAATGGGGCTGAGCTGCAATACCACAATCTACCTGTAGACAAGGGTGGCACTGTTTTTTTTTTTTATTACAAAAAATATATATACACATACAGTACAGACCAAAAGTTTGGACACACCTCATTTAAACATTTTTCTGTATTTTCATGACTTTGAAAATTGTACATTCACACTGAAGGCATCAAAACTATGAATTAACACATGTGGAATTATATACTTAACAAAAGGGTGTGACACAACTGAAAATATGTCTTATATTCTAGGTTCTTCAAAGTAGCCATCTTTTGCTTTGATGACTGCTTTGCACACTCTTGGCATTCTCTTGATGAGCTTCAAGAGGTAGTCACCGGAAATGGTTTTTACTTCACAGGTGTGCCCTGTCAGGTTTAATAAGTGGGATTTCTTGCCTTATAAATGGGGTTGGGACCATCAGTTGTGTTGTGCAGAAGTCTGGTGGATACACAGCTGATAGTCCTACTGAATAGACTGTTAGAATTTGTATTATAGCAAGAAAAAAAGCAGCCAATAGTCTATTCAGTAGGACTATCAGCTGTGTATCCACCAGACTTCTGCACAACACAACTGATGGTCCCAACCCCATTTATAAGGCATGAAATCCCACTTATTAAACCTGACAGGGCACACCTGTGAAGTGAAGACCATTTCCGGTGACTACTTCTTGAAGCTCATCAAGAGAATGCCAAGAGTGTGCAAAGCAGTCATCAAAGCAAAAGGTGGCTACTTTGAAGAACCTAGAATATAAGACATATTTTTGTTAAGTATATAATTCCACATGTGTTAATTCATAGTTTTGATGCCTTCAGTGTGAATGTACAATTTTCAAAGTCATGAAAATACAGAAAAATCTTTAAATGAGAAGGTGTGTCCAAACTTTTGGTCTGTAGAGTATATTTCTAATCCGTGTCATCTGATGGAGGTCCAGCATGACAAACTCGATTTACCTGTTGGGAGAAAGAGCGTGTGCCCCTGTTTCAGCACGCACTTGTAACAGTTATCCACCTTGTCCCCAAAAAACTCCTCGCTTTGGGTAACTGAAGAGCTCCACGATTCGTACAGGGCCAGGTTCTCATCCGTGGGCTTTATCAAGTAGAAAATCTTCTCCCCCTGCAAGTGAAAAAACACCATTATATTTGGGGTCAGCCCCAAATTCTGGGACCCAACAAAAGCCTAAAAATGGGGCAATGCCTGCGCATTATCCCTCCCATTCATTGTCTACTGGACTGCCATAGTAGTAAAGATTTACTGCGCATGCGCGATCATCACTCCAATCAAGCAGGAAGCATCAGCAGCCTCTTCTCGAGATCGGTGTCCTGATGGTCGCGCATGCGCAATATAGCTGCATTTATTGCTATCTCCAGAAGTCCAATAGACAATGAATACAGCTAGATTGTGCATGCGCGGCCATCATGTCACCGATCTTAAGGCGGCACTGGAGTTCTCTACCAGAAAGGAGTGGAGGTAGCGCGTACACAGAACTGGCCCATTTCTGGTCTATGGGACTGATGGAGATTAGGGTGCTGTACTATGCCATCTCCAGCAGTCCAATAGACCAGTGCTGCGCATGCAGTACCATCAGTCCTTTCCGGTAGAGAACTCTAGTGCCGCCTTAAGATCGGTGACATGATTGCTGAGCATGCGCAATATAGCTGTATTTATTGTCTATTGGACTGCTGGAGATAACATAGTACAGCACCTCATCCATGGCAGTCCCACAGACAAGAAATGGAGCAGTTCCATTCATTGTATATTGGACTACTGGAGATATGGTGCGGTAGTGTACCTGTGCTACCATCACTCCTTTCTAGGAAATAACTCCAGCTCCTTCTTCTCAGGGGTGGAGTCTTGATGTCCGTGCATTCGCGACACAGCTCCGCTTATTGCCTATTGGGAGCACCGGAGACATCGGCCGACCCATAAACAAGGAATGAAGCAGGATTGCTCATGCACGCGAGGCCATCACTCCTTTCAAGCAGGGAACTCCAGCTCCCTCTGCTCAGAGTCGTGTCCGGATGGCCGTGTATTCGTGACACATCTCAGTTCAGGTGTCTATTGGAGTACGAGAGCACCGTACCCCTGCCGGGGGCACCGTACCCCTACCGGGGGCACCGTACCCCTACCGGGGGCACCGGAGGCCCGGGGGCACCGTACCCCTGCCGGGGGCACCGGAGGCCCGGGGGCACCGTACCCCTGCCGGGGGCACCGTACCCCTGCCGGGGGCACCGGAGGCGCCGGGGCACCGTACTCCTGCCGGGGGCACCGGAGACGCGGGAGCACCATACCCCTGCCGGGGGCACCGGAGACACGGGAGCACCATACCCCTGCCAGGGCACCTGAGACACTGGAACACTGTATTCCTACCGGAGTACTGGAGATATTGGAGCACTGTATTACACCATCTCCATCAGTCCCATAGAGAAAAACCATGCTGCCATAACTCCTTTCAAACAGAGAACTCCAGCTCCCCGTTCTCAGGATCGGTGACGTGACGCCCGTGCATCCGCGACATCGCTCCAGTCATTGTCTATTGGAGATACTGGAATACTGCGCCATCTCCATCAGTCCCATAGACTAGAAACGGAGCTGTGTTGCGCGTGCGATGCTATCCCTCCATTCACACAGGGCACTACGTATGACACTTACCCATAAGACGTGATACCAGACGGAAGTGCCACCAAAGTCTATGTGGAAATCGGTGTAGCTGTCCTCCACTCCCATCAGGCAATACTTTTGAACAAAGGGCTTTGTGAAGACGGAGTCGTCCGGCCAATAATTCTCTACCCAAGACAATTTTTTACCGATATCTGGTACTTTAACCAACTCTGACATCCTAAAATGGCAAAAAAAAATAAAAAATGAGTCTCGAACGTCTATTGGACGGGGTGCGGAAATGTCTTTAAAAAGGTACACTGTTCCTTTAAGAACTTACTTGGTGTCGGAGAACTCCAGGCTGATGACGTTTAATACTTTGGGTCGGTCGGAGTTCATGAAGTATTTTACAAAATTTCGGAGCTTCATCTTGCTGTCGGCTTGCCTCGCCACATCGATGACATCTATGATCTTGTCCCCACCTGCAAAAAGGATTGCGGCAAATTAAAGGAGCGGAATATAGTATTTCAGTGAGTTGGTGTTAGACAGGCTGACTACATATTAGGTTTTGGTGGCAGCTGCTAACTAACGTTTATGACAGTTATTCGTATAACACAGGATTGGGCATTTGAGTTTCAATATGCCTGATCCTTTTAGGAAAAGATCTACTGCTAAATGAAACTTGTGTGAAGTCTACGCTGGTGATACAAGTTAGATCTGAATTGGTGGCAGATAAGTACTGTATTCCTATTGGATACCATATATATGGGTGCACCGCATTCCTATTGGGGTACCGGAGATATCGGGAGCACCGCATTCCTATTGGGGCAGCGGAGATACGGGAGCACCGCATTCCTGTTGGGGCAGCGGAGATACGGGAGCACCGCATTCCTATAGGGGCAGCGGAGATATCGGGAGCACCGCATTCCTATTGGGGCAGCGGAGATATCGGGAGCACCGCATTCCTATTGGGGCAGCGGAGATACGGGAGCACCGCATTCCTATTGGGGCAGCGGAGATACGGGAGCACCGCATTCCTATTGGGGCAGCGGAGATACGGGAACATCGCATTTCTATTGGGGCAGCCGAGATACGGGAGCACCGCATTCCTATTGGGGCAGCCGAGATACGGGAGCACCGCATTCCTATTGGGGCAGCCGAGATACGGGAGCACCGCATTCCTATAGGGGCAGCGGAGATACGGGAGCACCGCATTGCTATTGGGGCAGCGGAGATACGGGAGCACCGCATTGCTATTGGGGCAGCGGAGATACGGGAGCACCGCATTGCTATTGGGGCAGCGGAGATACGGGAGCACCGCATTGCTATTGGGGCAGCGGAGATACGGGAGCACCGCATTGCTATTGGAGTACCGGAGATACGGGAGCACAGCATTCCTATTGGAGTACCGGAGATACGGGAGCACAGCATTCCTATTGGAGTACCGGAGATACGGGAGCACAGCATTCCTATTGGAGTACCGGAGATACGGGAGCACAGCATTCCTATTGGAGTACCGGAGATACGGGAGCACCGCATTCCTATTGGGAGTACCGGAGATACGGGAGCACCGCATTCCTATTGGGAGTACCGGAGATACGGGAGCACCGCATTCCTATTGGGAGTACCGGAGATACGGGAGCACCGCATTCCTATTGGGAGTACCGGAGATACGGGAGCACAGCACTCCTATTGGAGTACCGGAGATACGGGAGCACCGCATTCCTATTGGAGTACCGGAGATACGGGAACATCGCATTCCTATTGGAGTACCGGAGATACGGGAGCACCGCATTCCTATTGGAGTACCGGAGATACGGGAGCACCGCATTCCTATTGGAGTACCGGAGATACGGGAGCACCGCATTCCTATTGGAGTACCGGAGATACGGGAGCACCGCATTCCTATTGGAGTACCGGAGATACGGGAGCACCGCATTCCTATTGGAGTACCGGAGATACGGGAGCACCGCATTCCTATTGGAGTACCGGAGATACGGGAGCACCGCATTCCTATTGGAGTACCGGAGATACGGGAGCACCGCATTCCTATTGGAGTACCGGAGATACGGGAGCACCGCATTCCTATTGGAGTACCGGAGATACGGGAGCACCGCATTCCTATTGGAGTACCGGAGATACGGGAGCACCGCATTCCTATTGGAGTACCGGAGATACGGGAGCACCGCATTCCTATTGGAGTACCGGAGATACGGGAGCACCGCATTCCTATTGGAGTACCGGAGATACGGGAGCACCGCATTCCTATTGGAGTACCGGAGATACGGGAGCACCGCATTCCTATTGGAGTACCGGAGATACGGGAGCACCGCATTCCTATTGGAGTACCGGAGATACGGGAGCACCGCATTCCTATTGGAGTACCGGAGCTCCGGGAGCACCGCATTCCTATTGGAGTACCGGAGCTCCGGGAGCACCGCATTCCTATTGGAGTACCGGAGCTCCGGGAGCACCGCATTCCTATTGGAGTACCGGAGCTCCGGGAGCACCGCATTCCTATTGGAGTACCGGAGATACGGGAGCACCGCATTCCTATTGGAGTACCGGAGATACGGGAGCACCGCATTCCTATTGGAGTACCGGAGATACGGGAGCACCGCATTCCTATTGGAGTACCGGAGATACGGGAGCACCGCATTCCTATTGGAGTACCGGAGATACGGGAGCACCGCATTCCTATTGGAGTACCGGAGATACGGGAGCACCGCATTCCTATTGGAGTACCGGAGATACGGGAGCACCGCATTCCTATTGGAGTACCGGAGATACGGGAGCACCGCATTCCTATTGGAGTACCGGAGATACGGGAGCACCGCATTCCTATTGGAGTACCGGAGATACGGGAGCACCGCATTCCTATTGGAGTACCGGAGATACGGGAGCACCGCATTCCTATTGGAGTACCGGAGATACGGGAGCACCGCATTCCTATTGGAGTACCGGAGATACGGGAGCACCGCATTCCTATTGGAGTACCGGAGATAAGGGAGCACCGCATTCCTATTGGAGTACCGGAGATAAGGGAGCACTGTATAACTATTGGGAGTACCATAGATACAAAAGCTAATGGCTATGGTGGCCTCCCCCCAATGTGCCTGATCTTTTGCTTCCGGAGGAGATGGGCGACATTGTGAATGGCATGAACTGTCTCTCGGATCCATTTCCTTCAGATCCAGACGCATTTGCATGGACGTGACCGAAAACAGATTTATTCCACTCGTCAAAGTGAATCGTCGTGACCAAAGCGACCCCTTTTTAATTTCGTCAGGTCTCTAGGGATGGGAAAGCCTTACTCTACCTTCGTCTGTCGAATCTGCGCACATCTCCGACCAAGCACATTAACATGCGCGTTTGCTTCACCCATGGGCATTGTGCCATCTGCTGTCCTAATGGCACGGTTTGCCAGGAAGCGTTCCGGAGTATTGGATAATTGAGCCCATAAAGTAGAAATAAACAAGTAATCCCCGTTCCAGACGTAATAAGCGAGCCAAAGATGGAAATGGGAAAGCGGCCAAAGCTAGATTAAAAAGCCTGGCATCCTGGACCTTGTGGAAAACGGGGGGAACGAAGGAAGAACATATTGCGGGTTAATCCTACAAAAATCCCACAACGGCGCTGAAAGAGCGCAGAGAGACGATCTTCACATAATGTATGGCTCAGATGCCGTCATCTAATTATATCACATCCGCGGCTCACATCTGTGCAGCGGCACCGCCATGGCCACGGAGCAATCGTCAGGCGCAATTACTGCCATTATTATTTTTATGGGTGTGCGGTCGTGAAATAAAAAAAGGAACGAGACATTTCGAGAGGAACCCGTGCACAACGGTCTAAATCTTCTCCAGAAGAGGCCACTGTAGGGAAAGTGAGCAGCCACACACAACTGACCGAGGATCGATTCAGATTATTCATGATTTTGAATAAGCAGCACATGGTGGAAGCCAAGATAACTTTCCTCCATGAGGCTGGAGCCAAGACCTCGGCGCCACTCCCCCCCCCCCCCCCCCCCATGAGGCTGGAGCCAAGACCTCGGCGCCACTCCCCCCCCCCCCCCATGAGGCTGGAGCCAAGACCTCGGCGCCACTCCCCCCCCCCCCCCCCCATGAGGCTGGAGCCAAGACCTCGGCGCCACCCCCCCCCCCCCCCATGAGGCTGGAGCCAAGACCTCGGCGCCACTCTCCCCCCCCCCCCCCCATGAGGCTGGAGCCAAGACCTCGGCGCCACTCCCCCCCCCCCCCCATGAGGCTGGAGCCAAGACCTCGGCGCCACTCCCCCCCCCCCCATGAGGCTGGAGCCAAGACCTCGGCGCCACTCTCCCCCCCCCCCCCCCCCCCATGAGGCTGGAGCCAAGACCTCGGCGCCACTCCCCCCCCCCCCCCCCATGAGGCTGGAGCCAAGACCTCGGCGCCACTCTCTCTCTCCCCCCCCCCCCCCCCCACCATATGAGGCTGGAGCCAAGACCTCGGCGCCACTACTCCCCCCCCCCCCATGAGGCTGGAGCCAAGACCTCGGCGCCACTACTCCCCCCCCCCCCATGAGGCTGGAGCCAAGACCGACCTCGGCGCCACCCCCCCCCCCCCCCCCCCCATGAGGCTGGAGCCAAGACCGACCTCGGCGCCACCCCCCCCCCCATGAGGCTGGAGCCAAGACCGACCTCGGCGCCACCCCCCCCCCCCCCCCCATGAGGCTGGAGCCAAGACCGACCTCGGCGCCACCCCCCCCCCCATGAGGCTGGAGCCAAGACCTCGGCGCCACTCCCCCCCCCCCCCCCCATGAGGCTGGAGCCAAGACCTCGGCGCCACTCCCCCCCCCCCCCCCCCCATGAGGCTGGAGCCAAGACCTCGGCGCCACCCCCCCCCCCCCCATGAGGCTGGAGCCAAGACCTCGGCGCCACCCCCCCCCCCCCCCATGAGGCTGGAGCCAAGACCTCGGCGCCACCCCCCCCCCATGAGGCTGGAGCCAAGACCTCGGCGCCACCCCCCCCCCCCATGAGGCTGGAGCCAAGACCTCGGCGCCACTACTCCCCCCCATGAGGCTGGAGCCAAGACCTCGGCGCCACTACTCCCCCCCATGAGGCTGGAGCCAAGACCTCGGCGCCACTACTCCCCCCCATGAGGCTGGAGCCAAGACCTCGGCGCCACTACTCCCCCCCATGAGGCTGGAGCCAAGACCTCGGCGCCACTACTCCCCCCCATGAGGCTGGAGCAAAGACCTCGGCGCCACTATTCCCCCCCATGAGGCTGGAGCGAAGACCTCGGCGCCACTACTCCCCTCCCCCCCCCCCCCCATGAGGCTGGAGCCAAGACCTCGGCGCCACTACTACGCCCCCATGAGGCTGGAGCCAAGACCTCGGTGCCACTATTCAATGAGGCTGACAAGAAATTTGCACCATTTTCACATGAGAACGCCCAGACACCGGAGCCACTTAGACATAAGGCTTCCAAGACATTGGTGCCACTCTATACCCCTGACTAATGGTGCTCCTGGTGGCTAGCCCAAATAGTGGACTACTTGGGAGTATAATCAGGGCTTAACTTCATGTCCACTAACCATATTAATCATCTTCATGGGCATCATAAAAAGTACCTGGATCCTTACCAACATATCGCTCCACATCCATAACCGAAAAAGTGGGAGGTGGGAGTCTGAGGCCCAGGCCGTCCATCTGTGGCACGATGATTGGACTGTTGAATCCATGCTTCTCCAAGTACCGCTGTGTCAGGTGGCTGCCGTTCATCCGTAAAATGATATCATCGGCGCTGCAAAATGAGTAAGTGATGTCATTGGATATATTGGCCGTTAAAGGGGTTGCTCTATTTCGGGGTCATGGATGTCAACGTGAAGTACCCACTAAGGATTGTTCTCTAATTACGGGGGTCGCTGTTCTGTTTGGCTGAAACGCTGGCGAGAACAGCTGATTTCAAGGGTTCTTAAAGCCAAAGTGGCGACCATGTGATTTGAGGGAGTGGCGTTCTTCTCAATGTGCACCACTTGACATCGCCACCACACATACCTTGGGAAGGACCGGGCTCGAAGTTGCTGCACAAAGGTCCACGTTCCTGCTTGAACTGGCTTGCTGCCATCGTCCGCCTCGGTGTAGTCATGTCTATGCCAGTTCCTCCTCTTCTTCACTAGGGGGAGCCAGGGATAACAATTAGTGGACACAATGGTAAAACGTGGAAAGGACACAGACAACAGGGACTGACGCATTTTACTACAACTGAGAAATCTTCAAGAGATTCAATGGAAACAATGGACAGTGAAAAATCAGGGTAAATCGTCAATCCCCGATCTCTTAAAGGGATCCTGTCACGGTGAACAAGGTGTCCGATCTGCATGCGGCATCTTATAGAGCAAGAGGAGACGAGCAGATTGATATATAGGCTTGTGGGAAAAGAGCAATTTAACAATAATTATTCAAAATCTCTGCTCTTTCTAGGCTTTAGTCAAGTAGGCGGGGCTTAGTCATCAATCACAGAAAAGTACCGCCCACTCGACTCCAAAGGATAAAAATTGCAAGTGCTAATGAATCTTTTCCCACTAATCTCAATATCAATCTGCTCAGCTTCTCCTGCTCTTTAAAATACTGCCCAAAAATTCCATAACATATACAAGCTGCCAGACTCCCTTTAAAGAGGACCTGTCACACTCCCTTTAAAGAGGACCTGTCACACTCCCTTTAAAGAGGACCTGTCACTTGTTATAACTATTTTTTTTTACCTGCTGTAAATGCTTCTGTTCTCCTGAATCCGGCGATGTTTTTCTTTTGTTCTTGCGCCTCTCCGTCCCCGAGATACGGCCCTCTCTTTCTAACTGTTAATCTAGTCTTTTTAGCCAACTGGTTGTGTACATAAACTCTTTTGTGGGTGTGTCCATGTATAGCACACCCACTTGGCTAACAAGAATAGATTTATGTACAGAAAAGAAGAGGCCGAATCTCAGGAACGGAGAAGCGCAGGAAGAAAAGAAAAACATCGCCGGATTCAGGAGAACAGCGGCATTTACACCAAGTAAAAAAAAAATAGTTATAACAAGTGACAGGTCCTCTTTAAAGGGAGTGTGACAGGTCCTCTTTAAAGGGAGTGTGACAGGTCCTCTTTAAAGGGAGTGTGACAGGTGACATTGCCTACGAGAAGAGAAGACAATTTGCTTTTCTACAATGGTGACATTGTGCTTCACTCCAATGGATGAACACATAAAATACAAAATTAGAACAAACAAGGTCGCTTTTTTCCCCTCCAAAAAAAACAGAAAGACACCCATTCACGGGTTGCCTCTTGCATTGCAGCTCATTTACAAAAGGACACGTCAAGGCTCTTCGAAGGGTTTTTAACCGAATGGATAAACAAAGATGGCGAGTGCTGGTCGGTACATCGGCGCTAGCGAATCATTCAACAGGATGTGTCAAATGATTACGATCATTATGGAAATTACACAGATGCTCATGTACCAGTTATCACTTGGCCGAGCCCCAAAAGTGATAATTACTGTAGAGTTGTCAGAGCAAGAAGAACAATGTGGTTCTAGAACGGAGCCAAAAAGTAAAAAAAAAAAAAATTGTAAAAGCCTAGAACATTAAAAATTAAAGTCCCACAGACATTCAGGACTTTTTTTATGGCAAAAATGGTGAGGATAACAAAAATAGCAGCTGCCGGAGGTTCTCCATCAAGAAGTTTTTCAGAGACGTCAGGTGGCAACATGGGTGGTATCTCCATGTGGCTTATATGCAGGTAGGCACGGGGTGTATATGGTGACACTGCCGGTCACAGAAACTCCAGGTAGAAATTTACTTTGGGTAACTGACCCATCAAAGTCCAAAGTCTTCTCAGACCAAACCTCGACATGACTTAACCTAAACTTGTCACCTCCAAACTTTGGTGCTAGGGAAGATTTTGGGGATCGTTATAAGGTTTCCCACTAAAACATGGGTAATGTTGGACTCGATTATAGATCTGGGGATGTCGGTATCGAGGGGTAATCCCACAGAGAAGTTCAAAGAGGACCAGACATGGAGCCTGGTCTTCCATCCAAATGCAGATCATATATTTTTGGATATTTGAGACCCCCCCCCCAACCTTTGCCAATTTGGGATTTCAGAGGTTGTCCAAGGAGCAGCTTAAGTTATAAAGATCTATACTTACCTCCTGGGCCACCGCTCTGCTTCTAGCTATGTGTCTCCCCACTAAACTCCCAAATTAAACAATGTCACGTGACGGCTGCAGCCAATCCTTGACCACTGAATGGCTGCAGCCTTCACAATTACATCTGAGCAGAAGTTTCTTTCCCTTAGAAATAGAAAAGTTGTATACTAATTATACATTGGACTCAATAGTAAATTAATATACAGTCAACTCATAAGCTCCCCCTAGTGGTGGCAGCAAGCAGACATAATTTAGTCATTTTGCTATATAGGATTTGGTCTTGTGTGAAAGAACGGACTATCCAACCGCTATGAAAAACTCATATGTCCATGCATGGACCGACCACGGATCTCCTGACTCGAACTGGGAGAAGATAAGACTGTTGAGTTCGGGTTAGGATACCATGGCCGGTCCGTACTTTGTCATGTGAATACAGCCTTATTTCAGATGTGACTGCATCCGTGGAGAGGCATAATATATATATAATAAATATCAGCAGGTTCCACTGATG
Organism: Phyllobates terribilis; assembly: GCF_046119375.1. Classification (NCBI taxonomy): domain Eukaryota; kingdom Metazoa; phylum Chordata; class Amphibia; order Anura; family Dendrobatidae; genus Phyllobates; species Phyllobates terribilis. Next base: position 168,750,567 of record NW_027362770.1, read on the forward strand.
GCCTATTAAAAGGTGTCTCATTACCAAGGTGCCACACAGGAAGAATCATGCAAGTTGTGTCAAGACCTTCAGAGCATTATTGTTGCAAAACAAATACTGATCACAAGAAACATCTCATGATGGATTAAAACAGTGAACTGTCTCAAGACCATTGCGACCTTACTGTTGCAAAACATACTGATGGCATTGGTTACAGAAGAATTTCTAAACTACTGAATGTTCCAGTGAGAACTGTTAGAGCCATAATATACACACCACTCTGTATACTACAAAAAAAAGCAAAAAACGGTAGTTCTATCAAAGTCCCCTGCCATGTAATTTGCCAATTAAAAGAAGAAAAAAAAAAAAAAACAAAGAAAATCCAACTTTCATATTCCCTTCTGCTAGCAGTTTGTTGGCACAGAGCCTACTGCGAGCGTTTAAACACGCTGGCGCCGAGGAGTTAAATGAAGGTAATTTAATCCCGTGTCACTCTGCACCGCAGCTCCCAGAACAAGAGATTTTTAAGTTAAAACAGTTCATTCGAAGAAGCAAATTCAGGTCAAGGTACACTAGAGGTCAAGTGCCCAGGGGCCTGGTTGCCTTCTTTGTAAACTCTCAAAAAGTCAAGATAAGGAGGGGGGAATCTCAAGAACATCATTATCACACCTTTCAGTTACTAAGAGGAAAACCTAAAAATTAAAGAACAAAAAGTAATGCAATAAAATAATAATATATAAAAAGGGTGAAATAAGTAGGGAACAACACGTCACTAATTTTCTAAGCAAATCTATTTCTAAAGGCTCTATTGATATGAAATTCTCACCAGATGTCGGTAACAACCCATCCAATCCACACAGGCAAAGAAATCACCATAGTTTAAGTTGTGTAATAATGAGAAATGACACAGGGAAAAAGTATTGAACATATGAAGAAAGAAGTGCAAAAAGCCAAAGAAAGTCATGACACCAGCTGACACCTACCAGTAATTAGCAATCCTGCCACTGAGTGATAAATAATATCAGCTGGTTCACCTGATGGCCTATAAAAAAGTGTCTTATTACAAAGGTGCCACAAACATCTCATGAGAAGTAAAACCAGTGAGCTGTCTCAAGACCTTTGCAACCTTATTGTTGCAAAACATACTGATGGCATTGGTTACAGAAGAATTTATAAACGACTGAAGGTTCCAGCGAACACTGTAGGGGGCCATAATCCAGAAGTGGAAAGAACATCATTTTACCAAAAATCGGCCACAACAAGGAAGAGTTGTTCCAAGAGGCAAGGACCACCTGTGGAGAGCTACAGAAAGACCTGGAATCAGCAGGTACAATTGTTTCACAGAAAACTATAAGTAATGCACTCAACCTTCATGGCCTGTATGCACACTCACCAACCAAGCAAGATTCCATTGCTGAACAAAAAGCATGTTCAAGCGAGTTTAAAGTTTCCTCAACAACATTTAGACAAGCCTGTGAAATACTGGGAGAATATAGTCAGGTCAGATGAGACCAAAATTGAACTCTCTGGATGCCATAATACACACCATGCTTTATAGGCCAAAAGGCACTACATAACACCCCAAAAACACCATACCAACAGTGAAGTGTGGAGGTGGGAACATCTTGGTGTGGGGCAGTTTTCCATCATATGGCACTGGCAAACTTCACACAATTAAAGGAAGGATGAAAGAACAAATGAACCAAGACATTCTTGAAAAAAATCTGTTGCCATCTACCAGGATGATGAGTATATTTGGCCCGCTCCCTCCACCATCATTCTCTCTCTGCATCGACGTCTCCACGCAGCGGGCACGATGACTGCATTACAACGTGCCTGCTGTGCCGAGCAATGCAGAGGATCGGGAGATGCACCGCAGAGACCAGAGCAGTGGGCTAACGAGGAGGAACGTATGCATTTTTTATGTGGGGGCCATTCTACTGTGTGGAGGACTATGTGGGGCCCATTATTCTGTGAGGAGGACTACATTGGGTACGGAAAGTATTCAGACCCCTTTAAATTTTTCACTGTTTCATTGCAGCCATTTGGTAAATTCTAAAAAGTTAATCTTTTTCTCATTAAAGTCCACTCTGTCCCCATCTTGAATGAAAAAAACAGAAATGTAGAAATTTTTGCAAATTTATTAAAAAAGAAAAACTGAAATATCACATGGTCATAAGTATTCAGACCCTTTGCTCAGACACTTATATTTAAGTCACATGCTGTCCATTTCCTTGTGATCCTCCTTGAGATGGTTCTACTCCTACATTGGAGTCCAGCTGTGTTTAATTAAACTGATAGGACTTGATTTGGAAAGGCGCACACCTGTCTATATAAGACCTCACAGCTCACAGTGCATGTCAGACCAAATGAGAATCATGAGCTCAAAGGAACTGCCCAAGGAGCTCAGAGACAGAATTGTGGCAAGTCACAGATGGAGGTGCTGGGACAGAGCAATGATGGAGGTGCTGGGACAGAGCAATGATGGAGGTGCTGGGACAGAGCAATGATGGAGGTGCTGGGACAGAGCAATGATGGAGGTGCTGGGACAGAGCAATGATGGAGGTGCTGGGACAGAGCAATGATGGAGGTGCTGGGACAGAGCAATGATGGAGGTGCTGGGACAGAGCAATGATGGAGGTGCTGGGACAGAGCAATGATGGAGGTGCTGGGACAGAGCAATGATGGAGGCGCTGGGACAGAGCAATGATGGAGGCGCTGGGACAGAGTATTGATGGAGGCGGTGGGAGAGAGTAATGATGGGGGTGGTGGGACAGAGCAACGACGGGGGTGGTGGGACAGAGCAACGACGGGGGTGGTGGGACAGAGCAACGACGGGGGTGGTGGGACAGAGCAATTAGGGGGGTTTCACTTTGCTTGTACTGTGAAGCCTTGTATGTTTTCCGTGTGCACATAGCTTTACAGTTAATTGGGGAGAATCACAGAGACTGAATAATTTATATTATTGGCTGGTGGAGATTATAGTTAATAGGGGGCACAGTGCTGCTTATCACTTTATATTTTGATTACTAAGTGGCTAATAGTATATTAATGGGGGGGGTACATATCTGTATTCAGGGGCGCAGAGCGGGGGAGACACATGTATGCATACAATATGTGACCTTGTTATTTTCTAGGCTGGAGATCATCGTGACAAGACGAGTCGTGGCTGGGAGATGTCGACATGAAGGTCCGACCAGATGGAGAAGAAGCAGCAGAAACTGACTCTGATCAGATGAGACGTCAGCGGTAAATGCCTGGATGTAAATATTATTCTGTATCTGCGCTGTGTGACTTGCAGTGATGATGTTATCTGTAAAATCCCTTAGGCTGCATTCTCACATTTGTGTGAAATGTCCGTGTGCTGCCAGGTCTTTTTATCGGATGGTCCACGGACTCGTACAGTTTTATAGATCCATTCACACATCCATGAAAATCACGGATCTGAGAATGAGATCTAAGGGTCAGAGAATGTCCTGTTCTGATCCGATTTTGAGGATTAGAATAGGACATGCTCAATGCGTCAGTAAAACAGGGCAGCACACCGACACTGCACACAGATGCAGGAATGTAGCCTTATTATGTATAGCACAGTCCCTTAGTATATAGTGTACTCACTTATTATGTATAGCACAGTCCCTTAGTATATAGTGTACTCACTTATTATGTATAGCGCCATCCTTAGTTATATAGTTTGCTCTTTTATTATGTATAACACCCTCCCTTATTATGTACCATCCTCTCTAGCGGCTCACAGTTGGGGGATCATACTGTGTTGGGGTCAGCATACTTTACCCTGGGAGCTGAGGTGGGGTACAGTAGGGTCATTATACTGTGCATGTGGAGGAATTCACCATGGGGGTTTCATACTGTGTTTGGGGGGCCTTTTTATTGGCATCACACTTTATGGGGCAATGAAAGAAATCTAGGACGTCAGCAGGAGGAAAATTACTATGTAAGGGATGGAAAGTTGTGAGATCTGATCTTTGATGACCCCAACAATTATTTACATTTTTTTTGGGGGTGGGGGCGGGGCGGGGGCAATTAGAGCTTCAGCTATGGGGCCCCATGATTCCTATGTACGCCCCTGCTGTCCACCATCGTTCACCATCCAACCTGACGGAACCGGAGAGGATCTGCAAGGAAGAATGGCAGAGGATCCCCAAATCCAGGGGTGAAAAACTTGTTGCATCATTCCCAAGAAGACTCATGGCTGTACTAGCTCAAAAGGGGGCTTCTACTCAATACTGAGCAAAGGGTCTGAATACTTATGACCATGTGATATTTCAGTTTTTCTTTTTTTAAATAAATTTGCAAAAATTTCTACATATTTTTTTTTTTCAGTCAAGATGGGGTGCAGAGTGTACTTTAATGAGAAAGAAAAGAACTTTTTAGACTTTACCAAATGGCTGCAATGAAACAAAGAGTGAAAAATTTAAAGGGGTCTGAATACTTTCCGTACCCACTGTAGGTGGGACCCATCCTACTGTATGGACGACTGTGTGGGGCCCATCCTACTGTATGGACGACTGTGTGGGGCCCATCCTACTGTATGGACGACTGTGTGGGGCCCATCCTACTGTATGGAGGACTGTGTGGGGCCCATCCTACTGTATGGAGCCCACTATTCTGTATGGAGGACTGTGTGGGGCCCACTATTCTGTATGGAGGACTGTGTGGGGTCCACTATTCTGTATGGAGGACTATATGGGGCCATTATACTGTATGGAGGACTATGTGGGGCCCATTATATTGTATGGAGGGTTGTGTGGAGATTACAGTTGGGGAATCATACGGTGTTAGGGTCACCATACATGTGGAGGGTTGTTCGTGGGACAACCCCTTTAAGTTTGTTTCCATATGCAAAAGCTCATTGTTCTACTTGATGATTTTGGAAAAACCTCAATTGTAGACATGTTTTTAATAAAGATCAAGGCTGGCCGCGACTTTGTCTAAGCTTTTAATTTTGGCCCTCTGTGTATTTGAGTTTGACATTCCTGCTATAAATGAAAGAGAAAAAAAAAAACAATCAAGAAAACGTGAATGTAGAGAAAAAAAAAAAAAAGTAAGAACAAAGACAACAAAACTAATGCTCTATAAGAATAAAAATAAAGTCAGCAAGTATAAAAAAAATTGTATTTAAAAAAAATGAAAAAGGGCATTGTGTGCTAAGCGCACACCGTCTGACTGCTGGGTGTTTGGAGGTCAAAGGATTTAATGAAATTCACGCTCTCCGCAATAATCCACTTCCTGCAAGGACAGAGAACGGGAGGACAATGTACAAGGTGAAACGTTACCATCGACATTCAGAGCAGGTGAAAGTCGAAAGGTGAATGGTTTATGGAGGAGAGAAAAAAAAAAAAAAAAGTCAGCCTCATCAATTCAAAGCATAAAAGAAAAAAGAAAAAAAGAAAAACACTTTTTCCTAGAACTGAGCCCCGAGCGGCAGATAATCCAAGGCTACGCGAATACCTCCGGAGCGCAGATATGTGACCTGTTTACATAGGACTGCAGTGATATAGGGGAAGCAGCTGTCTACACATCTCATAGACGACCCAGCTGCTCATCGCCCCGACACGGACTGGTCAGAGCACAGATGTGACCGTCAGAGCATACAAAAACCAAAACCAGAAAAGAAAAAATGATAGATATATTTTTGCTTTGATGACTGCTTTGCACACTCTCGGCATTCTCTTGATGAGCTTCAAGAGGTAGTCACCGGAAATGGTCTTCCCACAATCTTGAAGGAGTTCCCAGAGATGCTTAGCACTTGTTGGCCCTTTTGCCTTCACTCTGCGGTCCAGCTCACCCCAAACCATCTCGATTGGGTTCAGGTCTGGTGACTGTGGAGGCCAGGTCATCTGGCGTAGCACCCCATCACTCTCCTTCTTGGTCAAATAGCCCTTACACAGCCTGGAGGTGGGTTTGGGGTCATTGTCCTGTTGAAAAATAAATGATGGTCCAACTAAACGCAAACCGGATGGAATAGCATGCCGCTGCAAGATGCTGTGGTAGCCATGCTGGTTCAGTATGCCTTCAATTTTGAATAAATCCCCAACAGTGTCACCAGCAAAGCACCCCCACACCATCACACCTCCTCCTCCATGCTTCACGGAGGGAACCAGGCATGTAGAGTCCATCTGTTCACCTTTTCTGCGTCGCACAAAGACACGGTGGTTGGAACCAAAGATCTCAAATTTGGACTCAGACCAAAGCACAGATTTCCACTGGTATAAAGCCCATTCCTTGTGTTCTTTAGCCCAAACAAGTCTCATTGACCTGGTCTCTAATCTGAGCTGCTGATAACCTGCGATTTCTGAGGCTGGTGACTCGGATAAGCTTATCCTCAGAAGCAGAGGTGACTCTTGGTCTTCCTTTCCTGGGGCGGTCCTCATGTGAGCCAGTTCCTTTGTAGCGCTTGATGGTTTTTGCAACTGCACTTGAGGACACATTCAAAGTTTGCCCAATTTTTCGGACTGACTGACTGACCTTCATTTCTTAAAGTAATGATGGCCACTCGTTTTTCTTTACTTAGCTGCTTTTTTCTTGCCATAATACAAATTCTAACAGTCTATTCAGTAGGACTATCAGCTGTGTATCCACCAGACTTCTGCACAACATAACTGATGGTCCCAACCCCATTTATAAGGCAAGAAATCCCACTTATTAAACCTGACAGGGCACACCTGTGAAGTGAAAACCATTTCCGGTGACTACCTCTTGAAGCTCATCAAGAGAATGCCAAGAGTGTGCAAAGCAGTCATCAAAGCAAAAGGTGGCTATTTTGAAGAACCTAGAATATAAGACATATTTTCAGTTGTTTCACACTTTTTTGTTAAGTATATAATTCCACATGTGTTAATTCATAGTTTTGATGCCTTCAGTGTGAATGTACAATTTTCATAGTCATGAAAATACAGAAAAATCTTTAAATGAGAAGGTGTGTCCAAACTTTTGGTCTGTACTGTATATACACACACACACACACACACATCATCTTAGAGCATCTTATCGGAAACTATCAGCAAGCTCATATTCATTTGCACTGAAGGATCTTGCAGGTTCCTCTGTTGCTATTTTTCCTGTCCAAACAAAGACTTTTGTGGGAGCAATGAAATGTCAATAAGGTCCGTAAGGGGACGCAGGCGACCATAGTGCGATGGGTCTGATAAATCGCACAGACAGACTGCAAGACACCGGAGAATGTTCGGTCCAGCAAATGAAGACTACATTTTTAGATTTTCAGAATAGTGAGTGCAGCTCTGGAATATAATACAGGATGTAACTCAGGATCAGTAATGTAATGTATGTACACAGTGACTCCACCAGCTGAATAGTGAGTGCAGCTCTGGAGTATAATACAGGATGTAACTCAGGATCAGTAATGTAATGTATGCACACAGTGACTGCACCAGCAGAATAGTGAGTGCAGCTCTGGAGTATAATACAGGGGGTAACCCAGGATCAGTAATGTAAATGCATCTGGAAATGTGCTTACCAAATAGATGTTAGACCCAATGAGGCTATTTTATTTACTTAAAATAATCTATGCTACATTGGATGCATAATCCAGCCGTTATGACAATTTTTTTAACCTGGCTATTGCATGAAATCAGTATAATTGTATTCCTTTTCTTCCCACCCAGACTGAGCAGCGTGAGGTATCAGCAGCAGAGGAGGAGGGACACTGAGGAGCTGTCCCATCAGGATAGGTGGGCGGAAATGGAGCATAAATTTTCAAAATGGATTACACAACCATTCTGACATGGGTTTTTCATAGTAAGTACACCAGTCACATTAGATCTAAGAGATTCGTCAAATGTATGCAGTTAATCTTGTGGAATTTGCTTTTGGTAGCTTTATTATATACATAAAAAAAGTGTAAAATGTTCACAGGAGGAAATATTCTTTTCTTTTCCACATCACAATGTTAAAAATAAAAAAAAAAGTAAAATCTTTCAATTTCACATTGGCCACTGGGTTTATTTATTTATTTTTTGTTAGACTCTTCCTATTTGAGGAAACCTACATGAACATTAGCAGCAATGACTCTGCCCCTATCTTTTGTATCAAAGCATCTAATGAGCGTGTGCAAAGGAAGGAGGAGGAGGAGCTGTGACATCACAGACTGGTGCATCCTGTGAATAGAGGTGCTGCCCTTCATTTTAATTATGCTTCTGAGGATAATGTGCCTGCTGAAAACTCTTTTTGGAAAGGACTGAAAGTTTAGAGTATAAAAAAAATAAACAAAAAAAAGAGTCTAATATGAAAATTGCGAGATCACCAATTTTGTTTTATGAGGACCGAGATATAAAAAAAACCCAAAAAACTACAAATTTTTTTTTTGGGGTTTGTTTTTTTTAAAGGTCAATCCCTTTAAATGAAGGAAAAATAAAAAAGAGAAATTAAGTGTTTATCACCTTTTCATATACAGATGCCTGATGTTACCTGACAATCTTGTATCTAGGACAGTCAAACACTGCAGGCAAATCACAGGAATGTTTCTATATGACAGGCAGAGACAAGCAACTACATAGCGTGTATACCTAGTGCTGACTCAGATTATTTTTGTAAAAGAAAAAAAAAAAAAAACAATTTCTACATTTTTATATAATATATCTATATCTAGATATTTATTTTTACTTTTAAAGGGGTATTCCAGGCTTCAAAGAAAGTATGCCCTATCCACTGACTAGGTGACCATTGAAGAGAGGGACCGAGCGCCGGCCCCTTCCCGGCCGAGGAGAGGGACCGAGCGCCGGCCCCTTCCCGGCCGAGGAGAGGGACCGAGCGCCGGCCCCTTCCCGGCCGAGGAGAGGGACCGAGCGCCGGCCCCTTCCCGGCCGAGGAGAGGGACCGAGCGCCGGCCCCTTCCCGGCCGAGGAGAGGGACCGAGCGCCGGCCCCTTCCCGGCCGAGGAGAGGGACCGAGCGCCGGCCCCTTCCCGGCCGAGGAGAGGGACCGAGCGCCGGCCCCTTCCCGGCCGAGGAGAGGGACCGAGCGCCGGCCCCTTCCCGGCCGAGGAGAGGGACCGAGCGCCGGCCCCTTCCCGGCCGAGGAGAGGGACCGAGCGCCGGCCCCTTCCCGGCCGAGGAGAGGGACCGAGCGCCGGCCCCTTCCCGGCCGAGGAGAGGGACCGAGCGCCGGCCCCTTCCCGGCCGAGGAGAGGGACCGAGCGCCGGCCCCTTCCCGGCCGAGGAGAGGGACCGAGCGCCGGCCCCTTCCCGGCCGAGGAGAGGGACCGAGCGCCGGCCCCTTCCCGGCCGAGGAGAGGGACCGAGCGCCGGCCCCTTCCCGGCCGAGGAGAGGGACAGAGCTTAGATAGGTCAGGCTCGAGCAATGCCAAATTGTATGAATTTTAGCACGGCTATATCACTTTATTTTCTCTTTCAGTCCATCAGCTTTGAAATGTCACGGACCGAATATGATAAAACCAGACAAGACGCAGAGGCTCGTTCCATTCAGGGAACATTACTGTATGTCATTAAGAAGAGCCGCAGCCGACATGTCACCGAATCAATGATCCAGTTATCTCTCCATTACAGCGAATGCCGGTTTCAGAGCAGAGTGCTTAACCTTCTGCGATAATCAATTTTACTTTTAACAAATAAAAAAATTATGACGGAAAGCAGACTGTCTGGCTCTGCCGCCGATATACACATTAGATGACCCGGGCCATTAAGATCTTGTATTACGGTGTGATCTGAATAGAATTTTTTTTTGTTGTTTCCCGGAGGATATTTTATCAGCGAGCACCAGTTTTAAAATCCATTTACCACGGAAGATGGCTTATAGCCGGGATAGCGCCCACGACTGAGCATGCGGGGTGAGACATAAATACCAGAGATGCCTGTAAGCAGAGCGGCTGCATTGTCCTCACTTGCCTTTATCTGCCACAAGGCAAAGCACACAACGCCGACTCCGCCGGCAGGGCAAAATAATTACTGTCATCACGCAAGGAGGAAAAAAGAAACCAACACATCGTAAGAAAAGCCATATAAACTCACTACCACTACCCGCATGTAATAATACATTATAATAGGTTGCCGGGTCCATGTATAACAAAATAAAAAAAAGGAACGTGGAGAATCATGTAAAGCATTCAATGAGACCGCGGACCTATATTATACAGTCATGGCCGAAAGTGTTGGCACCCTTGAAATTGTTCCAGAAAATGAAGTATTTCTCCCAGAAAATTATTGCAATTAAACATTTTGTTATACACATGTTTATTCCCTTTACGTGCATTCGAACAACACAAAAAAGGCAAATTGGACACAGTTTCACACAAATCCCCAAAATTGTTGGCACCTTTCCAAAATTGTGGATACACAACTTTATTTCAACCATGTGATGCTCGTCCTAACTCGCCTGTGGCAAGTAACGGGTGTTGACTCAGTCCTTGCATTGAAACCAAGCATGAAGAACAGAAAGAGGAGAAGAGAACTGTCTGATGACTTGTAACCTTGAGATTGTTGATATTGTATAACAATTTTGGTTCTCAAGTCCATCTCCAGAGATCTTGATGTTCCTTTGTCCAACATAATCAAGAAGTTTACAACCCATGGCACTGTAGCTAATCTTTCTGGACGTGGATAGCAGAGAAAGACTGATGAAAGATAGCAACGTAGGATAGTCCGGATGGTGGATAAGCAGCCCCAATCAAGGTCCAAAGAAATTCAAGCTGTCCCGCAGCTCAGGGTGCATCAGTGTCAGAGTGATCTCTCTGTCCACATTTGAATGAAATGAAAAGCTATGGCAGGACACCCAGGAGGACCCCACTGCTAAAACAGACAAAAAAGAAAAAAAAAAAAGACAGCAGTTTGCTAAAATGTACATAAGCCAAAATCCTTCTGAGAAAGTGTCTAGTGAACAGAGAAGACCAAGATAGAGCTTTTTGGTAAAGCACATCATTCTTTACCGAAAGTGAAATGAGGCCTACAAAGAAAATAACACAGTACCTACAGTCAAATATGGTGGAGATTCAAAGATGTTTTGAGGTTGTTTTGCTGCCTCTTGCACTCGGTGCCTTGACTGTGTGCAAGGCATCATGAAATCTGAAGATTACCAAAACGATTTTGGGTCGCAATGTAGTGCCCAGTATTAGAAAGCTGGGTTTGCGTCTTAGGTCATGGGTCTTCCAGCAAGACAATGACCCCAAACCTACTTCAAGAAGCCCCCAGAAGTGGATGGAAACAAAGCGCTGGAGAATTCTGAAGTGGCAGCAATGAGTCCGGATCTAAATCCTAATGATCACCTGTGGAGAGATCTTGTAATTGCTGTTGGGAGAAGACGCCTTCAGATATGAGAGACCCGAAGCAGTTTGCAAAAGAAGAGTCCAAGATTCCAGCTGAGAGATGTAAGAAGCGACTGATGCAGTTATTTATTCCAAAGGGTGTGCAACCAAATATTACGTTCAGAGTGCCAACAATTTTGTCTGGGCCATTTCTTGGGTTTTGTGTGAAATGTCTAATTTGCCTATTTTTCCTGTTTTTGTGCTGTTCCAATACACACAAAGGAAATAAACATGTGTATAACAAAACATGTGTAATTGCAGCAATTTTTTTTTTTGGGGGGGGGGGGGGAATACTTCATTTTCTGGAACAATTTAAAGGGTGTCAACACTTTTGGCCATGACTGTATGTATACAACACAAGACAAATATATATCTTAAAGTTCAAACAAGCCATCCAGCTTTATCGGGCCCCTGAATGTCTGTTCAGTCTTCCAAATTATACAGCTACATACAAAGAAAAGCCAGCTAATCAATACCAGGTGGAAGCTGTAACAGCCCAACTTTTCCTTGGCCCCTGAACCGGTTTATATAGAAATATCCCTCTTTGCTACATACATACTCAATACCAGGTGTAAGCTGCAACAGCCCAGCTTTTTCCTACTCTTTACCAGTTTTCTATAGAAACGTTCCCCTAATCATACGGCTGCATACAGTAGGTTATGACAGATCTGCTACTCAGTACCAGGTGGGAGCTGCAACAGCCCACCATTTCCATACTCCTAAAGGGCAAAACCGCTCAATTTTCTATCAAAATGACCTCCCCTAACTAGTCTGCTACATATGTGGTCAGATCTGTTACTGAGTAACCGGTAGGAGTTGAAACAGTCCAGTAGTTTCCGGGGTTTAGAGATCAAATCTGCTGTTTTTTTAATTAAAAAACTGTTATGTATGCGGACAGATCTGCTGTTCAGTACCAGGTGGAAGCTGCAAAAGCCCAAAGTAAGAGGAGAAAGCCAAGAAGGATATAGATAGATAGATAGATATAGATATAGATATATATATATATATATATATACATACATATACATATACATACATACATACACACACACTAGATGGTGGCCCGATTCTAAAGCATCGGGTATTCTAGAATATGTATGCGGCTGACAGGGTGCAATCAGCAGAGCGTTATTTAAATTTGGCGCCAATAATGCTGATTATTCGGGACCGGTAACCGCGACCAATCAGCAGAGCGGTGTTTAAATTTGGCGCCAATATCGCTGATTGCTCATGGCCGGTGGTTGCGACTAATCAGCAGAGCGCTGTTTAAATTTGGCGCCAATATCACTGCTTGGTCGTGGCCAGCCAACGCGACCAATCAGCAGAGCGGGGTTTCAATTTGCCGCCCATATCGCTAATTGGTCGCGTCCGGCGGCCGCAACCAATCAGCGTCGTATTAGTGAGGACCGTGAAGCGGCGCTGCTTGTGCGGCTACTTCCGCTGCAAGCAGCTGGGAGATGAGCGGCTGCTCGTAGCAGAAGCATCCCGACCGGTGGCGGCGCCGCTCCTCGGTCCTCCGTTCACACTTGCCGTCGGGAGATCAGAGCGTTGTTTAAATGTGGCGCCAAGATCGGTGATTGGTCGCGGGCAGCGGCCGCGACCAATCAGCACAGCGGTGTTTAACTTTTGGGCCAAGATCAGTGATTGGTCGCGGCGAGAGATCGCGACCAATCAGCGAATCGTATTGGTGAGGACCGGGGAGCGCCGCTACCTGTGCGGCTACTTCCGTTGCGAGAAGCCTGGAGATGAGCGGCTGCTCGCAGCAGAAGTATCCCGACCCGCAGCGCCGCTCCCCGGTCCTCCCTTCCGCATGGAGGTCAGCGGCGCCGGCGGTCCTTCTGCTGCTACCGGCCGGGAGATGAGCGCCTCGCGCGGTCATCTCCCGGTTGCATCTCCGTCCCGCACTATGAGCCGCTAACGGCCGCCATCTTTTTTCAGAAATCCCACGGCGCTGATTGGCCGCTGCTGGACCAAAGAGCGACGCGGGATTTCCAAGACAGACAGACAGACAGACAGACAGACTATTATATATATATATAGATATATTCTGTTGTTTAAGTGTTCCCTTTATTTTTTTTGAACAGTGTGTGTGTATGTATATTCTATCTATATCATATACACACACTGTTCAAAAAAATAAAGGGAACACTTAAACAACAGAATATAACTCCAAGTAAATCAAACTTCTGTGAAATCAAACTGTCCACTTAGGAAGCAACACTGATTGACAATCAATGTCACATGCTGTTGTGCAAATGGAATAGACAATAGATGGAAATTATTGGCAATTATCAAGACACCCTCAATAAAGGAGTGGTTCTGCAGGTGGGGACCACAGACCACATCTCAGTACCAATGCTTTCTGGCTGATGTTTTGGTCACTTTTGAATGTTGGTTGTGCTTTCACACTCGTGGTAGCATGAGACGGACTCTACAACCCACAGAAGTTGTGCAGGTAGTGCAGCTCATCCAGGATGGCACATCAATGCGAGCTGTGGCAAGAAGATTTGCTGTGTCTGTCAGCGTAGTGTCCAGAGGCTGGAGGCGCTACCAGGAGACAGGCCAGTACACCAGGAGACGTGGAGGGGGCCGTAGGAGGGCAACAACCCAGCAGCAGGACCGCTACCTCCGCCTTGTGCAAGGAGGAACAGGAGGAGCACTGCCAGAGCCCAGCAAAATGACCTCCAGCAGGCCACAAATGTGCATGTGTCTGCACAAACGGTTAGAAACCGACTCCATGAGGGTGGTATGAGGGCCTGACGTCCACAGATGGGGGTTGTGCTCACAGCCCAACACCGTGCAGGACGCTTGGCATTTGCCACAGAACACCAGGATTGGCAAAGTCACCACTGGCGCCCTGTGCTCTTCACAGATGAAAGCAGGTTCACACTGAGCACATGTGACAGACGTGACAGAGTCTGGAGACGCCGTGGAGAGCGATCTGCTGCCTGCAACATCCTTCAGCATGACCGGTTTGGCAGTGGGTCAGTAATGGTGTGGGGTGGCATTTCTTTGGAGGGCTGCACAGCCCTCCATGTGCTCGCCAGAGGTAGCCTGACTGATCCTCCGACCCCTTGTGAGACTATATGCTGGTGCGGTTGGCCCTGGGTTCCTCCTAATGCAGGACAATGCCAGACCTCATGTGGCTGGAGTGTGTCAGCAGTTCCTGCAAGATGAAGGCATTGAAGCTATGGACTGGCCCGCCCGTTCCCCAGACCTGAATCCGATTGAGCACATCTGGGACATCATGTCTCGCTCCATCCACCAACGTCAAGTTGCTCCACAGACTGTCCAGGAGTTGGCGGATGCTTTAGTCCAGGTCTGGGAGGAGATACCACAGGAGACCATCCGCAACCTCATCAGGAGCATGCCCAGGCGTTGTAGGGAGGTCATACAGGCACGTGGAGGCCACACACAATACTCAGCCTCATCAGGAGCATGCCCAGGCGTTGTAGGGAGGTCATACAGGCACGTGGAGGCCGCACACAATACTCAGCCTCATCAGGAGCATGCCCAGGCGTTGTAGAGAGGTCATACAGGCACGTGGAGGCCACACACAATACTCAGCCTCATTTTGACTTGTTTTTAAGGACATTACATCAAAGTCAGATCAGCCTGTAGAGTGTTTCTCCACTTTAATTTTGGGGGTGACTCCAAATCCAGGCCTCCATTGGTTAATAAATTTGATTTCCATTGATGATTTTTGTGTGATTTTGTTGTCAGCACATTCAACTTTGTACAGAACAAAGTATTCAATGAGAATATTTCATTCATTCAGATCTAGGATGTGTTATTTGAGTGTTCCCTTTATGTTTTTGAGCAGTGTACATACATACATACATAATGGTAAAATAATCAGGCAAGCCCAGCGCAATAAGGAGATTATCTCGACTTCCGTAACTACAAATAAAGGACTTTTGTTCATCCCTAGTGAGAAAAAAAAATCTGCTAGGGCTTTATAGAAGGGTGACCTGCACCTACATGACTGAGCGAAGGAGGCTGACTCAGACACGCGTGGTCTACAGGCAGCAATCATGGACGCGCCTGCGGCAGCCTGCTCATGTACTCTCCAGGAAATGTCTCATAGAAAACTGGGATCATATATGTGTCATTGGTGTTAGTAAAAAAAAAAAAAAAAAGTTACACATCGGGCCCCCTCCACCCCCCCCCCGAGAGACCCAAGAGCTCCATATACTTACACTGGGAGGGCCCGTGAAGCACTTCACAGTTCGGACAGTGATAGAGGTCGATATCAGCCGCCTGATGCTCTTCAACTTTTACACAGCTGTAGGAGCAGGAAAAAAAAAAAAGGAAAAGTTTTAGTAAGTCAGAATTTGTAAATAAAACATTTATGAAATTAAATCATAAAACACTACAAATTTTGTACCTGCACAAATTGGGAGAAGGGGGCACTTTTATACCTGCAAGTTCGACTGCTGCTCCATTTATTCTCTATGGGGCAGCTGAGCGCATTTTTTTGGACGTCTTAACATTCTGGGAGTTGCACTGTAGAGCGTCCCTTTAAGAGCTTTCCCTTTAAAGGGGACCTGTCATCAAGTCAAGTGTGGCCAGATTTTGGCCTGAATCTACTCCTGCAGCTCAGCTGAATATTGCGCTTTTTTCCTTTTTAAAATCCGCCATACGGTTCCAGAGATATTGGCCTTTTTATTTACTTCTGAAGCTAAAAGTCACGCCCCCGAGGAATCATGCGAGCTACGCCCACTTGGTAAAGAGCATAAAAATTGGCCCTAAATAAAAAGGCTTATATCTCTGGAACCGTGAGGCGGATTTTAAAAAAGAAAAAAGCGGAATACTCAGGGGAGCGCCAGGAATAAGATAAGACCAAAAACTGGCCATCTTTTGACATGGAGACAGGCAGTCCGCTTTTAGGCATCTTTCTAATACAGGAATGTGGAAGGTCCTGTGGGAAACCAAGAAAAGAAGCCTCAGTCTACAGACTAGTGGAATCCAAGGGCCATCCCTACAAATTGATGGTTAAATGACATAGATCACTTTCCGAATAACCTAGCCATGACATATTCATCGATATAAGGAAAAACGTAGCACGCTGCGTCGGTAACAGGTCCTCTCCCTCCTTCACCAGCAGCAACTGTTTCCAGAGTGCGGCATAAAATTGTTTAGCGACAGACCTGCCAACACTCGTCCAAAAAAGTCAAAACTAGCGGGAGCGATAAGCAGATGCCAAGGGTCAAAAGAAAAAAAAAAAAAGGGATATTTTTCTTGAAATCATGCCCACTTTGGTTCCTTAACATCTCATGTCACAGTCTAAAACTACATTTAAAACAATTCAGAGTTGCAATCATTACTTATCCTCCTCTAGTCACACACACATCTGTTGCATATCCTATGCAATATTCTCCATGTGTCAGTTTTTACTGTTATTCTGGCATTATATTCATGAAATAGAATTCTCAGGGAGAAGCAAAGAATTTTTGACCGAATCTAGTCTGCAGCAATAATAAATAGCGATTTTACCCTCTATGGACTAAATGTACCAAAAAGTAGAATTTCAAGAGTAATAAAAAAAATAAAAAAAAAATTAATTGCAACCCTGAATCGTAATGCAGCATAAAATGGCTTTATAGGGCATTTAGTTCCCTGTAAAAAATAGCTACAAAATCGTGAAGATGCAGCCAAAGGGAATCTGCTGCCTCAGTGATCTCCTATTATAGAGAGCTGTAAAGGAGAGAAACGCTGCTTTGATCTTAATTACAGGAAACAGGCTGCACAACGTAATTAGGGCAATTCCCTTCAAAATGCACAAAAAAAAGAACCCAACACACAACTGCAGACAGAAAATTTTATCAGTGACGGCTCCCGGCTGTGCAGACTGCAGGAGGCTGAGCAATTAGTAGATCACTGCAGTCAAATGTATGTTCAGAGCAATACCGGAACATGATCTGATGATGATCAGTCAGGATTGAGTCTTTTGCAACAAGCTGAAAAGCAAGAAACACCCCTTTAAAAACACTGGATGCAATCAGTGTTCTCAAGTGGTGGGTAACAAATGTCCTTGTAATGTTGACGAAATTGGACAGAAATATGAATACAATGTCCGAGTATTCCTAATGTAAACAGGGCCTTATAAAAACGCCATTTAAAGGTGACCTCTCTCTGGATTTCTAAATTTAAATTCCGATTGCTGCGGCTTCACGGATTCCGGAACAATTTTTCTTTTTCTTCTGTGACCCTCCGTTCCAAAGTTATGCCCCTGGGCATTAATTATGAAAATTTTCTCCTTCAACTACCAGAGCACTTCTGTGTGTGGGCGTTTCCAATTTCTCCTCTGATGCTGGCCAATCAAAACATGGCCACGCCCCCAGAGAAGTTCTGAAGGGAACATTTGCACCGTTATTTCCGGGGGGGCATAACTTTTGAACGGAAGGTCGCAGAAGAAAAAGAAAAACTGTTCCGGAATCAGTGAAACGGCAAAAATTGGATGAGGTACATACCTTTAAAAAGCAAAAAGGAAATTGACCGAAAGCAACAGATTATAGTGATGAGCTGAAGGTTTTTTTATTTTTTTTAAATAAAAAAACAGGCAGAGTCTACTTTTTCTGCCAAAAATGTGGCCATATTAGGTTGTCGGTTACCACCAGTATAATTGCATTCCCTCTTCACCCACCCTAAAAAAAAATAGAGGTATCGTCAGGTAACGAAGCGGCATGGTACTTTCTAGTGATCGGCAGTTAGACCATCTCCTGATTGCATATACTAGCCACATGTCACCAATGACTATACTAAGACAAACCCTTTAAGAACATAACCACACAAAATCTTGTAAGCTGCGACAAAAACGGCATTGCATGAATCATCGCCACCTAGTGCCAACTTCAGAACGATCTGCTACAAAAGGGTGCTGCCCCTTTAAAAAAAATAAAAAAACTCAAAAGAGTGAACAACACCGAAGAAAAAAAAAAAGAAAAAAAAAAAAGTTAAACAGCTGTGTTTCTTCCACATCTGCCTGACTCTCTAAGGCTATGTGCCCACGTTGCATTTATGAAGCAGAAAATTTCTGCTGCATAAATGCAAGTCCTCTCCCGGAAAAACGCATGCGGAATTCCGCACGCGTTTATCGCGCATTTTTCGCGCGTTTATCACGCGTTTTCCACATGCGGAATTGCCTTGCGTTTTTTATGCATTGGACTAAGGCAATTCCGCTTGCGGAAACGCAAAATTAAATGACATGCTGCGGATTTTTGAACGCGGCATAAACGCTGCGGAAAAATCCGCAACATGTGCATAGAACTTGCGGAATCCCATTGGGGACCATGGGGTGCGGATATACATGCGTTTTTCAAGCGTTTACGCTGCGGAAATTCCGCAGCATATACGCTTGAAAAATGCTACGTGGGCACACAGCCTTAATAGCATGAAGAACAGATTTTTTCCAGGTGGCATGCAGTTTCCATAGCTTCTGGCTTTAAAAAAAAAATTCTGCATTTAAAGCTGTAAAGTCTCTTCGAAAAAATTAAAAAAAAATGAGCAAAGAAAAATAAAAATTAAAAAAATTAACAGCAGGGAGATTGCAGAGGGGGAACAGCAAGTAGAAATAAAAGAGGATGGCATGTTTTTTTTTCTAACCCTGGACATCGCCTTTAAGAGAGCAGTCTAAACCGAAAAAATAAAAAAAATAATCCTTGTTAATATCCATCATAGACCCGTATGGTGATGGTGGCGAGATATGACATAATTATGAAAACACATATAGTGAATTGATATTTCCATGAGAGTATAACTATGTATTGCTCATGTGAGCTGTGCCTTAAAAGCATTTAAAAGGGAACCTTTCACCCTTCACTGTATTTTCATCCTCCAATTGTCGCTGCTCCACTGATTCTGGAACAGTTTTTCTTTTTCTTCTGTGCCCCTTCGTTCCAAAGTTATCCCGGAAATAACGGTGCCAATTTTCCCTTCCGCTAACTGGGTGTGTACCACAGAACTTGTAGGCGTGGCCGTGATTTGATTGGCTAGCTTGAGGGGAGAAAAAAGTAAACGCCCACATAAAGAGAACATTTGCGCCATTATTATTGGGGGGCATAACTTTGGGATGGAGGGGCACAGAAGAAAAAGAAAAAATGTTCCAGAATCAGTGGAACAAAGGCAATCAGAGGAGGAGGTACTTTGTTTAAAAAAAAAAAAAAAAAAAAAAAGGAGAAAGTTTTTTTTTTAATGACATGGCCAGTAGATCGTAAAGCCAAAAGGAAAAAGAAAAAGTAAAGCGTTATCTCTAGCACATTCCCATGCGGTCAAAAAGCCTTTGATGCTTATCTCCTTACAAGGTGCCACTGTGGTAGACGCCCTATTTGTCTAGTGTATGGAGAGGTGAAAATAAACACAAGATAAAAGACACCAAAAAGAAAAAAAAGAAAAAAATTCACTAAGGTCCCATTCAGTTGTTTGTTTCACACAGATGGGACTCCTTATAGTATTAAAAAAAAAAAAAAAAAGGGGAGACGCTGGTTTTGGATCCAAGCTACGTGTTAAACTCGTCGACTAATCAATAGGTTCGTGAAAAATAAAGGAAAAAGGACATCATCCGCGTTCAGTCGATGTATCATCCAAGTGAGGCTCCGAATATGGAAAAAAATAAAAATATGAGCATCTGAATAAGGGCTTAATTGGATACAATCTATTGTTCCCTGTTATCAGCCCAATCAATAAGTAGAAAAAAAGATTTGTCCTGCTGATGAATTTACCATGGAGGATTGGTCTAGACTGGATTATATGGCGGCAAAAGCCTCTACTGTGCATCCGTATAGACCTAACGCGACCATCTATTCACTGACACGAAGCAGAGGGTTTGATATACAAAGTATATTGGAAAGTGGCATAATGTAATGGTTATATAAGGCCATGTTCAGACGGCGTCTTTCACGGACTGTATATGGACCACAATGTCTGGTCGGACCGGGGGTCTCCGAACCCGAACTTCCAACCTCATACATGTCTGGATTGGGAAACTTGCAGAGAGTACGGCCATTGCCCGTTTGAACCCGACCGAAGGCTTGTGAGAAAAGTTGAGACCCCCGGGGTGCGGTTAAAACGTCCTCCCAGAATGCCTCAACAATCATGAAATATGGTGGCGATTGTCGTCAAGGCTATTTCACAAATCGTATTGCCGGACAGGCCGTACTGTGCTGAGCAATGACCGGTCTCCTGCTGTCGCACTTTGATAAAGTGTAAAAAATAAAATAAATGGCTTTGTTTATATATTAATACTGGGGGTCCTAGCAACCAATCGCAGAGCGGCTTTCATTTTCCCAGGGCAGTTGAAGAAATGGAAGCTGAGCTCTGATTGGTTGCTATAGGCAACACGGCCTAGTCAGTATAATGGCTCTCAGCACAGGCCGAATTTTCACAATAAGCCCCAGAATAGGGCTATGAGGTGATGTGAATAGGTAGTTATTCACACCTGAAGGGATTACTGACGCATCACGTACACGTCAGCCATGTTTAATCATATTTATGATCTTTTAAATCTCCCAGGTCAACACATTATGTGAGCACGCAACGTATCAGTCGCCAACAAAATGTCCATCCGTGCCACCTGAGAGTCACGGTGAAAAAGTGCAAGGTTGACCAGTTTCAATACGACCTGTTCATCGGCTTGATGCAAACTACTGTTCCCTGTTATCAGCCAGATCATAATATGAAAGCTGTGTGTGACCTCAGCTGGCGCCATACTAAGCTGGCGCCATATTGTCAAAATTGGCGCGATTAGCGCAACTATGAGTAAACACTGATAAGAAAGCGATCAACCACAAAAGGATTAGGGGCATTGGAGGATACTGATTGGCGCCATTTTGGTTTTCGAAACTACCTATACAGGAAAAAAAACAAACTGCGAAACGATCCTACTTTGTCAAGGAATAATATGGGGATGAAGCGTAAAAAAAAGTCGAAGGAAAATAAAAAAAAAAAAATAGGGAATATATGAGAAAATACTGATAAGAAAGCGATGAAGTGCAAAAGGATTAGGGGCATTGGAGGATACTGATTGCCACCATTTTGGTTTCAAAATGACCTATGCCAGCATATTGGGGAGAAAAAAAAACCTGCGACACACTCCTACTTTGTCAGGGAATAATATGACGATGAAGCATAATAAAAAGCCGAAAAAAAAAAATGGGGAATATGTTAAGACGCCATATTGTGGGGCATGAAAGACGGGCCCCGGTGTGTCTCGTGCTTCAGTTACGTCCTTTACACGTAGAGAAAGCGCGTCACTTACACGAGGACGGGTCTCCCTTAATTTACGAGCGGATAACGATATACAGGCGTGAGGCGCGCATTAAAGTTTCACGGGGTTGCGTTACACGGTTATGATACATGGCGGCGGCTCTTGAAAAGCAAATGGCACCGACCTCTGCTAATAATTTATGAATGACCATATGGCAGCGTATCGCATGAACCTTGTGGTTACGCAGTACAGTAAACGGCGCCCACGGGGAATCGGGAAAATGTGGGTGTCTTAAAGGTAAAGACACGCAAAAAAAAAGTGAAGGGGGGGTGTTGGCACACTTGACACGGTGACCTAAATTGCTCTTCCTCCCTTCTCCTCTGTGCACATCCAAAGCAGCATCGAAACTCTCACTTAGGATTAGTCAAGAGACCTGTCCTGACAGAAAAATAACTCCAAAAACTGCAATACAATGAGATCCCCCACCATTATTTGGGAACAAGGAGGGAGGGGTGGGGGGTGGTTTTAAGAAGTGACAGCGTTGTCCAGCTGTAAATTAATGCTTACAAGAGCAGTAGAAAATAATTTGCAGGTGCTGTGCATGTTTGACCACCGCAGTTAAACTGTAATGGTGGTCGGTCTCCTAGGCAACAAGTTATAAACAAAAGAGAAAAAAAAAAAAAGTGTTGATATCTCGAAAACTACCAAGAATTTTAACAAACATTAAATTGCAAAAGTGCTTCTTTTTACTAGTACTATCCAGCTATAAAAATGAAAATTACTACTTCCGATCCCTTTAAAAGGGTCATCATATATAGTTACATAGGAAAAAAAATATAGGACCATCAAGTTGACGATCGGATTATTTTTCTTTTTTTTGTGTGTGTGTGTTAAAGGGCAGCAATGATAAATATTTCACAACAGGCCCGGCCAGCTCCAGCCTTGTGATAAAAGAATGGGGAAGCAGAGACAATGCAGTGCGCTGCGGCCCCCCCCAGGCGTCCTCTGTATATCACTTTAATGTCACATTCTCTATGAGGAACCTTCAGGGGCCTAAGCAATACAAGACTCCGACACCAAGACTACAAGTCCCCCGTTGGCACGCCATATGCATCTTTTCCTGGAAACCTGCATTGCTGTGCTCCTGTTATTCTTCCTGGAAATGTACTGAATTCACAGGAAGAGTAAAAGAGGAATTTTAAAGAAAAAAAAAAGATCCTCCAGCCAAGATTGGACAGTTCATCTCATTTAGGACCACCCCGCCCTCCCGGAGTCTAAAATATGGGGAAATAATTAACAAGGGGTTAAAAATCTCTCCTATAAATCAGCCTGAAGACAAAAAAAAAAAAAACTTCTGCTGTCAATGTTCTCAGCAATGTCTGATCTACGATCCTTGGTTCAGCTGTGGTCTAAGCAGATGGGAAGGAAGGTGCAATTTTCCCAGAGATCGATGACCGCGCTGACAGTCGGATTTATCAGGTCATTCATAAGCACTTTACCGACAATTAATGCACTGCCGGTAATATGGATATATCAACCCAAGGGGGCTCAATGAGCCGAACTCAAAGCATCGATGACCCCTAAAGCTATTTCGTAATTTCCATAGAAAAAAAATATATAGTTATACAGTACAGACCAAAAGTTTGGACACACCCTCTCATTTAAAGATTTTTCTGTATTTTCATGACTATGAAAATTGTACATTCACACTGAAGGCATCACAACTATGAATTAACACATGTGGAATTATATACTTAACAAAAAAGTGTGAAACAACTGAAAATATGTCTTATATTCTAGGTTTTTCAAAGTAGCCACCTTTTGCTTTGATGACTGCTTTGAACACTCTTGGCATTCTCTTGATGAGCTTCAAAAGGTAGTCACCGGAAATGGTCTTCCAACAATCTTGAAGGAGTTCCCAGAGATGCTTAGCACTTGTTGGCCCTTTTGCCTTCACTCTGCGGTCCAGCTCACCCCAAACCATCTCGATTGGGTTCAGGTCTGGTGACTGTGGAGGCCAGGTCATCTGGCGTAGCACCCCATCACTCTCTTTTTTGGTCAAATAGCCCTTACACAGCCTGGAGGTGTGTTTGGGGTCATTGTCCTGTTGAAAAATAAATGATGGTCCAACTAAACGCAAACCGGATGGAATAGCATGCAGCTGCAAGATGCTGTGGTAGCCATGCTGGTTCAGTATGCTTTCAATTTTGAATAAATCCCCAACAGTGTCACCAGCAAAGCACCCCCACACCATCACACCTCCTCCTCCATGCTTCACGGTGGGAACCAGGCATGTAGAGTCCATCCGTTCACCTTTTCTGCGTCGCACAAAGACACGGTGGTTGGAACCAAAGATCTCAAATTTGGAGTCATCACACCAAAGCACAGATTTCCACTGGTCTAATGTCCATTCCTTGTGTTCTTTAGCCCAAACAAGTCTCTTCGTCTTGTTGACTGTCCTTAGCAGTGGTTTCCTAGCAGCTATTTTACCATGAAGGCCTGCTGCACAAAGTCTCCTCTTAACAGTTGTTGTAGAGATGTGTCTGCTGCTAGAACTCTGTGTGGCATTGACCTGGTCTCTAATCTGAGCTGCTGTTAACCTGCGATTTCTGAGGATGGTGACTCGGATAAACTTATCCTCAGAAGCAGAGGTGACTCTTGGTCTTCCTTTCCTGGGGCGGTCCTCATGTGAGCCAGTTTCTTTGTAGCGCTAGATGGTTTTTGCAACTGCACTTGGGGACACTTTCAAAGTTTGCCCAATTTTTCGGACTGACTGACCTTCATTTCTTAAAGTAATGATGGCCACTTGTTTTTCTTTACTTAGAATTTGTATTATGGCAAGAAAAAAGCAGCTAACAGTCTATTCAGTAGGACTATCAGCTGTGTATCCACCAGACTTCTGCATAACACAACTGATGGTCCCAACCCCATTTATAAGGCAAGAAATCCTACTTATTAAACCTGACAGGGCACACCTGTGAAGTGAAAACCATTTCCGGTGACTACCTCTTGAAGCTCATCAAGAGAATGCCAAGAGTGTGCAAAGCAGTCATCAAAGCAAAAGGTGGCTACTTTGAAGAACCTAGAATATAAGACATATTTTCAGTTGTTTCACACTTTTTTGTTAAGTATATAATTCCACATGTGTTAATTCATAGTTTTGATGCCTTCAGTGTGAATGTACAATTTTCATAGTCATGAAAATACAGAAAAATCTTTAAATGAGAAGGTGTGTCCAAACTTTTGGTCTGTACTGTATATATAGCTATGGAGTACTAAACGAAAACCATTACACAGGAGCCAAGTTCACATAAGGACACATGGAAAAAAAAAAATTGAGGAGGGGCTGCAACACTCCACGCTACCGCATACTGCATGCCAGGTGTGGCGTTTTATACGATCGCTATATATCCAGGGGGTGCAAAAAAAAAAAAAAAAATTATTGAAGCCAGGCCCTGGCCTTAGCCGAATGTGCCGAGATGCTATGCAGGAACAAAGCATGGAGGATTATGTTACAATGGAGCCATACAGGCTGCTCGGCCGCACGGCGGAGGAGAGGTGTTAAAAGGCCGCAAAGTCTCGTGTTAGTTAGAACCGAAGTGAAATCAAACAGTTTCAATATAGAAAAATCTACTAAGAAAAAATAAAAATTAAGTTTAAAAAAAAAGTAAAGTAGGAAATAAAGAAAATTGAAAATTTTGGTAAAATTTGAAACATTAAAACTAGTAAACATTTAACACTAGTAATAAACATTTAATTATTTTACGTCATTTCCAACGTGGGTGACAAGATTAGAATTCAAAAGCAAAAATTAATTGCTCCGTTCCGAGATACTCGAGAGGCCAAAACACGGGAGGGGATACAGTCCAACATACCTTGACCAAAAAAAACAAAAAGCTGGCAATCAAACCTAAAGCTTCGGCCGTGATTCGCCAAGTACGTGGTGTTCTGTCCCCGTCAGGCTCACTTCCACTTCTAGACAATGGTTTCCACAAGGGACTGTGAAGTGGAACAATCTAATCTGTTTGGAGCTCTGAAGCCAAACAGCTCGTCAGGACGGTAGGAAACAATCAGAGATCGTTTCTCGAGCACAATTTCCATGTGCACCTGCTACCTACGCACAGAAGATGCCATTCTGAGAGCCATCGTGACCAGGCGGACTACTCGTTGTACGAAGATCCTGTGATGAAAAACATTACTCAAGAGCTTCGGGTCATCA
Organism: Phyllobates terribilis; assembly: GCF_046119375.1. NCBI lineage: Eukaryota > Metazoa > Chordata > Amphibia > Anura > Dendrobatidae > Phyllobates > Phyllobates terribilis. The sequence goes on from NW_027362770.1 coordinate 168,776,265, forward strand.
CCAACTCATCTCGCTTATACCTCCTCCTCCATCGCCAACCAAGGTCAAGAGAAATCCTTTTCGGGGTCGGACATCAGAGGATAGACTTGTGTAGAAGGTGCTGTCTTAAGATGCAGTCCACGCCATTGGAAAAGTCAGAAAAGGTTGGACTGGCACACAAGAAAAGCCGAGGAACTTCCAGTGGGCCTGACAGAAGACTGGCCAGACTCCTTAGATCAGTGGTCTCCAAACTGCAGTTCTTATGCTGTTGAGAAACTGAAACTCCCAGTATGCCCAGTTTGAGGCCACTGACTTCGCTAGATACCAGTTCGGTCAACAGCCATGTTCCTAACCACATCTCCCATACACAACTCAACCACCTCAGCCAAGTATTGCGTCGATGGGGAATATGATTGGCCGATAATCAATGCTTCCTAACTATCGTCTCGTCTAAACAGCCTGACAATCTCCAGACGAACAAGCAAAACGTTCCTTCATTGAGCAAAATAATTTTTAAGCTTACCTAAAAATTATCGTTCTCTGCAGCACGTGTGCTGCAGAGAACAACGACAATCGTGTTAGCAATCGTTCTGTGCGTATGGAATTGCCTTCTGCCTGTCTAAAAAGTCTGAGAAACTGTTTATTGCCTTACTTGTAAACAATCCACGTGACAACCCAGTCTAAGTCCCAGGTGAGAACAAAGGATCAGACATACAGAGATCCAACATGCCCACTCTTTCTCTCCTGAAATCCACCATAATTAGAGTAAAAGGAGGACAAACATCTTATAAAGCCGTCACCTGAATAATCAATCACATGACAACTCTTTCTCCCAACCCAACGGTCCTGATTAATTGGGAAAAAGGGTATTAAGGACCTGCCACACACGTTGGAAAGGAGCTCATCTCCCGTGAGGACCGGATGTTGGAGTTCACTCTTCTCTACCGGAAATCATCAGTCGTGGGAGCGTCAGGAGGCACCAATACACACTAGTTGGTTGGCCGGTCTTGACGAAAATTGTCAGATTCAAGTTAGACGACTGGACAGTTTGACACACTGTCCGATTCAGAAAAAAAGATTGGGCATGTCAGATTTCAACATGTTTGATCCTTTCTTTTTTCCCCCTCACAAGAGATAAGTTGTTTGGCATTGGCTTCTCTCTCCCTGATGAACTGATGCCGGGATGGACAGTAGGTAGAAGCTAAGGACTACGGCCACCTTTAGGCACATCCATCATGGTATACAAGGTCCCGGCTTCTGGTGTAAGCCTTCAATTCCAAGGCAAAAACTTTTTGAAAAATTTAAAAATAAAATTTCCAATATATATTACTCATTGCCGGGCTCCTGGAGCAGCCATAACTGGCCGATAATTGACTACGCGTCGCTGGGAACTGTTCTAGACGCCAGATGGGCTAAGGAATCATTAAGGCTCCTTAGTACTTGCCCCGTGTATCGAAACGTTTCCAAATGATTCCGCACTTGAATCCCGACACCAATCAACAGAAATTAGACACTCGCTTAGGCAAATGACTTAAAAAAAAAAAAAAAAAAAAAAGAAGTCACCTAACGAGAAAAGCTCATCACGAATCTGCAGAGGAGAAAATAAAAAAACAAAAACAAAAATACGAGGCAGCAGGTGGGACATTATGTAAGAGCACAACTGCTGCGAGACGGCGTTTTGCGAGAGCGCTAAATATTTACACAGCAATTGATTCCAAGTGTCGCTTACACCGACAATCAATGCGGGTACACACACGGCAACCGCCGCACATGAGGCTCGCTGATTAGCAGCGCGACACGACCGGTGGGATCCATCATCCGGCACTAATCCACGTACAGGTAAATATCAAGTTTCTTCTCATTAGGCGGCAACGGAAGAAAATTCCCTTTTCGATTTGTTAAAAAAAAAAAAAAACAACAACTTCCTAACATACAAATCCTATGCATCTGAATGTAATACATCAACGGAACATCCCAGAGCTGAATTCACAATTCTGTTGGTCGCCATTGGAAAAAGTAAAAAACACCAGCAGAATAGTGAGTGCAGCTCTAGAGGATAATACAAGATGTAACTCAGGATCAGTAATGTATGTACACAGTGACTGCACAAGCAGAATAGTGAGTGCAGCTCTACGGTATAATACAGGAGGTAACTCAGGATCAGTAATGTATGTACACAGTGACTGCACCAGCAGAATAGTGAGTGCAGCTCTGGAGTATAATACAGGATGTAACTCAGGATCAGTAATGTAATGTATGTACACAGTGACTGCACCAGCAGAATAGTGAGTGCAGCTCTGGAGTATAATACAGGAGGTAACTCAGGATCAGTAATGTATATACACAGTGACTGCACCAGCAGAATAGTGAGTGCAGCTCTGGGGTATAATACAGGAGGTAACTCAGGATCAGTAATGTATGTACACAGTGACTGCAGCTCTGGAGTATAATACAGGATGTAACTCAGGATCAGTAATGTAATGTATGTACACAGTGACTGCACTAGCAGAATAGTGAGTGCAGCTCTGGAGTATAATACAGGATGTAACTCAGGAACAGTAATGTAATGTATGTACACAGCGACTGCACCAGCAGAATAGTGAGTGCAGCTCTGGAGTATAATACAGGATGTAACTCAGGAACAGTAATGTAATGTATGTACACAGTGACTGCACCAGCAGAATAGTGAGTGCAGCTCTGGTATAATACAGGAGGTAACTCAGGATCAGTAATGTATGTACACAGTGACTGCACCAGCAGAATAGTGAGTGCAGCTCTGGGGTATAATACAGGAGGTAACTCAGGATCAGTAATGTATGTACACAGTGACTGCAGCTCTGGAGTATAATACAGGATGTAACTCAGGATCAGTAATGTAATGTATGTACACAGTGACTGCACCAGCAGAATAGTGAGTGCAGCTCTGTGGTATAATACAGGATGTAACTCAGGAACAGTAATGTAATGTATGTACACAGTGACTGCACCAGCAGAATAGTGAGTGCAGCTCTGGAGTATAATACAGGATGTAACTCAGGAACAGTAATGTAATGTATGTACACAGTGACTGCACCAGCAGAATAGTGAGTGCAGCTCTGGAGTATAATACAGGATGTAACTCAGGAACAGTAATGTAATGTATGTACACAGTGACTGCACCAGCAGAATAGTGAGTGCAGCTCTAGAGTATAATACAGGATGTAACTCAGGAACAGTAATGTAATGTATGTACACAGTGACTGCACCAGCAGAATAGTGAGTGCAGCTCTGGAGTATAATACAGGATGTAACTCAGGAACAGTAATGTAATGTATGTACACAGTGACTGCACCAGCAGAATAGTGAGTGCAGCTCTGGAGTATAATACAGGATGTAACTCAGGAACAGTAATGTAATGTATGTACACAGTGACTGCACCAGCAGAATAGTGAGTGCAGCTCTGGAGTATAATACAGGATGTAACTCAGGAACAGTAATGTAATGTATGTACACAGTGACTGCACCAGCAGAATAGTGAGTGCAGCTCTGGAGTATAATACAGGATGTAACTCAGGAACAGTAATGTAATGTATGTACACAGTGACTGCACCAGCAGAATAGTGAGTGCAGCTCTAGAGTATAATACAGGATATATTGGCTGTTACAGAGAAGGGGGCTGACTTAGGTATTGAAATGAGCCAGTTAGCCAGCCCGCCGTACACAGGAAACGCACTTCTACGTCGAGCTACAAAACCCGGGACCCACGCGGATATATGAAGACGGGGGCAGATTTGTAAATAAAACTGTATGAGTAACTTCAGTGTAATATTAGGAACAGATCTAAAACTGAAGTAGAGGATCATTTTAATGTAATCTTTGAAAGGGACTTCATTGCGCATCTTAATTTCGACGCTTTCAATGGGTGAAACTTATCGCAGCCAAAAGGACGATCCGCACCGAATTCAGCGGCTCTGCGGACAATAGAAAGCTTCTGTAATTCCACGGATGCATTGATGATGGATTATCCCCTTCTGCAACATCAAAGGAAATCCTTTATCTTTTCAACACACAAAACGACGATTACAATACCTTCACGGATACCCGGGGCTACTAGTCGCGCTCAAAAACAGGCGCACATGGAGGGAGGAGGGTGGCGGTATCACGAGGGTAAAGTAGATGCGTCGCTTCTGTCAGGTCTGTTTCACATTACTTGGCTACATCAATATCTAATATTGTCCGCATTCAGGAAAAAGGGGGAGGCTCCTGCTGCAGCCAGTTGTCTCACAATCAGACACTAAACAGTGAGGGAGAGGAGAGACATGGCTGGTCTCCTGAGAAGCGTTCCCAGAAAAGATGTAAAGGAGGAGTTGGGATATAAATTTTACAAAAAAGAAAAATACCCGCTACCCGCGTCCCACGCCAGTCTCCTCCTCGCGCCGCTACCCGCGTCCCACGCCAGTCTGCTCCTCGCGCCGCTACACGCGTCCCACGCCAGTCTGCTCCTCGCGCCGCTACACGCCTGCCACGCCAGTCTGCTCCTCGGGCCGCTACCCGCCTCCCACGCCAGTCTGCTCCTCGGGCCGCTACCCGCCTCCCACGCCAGTCTCCTCCTCGCGCCGCTACCCGCGTCCCACGCCAGTCTGCTCCTCGCGCCGCTACACGCGTCCCACGCCAGTCTGCTCCTCGCGCCGCTACACGCCTGCCACGCCAGTCTGCTCCTCGGGCCGCTACCCGCCTCCCACGCCAGTCTGCTCCTCGGGCCGCTACCCGCCTCCCACGCCAGTCTCCTCCTCGCGCCGCTACCCGCCTCCCACGCCAGTCTCCTCCTCGCGCCGCTACACGCCTCCCACGCCTCCCACGCCAGTCTCCTCCTCGCGCCGCTACACGCCTCCCACGCCAGTCTCCTCCTCGCGCCGCTACACGCCTCCCACGCCAGTCTCCTCCTCGCGCCGCTACACGCCTCCCACGCCAGTCTCCTCCTCGCGCCGCTACACGCCTCCCACGCCAGTCTCCTCCTCGCGCCGCTACACGCCTCCCACGCCAGTCTCCTCCTCGCGCCGCTACACGCCTCCCACGCCAGTCTCCTCCTCGCGCCGCTACACGCCTCCCACGCCAGTCTCCTCCTCGCGCCGCTACACGCCTCCCACGCCAGTCTCCTCCTCGCGCCGCTACACACCTCCCACGCCGCTACACACCTCCCACGCCGCTACACACCTCCCACGCCAGTCTCCTCCTCGCGCCGCTACACACCTCCCACGCCAGTCTCCTCCTCGCGCCGCTACACACCTCCCACGCCAGTCTCCTCCTCGCGCCGCTACACACCTCCCACGCCAGTCTCCTCCTCGCGCCGCTACACACCTCCCACGCCAGTCTCCTCCTCGCGCCGCTACACACCTCCCACGCCAGTCTCCTCCTCGCGCCGCTACACACCTCCCACGCCAGTCTCCTCCTCGCGCCGCTACACACCTCCCACGCCAGTCTCCTACTCGCGCCACTACACACTTCCCACGCCAGTCTCCTCCTCGCGCCGCTACACACTTCCCACGCCAGTCTCTTCCCTGCGCCGCTACTTTTAACATTTTCTTCTGGCAGGGAACGTCACAAAATCTCTCGAGCCAATCAAGAAGCCACCAACCGGCTGCAGGAGTAATGTTCCGTCTGAGCCGGAAGAGGATACCAGGAGACAGTGTTTCCGGCTGCAGCCGGTGGCCGCTGATTGGTTGCTCTGTTCATGTGAAGCCTGTTTCCTGTAGACTCCCAGCTGATTGCAGGGGGATTAAGCTGCCGGACCTGCAGTGATCAACTGATCATTAGTGGGTCCTCATTTCAGGACAGCTGGGACATCCGTCTTAAACGTCCCAGATAATTATTTCTGCAATGAGGGAAAAAAAATACGTAGAGTAAAGCACATTACAAACACTGAATTGGAGATATTACAGGCCTGGGGAAATCCAATCTAGTGGTGACATCCATCATCAGTGTCCCTGGCACTGCCCGCACGCACCATAAAGCATTATCATCAAAATCCACTTTTCAGTCCTAAATCAGCGGTGCGGCCTCAGCCGATGCCAGCGAGCGGAGTCAATATCACATCTGAAAGGCTGAGAAACTTCCCGTCACACCAGAGAGGTTCTGCTGTCAAAGCCCCGGAGCGCACGCCGTGCAGAGCGCCGACGGCCTCAATCATAGGCGAATACATTACAATATCTACGGAAAGCAGAGGCGGCAGATGAGAGCTGTAGTACCGGAGACCACCGATACACTAGCCATGACCGGACTACTAAAAGTAGCACAAAAGCGGGACACGCAACTTTGTTGAAGGCCGCCCCCAAGGGAAAAGCAACTAGCCATTTTCAGGGCTGTTCATCCACGAGACGCGCCGGCCCCCCAGGGGCAAACGCTCCCGCCAGGAGAGGCACAGCCCCCCCCCCCTCCCCCGGGCAAACCCTCCCACCAGGAGATGCGCAGGCCCCTCCCCCACCCCGGGCAAACCCTCCCGCCAGGAGATGCGCAGGCCCCCCTCCACCCTGGGCAAACCCTCCCGCCAGGAGAGGCACAGGCCCCCCCCCTCCCCCGGGCAAACCCTCCCGCCAGGAGAGGCACAGGCCCCCCCCCCCTCCCCCGGGCAAACCCTCCCGCCAGGAGATGCGCAGGCCCCTCCCCCACCCCGGGCAAACCCTCCCGCCAGGAGATGCGCAGGCCCCCCCCCTCCACCCCGGGCAAACCCTCCCGCCAGGAGACACGCAGGCCCCCCCTCCACCCCGGGCAAACCCTCCCGCCAGGAGACACGCAGGCCCCCCCCTCCACCCCGGGCAAACCCTCCCGCCAGGAGACACGCAGGCCCCCCCCTCCACCCCGGGCAAACCCTCCCGCCAGGAGACACGCAGGCCCCCCCCTCCACCCCGGGCAAACCCTCCCGCCAGGAGACACGCAGGCCCCCCCTCCACCCCGGGCAAACCCTCCCGCCAGGAGACACGCAGGCCCCCCCTCCACCCCGGGCAAACCCTCCCGCCAGGAGACACGCAGGCCCCCCCTCCACCCCGGGCAAACCCTCCCGCCAGGAGACACGCAGGCCCCTCCCCCACCCCGGGCAAACCCTCCCGCCAGCAGACACGCAGGCCCCCCTCCACCCCGGGCAAACCCTTCCGCCAGGAACAGGGGGCCCACAATTCTCCATGTACATGGAGTGGTAGTGAGCATGTGCGACCACCGCTCTGGTCACCGTCTATAGAAGTGGCGGTCGCACATGCTCACTACAGCTCCTTTCACACAGGCTATCAGTCATCATCTATACAGTTGATAGAAGACAAATATTGTTAACAGGACAACTCTTTCACCAGAGCTAGAAAGACCCCACACCAACATGGGGGTTTCGTACACAGATCAGTTTATTTTTTCCCCCAATGTAACTATAAAAAGATGTAACTATAAAATTATAAAAAAAAGGGAGGATAAATCCGGTCCCTTTATTACAAAACTTCACATTCTTCTCACGCTCAGAAAACAAGAAACGCACAATAGGACACAGACTGCGGCCAAACATCACGACAGCAGGCATTGTCAAACCGGGCTGCGATTCATCACTTTGGCCACCGGGGGAAGCAGAGTGCACGCTTGTTTTGTTTAAATGGGAGGATTTAAATGTCCTCGCAGCCATGCTGTCAATCAGCGACGGCTCCCCTTACAATCACAACCTCCCTCCTCCCCGGCGTCTGAGCAAATACCCCCGGCCTGATGCCTGAAAACAAAGCTGAAACCAGAGCAGAGCAAAACAAGCCACACAATAATAATAAAAAAATAAGAAACAACTGGCTGCTGCAATAACCTGGAGAAAACCTGTATGGGGACAGCGGGGACGAGCAAGAACTACTTCCTTTGTTCAAATGACCACAAACCTTAAATATATAAGTACACCCCCCCCCCCCCATTCCTCGTAGATTTCACATGGGACCTGACCACATGTCTGATCCGCACTCCTGTCCCTAACGATCACGGATTCGGGTCCGTAAAGTTCCCAGCTGTCATTTCCGTGCCCGCATGATTCCACCACCGCCGCCGCCGGTTATTACATAACAGGCAAACAAAAGACACCGGGAGATAATAAGGCCACTTGTAATGTGGGTGATTATGAGCCATTGTCTGTGGGAGTGTAACGATCAGACGCCCGATGTCACACTGCATCATCACAGAAAGGTCACAAAGCACATGTTATAGCGGCAGCCGTCACATTGGAACCCACGCCGGCTCTCTGCACTTCACACACAACTTCTAGTAGTCATGTCGTTAACGACAGACGCAGAAGTACAAACCTTACACCAACCCTCCCTCCTCCATACACATCTGTATACCTAGGTTATACCAGCTGGGCTATAAAGTCACCACTTTGGGAGGGGAGGGGGGCACTTATTTTCTAGGCTTACAGACACTTTTGTAACTTCTTTATACATCACGGCGGGACCGGTATACATAGATTATAACTACAACTAGACTGCCATCACATAGGCATAAAGGAAATGGTATAACCTAAGAAATGTTGTTTTGGAGCGCTGATATAACAGGCATGTCACCAGTCCTGGGGGCTGCTAGAACATGAGCATGGTTCTACTTTAGTGGGAGAGTTTTGGGGGCAGCGTGTATCACAACGTGGTGGGAGGATGATAAGAAAAGTGGTTATTTGGGGGGACGGCTGCTATAACATAGGCAAGTCACCAGTCTTAGTGGCTGGTATAACCTATGCATGACCAATAACCTAAACAAGTTGTTACTTTCAGGGGAGAGAAGGGGGTGGCTGCTATAACACAGGCATAGTCATACTTTAGAAAGGAACTTGTAGGGATGTCAATAAAGGAGGGGTTTGCTATAACATAAGCATGTTATTAGTCTCGGTGGCTGGTACAACATAGGCATATCCATACTTTATAAAGCAATGCGATTTTTAATTTTTATCATGTAGAGGGGCGCTGCTATAACGTAGGCACGTTGTTAGTTTTTTGAAGCTGCTATAACATAGGCATGCCGCTAGTCTTTGGAAGCTGCTATAACATAGGCATGCCGCTAGTCTTTTGAAGCTGCTATAACATAGGCAAGCCGCTAGTCTTTTGAAGCTGCTATAACATAGGCAAGCCGCTAGTCTTTTGAAGCTGCTATAACATAGGCAAGCCGCTAGTCTTTTGAAGCTGCTATAACATAGGCAAGCCGCTAGTCTTTTGAAGCTGCTATAACATAGGCAAGCCGCTAGTCTTTTGAAGCTGCTATAACATAGGCAAGCCGCTAGTCTTTTGAAGCTGCTATAACATAGGCAAGCCGCTAGTCTTTTGAAGCTGCTATAACATAGGCAAGCCGCTAGTCTTTTGAAGCTGCTATAACATAGGCAAGCCGCTAGTCTTTTGAAGCTGCTATAACATAGGCAAGCCGCTAGTCTTTGGAAGCTGCTATAACATAGGCAAGCCGCTAGTCTTTGGAAGCTGCTATAACATAGGCAAGCCGCTAGTCTTTGGAAGCTGCTATAACATAGGCAAGCCGCTAGTCTTTGGAAGCTGCTATAACATAGGCAAGCCGCTAGTCTTTGGAAGCGCTATAACATAGGCAAGCCGCTAGTCTTTGGAAGCTGCTATAACATAGGCATGCCGCTAGTCTTTGGAAGCTGCTATAACATAGGCATGCCGCTAGTCTTTGGAAGCTGCTATAACATAGGCATGCCGCTAGTATTTGGAAGCCGCTATAACATAGGCATGTCGCTAGTATTTGGAAGCCGCTATAACATAGGCATGCCGCTAGTATTTGGAAGCCGCTATAATATAGGCATGCCGCTAGTATTTGGAAGCCGCTATAATATAGGCATGCCACTGGGCTTTGGAAGCCGCTATAACATAGGCATGCCGCTGGTCTTTGGAAGACGCCATAACATAGGCATGCCGCTGGTCTTTGGAAGACGCCATAACATAGGCATGCCGCTGGTCTTTGGAAGACGCCATAACATAGGCATGCCGCTGGTCTTTGGAAGACGCCATAACATAGGCATGCCGCTGGTCTTTGGAAGCTGGCAAAACCAATGCAAGACTAACAAACTAGTGATGTCCTTACTTTTTGGGGGTGTCAGCCATAACATGGGCATGGCAACATTTTAGAACTGGGGGGGGGTTAAATCACTTTCCTGTTAGCTTTTGGGGGGGGGGGGTCTGCTATAACCTAAGCATAGTCATACTTAAAGCAACTGGCACAACTTGTGAAAGGGGGGGGGGGGGGGGGGGGGACACCTGCGCTCGTCTCTACCTTTGAGGGCACTTCTATACCAGACACGTTACTACTTTTGGGGGGCACCACTGTGGCCGCAGCCATGACGACACTTTTGGGGGCTCGCACAGTTTTGGGGGGCACTTTGGATATTATGTTGTTACTTTTGGGGGGGTGCCCCCAGACCTGGTGCTCCCACTGAAGTTGGTGCCCCCAGTTTGGTGGGGTGCCAGCCTGGGCCCTGACTTATCACCTCGGAGACCACCTTATTGTTATTATCCTCCCTGTCCCAGCCGTCCCCCCGGATCCCCGCAGCCTCAGCCCCCAGCAGCCCCCCACCGCCGCCTCAGCGCCCCCTCACCTGCTGTGGAACCAGTCCTTGCAGATGTCGCATTCGATCATGAACCGGCTCACATCGTACGGCTGCCGGCAGACACAGTAGACGGGAGCCGCTCCGGCCATCTTTAAAATCCACTCTCTAGCCCAGACATCACACACACAGCACGGAGCGGGGGAGGTCGCCACTGCGCATGTGTCACCTGCCTCCCCACTCCCCTCTCCGCACATACACACACTCTGCCCTAGTTCCTGCACTCTGATTGGACGAGGAAGTCGTACACTGGGGGGCGTGGTCATTCGCCAGCCTCAAAGCAATAACCGAGAAGGAATCATGGACGAACGGTGACGAAACATTCCGGAAATTGCCGAGTGTAATGACATCTTCATTTAAAGGGATACAACAGAAATCATGAATGAAAATGGAGTGAAGCGATCCTGCCCTCTCTGATTAGGAAGAAATGGGGCAGAAAAATAATTAATAATACTCAGTAATGCCCTCACAATAGTAAAGCCTAAGTGCCCTCATAACAAAGAAAACTATAGTGCCCTAATAATGATGAAAAGTATAGTGCTCACATAGTAATGAAAACTTTAATGCCCCCATATTAATTAAATTTATAGTGCCCCCATAATAGAGAAAACTATAGTGCCCCCATAATAATGAAAACTTTAGTGCCCCCATATTAATTAAATTTATAGTGTCCCCATAATAGGGAAAACTATAGTGCCTCCATAATAGGGAAAACTATAGTGCCCCCATAATAGGGAACACTATAGTGCCCCCATAAAAATGAAAACTATAGTGCCCCCATAATAGGGAACACTATAGTGCCCCCATAATAAGGAAAACTATAGTGCCCCCATAATAGGGAAAACTATAGTGCCTCCATAATAATGAAAGCCATAGTGCCCCCATAATAGGGAAAACTATAGTGCCCCCATAATAATGAAAACTATAGTGCCCCCATAATAGGGAACACTATAGTGCCCCCATAATAATGAAAACTATAGTGCCCCCATAATAGGGAACACTATAGTGCCCCCATAATAAGGAAAACTATAGTGCCCCCATAATAAGGAAAACTATAGTGCCCCCATAATAGTGAAAACTATAGTGCCCCCATAATAGGGAAAACTATAGTGCCCCCATAATAGGGAACACTAGAGTGCCCCCTTAATAATGAAAACTATAGTGCCCCCATAATAAGGAAAACTATAGTGCCCCCATAATAGAGAAAACTATAGTGCCCCCATAATAATGAAAACTATAGTGCCCCCATAATAAGGAAAACTATAGTGCCCCCATAATAAGGAAAACTATAGAGCCCCTATAATACTGAAAACTATAGTGCCCCCATAATAAGGAAAACTATAATGCCCCCATACTAAGGAAAACTATAATGCCCCCATAATAAGGAAAACTATAGTGCCCCCATAATAAGGAAAACTATAGTGCCCCCATAATAGGAAAAACTATAGTGCCCCCATAATAAGGAAAACTATAGTGCCCCCATAATAGGGGAAACTATAGTGCCCCCATAATAAGGAAAACTATAATGCCCCCATAATAGGGAAAACTATAGATCCCCTATAATAATGAAAACTATAGTGCCCCCATAATAGGAAAACTGTAGCGCCCCCATAATAAGGAAAACTATAGTGCCCCCATAATAAGGAAAATTATAGTGCCCACATAATAGGGAAAACTATAGTGACCCCATAATAAGGAAAACTATAGTGACCCCATAATAAGGAAAACTATAGTGCCGCCATAATAAGGAAAACTATAGTGCCCCCATAATAAGAAAATTATAGCACCCCTATAATAGAGAAAACTATAGTGCCCTCATAATAAGGAAAACTATAGTGCCCCCATAATAGGGAACACTATAGTGCCCCCATAATAAGGAAAACTATAGTGCCCCCATAATAGGGAACACTATAGTGCCCCCATAATAAGGAAAACTATAGTGCCCCCATAATAGGGAACACTATAGTGCCCCCATAATAAGGAAAACTATAGTGCCCCCATAATAAGGAAAACTATAGTGCCCCCATAATAGTGAAAACTATAGTGCCCCCATAATAGGGAAAACTATAGTGCCCCCATAATAGGGAACACTAGAGTGCCCCCTTAATAATGAAAACTATAGTGCCCCCATAATAAGGAAAACTATAGTGCCCCCATAATAGAGAAAACTATAGTGCCCCCATAATAATGAAAACTATAGTGCCCCCATAATAAGGAAAACTATAGTGCCCCCATAATAAGGAAAACTATAGAGCCCCTATAATACTGAAAACTATAGTGCCCCCATAATAAGGAAAACTATAATGCCCCCATACTAAGGAAAACTATAATGCCCCCATAATAAGGAAAACTATAGTGCCCCCATAATAAGGAAAACTATAGTGCCCCCATAATAGGAAAAACTATAGTGCCCCCATAATAAGGAAAACTATAGTGCCCCCATAATAGGGGAAACTATAGTGCCCCCATAATAAGGAAAACTATAATGCCCCCATAATAGGGAAAACTATAGATCCCCTATAATAATGAAAACTATAGTGCCCCCATAATAGGAAAACTGTAGCGCCCCCATAATAAGGAAAACTATAGTGCCCCCATAATAAGGAAAATTATAGTGCCCACATAATAGGGAAAACTATAGTGACCCCATAATAAGGAAAACTATAGTGACCCCATAATAAGGAAAACTATAGTGCCGCCATAATAAGGAAAACTATAGTGCCCCCATAATAAGAAAATTATAGCACCCCTATAATAGAGAAAACTATAGTGCCCTCATAATAAGGAAAACTATAGTGCCCCCATAATAGGGAACACTATAGTGCCCCCATAATAAGGAAAACTATAGTGCCCCCATAATAGGGAAAACTATAGTGCCTCCATAATAATGAAAGCCATAGTGCCCCCATAATAGGGAAAACTATAGTGCCCCCATAATAATGAAAACTATAGTGCCCCCATAATAGGGAACACTATAGTGCCCCCATAATAAGGAAAACTATAGTGTCCCCATAATAGGGAAAACTATAGTGCCCCCATAATAGGGAACACTATAGTGCCCCCATAATAAGGAAAACTATAGTGCCCCCATAATAAGGAAAACTATAGTGCCCCCATAATAGTGAAAACTATAGTGCCCCCATAATAGGGAAAACTATAGTGCCCCCATAATAGGGAACACTAGAGTGCCCCCTTAATAATGAAAACTATAGTGCCCCCATAATAAGGAAAACTATAGTGCCCCCATAATAGAGAAAACTATAGTGCCCCCATAATAATGAAAACTATAGTGCCCCCATAAGGAAAACTATAGTGCCCCCATAATAAGGAAAACTATAGAGCCCCTATAATACTGAAAACTATAGTGCCCCCATAATAAGGAAAACTATAATGCCCCCATAATAAGGAAAACTATAATGCCCCCATAATAAGGAAAACTATAGTGCCCCCATAATAAGGAAAACTATAGTGCCCCCATAATAGGAAAAACTATAGTGCCCCCATAATAAGGAAAACTATAGTGCCCCCATAATAGGGGAAACTATAGTGCCCCCATAATAAGGAAAACTATAATGCCCCCATAATAGGGAAAACTATAGATCCCCTATAATAATGAAAACTATAGTGCCCCCATAATAGGAAAACTGTAGCGCCCCCATAATAAGGAAAACTATAGTGCCCCCATAATAAGGAAAACTATAGTGCCCACATAATAGGGAAAACTATAGTGACCCCATAATAAGGAAAACTATAGTGACCCCATAATAAGGAAAACTATAGTGCCGCCATAATAAGGAAAACTATAGTGCCCCCATAATAAGAAAATTATAGCACCCCTATAATAGAGAAAACTATAGTGCCCCCATAATAAGGAAAACTATAGTGCCCCCATAATAAAAAAAACTATAGTGCCCCCATATTAATTAAATTTATAGTGTCCCCATAATAGGGAAAATTGTAGTGCCCCCATAATAATGAAAACTATAGTGCCCCCATAATAATGAAAACTATAATGCCCCCATAATAAGGAAAACTATAGTGCCCCCATAATAGGGAAAACTATAGTGCCCCCATAATAAGGAAAACTATAGTGCCCCCATAATAAGGAAAACTATAGAGCACCCATAATAAGGAAAACTATAGTGACCCCATAATAAGGAAAACTATAGTGACCCCATAATAAGGAAAACTATAGTGCCGCCATAATAAGGAAAACTATAGAGCTGCTTATAACAGTGAAAGCAGTAGTGCCCCTATACCAGTGCCAGACTCAATGTTTTCATAACAGTGACAAATACAGCGCCCCATAACAGTACCACTTACACCTTCCCATAACAGTGGCAGCCATAGTGCCCCCATAACAGCAATAGCTACCATATACCAGTGCCAGCCACATCCCCGATACCCCGATCAATCGAAATCCCCCATAAGCAGTGCCACTTAGAGAATCCTCCATAGGCAGTTTTGGAAAGCGTCCCCCCACAAGGACCCCATAAGAATTGGCAGAAAAACTGTGCCCTCATAATCAGTGATAGATAGAATATGTGCCCATAAGCAGTGCCGTACAGAGTGCCATCCATTCATAAAATGTTACAAACCAATTGTGCCCTCATTAAAGGGACAGTCCTAAAGTTCCCCATTAAAGTCAGTAAAAGACAGTACCCAAGAAAGTGTCAGCCGCAGTCCCCCATAAACAGTGCCAGACAGAGCCCCCCATAAGCAGTGCCACTCAGAGAATCCTCCATAAGCAGTTTAGGAAAGAGTCCCCCATAAACACTGCTCACTAAAGAGTCCCCCATAAGCACTGCTCACTAAAGAGTCCCCCATAAGAAGTGCCAAAAAAACAGTGCCCCCATAATCAGTGCTAGAGTATGTGCCCATAATCAGTGCCATGCAAAGTGCCATCCATAAAACATTACAAACCAAGTGTGCCCCCATTAAAGGGACAGTCCCAAAGTTCCCCCAGAAAGTCAATAAAAGACTATATTCAGGAAAGTGGCAGCCACAGCCCCCATACACAGTGTCAGGCAGAGAGTGTGCCAATGAATGCAACCAGGGAACAGGAGTAATAGCCAATAGGCAGGTGATCTTTCTTGACCAATCAGTAAAGGTCATACGATATTTAAAGGGGTTGTGCTGTAAAAACAAGATGGTTAATGGTGGAGAACTGCACTGATCGTCAGCATGGGGCACTTAGATCCTTGGTAGAATGGACGCTCGACTGCCGCTCCATTCATTCTCTATGGGGCTGTTGAGCGCTGCATTCGAGAGGCCAATGTAGCACTCTAATGTATAACACCTATATAGATGTCCTAATTCAGAGGGGTCCGGTCACATGACCCGTACATTACCAATGTGGCGACACGTGGTCAGATAACTGACAGCCCACGAAGCTCCACATTCTGACCTAATGTCCTTACTAGATTTCCATTAACCTAATTATACAGTAAGCTGCTTGGGGCAGAGATAATTCCCCTCCTCTGCATCCTCTGCCTGTCCGTGCTGTATTACACAGCCGCGATCACTATTATGTAAGGGCAGCATTGTATCAGCAGTTACCTAATGTATCTATTCATTTAATTGCTAGAAGTGGAATTGATTCAGTGCCCAGAAGCAACAAAAGCATTATAGCAGTTATATTCTTGTACATAGGGGCAGTATTATAGTAGTTATATTCTTGCACATAGGAGCAGTATTATAGCAGTTATATTCTTGTACATAGAAGCAGTATTATAGTAGTTATATTCTTGTCCATAGGAGCAGTATTATAGCAGTTATATTCTTGTACATAGGGGCAGTATTATAGTAGTTATATTCTTGTATATAGGGGCAGTATTATAGTAGTTATATTCCAGTACATAGGGAGCAGTATTATAGTAGTTATATTCTTGTACATAGAGGCAGTATTATAGTAGTTATATTCTTGTACATAGGAGGCAGTATTATAGTAGTTACATTCTTGCACATAGGAGCAGTATTATAGTAGTTATATTCTGTACATAGAGGCAGTATTATAGTAGTTATATTCTTGTACATAGGGGCAGTATTATAGTAGTTATATTCTTGTACATAGGGGCAGTATTATAGTAGTTATATTCTTGTACATAGGGGGCAGTATTATAGCAGTTATATTCTTGTACATAGAGGCAGTATTATAGTAGTTATATTCTTGTACATAGGGGGCAGTATTATAGTAGTTATATTCTTGTACATAGGGGGCAGTATTATAGCAGTTATATTCTTGTACATAGGGGGCAGTATTATAGCAGTTATATTCTTGTACATAGGGGCAGTATTATAGTAGTTATATTCTTGTACATAGAGGCAGTATTATAGCAGTTATATTCTTGCACATAGGAGCAGTATTATAGTAGTTATATTCTTGTACATAGGGGGCAGTATTATAGTAGTTATATTCTTGTACATAGAGGCAGTATTATAGTAGTTATATTCTTGTACATAGGGGGCAGTATTATAGTAGTTATATTCTTGTACATAGAGGCAGTATTATAGCAGTTATATTCTTGTACATAGGAGCAGTATTATAGCAGTTATATTCTTGTACATAGGATCAGTATTATAGCAGTTATATTCTGTACATAGAGGCAGTATTATAGTAGTTATATTCTTGTACATAGGGGCAGTATTATAGTAGCTATATTCTTGTACATAGAGGCAGTATTATAGTAGTTATATTCTTGTACATAGAGGCAGTATTATAGTAGTTATATTCTTGCACATAGGGGCAGTATTATAGTAGTTATATTCTTGTACATAGGGGGCAGTATTATAGTAGTTATATTCTTGTACATAGGGGGCAGTATTATAGCAGTTATATTCTTGTACATAGAGGCAGTATTATAGTAGTTATATTCTTGTACATAGGGGGCAGTATTATAGTAGTTATATTCTTGTACATAGGGGGCAGTATTATAGTAGTTATATTCTTGTACATAGGGGGCAGTATTATAGCAGTTATATTCTTGTACATAGAGGCAGTATTATAGTAGTTATATTCTTGTACATAGGGGGCAGTATTATAGTAGTTATATTCTTGTACATAGAGGCAGTATTATAGCAGTTATATTCTTGTACATAGGGGGCAGTATTATAGCAGTTATATTCTTGTACATAGGGGGCAGTATTATAGTAGTTATATTCTTGTACATAGAGGCAGTATTATAGCAGTTATATTCTTGTACATAGGAGCAGTATTATAGTAGTTATATTCTTGTACATAGGATCAGCATTATAGCAGTTATATTCTGTACACAGAGGCAGTATTATAGTAGTTATATTCTTGTACATAGGGGCAGTATTATAGTAGCTATATTCTTGTACATAGAGGCAGTATTATAGTAGTTATATTCTTGTACATAGAGGCAGTATTATAGTAGTTATATTCTTGCACATAGGGGCAGTATTATAGTAGTTAAATTCTTGTACATAGGAGCAGTATTATAACAGTTATATTCTTGTACATAGGAGCAGTATTATAGTAGTTATATTCTTGTACATAGGAGCTGTATTATAGTAGTTATATTCTTGTACATAGGGGGCAGTATTATAGCAGTTATATTCTTGTACATAGGGGCAGTATTATAGTAGTTATATTCTTGTACATAGGGGGCAGTATTATAGCAGTTATATTCTTGTACATAGGAGCAGTATTATAGTAGTTATATTCTTGTACATAGGAGCAGTATTATAGCAGTTATATGCTTGTACACAGGAGCAGTATTATAGTAGTTATATTCTTGTACATAGGGGCAGTATTATAGTAGTTATATTATTGTACATAGGGGGCAGTATTATAGCAGTTATATTCTTGTACATAGGAGCAGTATTATAGTAGTTATATTCTTGTACATAGGAGCAGTATTATAGTAGTTATATTCATGTACATAAGGGGCAGCATTATAGTAGTTATATTCTTGTACATAGGAGCAGTATTATAGCAGTTATATTCTTGTACATAGAGGCAGTATTATAGAAGTTATATTCTTGTACATAGGATCAGTATTATAGTAGTTATATTCTTGTACATAGGGGGCAGTATTATAGTAGTTATATTCTTGTACATAGGGGGCAGTGTTATAGTAGTTATATTCTTGTACATAGGAGCAGTATTATAGTAGTTACATTCTTGTACATAGGAGCAGTATTATAGTAGTTATATTCTTGTACATAGGAGTAGTATTATAGCAGTTATATTCTTGTACATAGGGGGCAGTATTATAGTAGTTATATTCTTGTATATAGGGGGCAGTATTATAGTAGTTATATTGCTGTACATAGTGAGCAGCATTATAGTAGCTATATTCTTGTACATAGGGGCAGTATTATAGCAGTTATATTCTTGTATATAGGAGCAGTATTATAGTAGTTATATTCTTGTACATAGGAGCAGTATTATAATATTTATATTCTTGTATATAGGGGGCAGTATTATAGCAGTTATATTCTTGTACATAGTGAGCAGTATTATAGCAGTTATATTCTTGTACATAGGGCCAGTATTATAGTAGTTATATTCTTGCGCATAGGAGGAGTTTTATAGCAGTTATATTCTTGCACATAGTGGGGAAGTATTATAGTAGTTATATTCTTGTACATAGGGCCAGTATTATAGTAGTTATATTCTTGCACATAGGGGGCAGTATTATAGCAGTTATATTCTTGTACATAGGGGGCAGTATTATAGTAGTTATATTCTTGTACATAGGAGGCAGTATTATAGTAGTTATATTCTTGTACATAGGGTGCAGTATTATAGCAGTTATATTCTTGTACATAGGGGCAGTATTATAGTAGTTATATTCTTGTACATAGGGGGCAGTATTATAGTAGTTATATTTTTGTACATAGGGGGCAGTATTATAGTAGTCATATTCTTGTACATAGGAGGCAGTATTATAGTAGTTATATTCTTTTACATAGGGGGCAGTATTATAGTAGTTATATTCTTGTACGAAGGGAGCAGTATTATAGTAGTTATTTTCTTGTACATAGAAGCAGTATTATAGTAGTTATATTCTTGTACATAGGAGCAGTATTATAGTAGTTATATTCTTGTACATAGGAGCAGTATTATAGTAGTTATATTCTTGTACATAGGGGGCAGTATTATAGTAGTTATATTCTTGTACATAGGGGGCAGTATTATAGTAGTTATATTCTTGTATATAGGAGCAGTATTATAGTACTTTTATTCTTGTACATAGGGGCAGTATTATAGTAGTTATAATTTTGTACATGGGAACAGTATTCTAGTAGTTATATTCTTGTACATAGGGGCAGTATTATAGTAGCTATATTCTTGTATATAGGGGGCAGTATTATTGTAGTTATATTCTTGTACATAGTGAGCAGTATTATAGTAGTTATATTATTGTACATAGGAGCAGTATTGTAGCAGCTATATTCTTCTATATAGGGGGCAGTATTATAGTAGTCATATTCTTGTACATAGGAGCAGTATTATAGTAGTCATATTCTTGTACATAGGAGCAGTATTATAGTAGTTATATTATTGTACATAGGAGCAGTATTATAGTAGTTATATTCTTGTACATAGGGGGCAGAATTATAGTAGTTATATTCTTGTACATAGGGGGCAGCATTATAGTAGCTATATTCTTGTACATAGGAGCAGTATTATAATAGTTATATTCTTGTACATAGGGAGAGTATTATAGTAGTTATATTCTTGTACATAGGAGCAGTATTATAGTAGTTATATTCTTGTACATAGAAGCAGTATTCTAGCAGTTATATTCATGTATATAGGAGCAGTAATATAGTAGTTATATTCTTGTATATAGGAGCAGTATTATAGTAGTTATAATCTTGTACATAGGAGCAGTATTATAGTAGTTATATTCTTGTATATAGGAGCAGTATTATAGTAGTTATAATCTTGTACATAGGAGCAGTATTATAGTAGTTATATTCTTGTACATAGGAGCAGTATTATAGTAGTTATATTCTTGTACATAGAGGCAGTATTATAGTAGTTATAATCTTGTACATAGGGGCAGTATTATAGTAGTTATATTCCTGTACATAGGGGGCAGTATTATAGTAGTTATATTCTTATACATAGGGGGCAGTATTATAGTAGTTATATTTTTGTACATAGGGGGCAGTATTATAGTAGTCATATTCTTGTACATAGGAGGCAGTATTATAGTAGTTATATTCTTTTACATAGGGGGCAGTATTATAGTAGTTATATTCTTGTACGAAGGGAGCAGTATTATAGTAGTTATTTTCTTGTACATAGAAGCAGTATTATAGTAGTTATATTCTTGTACATAGGAGCAGTATTATAGTAGTTATATTCTTGTACATAGGAGCAGTATTATAGTAGTTATATTCTTGTACATAGGGGGCAGTATTATAGTAGTTATATTCTTGTACATAGGGGGCAGTATTATAGTAGTTATATTCTTGTATATAGGAGCAGTATTATAGTACTTTTATTCTTGTACATAGGGGCAGTATTATAGTAGTTATAATTTTGTACATGGGAACAGTATTCTAGTAGTTATATTCTTGTACATAGGGGCAGTATTATAGTAGCTATATTCTTGTATATAGGGGGCAGTATTATTGTAGTTATATTCTTGTACATAGTGAGCAGTATTATAGTAGTTATATTATTGTACATAGGAGCAGTATTGTAGCAGCTATATTCTTCTATATAGGGGGCAGTATTATAGTAGTCATATTCTTGTACATAGGAGCAGTATTATAGTAGTCATATTCTTGTACATAGGAGCAGTATTATAGTAGTTATATTATTGTACATAGGAGCAGTATTATAGTAGTTATATTCTTGTACATAGGGGGCAGAATTATAGTAGTTATATTCTTGTACATAGGGGGCAGCATTATAGTAGCTATATTCTTGTACATAGGAGCAGTATTATAATAGTTATATTCTTGTACATAGGGAGAGTATTATAGTAGTTATATTCTTGTACATAGGAGCAGTATTATAGTAGTTATATTCTTGTACATAGAAGCAGTATTCTAGCAGTTATATTCATGTATATAGGAGCAGTAATATAGTAGTTATATTCTTGTATATAGGAGCAGTATTATAGTAGTTATAATCTTGTACATAGGAGCAGTATTATAGTAGTTATATTCTTGTATATAGGAGCAGTATTATAGTAGTTATAATCTTGTACATAGGAGCAGTATTATAGTAGTTATATTCTTGTACATAGGAGCAGTATTATAGTAGTTATATTCTTGTACATAGAGGCAGTATTATAGTAGTTATAATCTTGTACATAGGGGCAGTATTATAGTAGTTATATTCCTGTACATAGGGGGCAGTATTATAGTAGTTATATTCTTGTACATAGGGGCAGTATTATAGTAGTTATATTCTTGTATATAGGGGGCAGTATTATAGTAGTTATATTCTTGTACATAGTGAGCAGTATTATAGTAGCTCTATTCTTGTACATAGGGGCAGCATTATAGTAATTATATTCTTGTACATAGGAGCAGTATTATAGCAGTCGTATTCTTGTATATAGGAGCAGTATTCTAGTAGTTATATTCTTGTACATATGGGGCAGTATTATAGTATTTATATTCTTGTACATAGGGGGCAGTATTATAGTAGTTATATTCTTGTACATAGGGGGCAGTATTATAGTAGTTATATTCTTGTACATAGGGGGCAGTATTATAGTAGTTATATTCTTGTATATAGGAGCAGTATCATAGTAGTTGTAACGGGTCTGGGAGGTGGAACCTCTGAGCAACTATACAAAGGGGCAGTCCTTGTAAGGAAGCGGGTGGCTCCCAGGGAAGGTGGGCAGGTAGTCACGGCAAGTGACAGGGACAGTCTGTGGGTAGAAGGGGCAGGAAGTCACGGCAAGTGACGGGGACAGTCTCTTGACAGGCGGATGGTCACGGCAAGTGACAGCAGTGTAAGAGTCTCTAGACGGGCAGGTGGTCACGGCAAGTGACAGCAGGGAAAAGTCTCTAGATAGGCTAGCAGGCAGGTAGCAGGTGAGCGCTCCCAGGTGAGCGGGCAAGAGTCTCTGGACAGGCAGGTGGTCACAGCGAGTGACGGCTAAGCCTCCAGGTAGGCTAGCAGGTAGGTAGCAGGTGAGCGCTCCCAGGTGAGCGAGTAAGAGTCTCTGGACAGGCAGGCAGGTATCAGGCAGGTATCTGGCAGGTACTTCCTGATCCGCAGGCGGACTGATCCATAGACAGACTGGCAGGTGCTGGTAGGCAGACTGTCGGACCACAGGATAGCAAGCAGGTAAGCAGATATCAGGCAGGTATCAGGCAGGTATCAAGCAGGAATCTGGCAGGTGACTGGCAGGTAACTGGTAACGGGACCTGAGGGCTGAAGCAGAGTTGAAAGGCTTTGCAACAACATTGCTCGGGCACCTCCATTTTGGAGGAGGTGCCTTATATATGGTGAGGTCCTCCGGCCATTGGCCGGGGACTCCTTAGGACGGCGCGCGCGGTCCCTTTAAGAGAGGGGGAGCGCGCGCGCGCCCTAAGCACAGAGGCCGGGAAGCAGCGCACGCTGCCAGCAGAGAGGGAGGAAGACGCCGGGCACGGAGCGGAGAAGTGAGGGGAACAGCGTCCCTGCCTAGCAGGAGGCAGGGACGCCGATGCTACAGTACCCCCCCCTTTAGGCCCCCCCTTTTTTAGGCCAGACAGAAATTTATCAAGGATGAGCGGGGCATGGATGTTCTCCCGGGGCTCCCATGTTCTCTCCTCAGGACCAAACCCCTTCCAATCCACTAGAAAAAAGGTTTTTCCTCTTACCATTTTTGTGGCCAGAATGTTCTCTACCTCAAACTCGTTTTCAGCGGAAACCGGAGCAGGAGGCCTACCTGTAGACTTGGAAAAAGAGTTAAGTATCACGGGTTTGAGTAGAGATACATGGAAGGAGTTAGGAATCCGCAAATTGGCCGGGAGTTTCAATTTATAGGCCACCGGGTTGATTTGTTTGATAACTTCCAGTGAGCCGATGAACCGAGGCCCTAACTTGTAGGAAGGAATCTTGAGCCGGACATATTTGGACGAGAGCCAGACCTTATCTCCAGGACGGAATTGTGGTGGATCCAGACGTCTCTTGTCAGCCTGTTTTTTCATCCGCTCGGATGACTGAAGAAGTGCGGATATGGTACTTTCCCAAATGGAGGAAAATTCGTTAACGAGAGATTCCGCAGCCGGATTGTCCACCGAGGCGGAGACGGGAAATGGGATCCGAGGATGCTGACCGAATACTACAAAAAAAGGGGATTTGGAGGAAGATTCGCTCTCGTGATTATTGTAAGAAAATTCGGCCCACGGTAAAAGGTCCACCCAGTCGGAATGGTGAGCATTAACAAAGTGCCGGAGGTAACTGGTTAAAATTTGGTTGATCCGTTCTACTTGGCCATTGGACTGTGCATGATAAGCAGAAGAAAAGTCCAAGGTGACCCCCAGCAGTTTACACATGGCTCGCCAAAAACGAGAGGTGAACTGAACCCCTCGGTCGGATACGATGTGGAGAGGAAGACCATGAAGACGGAAGACATGATGGATAAAGTCTTTAGCTAACTCTGATGCAGACGGGAGACCCGGCAGGGGAATAAAGTGAGCCATTTTGGAAAAGCGGTCAGCGACCACCCATATGACCGTACAACCGGCAGAGACAGGGAGGTCCGTTATAAAGTCCATAGCTATATGCTGCCACGGGGCAGCAGGTACAGGAAGAGGAAGGAGACGGCCGGCTGGCAGATGTCTCGGAACCTTGTTGCGGGAGCAGGACACACAGGCTGAAACAAAGTCTATTACATCCTTGTGCAGGGTAGGCCACCAGTAATGCCGGGAAATAAGCTGGAGGGTCTTTTTCTGACCAGCGTGGCCAGCTAGCTTGGACGAGTGTCCCCAGTGTAGAACCTTCTCACGATCAGGAACAGTTACGAACGTCTTACCGGGTGGAAGACGATTTAGATTCACGGGGGCCACCTGCATTACTTTGGCGGGGTCGATGATGTGTTTAGGCTCCTCCTCAAGATCAGAGACCAAAAAGGATCGGGACAAGGCATCAGCTTTGATGTTTTTGTCAGCCGGGCGAAAATGAAGAATGAAATTAAAGCGGGCGAAGAACAAGGACCACCGGGCTTGGCGCGGGTTAAGTCTCTGGGCACTCTGGAGGTAAGCCAAGTTCTTGTGGTCCGTGTAAATTATTACCGGGTGAAGAGCCCCCTCGAGCAGGTAACGCCACTCCTCCAGTGCCAGCTTAATGGCCAACAATTCTCGGTCTCCTATAGAATAATTGCGCTCAGAAGAGGAGAAGAGTTTGGAGAAGAAGCCGCAAGTTACCATTCTTCCGGAAGACGACTCTTGGGTAAGTACTGCTCCGGCTCCGGAGGAGGAAGCGTCGACTTCTAGAAAGAATTGTTTGTTGCCGTCCGGACGATGCAGCACAGGGGCGGAGGAAAAAGCTCGTTTTAAGGAAAGGAAGGCCTCCTCTGCTTCGAGCGACCATTCTCTGGGATTAGCGCCCTTACGGGTGAGCGCCGAGATAGGGGCAGTCCGGGAAGAGAAGTGCGGAATGAAGAGGCGGTAGTAGTTGGCGAAGCCCAGGAACCGCTGAATAGCCTTCAACCCCTCTGGTCGGGGCCACTTCTGGATGGCAGACAGTTTCTCAGGGTCCATTTGTAGGCCGGTCTGAGAGATTATGTAGCCCAGAAAAGGAAGCGAGGTCTGCTCAAAGAGGCACTTCTCATATTTAGCGTAGAGGTGGTTCTGCCTGAGCCTGAGCAGAACCTGACGAACGTCCCTCCGGTGAGTGAGAAGATCCGGAGAGAAGACCAAGATGTCGTGCAGGTACACCACCATGCAGGAGTAGAGAAGGTCACGGAAGATGTCATTGACCAACTCTTGAAAGACGGCGGGAGCGTTACAAAGACCGAAGGGCATTACAAGGTATTCTTAGTGGCCATCTCGGGTGTTGAATGCCGTTTTCCATTCATCCCCTGACGGATACGGACCAGATTATACGCCCCACGGAGGTCCAGCTTGGTGAAGATTCTAGCCCCCCTCAGACAGTCAAATAATTCAGGAATGAGCGGAAGGGGGTATTTATTCTTCACTGTGATCAGGTTAAGGCCTCTATAGTCTATACAGGGACGGAGTGAGCCGTCCTTCTTTTTGACGAAGAAGAAGCCTGCTCCCGCCGGGGAGGTAGATTTCCGGATAAATCCCCGGGCCAGATTCTCCTCAATATATTCAGACATGGACCGGGTCTCAGCAGCGGACAAAGGGTAAATACGCCCACAGGGAGGAGTAGCGCCGGGCATCAGGTCAATTGGGCAGTCGTATGGTCTATGAGGGGGTAATGTCTCTGCTTCTCTTTTATTAAAGACGTCCGCAAAAGACCAATAGGGAGCCGGTAGGCCGGGTAGATTGGCTGGGGTAGGAGAAGGACGAGCAGGATGAAAGGGAACTAAACAAGTCTTATGACAGTCCTGTCCCCAGCGAAGAACTTCTCCGGTCTGCCAATCAAGCACGGGTGCATGTCTCTGGAGCCAAGGTAGGCCTAGCAAGAGGGCGTGAGAGAGTCCAGGCAGAACATGGAAGCAGATGCTCTCAGAGTGCAGCATTCCCACCTGCAGAGTTATGGATTCGGTGATGAGTTGGATGGGATGTGGTAAGAGGCCCCCATCCACGGCGGCGACAGATAAGGGTACAGCCAGAGGTTTGGTGGGAATGCTTTATTTCTCTACCAGGGACTGAGAAATTAGATTTCCGGCAGCTCCAGAATCAAGTTGAGCTAGTTCAAAGTAACGGTTCTCCCCGCAGATGATAGAGACCAACAGCATCAGAGATGGAGAGGGTTTATTTCTGTCTAGGGTGACCTCTCTGAGCGATCCTAGACACAGGCGTTTCCCGACCTCTCCGGGCAGGAACGGATCCAGTGCTCCTTACTGCCACAGTAGAAGCAGCTCCCCTCGGCACGGCGTGACTCTTGACGGGTTTTGACCATCTTGGTCTGGTCGACCTGCATAGGCTCGGGTGAGTGCGCCTGGGGAGTAACAGAAGAAGTGACGGGATTCTGGAAGGTAGGAGCAAGGCGAGGAAACCTCCTCTCAAGGGGGACCTCTTTGGTACGCTCCTGGAACCGGATGTCAATCCGGGTGGCAAGAGTTATTAAGTCGTCGAGAGTGGTAGGAATGTCCCAACCGGCAAGTTCATCTTTAATCCGGCCAGATAGACCTTCCCAGAACACGGACACCAGGGTGTCGTTATCCCAGGCAAGCTCAGAAGCAAGGGTACCGAACCGTATGGCATATTGGCCCACGGTGAGACTCCCTTGACGGAGGCATAGCAGAGATGAGGCGGATGAGGTCTTTCGTCCTGGTTCGTCGAAGACTTTCCGGAAGGCCGAGAGAAAGGCTGGCAGATTGGACACCAGGGGGTCTCCTCTCTCCCATAGAGGATTTAGCCAAGCCAGGGCCTCCCCCGTGAGATGGGACATGATGAAGGCTACTTTGGCTCGGTCGGTGGAAAACTGGTGTGCCAACAGTTCGAAGTGCAGAGTGCACAGGTTAATGAAGCCCCGTGCCTGACCGGGATCTCCGCCAAAACGAGGTGGGGCGGTGAGGCGGGGACCGGGAAGAGATGCCATGGAATTGATGGGCAGCGGCGCTGCCGGGGTAGGAGTCATGCGACTGGAAGCCGGTCCCGAAGATGTAGTCAGTGTGTCCAGGCGGGAGTTAACACTACGCAGGTGGCTCAGGATGGACTCCTGTTGGGACCTCTGACGGGACAGTTCATGGCATAGGTCCGAGAGCGAGGGAGCTTGGGTGCCACCGGGTTCCATGGCCCGAGCAAACTGTAACGGGTCTGGGAGGTGGAACCTCTGAGCAACTATACAAAGGGGCAGTCCTTGTAAGGAAGCGGGTGGCTCCCAGGGAAGGCGGGCAGGTAGTCACGGCAAGTGACAGGGACAGTCTCTGGGTAGAAGAGGCAGGAAGTCACGGCAAGTGACGGGGACAGTCTCTTGACAGGCGGATGGTCACGGCAAGTGACAGCAGTGTAAGAGTCTCTAGACGGGCAGGTGGTCACGGCAAGTGACAGCAGGGAAAAGTCTCTAGATAGGCTAGCAGGCAGGTAGCAGGTGAGCGCTCCCAGGTCAGCAGGTAAGAGACTCTGGACAGGCAGGTGGTCACGGCAAGTGACGGCAGGGCCTCCAGGTAGGCTAGCAGGCAGGTAGCAGGTGAGCGCTCCCAGGTGAGCGGGCAAGAGTCTCTGGACAGGCAGGTGGTCACAGCGAGTGACGGCTAAGCCTCCAGGTAGGCTAGCAGGTAGGTAGCAGGTAAGCGCTCCCAGGTGAGCGAGTAAGAGTCTCTGGACAGGCAGGTGGTCACAGCAAGTGACGGCTAAGCCTCCAGGTAGGCTAGCAGGCAGGTAGCAGGTGAACGCTCCCAGGTGAGCGAGTAAGAGTCTCTGGACAGGCAGGCAGCTATCAGGCAGGTATCTGGCAGGTACTTCCTGGTCCGCAGGCGGACTGATCCATAGACAGACTGGCAGGTGCTGGTAGGCAGACTGTCGGACCACAGGATAGCAAGCAGGTAAGCAGATATCAGGCAGGTATCAGGCAGGTATCAAGCAGGAATCTGGCAGGTGACTGGCAGGTAACTGGTAACGGGACCTGAGGGCTGAAGCAGAGTTGAAAGGCTTTGCAACAACATTGCTCGGGCACCTCCATTTTGGAGGAGGTGCCTTATATATGGTGAGGTCCTCCGGCCATTGGCCGGGGACTCCTTAGGACGGCGCGCGCGGTCCCTTTAAGAGAGGGGGAGCGCGCGCAACCTAAGCACAGAGGCCGGGAAGCAGCGCGCGCTGCCAGCAGAGCGGGAGGAAGACACCGGGCACGGAGCGGAGAGGTGAGGGGAACGGCGTCCCTGCCTAGCAGGAGGCAGGGACGCCGATGCTACAGTAGTTATATTCTTGTACATTGGGAGCAGTATTATAGTAGTTATATTCTTTTACATAGGAGCAGTATTATAGTAGTTATATTCTTGTACATAGGAGCAGTATTATAGTAGTTATATTTTTGTACATAGGGGGTAGTATTATAGTAGTTATATTCTTGTACATAGGAGCAGAATTATAGTAGTTATATTCTTGTACATAGGAGCAGTATTATAGTAGTTATATTCTTGTACATAGGGGCAGTATTATAGTAGTTATATTCTTGTACATAGGAGCAGTATTATAGTAGTTATATTTTTGTACATAGGAGCAGTATTATGGTAGTTATATTCTTGTACATAGGGAGCAGTATTATAGTAGTTATATTCTTGTACATAGGAGCAGTATTTTAGTAGTTATATTCTTGTACATAGGGGCAGTATTATAGTAGTTATATTCTTGTACATAGGGGGTAGTATTATAGTAGTTATATTCTTGTACATAGGAGCAGTATTTTAGTAGTTATATTCTTGTACATAGGGGCAGTATTATAGCAGTTATATTCTTGTACATAGGGGGCAGCATTATACTAGTTATATTCTTGCACATAAAGGCAGTATTATAGTAGTTATATTCTTGTACATAGGAGCAGTATTATAGTAGTTATATTCTTGTATATAGGAGCAGTATCATAGTAGTTATATTCTTGTACATAGGGAGCAGTATTATAGTAGTTATATTCTTTTACATAGGAGCAGTATTATAGTAGTTATATTCTTGTACATAGGAGCAGTATTATAGTAGTTATATTTTTGTACATAGGGGGTAGTATTATAGTAGCTATATTCTTTTACATAGGAGCAGTATTATAGTAGTTATATTCTTGTACATAGGAGCAGTATTATAGTAGTTATATTTTTGTACATAGGGGGTAGTATTATAGTAGCTATATTCTTGTACATAGGAGCAGTATTTTAGTAGTTATATTCTTGTACATAAGGGCAGTATTATAGTAGTTATATTCTTGTACATAAGGGGTAGTATTATCGTAGTTATATTCTTGTACATATGAGCAGTATTTTAGTAGTTATATTCTTGTACATAGGGGCAGTATTATAGTAGTTATATTCTTGTACATAGGGAGCAGCATTATAGTAGTTATATTCTTGCACATAAGGGCAGTATTATAGTAGTTATATTCTTGTATATAGGAGCAGTATCATAGTAGTTATATTCTTGTACATGGGAAGCAGTATTATAGTAGTTATATTCTTTTACATAGGAGCAGTATTATAGTAGTTATATTCTTGTACATAGGAGGCAGTATTATAGTAGTTACACTCTTGTACATAGGAGCAGTATTATAGTAGTTATATTCTTGTATATAGGAGCAGTATCATAGTAGTTATATTCTTGTACATAGGGAGCAGTATTATAGTAGTTATATTCTTTTACATAGGAGCAGTATTATAGTAGTTATATTCTTGTACATAGGAGCAGTATTATAGTAGTTATATTTTTGTACATAGGGGGTAGTATTATAGTAGCTATATTCTTGTACATAGGAGCAGTATTTTAGTAGTTATATTCTTGTACATAAGGGCAGTATTATAGTAGTTATATTCTTTTACATAGGGGGTAGTATTATCGTAGTTATATTCTTGTACATATGAGCAGTATTTTAGTAGTTATATTCTTGTACATAGGGGCAGTATTATAGTAGTTATATTCTTGTACATAGGGGGCAGCATTATAGTAGTTATATTCTTGCACATAAGGGCAGTATTATAGTAGTTATATTCTTGTATATAGGAGCAGTATCATAGTAGTTATATTCTTGTACATAGGGAGCAGTATTATGGTAGTTATATTCTTTTACATAGGAGCAGTATTATAGTAGTTATATTCTTGTATATAGGAGCAGTATTATAGTAGTTATATTTTTGTACATAGAGGCAGTATTATAGTAGTTATATTCTTGTACATAGGAGCAGTATTATAGCAGTTATATTCTTGTACATAGGGAGCAGTATTATGGTAGTTATATTCTTTTACATAGGAGCAGTATTATAGTAGTTATATTCTTGTATATAGGAGCAGTATTATAGTAGTTATATTTTTGTACATAGAGGCAGTATTATAGTAGTTATATTCTTGTACATAGGGGCAGTATTATAGTAGTTATATTCTTGTACATAGGGGCAGTATTATAGTAGTTATATTCTTGTACATAGGAGCAGTGTTATAGTAGTTATATTCTTGTACATAGGAGCAGTATTTTAGTAGCTATATTATTGTACATAGGGGCAGTATTATAGTAGTTATATTCTTGTACATAGGGGCAGTATTATAGTTGTTATATTCTTGTACATAGGGGCAGTATTATAGTAGTTATATTCTTGTACATAGGGGTGGTTGTATTATAGTAGTTATATTCTTGTACATAGGGGGCAGTATTATAGTAGTTATATTCTTGTACATAGTAGCAGCATTATAGTAGTTATATTCTTGTCCATAGGGGCAGTATTATAGTAGTTATATTCTTGTGCATAGGGGCAGTATTATAGTAGTTATATTCTTGTACATATGGGGCAGTATTATAGTAGTTATATTCTTGTACATAGGGGGCAGTATTATAGTAGTTATATTCTTGTACATAGGGGCAGTATTATAGTTGTTATATTCTTGTACATAGGGGCAGTATTATAGTAGTTATATTCTTGTACATAGGGGCAGTATTATAGTAGTTATATTCTTGTACATAGGGGCAGTATTATAGTAGTTATATTCTTGTACATAGGAGCAGTATTATAGTAGTTATATTCTTGTACATAGGAGCAGTATTATAGTAGTTATATTCTTGTACATAGGAGCAGTATTATAGTAGTTATATTCTTGTACATAGGGGCAGTATTATAGTAGTTATATTCTTGTACATAGGAGCAGTATTATAGTAGTTATATTCTTGTACATAGGAGCAGTATTATAGTAGTTATATTCTTGTACATAGGAGCAGTATTATAGTAGTTATATTCTTGTACATAGGGGCAGTATTATAGTAGTTATATTCTTGTACATAGGAGCAGTATTATAGTAGTTATATTCTTGTACATAGGAGCAGTATTATAGTAGTTATATTCTTGTACATAGGAGCAGTATTATAGTAGTTATATTCTTGTACATAGGGGCAGTATTATAGTAGTTATATTCTTGTACATAGGAGCAGTATTATAGTAGTTATATTCTTGTACATAGGGGGCAGTATTATAGTAGTTATATTCTTGTACATAGGGGCAGTATTATAGTTGTTATATTCTTGTACATAGGGGCAGTATTATAGTAGTTATATTCTTGTACATAGGGGCAGTATTATAGTAGTTATATTCTTGTACATAGGGGCAGTATTATAGTAGTTATATTCTTCTACATAGGAGCAGTATTATAGTAGTTATATTCTTGTACATAGGAGCAGTATTATAGTAGTTATATTCTTGTACATAGGAGCAGTATTATAGTAGTTATATTCTTGTACATAGGGGCAGTATTATAGTAGTTATATTCTTGTACATAGGAGCAGTATTATAGTAGTTATATTCTTGTACATAGGAGCAGTATTATAGTAGTTATATTCTTGTACATAGGAGCAGTATTATAGTAGTTATATTCTTGTACATAGGGGCAGTATTATAGTAGTTATATTCTTGTACATAGGAGCAGTATTATAGTAGTTATATTCTTGTACATAGGAGCAGTATTATAGTAGTTATATTTTTGTATATAGGGGGTAGTATTATAGTAGCTATATTCTTGTACATAGGAGCAGTATTATAGTAGTTATATTCTTGTATATAGGAGCAGTATCATAGTAGTTATATTCTTGTACATAGGGAGCAGTATTATAGTAGTTATATTCTTTTACATAGGAGCAGTATTATAGTAGTTATATTCTTGTACATAGGAGCAGTATTATAGTAGTTATATTTTTGTACATAGGGGGTAGTATTATAGTAGCTATATTCTTTTACATAGGAGCAGTATTATAGTAGTTATATTCTTGTACATAGGAGCAGTATTATAGTAGTTATATTTTTGTACATAGGGGGTAGTATTATAGTAGCTATATTCTTGTACATAGGAGCAGTATTTTAGTAGTTATATTCTTGTACATAAGGGCAGTATTATAGTAGTTATATTCTTGTACATAAGGGGTAGTATTATCGTAGTTATATTCTTGTACATATGAGCAGTATTTTAGTAGTTATATTCTTGCACATAAGGGCAGTATTATAGTAGTTATATTCTTGTATATAGGAGCAGTATCATAGTAGTTATATTCTTGTACATGGGAAGCAGTATTATAGTAGTTATATTCTTTTACATAGGAGCAGTATTATAGTAGTTATATTCTTGTACATAGGAGGCAGTATTATAGTAGTTACACTCTTGTACATAGGAGCAGTATTATAGTAGTTATATTCTTGTATATAGGAGCAGTATTATAGTAGTTATATTTTTGTACATAGAGGCAGTATTATAGTAGTTATATTCTTGTACATAGGAGCAGTATTATAGCAGTTATATTCTTGTACATAGGGAGCAGTATTATGGTAGTTATATTCTTTTACATAGGAGCAGTATTATAGTAGTTATATTCTTGTATATAGGAGCAGTATTATAGTAGTTATATTTTTGTACATAGAGGCAGTATTATAGTAGTTATATTCTTGTACATAGGGGCAGTATTATAGTAGTTATATTCTTGTACATAGGGGCAGTATTATAGTAGTTATATTCTTGTACATAGGAGCAGTGTTATAGTAGTTATATTCTTGTACATAGGAGCAGTATTTTAGTAGCTATATTATTGTACATAGGGGCAGTATTATAGTAGTTATATTCTTGTACATAGGGGCAGTATTATAGTTGTTATATTCTTGTACATAGGGGCAGTATTATAGTAGTTATATTCTTGTACATAGGGGTGGTTGTATTATAGTAGTTATATTCTTGTACATAGGGGGCAGTATTATAGTAGTTATATTCTTGTACATAGTAGCAGCATTATAGTAGTTATATTCTTGTCCATAGGGGCAGTATTATAGTAGTTATATTCTTGTGCATAGGGGCAGTATTATAGTAGTTATATTCTTGTACATATGGGGCAGTATTATAGTAGTTATATTCTTGTACATAGGGGGCAGTATTATAGTAGTTATATTCTTGTACATAGGGGCAGTATTATAGTTGTTATATTCTTGTACATAGGGGCAGTATTATAGTAGTTATATTCTTGTACATAGGGGCAGTATTATAGTAGTTATATTCTTGTACATAGGGGCAGTATTATAGTAGTTATATTCTTGTACATAGGAGCAGTATTATAGTAGTTATATTCTTGTACATAGGAGCAGTATTATAGTAGTTATATTCTTGTACATAGGAGCAGTATTATAGTAGTTATATTCTTGTACATAGGGGCAGTATTATAGTAGTTATATTCTTGTACATAGGAGCAGTATTATAGTAGTTATATTCTTGTACATAGGAGCAGTATTATAGTAGTTATATTCTTGTACATAGGAGCAGTATTATAGTAGTTATATTCTTGTACATAGGGGCAGTATTATAGTAGTTATATTCTTGTACATAGGAGCAGTATTATAGTAGTTATATTCTTGTACATAGGAGCAGTATTATAGTAGTTATATTCTTGTACATAGGAGCAGTATTATAGTAGTTATATTCTTGTACATAGGGGCAGTATTATAGTAGTTATATTCTTGTACATAGGAGCAGTATTATAGTAGTTATATTCTTGTACATAGGGGGCAGTATTATAGTAGTTATATTCTTGTACATAGGGGCAGTATTATAGTTGTTATATTCTTGTACATAGGGGCAGTATTATAGTAGTTATATTCTTGTACATAGGGGCAGTATTATAGTAGTTATATTCTTGTACATAGGGGCAGTATTATAGTAGTTATATTCTTCTACATAGGAGCAGTATTATAGTAGTTATATTCTTGTACATAGGAGCAGTATTATAGTAGTTATATTCTTGTACATAGGAGCAGTATTATAGTAGTTATATTCTTGTACATAGGGGCAGTATTATAGTAGTTATATTCTTGTACATAGGAGCAGTATTATAGTAGTTATATTCTTGTACATAGGAGCAGTATTATAGTAGTTATATTCTTGTACATAGGAGCAGTATTATAGTAGTTATATTCTTGTACATAGGGGCAGTATTATAGTAGTTATATTCTTGTACATAGGAGCAGTATTATAGTAGTTATATTCTTGTACATAGGAGCAGTATTATAGTAGTTATATTTTTGTATATAGGGGGTAGTATTATAGTAGCTATATTCTTGTACATAGGAGCAGTATTATAGTAGTTATATTCTTGTATATAGGAGCAGTATCATAGTAGTTATATTCTTGTACATAGGGAGCAGTAT
Source organism: Phyllobates terribilis (assembly GCF_046119375.1). Taxonomy (NCBI): domain Eukaryota; kingdom Metazoa; phylum Chordata; class Amphibia; order Anura; family Dendrobatidae; genus Phyllobates; species Phyllobates terribilis. The sequence goes on from NW_027362770.1 coordinate 168,811,248, forward strand.
TATAGTAGTTATATTCTTTTACATAGGAGCAGTATTATAGTAGTTATATTCTTGTACATAGGAGCAGTATTATAGTAGTTATATTTTTGTACATAGGGGGTAGTATTATAGTAGCTATATTCTTTTACATAGGAGCAGTATTATAGTAGTTATATTCTTGTACATAGGAGCAGTATTATAGTAGTTATATTTTTGTACATAGGGGGTAGTATTATAGTAGCTATATTCTTGTACATAGGAGCAGTATTTTAGTAGTTATATTCTTGTACATAAGGGCAGTATTATAGTAGTTATATTCTTGTACATAAGGGGTAGTATTATCGTAGTTATATTCTTGTACATATGAGCAGTATTTTAGTAGTTATATTCTTGCACATAAGGGCAGTATTATAGTAGTTATATTCTTGTATATAGGAGCAGTATCATAGTAGTTATATTCTTGTACATGGGAAGCAGTATTATAGTAGTTATATTCTTTTACATAGGAGCAGTATTATAGTAGTTATATTCTTGTACATAGGAGGCAGTATTATAGTAGTTACACTCTTGTACATAGGAGCAGTATTATAGTAGTTATATTCTTGTATATAGGAGCAGTATCATAGTAGTTATATTCTTGTACATAGGGAGCAGTATTATAGTAGTTATATTCTTTTACATAGGAGCAGTATTATAGTAGTTATATTCTTGTACATAGGAGCAGTATTATAGTAGTTATATTTTTGTACATAGGGGGTAGTATTATATTAGCTATATTCTTGTACATAGGAGCAGTATTTTAGTAGTTATATTCTTGTACATAAGGGCAGTATTATAGTAGTTATATTCTTTTACATAGGGGTTAGTATTATCGTAGTTATATTCTTGTACATATGAGCAGTATTTTAGTAGTTATATTCTTGTACATAGGGGCAGTATTATAGTAGTTATATTCTTGTACATAGGGGGCAGCATTATAGTAGTTATATTCTTGCACATAAGGGCAGTATTATAGTAGTTATATTCTTGTATATAGGAGCAGTATCATAGTAGTTATATTCTTGTACATAGGGAGCAGTGTTATGGTAGTTATATTCTTTTACATAGGAGCAGTATTATAGTAGTTATATTCTTGTATATAGGAGCAGTATTATAGTAGTTATATTTTTGTACATAGAGGCAGTATTATAGTAGTTATATTCTTGTACATAGGGGCAGTATTATAGTAGTTATATTCTTGTACATAGGAGCAGTATTATAGCAGTTATATTCTTGTACATAGGGGCAGTATTATAGTAGTTATATTCTTGTACATAGGAGCAGTATTATAGCAGTTATATTCTTGTACATAGGGAGCAGTATTATGGTAGTTATATTCTTTTACATAGGAGCAGTATTATAGTAGTTATATTCTTGTATATAGGAGCAGTATTATAGTAGTTATATTTTTGTACATAGAGGCAGTATTATAGTAGTTATATTCTTGTACATAGGGGCAGTATTATAGTAGTTATATTCTTGTACATAGGGGCAGTATTATAGTAGTTATATTCTTGTACATAGGAGCAGTATTATAGTAGTTATATTCTTGTACATAGGAGCAGTATTTTAGTAGCTATATTATTGTACATAGGGGCAGTATTATAGTAGTTATATTCTTGTACATAGGGGCAGTATTATAGTTGTTATATTCTTGTACATAGGGGCAGTATTATAGTAGTTATATTCTTGTACATAGGGGTGGTTGTATTATAGTAGTTATATTCTTGTACATAGGGGGCAGTATTATAGTAGTTATATTCTTGTACATAGTAGCAGCATTATAGTAGTTATATTCTTGTCCATAGGGGCAGTATTATAGTAGTTATATTCTTGTGCATAGGGGCAGTATTATAGTAGTTATATTCTTGTACATATGGGGCAGTATTATAGTAGTTATATTCTTGTACATAGGGGGCAGTATTATAGTAGTTATATTCTTGTACATAGGGGCAGTATTATAGTTGTTATATTCTTGTACATAGGGGCAGTATTATAGTAGTTATATTCTTGTACATAGGGGCAGTATTATAGTAGTTATATTCTTGTACATAGGGGCAGTATTATAGTAGTTATATTCTTGTACATAGGAGCAGTATTATAGTAGTTATATTCTTGTACATAGGAGCAGTATTATAGTAGTTATATTCTTGCACATAGGAGCAGTATTATAGTAGTTATATTCTTGTACATAGGGGCAGTATTATAGTAGTTATATTCTTGTACATAGGAGCAGTATTATAGTAGTTATATTCTTGTACATAGGAGCAGTATTATAGTAGTTATATTCTTGTACATAGGAGCAGTATTATAGTAGTTATATTCTTGTACATAGGGGCAGTATTATAGTAGTTATATTCTTGTACATAGGAGCAGTATTATAGTAGTTATATTCTTGTACATAGGAGCAGTATTATAGTAGTTATATTCTTGTACATAGGAGCAGTATTATAGTAGTTATATTCTTGTACATAGGAGCAGTATTATAGTAGTTATATTCTTGTACATAGGAGCAGTATTATAGTAGTTATATTCTTGTACATAGGGGCAGTATTATAGTAGTTATATTCTTGTACATAGGAGCAGTATTATAGTAGTTATATTCTTGTACATAGGGGGCAGTATTATAGTAGTTATATTCTTGTACATAGGGGCAGTATTATAGTTGTTATATTCTTGTACATAGGGGCAGTATTATAGTAGTTATATTCTTGTACATAGGGGCAGTATTATAGTAGTTATATTTTTGTACATAGGGGCAGTATTATAGTAGTTATATTCTTCTACATAGGAGCAGTATTATAGTAGTTATATTCTTGTACATAGGAGCAGTATTATAGTAGTTATATTCTTGTACATAGGAGCAGTATTATAGTAGTTATATTCTTGTACATAGGGGCAGTATTATAGTAGTTATATTCTTGTACATAGGAGCAGTATTATAGTAGTTATATTCTTGTACATAGGAGCAGTATTATAGTAGTTATATTCTTGTACATAGGAGCAGTATTATAGTAGTTATATTCTTGTACATAGGGGCAGTATTATAGTAGTTATATTCTTGTACATAGGAGCAGTATTATAGCAGTTATATTCTTGCACATAAGGGCAGTGTTATAGCACTAATACAGCTCAGAGATTACATAACTAGACACAATTCCAGCTTCAGACTGTGGGAAAAGCTGGATGACCACATATGACTCATATTTTTCGTATTTAAGAAGGAAATGTTCTTACATGGGCAACGTGAATTCTCCTACCGTCTTGGTTCGGGCTTACGCGGAGGCGCTGAGTGATCGTCTGCTTCTTCTGTGGCAGAGACGACTCCTCTTCCAGCTGGTTCGCTGCCAGATTGACAACACATTGACTTCTGGAAGTGTGAAGTTTATGATAACATGTTATTTTAATTATATTTTATTTTTTTCCCGTTTAATCATTACCATCCTGTGATTCCTGACACAGCCCCATAAGTGCCATCTACCCAAAGATTGAAGAAATATTATTTTATTTTATACTACCCGTTTCCTGTGCCAAATTAAAGCTACTGACCTTCTGTGAGAAGAGTTTTCCTCTGCCCCTAAGTTAACACTTCTTGCTCTAGGTCTCTCTGCTTTATTGATAAAGGGGGCTTACAGCAACCAATCAAAATCGAGTGTATTTTCTTTTAATTCAAGTAGTAAAATGCATCGCATACAATTGCTACAAAATTCAGAAAATGACACAGGCCAGGAAGTGTTGTCATGGGGTAAAAAAAAGCTAACTTTAATCATTCATCACCCACCCGTGTCATGTGACCTGTGTCAGGGGGTTATTTATGATACCCTACTTCAATTCCTTTCATCACTAAGTCAAGGGTACCCATAATGCATTGCGAATGTTCACTGCAATGCATTATGGGTATTGTTTGACTTAGTGATCAAAGGGGTTGAAGAGTTATTCTCAACTTGGCATGCATCATCTCTCCACATGCGCTATCTCCGGCAGTCCTATAAATAAAGAATGGCAAGGTGGTACTCCTTCCATTTTGGTGAGTCATTTCAGAACCCCATTGGGGGTCCCAGTGGTCGGACCCCCCCCCCCCCCCCGTAATCACTTGAATCTGCCCGTGATTAGATGATTACTTACCAATTTGGCAATAGGTCTCTAAGGGCTTACCGGGAGAAGTGGATCTACTAAGTGTCACGGATGTGTCAGACAGTTGCCCTGCAGTTGGTTGCAGAAGATCTCTCCGTTTGGCATTTCAGACGCCTTCTTAGATCTGTATCACTCTAGGACCCAGTGGCTACCTCCCTCCTGCTAATTGATACCCACGCCTGGGTGTTTAAATACTTTCTGTTTGCTACAGGGAGGTGCCGGTGATATTCACATGTTCCCTTGTGAAGGCTAGTAGCTATTTCAGTCTGCTTACTTCCTCCCTGGTGCCTAGGAGGACGTTTGGTGTAATTTCTCTGAAGTCGGCTCAAGCTAAGTTACTTTTTCCCCGTGTTTGTCTCCCTTTTTGTCTTTAGTTGTTAGTGGGGACTGACTAGGGCTCATCTCCCCCTTCCAAATCCAGGGTCAAGCTCTAGGGAAATACAGGGTTTAGGTTTCTGTGCGTCGAATGGTGAGGAACCAATATAGGGATGATAGGGGAGACAGGGTGATATCAGATCAGCCTAGGAGGTCTCCACTCCTCCTTTCTCTAGTGTCTTTGCTCCCTTTCCCTCTTCACTTCGTGTTGTACTTAGTCTTTCCTACACCTTGCGTGACACTAAGCTTCTGGTCTTGGTGGGCACATGGACCTCAGGCATTGGAGCAGCTTCCAGAAGACACATTGAATTGTGGGGACTGGGACTAACCGGAAACTCAGGAGCAGACGAACAACAGGGATGAATGTGGGTTGAAAGAAAGCAATAGAAATAACGGAGAACCCCAAACAAGGAGTCAAGAGTCTCAATCCCAAGACACAGGTGTGTCTCAATGGGCCTTAAAAGGGCAACCTGCAAAACCCGACGTGGAGCACAAGAGATGGCAGCGGATCCAGGAGAAGAGAACAGAGCCTGGGATACACAGGACAGATGCATAATAAACCCTTTTACTTCGAATGTAGAAATCAGAATGCTTTTAATGTAGATTTTGTAAATTTCGGTTCACCTTTCAGGTAAGATTTCAGGGGGGAGTTATAGAGAGGCATGAATCAGACACTAAGAACTACATTTTGTACTTACATTACATGGCCATTGATTTTTTTTTCAGTGGCAGTTGTGTAATACTTCATTTCCCCTCCGGGAGTGCTGCAGAGAAATCAAACACATGCTGCCAGGATTAATTGATGGGATTGATACAATTCGCTTTTTCTTCTCTATGTTAACCTGATCCTGAATAATGAATCCTTTGAGAAGAGTCATGCACGTCTGTAAAGGCTGCAAGCTGTCCCCTCGTCGGCATTGAATAGAAACCACTGAGTCACTTTACCGCCCACACAAGACTTTCAAAAAATAAGAAAAAAAAGGAACAATTTTGTGATTCAGGATTCCCCGTCCCCCAGAACACAGACGTCAGTGATTTTCTTCCTTTCTGCAGTCATCAGGCCTGTTCTTCTGCCTCCTACACAAACCCCCTGTGTTCTGTTACACAATGTGTCAGAAGGGAACAGACTGTGAATGAAGTCATCCAGACGAGTTCCTGAATATATCACAGTTTACTTCCTCTCTTCTTCCATTTCAGCAGTTTATTCCCGGAGGAATCATTCAGGCCCGGTGTATCTAGATCTCAGCACTCTGTGTGCTTCACCCTACATAGCCGAAAACATCATTGTCATTTATAATCAACATCACCCACGGCAGGAAACGCGGCAGCACCCACTAGGTGTGCCCAAAAAATAATGCTGCCTAATTCCCTGTATTGGTTGAGTAATATTTGTAGAGTGGTGATGTCACTCCTGTAGAGTGGTGATGTCACTCCTATAGACAGGTGATGTCACTCCTATAGACAGGTGATGTCACTCCTGTAGAGTGGTGATGTCACTCCTGTAGAGTGGTGATGTCACTCCTATAGACAGGTGATGTCACTCCTATAGACAGGTGATATCACTCCTGTAGAGAGGTGATATCACTCCTGTAGAGTGGTGATGTCACTCCTATAGACAGGTGATGTCACTCCTGTAGAGTGGTGATGTCACTCCTATAGACAGGTGATGTCACTCCTGTAGGGGGTGATGTTACTCGTGTAGAGTGGTGATGTCACTCCTATAGACAGGTGATGTCACTCCTGTAGAGTGGTGATGTCACTCCTATAGACAGGTGATGTCACTCCTATAGAGTGGTGATGTCACTCCTGTAGAGAGGTGATGTCACTCGTGTAGAGTGGTGATGTCACTCCTATAGACAGGTGATGTCACTCCTGTAGAGTGGTGATGTCACTCCTATAGACAGGTGACGTCACTCCTGTAGACAGGTGATGTCACTCCTGTAGAGTGGTGATGTCACTCCTGTAGAGAGGTGATGTCACTCCTGTAGAGTGGTGATGTCACTCCTATAGACAGGTGATGTCACTCCTGTAGAGTGGTGATGTCACTCCTATAGACAGGTGATGTCACTCCTGTAGGGGGTGATGTTACTCGTGTAGAGTGGTGATGTCACTCCTATAGACAGGTGATGTCACTCCTGTAGAGTGGTGATGTCACTCCTATAGACAGGTGATGTCACTCCTATAGAGTGGTGATGTCACTCCTGTAGAGAGGTGATGTCACTCGTGTAGAGTGGTGATGTCACTCCTATAGACAGGTGATGTCACTCCTGTAGAGTGGTGATGTCACTCCTATAGACAGGTGATGTCACTCCTGTAGGGGGTGATGTTACTCGTGTAGAGTGGTGATGTCACTCCTATAGACAGGTGATGTCACTCCTGTAGAGTGGTGATGTCACTCCTATAGACAGGTGCTGTCACTCCTGTAGAGTGGTGATGTCACTCCTGTAGAGAGGTGATGTCACTCCTGTAGAGTGGTGATGTCACTCCTATAGACAGGTGATGTCACTCCTGTAGAGTGGTGATGTCACTCCTGTAGAGAGGTGATGTCACTCCTGTAGAGTGGTGATGTCACTCCTATAGACAGGTGATGTCACTCCTATAGACAGGTGATGTCACTCCTGTAGAGTGGTGATGTCACTCCTGTAGAGTGGTGATGTCACTCCTATAGACAGGTGATGTCACTCCTATAGACAGGTGATGTCACTCCTGTAGAGTGGTGATGTCACTCCTATAGACAGGTGATGTCACTCCTGTAGAGTGGTGATGTCACTCCTATAGACAGGTGATGTCACTCCTGTAGGGGGTGATGTTACTCGTGTAGAGTGGTGATGTCACTCCTATAGACAGGTGATGTCACTCCTGTAGAGTAGTGATGTCACTCCTATAGACAGGTGATGTCACTCCTATAGAGTGGTGATGTCACTCCTGTAGAGAGGTGATGTCACTCGTGTAGAGTGGTGATGTCACTCCTATAGACAGGTGATGTCACTCCTGTAGAGTGGTGATGTCACTCCTATAGACAGGTGATGTCACTCCTGTAGAGTGGTGATGTCACTCCTGTAGAGAGGTGATGTCACTCCTGTAGAGTGGTGATGTCACTCCTATAGACAGGTGATGTCACTCCTGTAGAGTGGTGATGTCACTCCTGTAGAGAGGTGATGTCACTCCTGTAGAGTGGTGATGTCACTCCTATAGACAGGTGATGTCACTCCTGTAGACAGGTGATGTCACCCCTGTAGACAGGTGATGTCACTCCTGTAGAGTGGTGATGTCACTCCTATAGAGTGGTGATGTCACTCCTGTAGACAGGTGATGTCACTCCTGTAGAGTGGTGATGTCACTCCTGTAGAGAGGTGATGTCACTCCTGTAGAGTTGTGATGTCACTCCTGTAGACAGGTGATGTCACTCCTGTAGAGTGGTGATGTCACTCCTGTAGGGGGTGATGTTACTCTTGTAGAGTGGTGATGTCACTCCTGTAGAGTAGTGATGTCACTCCTGTAGAGTGGTGATGTCACTCCTATAGACAGGTGATGTCACTCCTATAGAGTGGTGATGTCACTCCTGTAGAGAGGTGATGTCACTCCTATAGAGTGGTGATGTCACTACTGTAGAGTGGTGATGTCACTCCTATAGAGTGGTGATGTCACTCCTGTAGAGAGGTGATGTCATTCCTATAGAGTGGTGATGTCACTCCTGTACAGTGGTGATGTCACTCCTGTAGAGTGGTGATGCCACTCCTGTACAGTGGTGATGTCACTCCTGTAGAGAGGTGATGTCACTCCTGTAGAGAGGTGATATCACTCCTGTAGAGAGGTGATGTCACTCCTGTAGAGAGGTGATGTCACTCGTGTAGAGTGGTGATGTCACTCCTATAGACAGGTGATGTCACTCCTGTAGAGTGGTGATGTCACTCCTATAGACAGGTGATGTCACTCCTGTAGAGTGGTGATGTCACTCCTGTAGAGAGGTGATGTCACTCCTGTAGAGTGGTGATGTCACTCCTATAGACAGGTGATGTCACTCCTGTAGAGTGGTGATGTCACTCCTGTAGAGAGGTGATGTCACTCCTGTAGAGTGGTGATGTCACTCCTATAGACAGGTGATGTCACTCCTGTAGACAGGTGATGTCACCCCTGTAGACAGGTGATGTCACTCCTGTAGAGTGGTGATGTCACTCCTATAGAGTGGTGATGTCACTCCTGTAGACAGGTGATGTCACTCCTGTAGAGTGGTGATGTCACTCCTGTAGAGAGGTGATGTCACTCCTGTAGAGTTGTGATGTCACTCCTGTAGACAGGTGATGTCACTCCTGTAGAGTGGTGATGTCACTCCTGTAGGGGGTGATGTTACTCTTGTAGAGTGGTGATGTCACTCCTGTAGAGTAGTGATGTCACTCCTGTAGAGTGGTGATGTCACTCCTATAGACAGGTGATGTCACTCCTATAGAGTGGTGATGTCACTCCTGTAGAGAGGTGATGTCACTCCTATAGAGTGGTGATGTCACTACTGTAGAGTGGTGATGTCACTCCTATAGAGTGGTGATGTCACTCCTGTAGAGAGGTGATGTCATTCCTATAGAGTGGTGATGTCACTCCTGTACAGTGGTGATGTCACTCCTGTAGAGTGGTGATGCCACTCCTGTACAGTGGTGATGTCACTCCTGTAGAGAGGTGATGTCACTCCTGTAGAGAGGTGATATCACTCCTGTAGAGAGGTGATGTCACTCCTGTAGAGAGGTGATGTCACTCCTGTAGGGGGTGATGTTACTCGTGTAGAGTGGTGATGTCACTCCTGTAGAGTAGTGATGTCACTCCTGTAGAGTGGTGATGTCACTCCTATAGACAGGTGATGTCACTCCTGTAGAGTGGTGATGTCACTCCTATAGAGTGGTGATGTCACTCCTGTAGAGAGGTGATGTCACTCCTGTAGAGTGGTGATGTCACTCCTATAGACAGGTGATGTCACTCCTGTAGAGAGGTGATGTCACTCCTGTAGAGTGGTGATGTCACTCCTGTAGAGTTGTGATGTCACTCCTGTAGAGTGGTGATGTCACTCCTATAGACAGGTGACGTCACTCCTGTAGACAGGTGATGTCACTCCTGTAGAGTGGTGATGTCACTCCTGTAGAGAGGTGATGTCACTCCTGTAGAGTTGTGATGTCACTCCTGTAGACAGGTGATGTCACTCCTGTAGAGTGGTGATGTCACTCCTGTAGGGGGTGATGTTACTCTTGTAGAGTGGTGATGTCACTCTTGTAGAGTGGTGATGTCACTCCTGTAGAGTAGTGATGTCACTCCTGTAGAGTGGTGATGTCACTCCTATAGACAGGTGATGTCACTCCTATAGAGTGGTGATGTCACTCCTGTAGAGAGGTGATGTCACTCCTGTAGAGTGGTGATGTCACTCCTATAGAGTGGTGATGTCACTCCTATAGACAGGTGATGTCACTCCTATAGAGTGGTGATGTCACTCCTGTAGAGAGGTGATGTCACTCCTATAGAGTGGTGATGTCACTACTGTAGAGTGGTGATGTCACTCCTATAGAGTGGTGATGTCACTCCTGTAGAGAGGTGATGTCATTCCTATAAAGTGGTGATGTCACTCCTGTACAGTGGTGATGTCACTCCTGTAGAGTGGTGATGCCACTCCTGTACAGTGGTGATGTCACTCCTGTAGAGAGGTGATGTCACTCCTGTAGAGAGGTGATGTCACTCCTGTACAGTGGTGATATCACTCCTGTAGAGAGGTGATGTCACTCCTGTAGAGAGGTGATGTCACTCCTGTAGAGGGGTGATGTCACTCCTATAGAGGGGTGATGTCACTCCTGTACAGTGGTGATGTCACTCCTGTAGAGTGTGCAAATTGTCTCTTCAGAGAGGAAGAGGACTTGAACTCTAGTGCCACCTATTGGAAGTAGCAATCCTACAAGTCAATATCGACCCTTTAACGAGTCTTACCATATGACTTTGGATAAAAACCAAACCAAATTGGTGATGTCACTTCTGTAGAGTGTTGATGTCCTTCCTGTAGAGGGGTGATGTCCTTCATTTAGAGGGGTGATGTCATTCCTGTAGAGGGGTGATGTCCTTCATTTAGAGGGGTGATGTCCTTCATTTAGAGGGGTGATGTCCTTCCTGTAGAGGGGTGATGTCCTTCATTTAGAGGGGTGATATCCTTCCTGTAGAGTGTTGATGTCCTTCCTGTAGAGGGGTGATGTCCCCTCTATCTAAAGTATCTCACATCATCCTTATTGAAAAAATGACCAAGTATGCAATGGACCAGGCAACTGTTAGGTGGATTCATAACTGGCTTAGTGATCGGACTCAAAGGGTGGTTGTAAATGGCTTCACATCCAGCTGGATGAATGTCTCAAGTGGGGTACCACAGGGCTCCGTCCTGGGACCTGTATTGTTCAACATCTTTATCAATGATTTAGATGAAGGAATTGAGGGTAAACTGATTAAATTTGCTGATGACACAAAGCTAGGAGGGATAGCTAATACTAGAGAAGAGAGAGAGAGGATTCAAAAAGACCTAAATAAACTGGAGCAGTGGGCAGCAACCAACAGAATGGTTTTTAACAGGGAAAAATGCAAAGTACTACATCTGGGCAATAAAAATGAAAAAAGCATATACAGAATGGGAGGAATAGAGCTAAGCAACAGTACATGTGAAAAAGACTTAGGTATACTAATAGATCATAGACTGAGCATGAGTCAACAGTGTGATGCAGCAGCAAAAAAGGCAAATACAATTCTGGGATGTATTAACAGAAGCATACAGTCTAGATCACGTGAAGTCATTATCGGTCTTTACTCCTCTTTGGTCAGACCTCATCTGGAATACTGTGTACAGTTTTGGGCACCACATTTTAAAAAAGACATAGACAAACTGGAGCAAGTTCAGAGAAGAGCGACCAGAATGGTGACTGGTCTGCAAACCATGTCCTATGAGGAACGGTTGCAGGATTTGGGAATGTTTAGCCTGCAAAAAAGAAGACTGAGAGGAGACTTAATAGCTGTCTACAAATATGTCAAGGGCTGTCACATTGTAGAAGGATCATCTTTATTCTCATTTGCACAAGGAAAGACTAGAAGCAATGGGATGAAACTAAATGGGAGGAGACACAGATTAGATATTAGAAAAAACTTTTTGACAGTTAGGGTGATTAATGAGTGGAACAGGCGGCCACGAGAGGTGGTGAGTTCCCCTTCAATGGACGTCTTCAAACAGAGGCTGGACAGACATCTGTCTGAGATGATCTAGTGAATCCTGCTTTGAGCAGGGGGTTGGACCAGATGACCCAGGAGGTCCCTTCCAACTCTACCATTCTATGATTCTATGATTCTATGATTCATTTAGAGGGGTGATGTCCTTCATTTAGAGGGGTGATGTCCTTCCTGTAGAGGGGTGATGTCCTTCCTGTAGAGGGGTGATGTCCTTCCTGTACAGGGGTGATGTCCTTCCTGTACAGGGGTGATGTCACTCCAGTAGAGCGGTGATATATATAATATTTAGAAGGTAGTGATGTCACATCTGAAGAGGAATGATGTCATATATCTTGTAAAACATGAAGGATTATGATGTAATAATATAACTAATAATCCTGGGAGTAATGATGTCATCATTTTTGTCTTTATGAATGACATCACTCCTGCACAATGTAGCAATATTTAGAAGGTAGTGATGTCACACCTGAAGAGGAATGATGTCACATATCTTGTAAGAAATGAAGGATTATGATGTCACTCATGCACAATATAACTATTATCCAGGGAGTAATGATGTCATTGTGTTTGTCTTTATGAATGACATCATTCGTGCAGATTGTAATAATATTTATAAGGTAGTGATGTCACTCCTGGTGGATGTAATTAAAACCTGAAGAGGAATGATGTCATATAGTTAAGAAATGACCGGTAATGATGTCACTAAGTTACATAAATAGAGGGGAGGTCGTCAATATACCCCAATATTCCGACTACCCGTCTCGTCTATGACTACGCAGGGGGCTGTTGGGTTTTGCTTCGCAGCTGAACATTTTCATTGAAGTCCCCTCATGTGTTACAGCGCGGCGCGGAGGAAAGTTCTTCGTCTCTGCCCAGCAACTACACATCAAAGTCCATGTTTTTTTTTTTCTATTTGCTTCCTACACACAATATGGCATTTGTTTATCTTAGTCGAAGTTCACAGCGTCCCCGGCCGAATCCGTTTCCTGCGCGCTATCGCTTTTCTCTCCATCTTTATTTTACGGCGCAGCCTTCCCAGAATGCCGAACACTTTTTTTTTCTTACTAATTGCTCATTCATTTTCGACCGCACGTGTAATCGAGAAACTATTAATCTAAGAAATCTTTACTGGAATTCCTAATGACATCAGTCTAGAAAATGCTAAGGTCGGCACATGTTGCTTCCTTCCAAGAAGGCATTAGTGGCGGTATTAATTACTAGACGGTAGATATTTCATGCATTCTGTATCATTTAAAGGTGGAGAGGGGGCATGCATTTATGTAAATAGCTCTTTAAGAGGTTAATAATTAGGGTCATACTGGGGGTCAGAGGACAACATGTCACCACCATTATACAACTTTACCATTTTTTTATTGTCAATGTCATTTTTAGGTAAAAAATTCTATCCAGATTAATTTCTTATTTTATCTTTATAGCAGCCGGAGGTCCGTTTTTCTAAGACCCTCTGTATGGGCACATTTAAAATTAAGTTACCGACTTCCTGCAGCCACCACTAGAGGGAGCTCAAGTGCTCATCGCATACAGTCTCATTTTTTTAGTTCAATGTATGCAGTGTGCTCCCTCTAGTGGTGGCTTTAGGTAGTCAGGATTTTATCATTTAATTCTATGCCTATGCAGAGGATTTATAGCTCTGTATCAGAAAGACAAAGCTCCCATTTCCCTGAAGATATACAGTACAGACCAAAAGTTTGGACACACCTTCTCATTTAAAGATTTTTCTGTATTTTCATGACTTTGAAAATTGTACATTCACACTGAAGGCATCAAAACTATGAATTAACACATGTGGAATTATATATTGAGCATAAACGTGTGAAACAACTGAAAATATGTCTTATATTCTAAGTTCTTCAAAGTAGCCACCTTTTGCTTTGATGACTGCTTTGCACACTCTTGACATTCTTTTGATGAGCTTCAAGAGGTAGTCACCGGAAATGGTCTTCCAACAATCTTGAAGGAGTTCCCAGAGATGCCTAGCACTTGTTGGCCCTTTTGCCTTCACTCTGCGGTCCAGCTCACCCCAAACCATCTCGATTGGGTTCAGGTCTGGTGACTGTGGAGGCCAGGTCATTTGGCGTAGCACCCCATCACTCTCCTTCTTGGCCAAATAGCCCTAACACAGCCTGGAGGTGTGTTTGGGGTCATTGTCCTGTTGAAAAATAAATTATGGTCCAACTAAACGCAAACCGGATGAAATAGCATGCCGCTGCAAGATGCTGTGGTAGCCATGCTGGTTCAGTATGCCTTCAATTTTGAATAAATCCCCAACAGTGTCACCAGCCAAGCACCCCCACACCATCACACCTCCTCCTCCATGCTTCATGGCGGGAACCAGGCATGTAGAGTCTATCCGTTCACCTTTTTTGCGTCGCACAAAGACACGGTGGTTGGAACCAAAGATCTCAAATTTGGACTCATCAGACAAAAGCACAGATTTCCACTGGTCTAATGTCCATTCCTTGTGTTCTTTAGCCCAAACAAGTCTCTTCTGCTTGTTGCCTGTCCTTAGCAGTGGTTTCCTAGCAGCTATTTTACCATGAAGGCCTGCTGCACAAAGTCTCCTCTTAACAGTTGTTGTAGAGATGTGTCTGCTGCTAGAACTCTGTGTGGCATGGACCTGGTCTCTAATCTGAGATGCTGTTAACCTGTGATTTCTGAGGCTGGTGACTCGGATAAACTTATCCTCAGAAGCAGAGGTGACTCTTGGTCTTCCTTTCCTGGGGCGGTCCTCATGTAATCCAGTTTCTTTGTAGCGCTTGATGGTTTATGCAACTGCACTTGGGGACACATTCAAAGTTTACCCAATTTTTCGGACTGACTGACCTTCATTTCTTAAAGTAATGATGGCCACTCGTTTTTCTTTACTTAGCTGTTTTTTTCTTGCCATAATACAAATTCTAACAGTCTATTCAGTAGGACTATCAGCTGTCTATCCACCTGACTTCTGCACAACATAACTGATGGTCCCAACCCCATTTATAAGGCAAGAAATCCCACTTATTAAACCTGACAGGGCACACCTGTGAAGTGAAGACCATTTCCGGTGACTACCTCTTGAAGCTCATCAAGAGAATGCCAAGAGTGTGCAAAGAAGTCATCAAAGCAAAAGGTGGCTACTTTGAAGAACCTAGAATATAAGATATATTTTCAGTTGTTTCACACTTTTTTGTTAAGTATATAATTCCACATGTGTTAATTCATAGTTTTGATGCCTTCAGTGTGAATGTACAATTTTCAAAGTCATGAAAATACAGAAAAATCTTTAAATGAGAAGGTGTGTCCAAACTTTTGGTCTGTACTGTATAAGTATTACATATTTTGTCGCATTTTCTGCTTTCTGGACAGTTTAACAAAAAAATCTTGAACAAATACATGAAAGATAACAGCCAAGGTAAAGGACATGTCTGAAAGTACTGAGCAGTGTGGGGTACCATTACTTAACTAGCATGGGGTTCCCCCTTATTTGGGGGTTTTCTTTTAGAAACAGCGCGCACCACCTGACCTTGAAGGTGTTATTCAGGATTTAAAAATCATGGCTGTTTTTTTTTTTTTTGTTTAGAAACAGCGCCACACCTGTCCATGGTTGGGTCTGGTAATGAAACTGCAATACCACATGCAACCTGTTGATAGGAGAGGCGCTGTTTTGAGACGTTTTTCTAATCGGGGCTAAAGGAGAGCAATTGGTAGGGAGAATGGAGTGCAATGGTAGATTAAACAAAAATTTTTGAAAAATTTCCAAAAATGTATCTATGGAAAAACAGCCGATTGTACATTTAACGCCGAGGTTCCTGACAATGTGTGAGCTCTCGAGGAAATCTGATACGAGTCCCAGCGGGTGTCATTTTTCTTTCTCTCGAGTGAATTGTTCTTTTTGAATTTCCATGTAAAAATTCTCCCCGGATGATCGGTGCAGGTGTGGAAGGTTTTGTGTTTTGCAAATCTCTATAGACCCCCTCCTTCCCCTTTCAAAGCTCCTTGCTGAGCACATTCCCTGTCAAGAGGTCTCAGTGCTCATATCTCAGCTCTCAGGGCGGAGGGGAGACGGGCGAGAGGCTTACACGCCGTGATGGGAAACGCTTCGGAATCCTAAAGGGCGCATTAAAAATGTATTGTTTGCAGCGGAGCGGAGGCTGCACATTAACATACATGTCAGAGATTCTGGTAGAACAACATCTGATGGGAGAGAGAAAAAAACACAAACCCAATTACAGGATGACATTTCTACATAAATCTCTGTAGGAGCTGGAAATGCGCGGAAACAATGGTGATAGGGCCAACGAGAAGTAATCCTGTCACATCTATCTACAACACATCTACCGATAGATCACTATTACTCTACATTATTCTGCTTTACATAAATTGGGACATGGAAAAGGAGGAAAAAAATCTTATTTATCTATCTATTATCTATCTATTATCTATCCTTCTAGTTAGATCAGGGGTGGGCAATTAATTTTCGCGAGAGACTGTTGTGGAGGCCGAACCAATAGGCTGATATTAATTCTGCTCACTATGAATATTAACGTATTAATTATAATTATTATTTTATATTAATATTAATTGTATCACTTAATAGTGAGCAGAATTAAGTATGCTGACATCCCCTATATACAGTATGAGCATGCATACAGCTTCCTATATACAGTATGGGCCCCACATATCCAACTATATACAGTATATACAGTATGAGCCTTCACATAGCCCCCTATATATAGTATGAGCCCCACAGCCCCCTATATAGAGTATGAGCCCCCACACAGTCCCCTATACACAGTATGAGCCCTTATATACAGTATAAGTCCACACACGGCCCCTATATACAGTATGAGCCATCACACAGCCCCCTATATACTGTATGAGCCTGCACACAGCCCCTCTATATACAGTATGAGTCCACACACAGCCCCCTATATACAGTATGAGCCCCCACACAGACCCCCTATATTCAGTATGAACCCCAAAACAGCACCCCCTTTATACAGTATGAGCCCTCACATAGCCTCCTATATAAAGTATGATCCCTCACATAGCCCCTATATACAGTATGAGCCACAACAGCCCCCTATATACAGTATAAGACCACACATAGCCCCTCTATATACAGTATAAGTCCACACACAACCCCTATATACAGTATGAGCCCTCACACAGTTCCCTATATACAGTTTGAGCCCTCACACAGCCCCCAATATACAGTATAAACCCCCATACAGCACCCCCTTTACACAGTATGAGCCCTCACACCCCTCTATGTATAGTATGAACCCCCACAGCCCCATATACAGTATGAACCCTCATACAGTCTCCCTATACACAGTATGACCCGCTATATACAGTATCAACCCCCATACAGTCCCCTATATGCAGCATGAGCCCGCACAGCCTCTATATACAGTATGAGCCCTCGCATAGCCCCCTATATACAGTATGAGCCCCCATAGCCCCTTATATACAGTGTGAGACCCCACACAGTCCCCTATACACAGTATGAGTCCTTACAGACCCTAATTTACAGAATGAGTCACCACACAGTCAACTTATACACAGTATGAGCCTGCAAAGCCCCCTATATATAGTATATGGCTTGTATAAACCTGCACACAGCCCCTTAATATACAGTATAAGTCCACACACAGCCCCCTATATACAGTATGAGCCCCCTCACAGACCCTCTATTTTCAGTATGAAACCCCACACAGCATCCCCTTTATACAGTATGAGCCCTCACATAGCCTCCTATATACAGTACTAGATGGTGGCCCGATTCTAATGCATCGGGTATTCTAGAATATGTATGCGACCAACCGGGCGCAATCAGCAAAACGGTGTTTAAATTTGCCGGCAATATCGGTGATTGGTCACGGGTGGCGGCCGCGACCGATCAGCGAACTGTGTTAGTGAGGACCGGAGAGCTTGTTTAAATTTGGCGATAAAATCGACCAAAATCTCGCTGATTGGTCTCGGTGGCCGGCCGCGATTAATCAGCAGAGCGGCATTTAAGTTTGCCGGACATCTCGCTGATTGGTCGCGGCCGGCCACCGCGACCAATCAGCAGAGCGGCGTTTAAATTTGCCGCCCTTCTCGCTGATTGGTCGCGGCCGGCCACCGTGACCAATGAGCAGAGCGGCGTTTAAATTTGTCGGCCATCTCGCTGATTGGTCGCGGCCAGCCACCGCGACCAATCAGGAGAGCGGCGTTTAAATTTGCCGCCCATCTCGCTGATTGGTCACGGTCGGCCACCGCGACCAATCAGCAGAGCGGCATTTAAATTTGCCGGCGATATCGCTGATTGGTCGCGGTGGCCGGCTGCGACCAATCAGCGGAGCGGCGTTTAAATTTGCTGCCCATCTCGCTGATTGGTCGCGGTGGCCGGCCGCGATTAATCAGCAGAGCGTCATTTAAGTTTGCCGAACATCTCGCTGATTGGTCGCGGTGGCCGGCCGCGACCAATCAGCAGAGTGGCGTTTAAATTTGCCGCCCATCTAGCTGATTGGTCGCGGCCGGCCACCGCGACCAATCAGCACAGCGGCGTTTAAATTTTCCGCCAATCTCGCTGATTAGTTGCGGTGGCCGGCCGCGATTAATCAGCAGAGCGGCATTTAAATTTGCCGGCCCTCTCGCTGATTGGTCGCTGTGGCCGGCTGCGACCAATCAGCAGAGAGGCGTTTAAATTTGCCGCCCATCTCGCTGATTGGTCGCGGTAGCCGGCCACGACCAATCAGCAGAGCGGCGTTTAAATTTGCCGCCCATCTCGTTCATTGGTCGCGGCCGGCCACCGCGACCAATCAGCAGAGCGTTGTTTAAATTTGGCGCCAATCTCGCAGATTGGACGCGTCTGGCGTACGCGACCAATCAGCAGAGCGTTGTTTAAATTTGGCGCCAAGCTCACTGATTGGTCGCGGCCGGCCACCGCGACCAATCAGCAGAGCGTTGTTTAAATTTGGCGCCAATCTCGCAGATTGGACGCGTCTGGCGTACGCGACCAATCAGCAGAGCATTGTTTAAATTTGGCGCCAAGCTCGCTGATTGGTCGCGGCTGGCGTCCGCGACCAATTAGCACAGCAGTGTTTAAATGTGGCGTCAAAATTGGTGATTGGTCGCGGCCGCTATTTAAATGTGGCGCCCAAATCGGTGATTGGTCGCGGGCAGCGGCCGCGACCAATCAGCAGAGCGGTCTTTAACTTTAGCGCCAAGATCACTGATTGGTCGCGTGCGGAGAGCGCGACCAATCAGCGAATCGTATTAGTGAGGACCGGGGAGCGCCGCTGCCTGTACCGCTACTTCCGCTGCGAGAAGCCGGGACATGAGCGACTGCTCGCAGCAGAAGTATCCCGACCCGCAGCGCCGCTCCCCGGTCCTCCCTTCACACCCTAGCCGCTGATGCCCCCACAGTATCTGCATGGTGTTACAAAGGTCCGGACATTTGTGTTAAAAATCGCTGATTGGTCGCTGGCGCTGCCCGCGACCAATCACCGATTTGGGGGCCAAATTTAAATATCGGCCGCGACCAATCACCGATCTTGGCTCCACATTTAAACACCGCTGTGCTGATTGGTCGCCGACGCTGGCCGCGACCAATCACCAATTTTGGCGCCACATTTAAATAGCGTCCGCGACCAATCAGCACAGCGGTGTTTAAATGTGGAGCCAAGATCGGTATA
This sequence comes from Phyllobates terribilis, assembly GCF_046119375.1. Classification (NCBI taxonomy): domain Eukaryota; kingdom Metazoa; phylum Chordata; class Amphibia; order Anura; family Dendrobatidae; genus Phyllobates; species Phyllobates terribilis. Next base: position 168,830,687 of record NW_027362770.1, read on the forward strand.
GGGGCCGCAGAATTCGATGGAGATGATAAGATGGCGGAGAAGGCTGGAAATTTTGATCCCCCATCGATCACACATTGATTGATATCTTAAGGATAGGTCATCGATGCATATTCCTGGGAAACTTCCCGAATTGGAGGCAAGTTAACTTATGGGCTGGAGGTGTACTAAAACTTTAAGAAACACCCGTCTAGTGAAGAGATATAGGTGAAGTCAGGATCTCAGAGGCCGTGACCACATAAGATTCTCTGATATGGAAACTGTTTTTTTTTGTGAGTTTAACGGTTGGACAAGAAAATCCGGCCCGGCCTGTTTCTCCTCCCACTTCCACATTGAGTGAAAATCAATGAGGGGTGAACAGAAATCGCCATTCTATATGTTGGACTTCAAGATATAACTGATCTGTGTATTCTTTCCAGCAGTGTTGCTTAGCAACAGCGGAATCTTCGCACTCGGTGACCACCCTGCAGTTCTCCTTCCTGTGTGTTCTGCTCTGGTCTCCTCCTTAGGTCAGTACAGAAGATACCCGGGCCGCAGCTGGAGAAAATCCATACAGGGGTATCTAATAGTGAGGGGCCGACCCAGGACCCCAACCCCGTACCAGAGGAGTGGTGACCACTGTGATAATTGCACAGCTGAGCGGCAAAAGGGTTAATCATAAGTGACTCATGTCAGACGTTGGATATCTATCTATCATCTATCTATTATCTATCATCTATTATCTATCTATTATCTATCATCTATTTATTATCTATCTATCATCTATTATCTATCTATTATCTATCATCTATTTATTATCTATCTATCATCTATTATCTATCTATTATCTATCATCTATTTATTATCTATCTATCATCTATTATCTATCATCTATCTATTATCTATCTATTATCTATCATCTATCTATCTATCATCTATCTATTATCTATCATCTATCTATTATCTATCATCTATCTATTATCTATCTATCATCTATCTATTATCTATCTATTATTTATCTATTATATTCATTATCTATTATCTATCTATTATCTATCATCTATCTATTATCTATCTATTATCTATCATCTATCTATCTATCATCTATCTATTATCTATCATCTATCTATTATCTATCATCTATCTATTATCTATCTATCATCTATCTATTATCTATCTATTATTTATCTATTATATTCATTATCTATTATCTATCTATTATCTATCATCTATCTATTATCTATCTATTATCTATCATCTATCTATCTATCATCTATCTATTATCTATCATCTATCTATTATCTATCATCTATCTATTATCTATCTATCATCTATCTATTATCTATCTATTATTTATCTATTATATTCATTATCTATTATCTATCTATTATCTATCATCTATCTATCTATCATCTATCTATTATCTATCATCTATCTATTATCTATCATCTATCTATTATCTATCTATCATCTATCTATTATCTATCTATTATTTATCTATTATATTCATTATCTATTATCTATCTATTATCTATCATCTATCTATTATCTATCTATTATCTATCATCTATCTATCTATCATCTATCTATTATCTATCATCTATCTATTATCTATCATCTATCTATTATCTATCTATCATCTATCTATTATCTATCTATTATTTATCTATTATATTCATTATCTATTATCTATCTATTATCTATCATCTATCTATTATCTATCTATTATCAATCTATGCTCTGCATAATTCCCCTGCTCCTATGTATGCTGTCTGCTAATGCTCTGCTGACCCGTCTCTCTGGTACATGCTCTGCATAATTCCCCTGCTTCATCTGTCCCACTCCAATCAATATTCACATATGTTTCTTCTTTCCCCACTATATACCTTATCTGATTTTTAGAGGTGTTAAACTGCAGAGACTTGTGTCCTGGCTCTGTCTTTGATCACCCAGCCATCTCCTGTTCAAATGACCAGCTGTCAATTTATCCACAAGCCGTTCCCACAATGCCCTTCACCTGATATAGTTTAATGTGGCCTATATATTTAGACTCTCTGTAAGGGGTGCACGCGTGCTGGGGTGTGCACGCGTCTTCTTGTGCAAAGTGGCTTCGGAGAGAAGTGGCAGTTATTTCAGAGGCAGTTAGTCAGGGCAGGAGTCAGGTAACCCACACTTTGACCACTTAGTCTCTTTTAACTATGTTTCTGTTAGCTCTCACTTTTTCCTCTATAGTCCTCCACTTTCTAATAACCCCTCAAATCCCTACACCAAGTAAGAAACTCTTCATCTCTCCCTCTATTCTCCCCATTCATCTCACCTCCTCCTCCAAATTATTCCTCAGCATTCAATCCTGGATCTCCAAACACAGACAGCCACCTCATGCTCTCTCTTGCTCCCACCTGCTAACACTTTCTCTGCTCCTCCTCACTGCTGGAGATATCTCCCCAAATCCTGGTCCTCCTCGCCATATCCCCACAGTCACTTCTACCTCCTATCCACGACCTTCCTCAAACTGTCGCAACCCTTCTAACCTCATACCCATCCAACTAATACCCACCTCCTCAGCTATACTAACAGGAGCTCTATGGAACGCTCGCTCTGTCTGCAACAAACTTTCCTTCATCCACGATCTTTTCATTACAAACAAACTCTCCTTCCTCGCCATCACTGAAACCTGGCTCACCCCCTCTGACACAGCCTCCCCAGCTGCCCTTTCATATGGCGGATTCCACCTTTCCCACACCCCCCGCCCCAATGGCAAACATGGTGGAGGCGTAGGTTTCCTCCTATCGGAACTCTGCGCTTTCACCAAAATCCCACTGCCACCCTCCGTTACACTCCCCTCTTTTGAGGTGCACTGTGTGCGCATCTATTCCCCCTCCAACCTCCAACTGGCCGTCGTTTACCGACCCCCAGGGCAAGCCACCACCTTCTTAGACCATTTCACTACCTGGCTGCTTCACTTCCTTTCCACTGACATCCCCACTATCATAATGGGTGACTTCAACATCCCCATTGACACTCCCCACTCGTCTGTCTCTAAGCTCCTATCCCTCACCTCCTCCTTTGGACTCACTCAATGGTCTTCCACACCCACCCACAAAGATGGCCACACACTGGACCTCATCTTCACCCGCCTCTGTTCCCTATCGAACCTCTCTAACTCACCACTCCCTCTCTCTGACCATAACCTCCTCACATTCTCTACCCTCTCCTCTCCGGGTGCACAATCCCCACTCCACAAACTCACACACCCTCGCAGAAATCTCAAACACCTTGACCTACACTCTCTCTCTGAATCCCTCCTTCCTCTCACAGACATAAATTCCTTGCACGATGCAGACGTTGCTGCTGCTTCATATAACACCACAATAGCTGCAGCTCTAGACTCAATCGCCCCTCTCACACACACCACACCTCGCACATTCAACAGGCAACCCTGGCACACTAAACTTACCAAAGAACTGCGCCGGGCCTCCAGGGTTGCGGAGCGGAGATGGAAAAGGTCTCACTCCATCGAGCACTTCATCGCATTCAAGCAATCCCTCACTAATTTCAAGTCCGCACTCACTACAGCAAAACAAACCTACTTCTCATCTCTCATATCCTCCCTATCTCACAACCCTAAACAGCTATTTAACACTTTCAACTCTCTCCTTCGTCCCCCAGCACCTCCTCCCTCTTCTCTCATCTCAGCCGACGACTTTGCCTCATTCTTCAAACAGAAGATTGACACCATCAGACAAAACTTTGGCCTAAAGTCCACACAACCCCTCCTATCTACTCAACCATCCTCCTCCAAACCCCACTTCTCCACCATTACAGAAGGTCAAGTCTCCTCTTTACTCTCCAAATCACACCTCACCACCTGCGAACTTGACCCAATCCCATCCCACCTCATCACTAACCTCACCTCAGTCTTCATCCCAACCCTAACCCACCTCTTCAATCTATCACTAACAACCGGAGTCTTCCCCTCATGTTTCAAACATGCCGCAATCACACCCATCCTCAAAAAGCCCTCCCTTGACCCTTCCTCTCTGACCAGCTACCGCCCCATATCACTTCTCCCCTTTGCCTCAAAACTTCTAGAACAACATGTCCACCTTGAACTGTCCTCCCACCTCTCCTCCTGCTCCCTCTTCGACCGTCTACAATCTGGCTTCCGACCGCATCACTCGACTGAAACTGCCCTGACCAAAGTCACCAACGACCTACTAAATGCCAAATCCAAGCGACACTACTCCATCCTCCTCCTTCTGGACCTGTCATCTGCCTTTGACACAGTGGACCATTCCCTCTTACTCCAGATTCTCTCATCTCTTGGCATCACGGACTTGACTCTATCTTGGATCTCCTCATACTTAACAGACAGGACATTCAGCGTCTCCCACTCACGCACCACCTCCTCATCTCGCCCCCTATCTGTCGGTGTCCCCCAAGGTTCAGTTCTAGGACCCCTGCTCTTCTCCATCTACACCTTCGGCCTGGGACAGCTCATAGAGTCTCACGGCTTTCAGTATCACCTCTATGCTGACGACACACAGATCTACCTCTCTGGACCCGATATCTCCTCCCTACTAACCAGAATCCCACAATGTCTGTCCGCCATCTCATCCTTCTTCTCCGACAGGTTTCTAAAACTCAACATGGATAAAACAGAGTTCATCATCTTTCCACCCTCTCATTCACATCCCCCATCCGACCTATCCATCAACGTCAATGGCTGTTCACTCTCCCCAGTCCCACAAGCTCGATGCCTTGGGGTAACCCTGGACTCTGATCTCTCCTTCAAGCCACATATTCAAGCCCTTTCCACCTCCTGCCGACTCCAACTCAAAAACATCTCCCGGATCCGTGCATTCCTCAGCAAAGACTCTGCAAAAACACTAGTGCATGCCCTCATCATATCCCGCCTCGACTACTGCAACCTCCTGCTCCGTGGCATCCCTTCCAACACTCTTGCACCTCTCCAATCTATCCTAAACTCTGCTGCTCGACTAATCCACCTGTCCCCCCGCTATTCCCCGGCCTCTCCTCTCTGTCAATCCCTTCACTGGCTCCCTATTGCCCAGAGAATTCAGTTCAAAACTCTAACCATGGCATACAAAGCCATCCACAACCTGTCTCCCCCATACATCTGTGACCTAGTCTCCCGGTACTTACCTGCACGCAACCTCCGATCCTCACAAGATCTCCTGCTCTACTCCCCTCTTATCTCCTCCTCCCACACTCGTATACAAGATTTCTCCCGTGCTTCCCCCCTTCTCTGGAACTCTCTACCCCAACATATCAGACTCTCGCCGACCGTGGAAACCTTCAAAAGGAACCTGAAGACCCACCTCTTCCGACAAGCCTACAACCTGCAGTAAACACCACTGCACGACCAGCTCTACCCTCACCTACTGTATCCTCACCCATCCCTCGTAGACTGTGAGCCCTCGCGGGCAGGGTCCTCGCTCCTCCTGTACCAGTCGCTGACTCGTTTTGTTAAGATTATGTAAATGCTTTTGTTATGTATATCCCTATCACATGTAAAGCGCCATGGAATAAATGGCGCTATAATAATAAATAATAATAATAATAATAATAATAATCTATTATTTATCTATTATATTCATTATCTATTATCTATCTATCATCTATCTATATATCTATTATCTATCATCTATGTATCATCTATCTATTATCAATCTATCATCTATCTATTATCTATCTATTATCTATCATCTATCTATCATCTATCTATTTATTATCTATCATCTATCTATTATCTATTATCTATCTATTATCTATCTATCTATCTATCATCTATCTATTAATCGATCTATTATCTATCTATTATCTATATATCTATTTATTATCTATTATCAACTATATCTATTATCTATCTATTATCTATCATCTATCTATCTATTATCTATCTATTATCTATCATCTATTATCTATCATCTATCTATTATCTATCTATTATCTATCTATGATCTATCTATTATTTATCTATCTATTATCTATCTATCTATCTATTATCTATCATCTATTATCTATGATCTATCTATTATTTATCTATCATCTATCTATTAACTATCTATCATCTATCTATCTATCTATCATCTATCTATTATCTATCTATCATCTATCTATCTATCTATCATCTATCTATCTATTATCTATCATCTATCTATCATCTATCTATTATCTATCTATTATCTATCATCTATCTATTATCTATCTATCATCTATCTATTATCTATCTATTATCTATCATCTATCTATTATCTATCTATTATCTATCATCTATTATCTATCATCTATCTATCATCTATCTATTATCTATCTATTATCTATCTATTATCTATCTATCCTTCTATCTATCTCTGCTGTATGTAGACCGGGGCTGGTTCACGTGACGGAGCTATAAATGCCATCTGTCACCTATTGTATAGATGACATTTCTCGGCGTCCCCAGCACGATCTGCTGCACATTTGAGGATTCATCAGTCGCTCGTATCCTGAATGTCTGATAGTTCGGCATTTATTGAGGCTCAAGGACGGCGGCATAAAGGAAATTATTTTATCAATCAGATAGTCCTGGACAAATCTATCCGTATAATATCACCAGATTAAAGGAATTATTCATTCTATCCATTAATATTAGTTTAAAGGAATTGCCCATTCCATATATATTTTAATTCCAGTTTTAATGCTTTTATCCCAAACTAAAGGAGTTTTCCATTCTATCTATCCATTATTGGCGGATTAAAGGAATTTTCCATTCTTCCCATATAACGTCAGCGGATTAGACCCTTTTCTCGCCATATATTCAGCTATTCGCCACCGTTCGCCCTTCCGACCCCTTTTTTTTGGCACTTTCGGATATAACTCGTGACTTTTTCCACCTTTTTGTCTCATGTTATGACCACAAGGTGAGTATTTCTCCATTTCTCTGACACTTGTCCCTTTTCTTCCCTGGGTGACAATAATACAACAAAATGCAGAACATGAGACCCCCCTAATCGCCTCATAAATAAGGGAGGTCCGCACACTCCACACAAACAGCGCACATTAATAAAGAAGGACATGTCAGCCGCGCGACCCTGTGGCGGCACCGACCATTCTCAAAATAGGGGTGTCCTCACGAATGTGGTATAAAATAAAACATTCCAATGAAGAATTAATCACACTTTGAAGGACTAGGGATCACAAGTATGAGTTAGTAACAGTTTGGTTCTTAGGATGAATATTTCAGATTAAAATTATTACGAAAAGATAATAAAATGCTTTCCGCCTCCCCCTCTGTAATAGAATGGTTTGCTCCGTCCTTCCTCCCGCCTCACACACTGGAGGGCAGACGCCGCTGCCAGCCGGGGGACGTGCCGAACGTGAGCAACGCTCTGATTGGCTGGAGGCTTCCGGTCGTCATGGAGACGGGGACGCCAGGGCAGGGGGGGAAGTAAGGACACAGGGAGGCAGAGAGATCGAGCGGCGGCGCACAGGGCGGGGAGAGAGCGAGGGAGGCGGCTCAATGGGGGAAGTGTGGGAGAAAATGGAAACAATACATCATACAGGGAGACTTCATAAATAAAATACAAGGTGGGAAGAGGAAATTATCCTTGTAAGGAACAAACATTTTAAGAGGTTTAATAATGTGATTGATACCATATTGGGGTACATGATGATATTTCAATAATTTTCCCAAAAAAAGAATTTTGACGTTTGTCTTTACGACATTTTTTTTTTGACAGATCGGACTTTTTCCAGAGGCGCAGCTCTCAGATATTTTTGTTCTGTTTCCTTTTTCAAAGCAGAAAAGGGGCTTGATTCAAACTTTTATTTTTTTAATAGTTTTAAAAACTTTTTTTTTCGTTATACTTTATTTTTTAGTTCCCCTGGGGGAGTTGAATCTGCGATTTCTTGTACTGTATACTGCACCATTTGTGAAGCCCGAGCTGTGGCGGCTCATCGGCACCGCACGATCACATGACTTATATTAACGCTGTCGGAGATCTGATTGCTGCTCTTACCTGCAAGTGTCGTCTGTAGATCACAGCCGGCAGCTGCCCTATGTGGAGTTCGATCACACAGCCGGCACCTGCCCTGTGTGGAGTCCGATTACACAGCCGACACCTGCCCTGTGTGGAGTCCGATTACACAGCCGACACCTGCCCTGTGTGGAGTCCGATTACACAGCCGACACCTGCCCTGTGTGGAGTCTGATTACACAGCCGGCACCTGCCCTGTGTGGAGTCCGATTACACAGCCGGCACCTACCCTGTGTGGAGTGCGGTTACACAGCCAGCACCTGCCCTGTGTGGAGTCCGATTACACAGCCGGCACCTGCCCTGTGTGGAGTCCGATTACACAGCGAGCACCTGCCCTGTGTGGAGTCCGATTACACAGCCGACACCTGCCCTGTGTGGAGTACGATTACACAGCCGACACCTGCCCTGTGTGGAGTCTGATTACACAGCCGGCACCTGCCCTGTGTGGAGTCCGATTACACAGCCGGCACCTACCCTGTGTGGAGTGCGGTTACACAGCCAGCACCTGCCCTGTTTGGAGTCCGATTGCTACTCCTACCCACAGGTGTCCTCTGTATAGCACAGCCGGCACCTGTGGAGTCCGATTGCTGGTCTTACCTGCAGTTGTCTGTATAACACAGCCGGCACCTGCCCCGTGTGGAGTCCGATTGCTACTCTTACCCATAGGTGTCGTCTGTATAATACAGCTGGCACCTGCCCTGTGTGGAGTGCGATTACACAGCTGGCACCTACCCTGTGTGGAGTTAGGTTACACAGCGAGCACCTGCCCTGTGTCGAGTCCGATTACACAGCCGACACCTACCCTGTGTGGAGTGCAATCACACAGCTGGCATCTGCCCCGTGTGGAGTCCGATTGCTACTCTTACCCATAGGTGTCGTCTGTATAATACAGCTGGCACCTGCCCTGTGTGGAGTGCGATTACACAGCTGGCACCTACCCTGTGTAGAGTTAGGTTACACAGCGAGCACCTGCCCTGTGTCAAGTCCGATTACACAGTTGACACCTACCCTGTGTGGAGTGCAATCACACAGCCGGCACCTGCCCCGTGTGGAATCCGATTACACAGCCGGCACCTGCCCTGTGTGGAGTCCGATTACACAGCCGGCACCTACCCTGTGTGGAGTGCGGTTACACAGCCAGCACCTGCCCTGTTTGGAGTCCGATTGCTACTCCTACCCACAGGTGTCCTCTGTATAGCACAGCCGGCACCTGTGGAGTCCGATTGCTGGTCTTACCTGCAGTTGTCTGTATAACGCAGCCGGCACCTGTCCCGTGTGGAGTCCGATTGCTACTCTTACCCATAGGTGTCGTCTGTATAATACAGCTGGCACCTGCCCTGTGTGGAGTGCGATTACACAGCTGGCACCTACCCTGTGTGGAGTTAGGTTACACAGCGAGCACCTGCCCTGTGTCGAGTCCGATTACACAGCCGACACCTACCCTGTGTGGAGTGCAATCACACAGCCGGCACCTGCCCCGTGTGGAATCCGATTACATAGCCGGCACCTGCCCTGTGTGGAATCCGATTACACAGCCGGCACCTACCCTGTGTAGAGTGCGGTTACACAGCCAGCACCTGCCCTGTTTGGAGTCCGATTGCTACTCCTACCCACAGGTGTCCTCTGTATAACACAGCCAGCATCTGTGGAGTCCGATTGCTGGTCTTACCTGCAGTTGTCTGTATAACACAGCCGGCACCTGCCCCGTGTGGAGTCCGATTGCTACTCTTACCCATAGGTGTCGTCTGTATAATACAGCTGGCACCTGCCCTGTGTGGAGTGCGATTACACAGCTGGCACCTACCCTGTGTGGAGTTAGGTTACACAGCGAGCACCTGCCCTGTGTCGAGTCCGATTACACAGCCGACACCTACCCTGTATGGAGTGCAATCACACAGCTGGCATCTGCCCCGTGTGGAGTCCGATTGCTACTCTTACCCATAGGTGTCGTCTGTATAATACAGCTGGCACCTGCCCTGTGTGGAGTGCGATTACACAGCTGGCACCTACCCTGTGTAGAGTTAGGTTACACAGCGAGCACCTGCCCTGTGTCGAGTCCGATTACACAGCCGACACCTACCCTGTGTGGAGTGCAATCACACAGCCGGCACCTGCCCCGTGTGGAATCCGATTACATAGCCGGCACCTACCCTGTGTGGAGTGCGGTTACACAGCCAGCACCTGCCCTGTTTGGAGTCCGATTGCTACTCCTACCCACAGGTGTCCTCTGTATAACACAGCCGGCACCTGTGGAGTCCGATTGCTGGTCTTACCTGCAGTTGTCTGTATAACACAGCCGGCACCTGCCCCGTGTGGAGTCCGATTGCTACTCTTACCCATAGGTATCGTCTGTATAATACAGCTGGCACCTGTCCTGTGTGGAGTGCGATTACACAGCTGGCACCTACCCTGTGTGGAGTTAGGTTACACAGCGAGCACCTGCCCTGTGTCGAGTCCGATTACACAGCCAACACCTACCCTGTGTGGAGTGCAATCACACAGCTGGCATCTGCCCCGTGTGGAGTCCAATTGCTGCTCTTACCTGCAGGTGTTGTCTGAAAAACACATCCGGCACCTGCCCTGTGTGGAGTGCAACCACACAGCCGGCACCTGCCCCGTGTGGAGCCTGATTGCTGCTCTTATCTGTAGGTGTTGTCTGTACAACACAGTTGACGCTTGCCCCGTGTGGAGTCCAATTACACAGCCGGCATCTGCTCTGTGTCGAGTCCGATTACACAGCCGGCACCTGCTCTGTGTCGAGTCCGATTACACAGCCGGCACCTGCTCTGTGTGGAGTTCGATTGTTGCTCTTCCCTGCAGGTGTTGTCTGTATAATAGAGCCAACATCTGCCCTGTGTAGAGTCCAATTGCAGCATTTCCCCGCAGATGTCTCCGGTATAACACAGCCCGCACCTGCCCTGTGTAGAGTCCTATTGTAGCTCTTACATGCAGGTGTCGTCTCTATAACATAGCCAACGCTTACCCTGTGGGGAGTCCATTCGTTGCTGTTCCCCGTAGGGGTGTTGTCTGCATAACACAGTCGGTACCTGCCCTACCTAGAGTCCGATTGCTTCTCTTCCCCATAGGTGTCATCTGTTTAACACAACTGGCACCTGCCCCGTGTGGAGTCAGATTGCTTCTCTTCCCCGCAGATGTCGTCCGTATAACACAGACGGCACCTGCTCTGTGGGGAGTCCGATTGCTGCTCTTACCGGCAGGTGTAACCTGTATAATGCAGCCGGCACCTGCCCTGTATAGAAAGGGCACACATCCTGAACCTGCCACCCCAGCTACGCCCCCTTTCCAGGAGAATTGTCACCATTTCTGATCCCTGAATATGTGCCCAGATTCTAGGACTCCACATCAAGGCAAGGAAAACCTTGGTAGCGCTGCTTTGCAGGAGACATGCCAACTCATCGTCGTCCCTTTATCCAAGAGCCTACTGGACATTTCCCAAAGGAGTTGGCAAGTGTCCAAGAGGAATATCACTATTCCTAGTTTGTATTCTGCATTTTTCACCAGTTTTTCCCTCTGTAGGCTCCATCTCTAATTGTCATTTGTCTCTGAGCTAGTGGGTGGAAACTAATTACTGTCATGTCATCCCATAAACAGCACACACAGACATGAGGGATTCCTGCTCTCCTGTCTTTATGTAGCACATGTTCAGAGGCAGCGTTAAGGATAGTTGTACTGAGCAGTGTAGCTATGAATCCAGCTCTGGGGGTGAGATAAAACACTTGCTAGAAAGCAGCAGAACCATGGGGGGAAAAGTGGCTTATAAGCGGAGAAAGGTGGATATTTCTCTTATAATGAGCTGTGTAGCTGTGAATCCAGCTCTTTAGTGAGCTCTTTCACTCTGCTCCTCCCTCCCTTCAGAGTGAATGGTGAGTTCTGGAGCCTGGGAGGAGGAGAAGTGGCTCATAAGTGGAGAAAGGTGGATATTTCTCTTATAATGAGCTGTGAATCCAGCTCTTTAGTGTGATAAAACACTTACTAGAAAGCAACAGCTCTTTCACTCTGCTCCTCCCTCCTGCTCTTTCCATAGACTTCAATAGGCATCTGATATCTGATTCCTTGGCGAGTTGACAAGTCTGTTGGATTTTAGCACTTTTTCAGATTGAATGGTGAGTTCTTTAGCCAGGGAGGATGAGGAGACATGACTCATAAGCGGAAAAAGGTGAATATTACTCTTATAATGAGCTGTGTAGCTGTGAATCTTGCTCTTTAGTGAGCTCTTTCACTCTGCTCCTCCCTCCTGCTCTTTCCATAGACTTCAATAGGCATCTGATATCTGATCCCTTGGCGAGCGGGCAAGTCTTTCGGATTTTAGTACTTTTTCAGAGTGAATGGTGAGCACTTTAGCCAGAGAGTTTGAGGACATGTGGCTCATAAGTGGAGAAAGGTGGATATTACTCTTATAATGAGCTGTGTAGCTGTGAATCCATCTCTTTCACTCTGCTTCTCCCTTCTGCTCTTTCCATAGACTTCAATAGGCATCTGATATCTGATCCCTTGGCGAGCGGGCAAGTCTGTTGGATTTTAGCACTTTTTCAGAGTGAATGATGAGCTCTTTAGCCAGGGAGGATGAGGAGAAGTGGCTCATAAGTGGAGAAAGGTGCATATTTCTCTTATAACACATATTACAAAGCTTCTAATATTTGATGTATGCAAAAAATGAACAGGTAACTCCTTTAAAATTATGTTATTTAATAAATTTAAATAAAATACATTTAAATATTAACACTTCTATTATTACTACTAGTATTACTACTGATACTATTATGCCTTTACAATATGATACGCGGTATACTATTCATTTCTTAATCCCCCGTATTTTCTTCTCCGCGTTCATGGAGAAGGACAGTCGTGTAAACTGAGATTCCTGCCCTTAGGGTATAATCACACAGTCTGCTTGTGACTGAGAGAAAGAAAACCATTGTTCCCCTAATGGGCTGAGAGTCTCGCATCGGAAACGTGCTCGCTTTGTCAGTTACAAGTATCCTGTGTGTATGTTTACTCCATATAGCCCAGGCCTCACAAGACAACTATTAAAGGGCAACCTACTTTTAATAGATTAGAAAATTGCCCAAATAGCAATTCCCTCATATACATTGATCCTTAAAATTGCCTCCTTTAGGAGCTGGTATAATCCTAATAATATAGAAAAAATATGAGGAAATTTAGATTTCCTGCCAGTAATGACAGACTGTATCCTGAGGAAAACCCATCTATGGTCAAGCGCCTGACATTGGAATTGAGAATCTTCTGAAAAGTCCCCTTTAAACACGAGAGTGTGTTTTAAAGGGGACCTGTCACTCCTCATAAATACGTAATATTATTATCTGGTTTAAATGCCGCTGTTTTCCTGAACCCAGCGATGTTTTTCTTTTCTCCCTGCGCCTCTCCGTTCCGGAGATATGGCTCCTTCTTCCCTGTATGTAAATCTAGTCTCTTTTATTAGGCAAATGGGAGTGGACCTCAAGAAGACGCCCACTTGGATAACAAGACTAGATTTATGTACAGAAAAGAGGAGGCCATATCTCAGGAACGGAGAGGCGCAGGGAGAAAAGAAAAACATCGCCGGATTCAGGAGAACGGCGGCAATTACACCAAGTAAAAAAAAATTACATATTTATGGCAAGTGACAAACATAATAAAAAAAAACCTAAAAAATAAAATCTGATCCCTGTACATTTACTGTGAACTCAGCAACAGACCCTTTATTGTAAACCAAGGCTGGACACAGAAAAAATCTCCGACACCCGGAGACTAAACATAGACAGACTGATGTGTATACAAAAGATAGACCGAGACCCCCTCAGGTAGCCTAAACACCCCCCACACACACACTGCTTTTTTTGTGTTTTGTGTCTCTGTGCTAGAAATAATGTAGAGTACACAGTGAGATGTAAAAAAAAAAAAAAACAATATAAAGGCTACGACAATAAAAAAAAAAAAGAAAAAGTTGTTAAAAATAATTTTAGGAAGTTTCTAAGACAATTTTCTATTTGGAGAAGCCTACAAGACGTCAATTTGTGGAGCAGGCAGCACCAAGACGTCACTCAAACAGCTCCCTATATCTCAGCTTCCTAGACCCTTTTAATTATGACTGACAAGGTAGAGGGTTATTGGGGGTAATGGAGTCACGCCTGGATTTAACCAGTAGTTAAATCTAGTTAATAAGGGACCTAGGCAAGGGCACTGGTTTCCCAATCTGAGCATTTTGTTTTATCAAAGTGTCCTATCTGGACAGGCCCCTTTTATAAACCCTATGAAGGCATATTGATGTCCAGTTGCGTAGTGTGGGTTGCCAGCGCCCCATAACGCAGTAATAATGCCCTTTGAGTGTCCCTTAAAACAAATAATTCCCTCTGAGTGCCCCTTAAAACAAATAATTCCCCGAGTGCTCCTTAAAGCAAATAATTCCCCCTCAATGCCCCTTAAATTAAATAATTCCCCTTCAGTGTCCCTTAAATCAAATAATGTCCCTTCAAACAAATAATGCCCCCTCCGAGCCCCTTAAAACAAATAATGCCCCTTGAAATAAATAATGTCCGCTGAGTACCTCTTAAAATAAGTAATGTCCTCATGAGCGCCCCTTAAAACAAACAATGCCCAATCAGTACCCCTTAAATCAAATAATGCCCCCTGCGTTCTTCTTAAATGAAATAATGCCCTCTCATTGCCCCTTAAAATAAATAATGCCCCCTGAGTTCCTCTTAAATGAAATAATGCCCCTCAAAATAAATAGTGCCCCCTAAGTGCCCCTTAAATGAAATAATGCCCCACAGTGCCCCTTAGAATAAATAATGCCCCCTCAGTGCCCCTTAAATGAAATAATGCCCTCTCAGTGCCCCTTAAAAAAAATAATGTCCATCAGTGCCCCTTAAAATAAATAATGCCCCCTAAGTGCCCCTTAAATGAAATAATGTCCCCTCAGTGCCCCGTAAAATAAATAATGCCCCCTAAGTACCCCTTAAATTAAATAATGCCCCCTCAGTGCCCCATAAATGAAATATTGCCCTCTCAGTGCCCCTTAAAATAAATAATGCCCCCTCAGTGCCCTTTAAAATAAATAATGCCCCCTCAGTGCCCCATAAATGAAATATTTCCCTCTCAGTGCCCCTTCAGTCAAATAATGCTTCCTCAGGGTCGCTGGTGGTTTAATTGAATCTGATGCCAGTGGCGGACCCATTACAGGATTGTGAACCATGATGCAGATGTGAAGCTAGACACTAGTTGGTAAAGGAGTTCTCCACTTAGAACAATCCCTACTTGGCAGAAGAATCCCATGAAGATAAGCCTATCACAAGCTCTACCTCTACTGCTTCTTCCATCAATCAGCTGCGATCTGTGAGGAAACCTGGCAGTAAGTGTTCAGTTTCTCTGCAGCACCACCGCAAGGGGAAATAAGGTATTACACATGTCCATTCAAATCAATAGACTGTGTGTAATACAGGACGGGTCCTCCAGAGAGGGAGATGCTCTTTGTACAGCGGCGGAGGCGGCACAGACGCTTATCCTCCTCGTTACCTACTAAATATGAACTATTCATTCCCTTTGGGTCAGGGCCAACGAAGATTATAAATGTATTATTTCGACCTGGTTGATGCCAAAAGTACAAGGAAGGGCGCAACTCGGGTTTCAGATGTGTAGGATGTGTGTCAACACAGGGTGAAGTTATATAATCTGTTTACATGTCAGGATCGGCCTCATACCTGGAGGAATCGGTGCGGCCCGATTTGGCTTTCTGAAGTGAATCTGTCACGCAAGGTGTAGGAAAGACTATGTGCAACATGAAGGGAAGGGGGAAAAGGGGGCCCAGATTCTAGGGAAAGGGGGTAGGGAAACCTCCTTGGCTGATCTTATATCACCCTGTCTCCCCTAATGTCCCTATATTGGTTCCGCACCAATCGCCGCACAGGAACCTCGCCCTGTCTTTACCTGCCGTTTGGCCCTGGCTAGGGAAGGGAGGGGATGAGCGCTAGACAACAAGGGGGAACAAACAAGGGAAGATAGCTTAGCTTTAGTCGACTTCAGAGAGATGAACACACGTCCTCTTAGCTCCAGAGAGGAAGAAGTACAGCTCTTGCTTAAGCCTTCACAAGGAGTAATGAATATCGCCGGCACCCCCCTCTAGCAAACAGCAGGTATTAATACACCCAGGCCTGAGTCTTAATTAGCAAAAG
Organism: Phyllobates terribilis; assembly: GCF_046119375.1. Taxonomy (NCBI): domain Eukaryota; kingdom Metazoa; phylum Chordata; class Amphibia; order Anura; family Dendrobatidae; genus Phyllobates; species Phyllobates terribilis. Next base: position 168,846,894 of record NW_027362770.1, read on the forward strand.
AAAGGTAGCCGCTGGGTCCTAGAGAGACAGCTTCTAAGAAGGTGTCTGTAATGCCAAACAAATTACAATTACAGCTGCAAGTCGCTTTGGATAGGTCTCTATGAGCTTTCCACATCTGGTATATGGGATTTTTGCCAATTTCTCAAGGTAAAACTGCTCCAGCTCCTTAAAGTTAGATGGTTTCCTCTGGTGAAAAGCAATCTTCGAGTCTGACCAAGGTCTGGACTTTGACTAGGCCACTCCAAAACATTTACACGTTTCACCTTAAACCACTCGAGTGTTGCTTTAGCAGTATGCTTTGGGTCATTGTCTTGTTGGAAGTTGAACCTCCGTCTCTGTCTTATATCACTGACAGACAAACAGGTTTTGCTCAAGAATATCCCTGTATTTCACACCATCCATCTTCCCCTTGACTCGGACCATTTTCCCTGTCCCTGCTGCCGAAAAACATCCCCACAGCATGATGCTGCCACCACCATGTTTCACTGTCGGGATGGTGTTCTTGGGGTGATGAGCTGTGTTAGTTTTACGCCAGATATAGCGTTTGCCTTGGTGGCCAAAAAGTTCAATTTTGGTCCCATCTGACCACAGCACCTTGCTCCATACATTTGGGGAGTCTCCCACATGTCTTTTGGCAAACTCAAAATGAGCCTTACAGTTTTTGTGCGTAAGTAAAGACTTTTGTCTGCACACTCTTCCATAAAGGCCACCTCTATGGAGTGTACGGCTTATTGTGTTCGTATGGACAGATACTCCAGTCTCAGCTTGGGAACTCTGCAGCTCCTTCAGGGTTACCTTCGGTCTCTGTGCTGCCTCTCTGATTAATGCCCTCCTTGCCCGGGCTGAGAGTTTTGGTGGGCGCCCTCTCTTGGCAGGTTTGTTTTGGTACCATGCTCTTTCCATTTGATGATAACAGATTTGATGGGGCTCCAGGGGATCATCAGAGATTGGGATGTTTTTTCATAACCCAACACTGACTTGTACTTCTCAACAACTTTGTCCCTGACTTGTTTGCAGGTCTCCTTGGTCTTCATGGTGTTTTTTGGAGATCTCCTTGGTCTTCATGGTGTTGTTTGGAGATCTCCTTGGTCTTCATGGTGTTGTTTGGAGATCTCCTTGGTCTTCATGGTGTTGTTTCGAGATCTCCTTGGTCTTCATGGTGTAGTTTGGTTAATGGTGCCTCTTGTTAATGGTGTTGCAGCCTCTGTGGCCTTTCAGAAAAGGTAAAGTGTATATAGTGACAGACCATGTGACACTTAGATTGCACACAGGGGGACGTCCTCTCACTAAGCATGGGACTTATGAAAGTAATTGCTTGCACCAGACACTTTTAGGGGCTTCATCGCAAGAGAGGTGAATACATATGCACATGCTAATTTTTAGCTATTTGATCCCATAAATGTAATTTTTACTTAGATTTTTCCTACTTCACCAACTTAGACTATCTAGTGCTGATGCATCACACACAAATCGGATTACAAAAATATTTAGCCACAGGTTGTAATGTGACAAAATAGGTAAAAAGCCAAAGGTGGGGGGGGTTGATACTTTTGCAAGCCATTGTATGAGATAGATAGTATATAGAAGAATAGATAGATAGTGTGATAAAGTCACTGGCCAAGTGTCGGAGGGGAGATATGTTTCACTGAGGCTTTTAGCTTCAGTGATGTGAAACTGGAAGTCTTCTCCTGCATGGTATGTGCTGAGAGGGTTAATCAGCCATATTTAAATGGGCCAGTTTTATGTGAATGGCCATAGTGCGGGCAGGAGGCCATTCACCATATCTCCACCCCAGGGTGTGGTCTGGGGTTTAAATACTTGGCATGCTGAGGCATTCAGTGTTCAGGAAGTCTGGGGAGACAAACTCCAGACATGTTTGTGTTGAGCTGACCTGAACCATGTGGAGTTGCTAAACTCTGAGCAGGCGGATCCCTGCTAACACAAGGACTGTGCTTTGTGCTGCCACTTTGTTTTGGTTCTGCTGTTTTTTCCCAGCGGGCCGTGTTTTCTTTTATGAACTTAATAGTGGTTTATGCTGCACTTTAATAAACCAACACAAAATTTAAAGAGACCTGTGTCTGTACCTTTGTCTACCTCCGTGTGCAGCTGAGTGAACGATCTACCACAATAGATATAGTAATGTTCAAAATAATAGCAGTGTGTTCAAAAACATGGGTTAAGCCCAAAATCTTTATACTAGTTTTTATTTCCATGCATTGGGAGCATTGCACACTGTTTTCTAATTCAAAACATGAAGAGAAATGTATATAATTTTTAACTATTTTACAGGTAAAAAACCCCAAAATTAACATTGAGCTGTTCTTAAAAATAGCAGTGTCAACATTTGTCTTTACAAACTCACAATATGTACTCTTCTTTTTTTGAGGATTTATCATTCCTGTGAATCACTAACCTAATATTTAGCTGTATACCCACAGTTTTTTAGAACTGCTTCATATCTATGTTGCATAGAGTCAACCAACTTCGGGCACCTGTCAACTGTTATTCCAGCCAAGGATGATTTGACTACATTCCACAATTTTTTGGCATATGTTGGCTTTGCCTCAGAAATGGCGTTTTTGATGTCACCCCACAAGTGTTCTATCAGATTAAGGTCTGGGGTTTGGGCTGGTCACTCCATAACCTCAATTTTTTTGGACTGGAACCAAGATTTTGCTCGTTTACTGGTGTGTTTAGGGTCGTTGTCTTGTTGAAACACCCATTTCAAGGGCATATCCCCTTCAGCGTAAGGCAACATGACCTCTTCAAGTATTTTAATATATGCAAACTGGTCCATGATCCCTGGTATGCGGTAAATAGGTTTGGCACCATAGTAAAGAGAAACATGCCCATATCTTGATGCTTGCTCCACCCTGCCTCACTGTCTTCAGAGTGTACTGTGGCTGAATGCAGAGTTTGGGATCGTCTGACGAACTGTCTGCGGCCCTTGGACCCAAAAAGAACAATTTTACCTTCATCAGTCCACAAAATGTTTCTGCATTTCTCTTTAGGCCAGTTGTGTGCTCTTTGGCAAATTGTATCAGCTTCAGTACAAGTCTTTTTTTTAACAGTGAGACTTTGTGGGGACTTCTTGCTAAGAGATTAGCTTCACACAGGAGTCTTCTAACTGTCACAGTCCTCACAGGTAACTTGAGAATGTCTGTTATCATCCTGGAGCTGATCATTGGCTGAGCCTTTGCCATTCTGGCTATTCTTCAATCCATTCGAATGTTAGGCTTCCATTTTCTGCCACGTCTCTCTGGTTTCACTTTCCATTTTAAAGCATTGGAGATCATTTTAGCTGAACAGCCGATCATTGTCTGCACTTCTTTATAAGTTTTACCCTCTCCAATCAACTTTTTAATCAAAGTACGCTGTTCTTCTGAACAATGTCTCGAACGACCCATATTTCTCAGGCTTTCAAGGAGAAATGCATGTACAACATGTGCTGGCTTCACCCTTAAATAAGGGCCACCTGATTCACACCTGTTTCTTCACAGAATGATTGACCTCACTGATTGAACTCCACACTGCCATTATTTTGAACACACCCCCTTACAATTAATTATTCAAATACACAGACTCAAAAACCTGCAGATCATGAATGCTGAGTCTGGGGTTTTTCTTAGAATCTACTGCACCAACTGGTAAATTGTTTGACATGTGGTAATATAATTTATACCAAAAACAGAGTTTAATCTGGTTAGTCATATTGGACTGCTATTATTTTGAACACTACTGTAGATAGATACCAATATGTAAGGAGATCGACATGTTGCCCACGTTCCCTTTTGAAGAAACAAGTTTTATTGTTAAAATGTGTTATGTGATGTAATGTACAGTGTAATGTGAATTGTGCTATGTGTTAATGTTAGCAATATGTGTAGTTTGACTATAAGGAAAGTTGGAGTTAATGTTTGGGACTAGCCCAGTGTGGGAGTGGTTGAGTTACAGGGAAAGTGACAGTTTCCTGTCAGAGATTCAGAAAGGGCCTGGAGTGCATACGGAGTGGACCAAAAGGTCCAAGGTGAGTAATGCCGCATTCTGGGGTGACTCTAAGTGAGAGGAGACCGAAAAAAAGGGAAAGCAAGATCCGGATCATAAGTCACTGAGAGACTGAATGACCTTCCAGAAACGGGTCCTAGGAGAGGACGCCTAGCCACTAGACCCCGAACTTATAATGCTGGAAGGTCACCGGGTGACTTCCAATCACATCTCGGTGTCTGGATTGTGGGGTTACATTCACACCTCGCGGATCCACTGCAGATTTTCCATCCAGAGTATTCGAAACATCAAACAGTTTTTCCTGCACTAGTTTTAATTTTTAACCCCCTCCTTCCCATTCTGCTCCACTCCCCTAATAATAAATAAATCTGTTAATGTCGTCTAATTATTTCCTGGGAGCTCTGATTACAATCTGCCACCTCGTCCCTCCGCCGGCACAATCTGGAGCCATCTTACCGGCACGGGAAGAGTTAAGCGCCGGGGGCCCAGCGTTCGATAAGCAGCCATGGCCGGTGACAGGACGGATCCGGAGAATATTATTACCGCAGCAGTTTTGCAGCTGTCTAACAAGCGTGGCAGCCGCGACTCACCTGCCTGCCACACGGAGCGGGGGGATCAGTGACGAGCGCGGGCACCGCTCCAAGCCGGGGGGTTGGCACCGACATCGGCGGATACATTACCGCTCCGCTTTATTCTGCAGATAATTATTGCTGACTGTACAGACGACGGCGTCTCGTTTAGACATGGAAGTGACAATCGGGGGCCCCCAAGACTCGTCTACATTAAAGATGTCATCTCACCCAGGAGACCGCGCCGTGGCATTGTCTCATTAATCATAGATCTGACGGGCGCTGGAAGAGGCCCCCGGTGGGAAGCGGCTCCTGCCATTCTTTGAAATAAGCCCCTTTAGTGATAGATGCCTGCGATACTTTGATTTGCGAGGCATTGTGCGGCACCGAACGCGGGCGACCATCTAATCTTTCATGTTTCGGGCTAATTACTGCTGTAAACGAGACGAGGAAATTCGGCTTCGACCCTCGTTATCTCTTCCTACGGGAAACTTTTTTTTTTTTTTTAACTTCTGGTCATGGAGGCGGAATATTGAGGTTTGGGGCCGGCGGGGGCGAAACTATAGCGGGAACAGGTGTCGCATCCTAGACCCTACGGCCCTATGGGGTCCAAAAATGCCCCTTTGGGTCATATGAAAAAAACAATACAAAGATCCATGATAGAGGAGGAGGAGGAGGGTGTGAGGATAGATGATAGATAATAGATATATAATAGATAATAGATAGATAATAGATAGATGATAGATAGATAATAGATAATAGATAGATAATAGATAGATGATAGATAATAGATAGATAATAGATAGATGATAGATAGATAATAGATAGATGATAGATAGATGATAGATAGATAATAGATAGATGATAGATAATAGATAGATGATAGATAGATAATAGATAGATAATAGATAGATGATAGATAATAGATAGATAATAGATAGATGATAGATAGATGATAGATAGATGATAGATAGATGATAGATAATAGATAGATGATAGATAGATAATAGATAGAAGATAGATAGATGATAGATAATAGATAGATGATAGATAATAGATAGATAATAGATAGATGATAGATAGATGATAGATGATAGATAGATGATAGATAATAGATAGATAATAGATAGATGATAGATAGATGATAGATAATAGATAGATGATAGATAGATGATAGATAGATGATTGATAGATAATAGATAGATGATAGATAGATGATAGATAATAGATAGATAATATATAATAGATAGATGATAGATAATAGATAGATGATAGATAGATAATAGATAGATAATAGATAGATAAATAATAGATAGATGATAGATAGATAATAGATAGATGATAGATGATAGATAGATGATAGATAATAGATAGATGATAGATAATAGATAGATGATAGATAATAGATAGATAATAGATAGATAATAGATAATAGATAGATAATAGATAGATGATAGATAATAGATAGATGATAGATAACAGATAGATGATAGATAATAGATAGATGATAGATAATAGATAGATGATAGATAATAGATATATGAATGACTCAATCATGTGTCGTCTTCTCGTCATTTCTTCCATCTTGTAGTCGTCACACACAGCAGCGCCCCCACGAGTTGTCATCCAGGTCTTCTACATCCGCCCCTATAACTGTAACCTTAGGGGCCTGTTCTCATTACATTAATGGCCTCTGCTCAGCACCGTCGTCAGTAAAAGCCCCTGACATCACCGTGCGTCTTAGGCTTTCGTTAATGTCCTCTTGTAGATACTCGAGGGCCCCATAATGAAGGGCCACACTAGCTCCTCGGCTGCAGGTTGCCCCGATCATGTCGAGGTTCCTCCTTCCCTTAGATGTTATGGTCACTGTTCACCGCAGCGTCTAAGCGGTTATTAAGCAGCAGCGATCAGAGCTAGCTATCGGGGGCGTGTCTGTACGCAGGCTGACAGCGTGAGCACTGATTGGACAGTGTCAGTCGGTGTCGGGACACGCCCCTGATTGACAACACCCATTTCTGGAAGGAAAGGAACAAAATAAAAATCTTAAAAATGATTCTCTGGAAGAATTTCATGGGAAATAATATTATAGAGAGGTGACAGGTTACCTTTAAGAATATTTTGTGATGAATATCTACTCTAGATGGAGATGCCCTTTAAAACATAGCAAGCTGGGTTTGACTTGTCCATTCGTTACCATTTTGCTGTTTGTGATCTTAAAGGGCTTGTCCGGGTTTAAAAAACAACATGGCTGCTTTCTTCCAGAAATAGCGCCACCCTGGTCCTCAGGTTGTAAGCGGTATTGTAGCTGAGCCTAATTCACTTCAAAGGAGCGGAACTGCAATACCAGACATAACCAGTAGACAGGTGTGGCGCTCTTTCTTAAAGAAAGCAGCCATGTTTTTTAAACCCCCTTTAATTTCGGAGCTTACGATCCATAGGGGGCAGCGCTTTGTAGTATTTTTTTTTTTTTCGGGCCCCAGGTGATGACAGGAGTCTGTTTTCGCGGGCTGTGGTGTGGACGGCAGTTGTTTTGCAATCTGTTAGGGGCGGCGGACCCTTTTCCCTGCATCATTCCCTGTTTGTGCCCCTTGGGGACCCCCTTTTGTGTGATTACTTACAGGTGTGGCCACCTCAGCTGTCAGGGATTTCTCACAGGCCAGACACCTGCAAGGAGGCGACCAGGAGGGCAGGAATATGGCACAATGGCCCCCTGTCTGGGTCATGGCAGGGCACAGGTGGGGGTGGGGTTGCCCAGGGGGCCCACGTCTGCTGCTGGGGGGGGGGGGGGATCATGGGGGAATTTTCTCAGGGTCACATTACAGAGAACACAAGATACAGGTGTCAGACATGGGCCGACGTGACCCCGCGACCTCGCCAAGTGGATCCTTTTTCAGTTTCCCTAACCCATGATCCCATGATCCATTATGGCTTGTTAAAGGGACAACTGAATACCCCAAATCCATCTTATCTCTATTAACTGGACAGGTGAATGCAATTTATTGTTCTCTGTTATCAGCCAAAATCCAAACATGGTGTTTTTTGTTTAATTTGTTGACTCTCAGGAAGTTTTAAAAGAATCACTGCCCCCCCCATGACAACTCCTACAGGACAATCCATGGCAGATGAGAAATCACATAACGAGCATAGAATTATCTGCCCAAGTTAGGGACAAGTAGGGGTGGGGTTATTTTTTTTTTATTATTATTTAAATTAATGTATTTTGGGCTAAAAAATATTTTTGCAATTGGTTGTTATTAAAAATTTTGCACCGTTTGGCTCTTACAGACTGCAGAATGAGTTAACTGAGGGTCTGACAGTGAGCTTCCTCAATGTATTTTGGGCTAAAAAAAATGTTTTTGCAATTGGATGTCAATAAAAATTTCGCACCGTTTGGCTTTTACCTGCTCTTACAGACTGCAGAATGAGTTAACTGAGGATTCGACAGTGAGCTTCATTAATATGTTCTGAGCTAAAAAATATTTTTGAAATTGTTAAAATTTTTGTACTGTTGAGCTTTTACAAGATCTTACAGACTGCAGAATGAGTTAACCGAGGATCTGACAGGGAGTTCCTTCTGAAAGGGAGATTGTAACTTTTTTTATCTGTCTTTTACTGAGCTCCACTCATCAGAGTTTAGCTCACCTTAGATCTGATCTGTAAAAATACATTGGCACAGACAAGTAAAGAAAAAACAAACATAACAGAGTAAAAAACATCCTTATCAGAAGAAGCTCACTGATGGATTCGTTTAAATCTGTTTTCTGAGCCGATTTATGACTACAAACCACATCAAAGTTGAGCTGAACTTTCATGTGATCAGAAAACATCACTGAGGAGCTCAGGAAAAAAAAATTAGAATGAGCTCACTGTTGGATACTAAGTTGACTCTTTCTGCAGCCAAGAAATAAAAAAGCCCGTAAAAGCTAGACGGTACAAAATTTTTAATGAAACCCAATTGCAAAAATGATCTTTATCCCAAAATACATGCATTTAAGTAAAAAAAAAAAGTCCCTGAAGGCAGCTATATCCTACGGCGCCTTTGATACGCTGGCTAGGTGCAGCAACCTTTCTCAATTCTTGTTGCAGAAATTAGAGGCCCCTTAAAAGGGATTATGAAAGAATGTCCGCTTTCTTTCAAAAACAGCGCCACTCCTGTCTACAGGCCGTGTCTGGTATTGCAGCTCAGCTTTATTAAAATGTATCGGGAAATGCCATATAGGGGAAATTCTACATTTTTTTTAAATTTCTTTCAGGGTCTAATTGGTGGGTTAGCGCCCCCCTCTGGACGTGACCATTTCCATGTTTCCTGAAGCACTTCCACCAGCCCTAAGGATACAGTGACACAAACACAGGGGACGGAAGCCATCCATCACCGGCCTGAAGGCCTCCTTGTTACTGTCTGGACCCAGGGGGTCACAGGGATTTATTTTAGGAAGCGCCCAGTGCAGGTCAGGAGGGGGGACCCGTCCTCCTTACACTTAGGATCTTGTTTTCTGTGTTTGGGCTGCACCTCCCTCCTTAGAAATCAGTCTGGACTCTTAATTACTAGCAGAGAAGGAACCGGTATTACCGGCTAAGTGGCTGTAATGACCTCCGCAGGACCCTGTGGTCCCATAGCACACAAGTCAGCCCCCTCTGCTCTCCTGACACCTCTGCTTTTAGTAAATATTGACTCTGTGACATTCCTCTGTTGTTCTTCCTGGAAACACACACACAGGACCACACTGCGCACTGACACCGTTGTATTATACTGTTTAGGGCACATTTAATTTTCAATAATCTACCCATTTCGGTACATCGTCAGGTTAGTTACTACATTGTTTTGTGCAGTTCCTCCTGGAAATGCATAAATACATCTTCAGCTGGTATTTGCTGTACTTCACATTTTGACGCTGATTGAATAGTAGAAGTGTGTGTTGAAAGGGGGAACGGCCGCACACCCAGGTTCTTCTTACATTTCCAGGAGGGATAACTGAGGAACATCACAATGCAAAATTCTAAAACAAAAGATTCTCCAGATCTTATCTTCCCATGTATTTATTTGCATGGATTATACTGAACCCCCACTTCCCGATACTTTTAGGGGTTAAATTCTGCATCATGGGGTCATCGGTGGTGCCCCCTGCAGGCTAATTTAATTTATGGCCATATTAAGAGCTTACTAGCTCCATCTGCTGTAATGTAATACTCCCTCTGGTGGCCACACTGGTGAACTACATGCATACTAGCTCCACCGAGCATCTGCTATAATGCAATGCTCCCTCTGGTGGCCACACATAGGAGCTCCACCGAGCATTCGCTGTAATGTAATGCTCCCTCTGGTGACCATAATGATGAACTACAAAAACATTAAATTCAGTTCTTTGTTCCCCTATGACAATGGTTCCGGGGCTGAATACGATAAACGAGAAATACAAAACCCCACAAATAAAAAAATAATAATAATACACATTTATATCATCGTCGATACGGAACAAACAGAGAAAATATATTTTTATTGAATGAACTGGGAATATTTCATGATTTTCATTCACTTACAGCAAGCGAAGCAGCCGGATAAAGACAGAAACCAACATGGAGGCCGGAATGAGACAATTATAGGGAGTCCGTATACAGACCGACAGTGGGACTCCCGACCTGGACACATATGAGGCTATAATTTTCGGCTAGGGAGGTTCAGGATATACGCCCGTCTAGACCCAGCCTAATGATTTATGACCTGAACTTTTAAGAGACCGATCCCTACGACACCACAAATCAGTCTCTTAAAGGCATAGAAATTAAAATAAATAAAAAAAAAAAAACTCCTTTAAATATTTCTGCAGTTCCTATACAAATCTATGTGTCTCCATGGTAACAGACTACAAACAAAACCCTGCGTAGTCAGATCCTGTGGTTCACATTGACATCCATCTTGGTCTGATATGATGAGGGTGGTGGACCCCCGTGCTGCACTCACTGCCGGGAATGGGGAGGAAGCTGCGCAAGCGTGACTCTCACAGCTGACTTCTATGGGAGACAGAAATATTGAAATGAATGGAGGGCAGCAGCTCCAACATGATCGGTGGTGCAAGACAAGGACCTTATTTTTAAGATATCTTAAGATTCCCAAGATATCCTGTGAATGTGCGAGAAGGCAAGAACCCCCTTAAAGGGGTGGTCAGTGTTGATCAGCGCACCTTTATACAGTGCTGGCCAAAAGTATTGGCACCCCTGCAATTCTGTCAGATAATACTCAGTTTCTTCCTGAAAATGATTGCAATCACAAATTCTTTGGTCTTATTATCTTCATTTAATTTGCTTGCAAGGAAAAAACACAAAAGAGAATGAAGCAGAAATCAAATCATTGATCATTTCACACAAAACTCCAAAAATGGGCCAGACAAAAGTATTGGCACCCTCAGCCTAATACTTGGTTGCACAACCTTTAGCCAAAATAACTGCGAACAACCGCTTCCGGTAACCATCAATGAGTTTCTTACAATGCTCTGCTGGAATTGTAGACCATTCTTCTTTGGCAAACTGCTCCAGGTCCCTGATATTTGAAGGGTGCCTTCTCCAAACTGCCATTTTGAGATCTCTCCACAGGTGTTCTATGGGATTCAGGTCTGGACTCATTGCTGGCCACCTTAGAAGTCTTCAGTGCTTTCTCTCAAACCATTTTATAGTGCTTTTGGAAGTGTGTTTTGGGTCATTGTCCTGCTGGAAGACCCATGACCTCTGAGGGAGACCCAGCTTTCTCACACTGGGCCCTACATTATGCTGCAAAATTTGTTGGTAGTCTTCAGACTTCATAATGCCATGCACACGGTCAAGCAGTCCAGTGCCAGAGGCAGCAAAGCAGCCCCAAAACATCAGGGAACCTCCGCCATGTTTGACTGTAGGGACCGTGTTCTTTTCTTTGAATGCCTCTTTTTTTTCCTGTACACTCTATGTTGATGCTTTTTCCCAAAAAGCTCTACTTTTGTCTCATCTGACCAGAGAACATTCTTCCAAAACGTTTTAGGCTTTCTCAGGTAAGTTTTGGCAAACTCCAGCCTGGCTTTTTTATGTCTCGGGGTAAGAAGTGGGGTCTTCCTGGGTATCCTACCATACAGTCCCTTTTCATTCAGACGCCGACGGATAGTACGGGTTGACACTGTTGTACCCTCGGACTGCAGGGCAGCTTGAACTTGTTTGAATGTTAGTCGAGGTTCTTTATCAACCATCTGCACAATCTTGCGTTTAAATCTCTCGTCAATTTTTCTTTTCCGTCCACATCTAGGGAGGTTAGCCACAGTGCCATGGGCTTTACACTTCTTGATGACACTGCGCACGGAAGACACAGGAACATTCAGGTCTTTGGAGATGGACTTGTAGCCTTGAGATTGCTCATGCTTCCTCACAATTTGGTTTCTCAAGTCCTCAGACAGTTCTTTGGTCTTCTTTCTTTTCTCCATGCTCAATGTGATACACACAAGGACACAGGACAGAGGTTGAGTCAACTTTAATCCATGTTAACTGGCTGCAAGTGTGATTTAGTTATTGCCAACACCTGTTAGGTGCCACAGATAAGTTACAGGTGCTGTTAATTACACCAATTAGAGAAGCATCACATGATTTTTCAAAGGGTGCCAATACTTTTGTCCACCCCCTTTTTTAGGTTTGGTGTGGAATTATATCCAATTTGGCTTTAGGACAATTCTTTTTGTGTTTTTTCATTGAAGACAAATTAAATGAAGATAATACCAAAGAATTTGTGATTGAAATCATTTTCAGGAAGAAAGCGAGTATTATCTGACAGAATTGCAGGGGTGCCAATACTTTTGGCCAGCACTGTATATATTTAAAAAAAAAAAAAAAAAAAAAAAAAAAAAAAAAAAAGGATCCTCTGCCACCGCAGCTCCAGAAGTGGCAGTGGACGACACTCCCACTGACTTCTACGGGAGAGTGTAGTGAGCATGCGCAGAGAAGGAAGAGGAGCCCCCTGGTAATGTTAGGACTGATGATTCTGAAAATTGACAGGAAGTGTTATCCTATTGTGAATATTTAACAAACAGCGTAAAAATTGTCATTTTTTTTAAGATTTATTTTAATAACAAAAAAGAAGAAGATATATTTTCTGACAACAGATTCCCTTTAACGACACTTCGCCTCTTAGACACATTTATATATTTGAAGCAAACGATAGGAAAAAAAAAAAAAAGCGTAAAAAGATTGTACAAATATGGCCGCCGTATAAATCCGGACACAACGGACATCCGTTTACTGAGGTATAAAGCATGGCGGACAACGACACTATACAATTATAAGAACGGCAGAAGTCGCACATTAACCCTTCCTGGACTAAAGGCTTTTTTTTTCTTTTCGAAAGCATAAAAAAAAACAAAAAAAAAAATCCCCCACAAAATATCATCCCTTGTAGAACAGTAAACAGTGACGGCCGCAGTCCCCCTAGCTGCAAACTACATACCGCCGGCCACAGACGTAGGACATAAAAATGGCCGACAGGTTGGATTTTCACCCGTGTGTGACAGTCTGCAGCTCTACTGGCCAAAGGTACCATGATGTGCAAACGATGACCGGCTTCATGGTGCCCATACATCTCCGCTAGCTGGTGTCCAGACAATGGTTCAGCCGCCGGCTATTTCCCTACCAAACATGCATGCTCGATTGGGTTGAGCGTGCATGTGTTCTCAATGGGGAGGTAGAGATAAGCAGATACTAGACGCCTCTCTCCCCTGAGAATAAAAGGCTCGCTGGTGTTAAAATTCTTCTTTCCGAGGCCTCCCCAGCTGGTCGGCCGGTTTCGCTGAAAGCTTAGGGCTTAGGCAGGGGTATGGGCACCCGAAATCTCCGATCTACAGTCAGTTTTACAGTTTTCAAAAAGGACAACAAGTGCTCATGTAAAACAACGCCTCTTTACACTTTTCCGTTTAGTACAAACACAAAAAAAAGAAAGAAAAAAATTTTACCAAAATTTGCAAATTATAAATGCTACAATTTGTGATGCTCATTTGGGAGGAGATGGGGGGAGGGAGACAGGACACCAAGTGTTCATGTAAAACAACAGCTTTTGACACTTTTCCCAGACACCAAAAAAGAAATAGAGGAAGGAAGAAAAAAAAATAGGAAAAATTTTGCCAAAATTTGCAAATTGTAGATTGTAAATGCTATGGATTGTGATGTACAATGACAAAAAAACAAAGCATGGAAAGGTAAAACTTGGCACAACGATGGTTGTTTTTCCTCCGCCATCACATGCAAATTGAGTTTTGCAGCCGTAGGACAAGTCTTTAGGTCACTTATAGGAGGTCCGATTGACCAATCCAATGTCTCTCCATGCCGGAGGTGAAACGGTTAAAGCATCAGTGAAAGTTTGTTCATTTTGCACCAGAAAATTGTCAGTAAAAAAAAAGGTGAAATATCACAAGGTGCAATTTCCAATTTTGTAACATTCAGAGAAAATGGAAAAAAAAATATATATATATAATTTTTTTTTTTTCTTTTTTCGAACTCACGTGTTCCCCAGGCACAGAATATAGGCGTCCGAGTCTCATGAAAGCAGAAGCAGCTTGGAAATTGTGCTACATGTAGTGTACATAGGTCAAAATAGAAAAAAATAACCACAAAATAATGGACGGGACAATTACATTTTTGACCCATAGATTATAATTCAGCAAAAAAAAAAAAAAAAAAAATTTATAAAGAAATTACATTTTTGAAGAAAGGGTACGGGAAAAAAAATAACATCGATTAAAGGACCAACTAATTTATTTTCTAAACTGAAAATTAAAATTAGATAGATGGATAGATAGATGAAAGAATAATTATATATATATATATATTATTGCAGGTCAGAAAATCAGTAGGTTATTTTTTTTTTTTCCCGTACCCCTTATTCAAAAATGTAATTTCTTTTTTAATAATCCTATTTTTTTATATTATTTATTGATTTAAGATCTGTGGATTAAAAATTGAATAAAGTCAGCAAAAATAGAATTTTTGAAACAAAAAAAAAAAAAGAAAGAAAATATTTCCCCCCTCCTCAATAAAGCATGTTCAGCTATATAGTAACAGACCGGATAATTCAATTTCTGATCCAAAGATCTTAAGAAAGCAACAATAAAAAAAAAAAAAAAAAATTGAACGGCATCAGATCGACAAAAATCCATTTCCAGAAATTGCTTTCCAACCTGCCGAAAATAATCCACAATTTACAGCCCCTTCTGTTTCTCCTTTCTGCGCGTTGTGACGTCACCGTTTCAGCAATGCCTCCGGGCGTCTCTTACGGGTTTTGACATCGGTCATTGGTAGTAATTGTCACCCCGCCAGCCGAGCCGTCCGCCTGTTCCTCGATGCGGGTCTGATCTCTCGGACGATCAGGGGAATGATGAAGAGGATGGTCAGGAAAGTCTGCGAAGAACATAAAGCTTGGGTCAGTCACAGACCAGAACTAGGAAGCCATAGAGGAGCAGACTCCTGCAACCAGGTGGTTTAAAAAGACCCCTAAATCTGTTATATACCCCCTATTCTCATTCCAGACCTACAAAGAGAGTCTCTCTCTGAATGAAGAGAGCAGTGACCTCTCCTCTGTTAACGAAACCGCAACAGAATGCACTGTCAGTGCACGTTGTAAGATAAATGACAGTGCACTCTGTTGCCGTTTCGTTAATACTGATCTGAGCAAAAATGAAAAATTTGCCAGGTAGACGAAAATGGTAGGCTGCAGGGATAAAAAAAAAAAAACAAATATAGAAAGGAAATGGGATAATAAATCCTCCTCTTACCATAAGGATGAAGAAATAGAAAACCCACATCCAGCCCAGTGCGCCCTGTATCACCGACACCAGCACCTGCGGGAGAAAGAGTTAGAACCGGGGCAGTCCAACATGGACGATATGTATCCATCTATCTAGCTATATCCATGCACATCAATCCCGTCACAACGGGCCTTTTACTGTAGAGGAAACTTATAGCCACACATGATTGGGGGCTTAAGAAGACGGACCTGAGCCCATCATTAGACCACCATAACTGGCTTCTTTCTTAAAAGGGAAATTTGTCAGTAAGATCAACCTCCACCATCAAAACTGTACTTGAAATGTAAATTCATTAACTCCATTATATCTTCCATCTGTTGCTGCATTCCTGAGAAATCAGCATTTTTCTTCCTATGCCAATGCAGCAACAGATTAAAGATATAAAGGAGCCGATGGATTTATGAATCCTATATAAACGGCTTGGGGGAGGGTGATCTTACTAAGATTCCCATTCAGTAGGGGACAACCCATACAGAAGGTGAGGGCTTGTCAGTTTTGGATAACCCTTTTCCAAATGCCCCATTGATGCAAGAGAGAATGGGCCCCCTAAACTAGGGCCCCCAAAATAATCAGAGAGATATGCATAACACACACGAATTTCAACAGGTAGTCGTCCCCCCCCCACACACACACCCAATAGTGGCTGTAGCTAATAATTGTGAGAAGTCCAAAATGAATGGGTAGGGTCCAGACGCTGGGCTAAAGGGTTATGTCTGTCTTTATAGATGAATATTGTCTCTGATAGAGCAGGCAAAAACAAGCAATTTTGCAATTTATTGCTTATTAAAATTTTCATCCGTTCTTGAGATATTAATGTTTTTCTTTTGTTTACAGCTCGTTGCCTAGGAGACCGACCACCGTTTTCTAGCTTAGAAGAAAAGTGTTAATATCTCAAGAACGGCTGCAAATTTTAATAAGCAGTAAATTGCAAAATTGCTTGTTTTTACAAATACTAGCCAAAAATATCTAACAATAAAAAAGTGGGAACTGCCCTTTAAATAGTCGCCTTACTTTTTACACACTCCATAGAATTTAACTGACCGGCCTCAGTTTAACCACTATAGACAATATTCATGCACCCCAGGCCGGTAATATCAGCAGCTCATGAACCTACCTGGCCTAAAGCGGCCCCGACGCTGCCTGTACCATCCACGATGCCGGTGACAGTGGCCAGAGCCTCGCTGCTGCCTCTGACCATCTCCTGGCGCCCGAGATCCGCAGAGATTGCAGAACTGATCATGTTGGAGGGACCCCCGATGAAAAACCCTAAGAAACACATTTTCCACTATGGATTAGACCATGGTTTGGCAGTATTGCTGGTCTTCTCTTGTTCCCAACTCCCAGGGGCAGAGATTGGTAAAGGGAGGTGCCACATTTGGGACAAGCTGGCTGCGAGACCATCTAGAAAACTAAGGGCCATGGCAAAACCCAGATATTGTTTCCTGCCTTTCATACTTTTTTACATTTTTTTCCGTAGCAGTCCTTCTCCCGGTACAAAGATTCAGCTTGCTGCACTGATACAGTACCTTAAAGGGGTTGTCCAGTTGAGAATAATTCATTTTCGTCTACCCGAAAAATTTTCATTTTTGCTCAGATCAGTGTGAATGAAACGACAACAGAGCGCACTGTCAGTGCATGTTGTATGATTAATACCCGGCTTGCAAAAACCAGCGCCGCCCCCGCAAGTGACATCACTTGTGGGGGCGGCGCTGGGTTCTGCACGGGTATTAGTCTTACAACATGCACTGCCAGTGCGCTCTGTTGCAGACTCAATACTACTGATCTGAACCAGCGAAAGAGCGCACCGTCCCCCATGCGCCAGCTAAAAAGAGCACCTTCCCCCGTGCGCCAGCAAAAGAGCAAACAGTCACCCGAGGACCAGCAAAAGAGTGCACTGTCACTGTGCACATCGCATATAGAGGTCATACGTTGGATAGGGGTGATTAAAAAAAAAAAAAAAAAAAAAATTGAGCAGAATAGATCGCGGGTGTCCCGGCTTGCAGCCAGCGCCTGTCTCACCCTCTACATGCGCCCAGGGATGTACGAGAATTAGGGAACCATACCTGTGATCGCCATGAGGAGGCCGTTGATCGGCTTACTGTTCGGAGAACCTGGGAAAAGAAAAAATAAGCAATTAACTTCAAGATGACAAGACACTACAGTAAACCCCCAGCGTTCTTATGCGCAATAAGGAGTTAAACCACATCAATCCCTGATCAAGAGAGAAACCACAGAGGCGGCGGTAATAGATATTATCTACTTCCCCATCCTCTGCGAAACACGGATATCACCCAGTATAGTCTGACTGTCCCAGCGTCCTTTGCACTGGGATCACCCCCTCCCCCGACACCACAGCGACTCACGGCTGTATCCAAACAGGGAGCCCACGGCGAGCAGCAGACTGATGGCCAGGACCGGGGACCTCTTCTGCATCAGGTCGGAGATCAATCCTTGGATAGTGCCACCTGAAGGAGGAGGCAGAGCGAAACACTTTATGACCAAGCGATTCCTATGGGAGGCCGAGAATAAATAAATACTCCCTCACCTATGATTCCGCCTATGTCGTACCAGATGGACAGCTGGTCGGCCTCGGCCTCCTTCCAGTGGAAGTTAATGCTCAGGTAGAAGGGCAGCCAGAAGAAGAAGGAATAGTTGACCAACTTCAGACAGGCGTAGGCCAGAGAATACTACACAAGAGAACAGAGATTACACCTATGGAGTCAGAGCAGGCACCTCCAAACACAGCGCTCCCCTTGCCTATAGGCTATGTCTGGTATTGCAGCTAGCTCTCACTGAAGTAAATGGGGCTGAACAGCAATAGCGACTACCAAAAGGCATCCCACAAAGGTTGTCACCCTTAAATCTGACACAGGGGCTGCCGATTTTCAGTTCTGCATCGAGGAAAGCTGGGTGATGACTATTGTGGTGGCCGTAATAATTTGGCAAAGATGTTATGTCAGTCTCATAGGGAGCACAGCCAGCAATACATTCCTGTGAAAAAGCCAAACTGCTGCCACCTACTGGTCGCTGAAAGCATATGCAGGGAAAAGGAATTAGGGGTGCGTGCAGCTCTGGAGTATAATGCAGGATGTAACTCAGGATCAGTAATGTAATGTATGTACACAGTGACTGCACCAGCAGAATAGTGAGTGCAGCTCTGGAGTATAATACAGGATGTAACTCAGGATCAGTAATGTAATGTATGTACACAGTGACTGCACCAGCAGAATAGTGAGTGCAGCTCTGGAGTATAATGCAGGATGTAACTCAGGATCAGTAATGTAATGTATGTACACAGTGACTGCACCAGCACAATAGTGAGTGCAGCTCTGGAGTATAATACAGGATGTAACTCAGGATCAGTAATGTATGTACACAGTGACTGCACCAGCAGAATAGTAAGTGCAGCTCTGGAGTATAATACAGGATGTAACTCAGGATCAGTAATGTAATGTATGTACACAGTGACTGCACCAGCAGAATAGTGAGTGCAGCTCTGGAGTTGAGCACACCACTATATAAAACAAGACTGGCGCTCACCAGTAATACTCCGGGTAAGCAGCAGGCCTGTACAAAGCCGATCGCTTTGGTTTGACTGACAGCAGCGTTAGGAGCCTGAATGGAATAACTGGACTCGCTGTCGCCCTCGTCCTCATCCATGAGGGGTCGGTTGGCCTCTTCCTCCTGTGCTGCGCTCTCCTCCTCCCCAGCGTCGGGCAGACCTGTGAATATAATAGTGGACACTATGGACTTCACAGCACAGCGATACAGATTCCTATGGTTGGGGCACCATCACCAACTTACCCAGCTCTTTCGGAGAGGTCACCAGCCCGAAGAAAATAACCAACCCTCCGGCAAACTGCACCGAAGCCGTCACCAAGAAGGCATACTGGGGAGACAGACACCACCAATGAAGTTTCCGGGTCGTAGGCCCACAGCCAGCCCCTCCCAGGCGTCGTAGGCCCACAGCCAGCCCCTCCCAGGCGTCGTAGGCCCACAGCCAGCCCCTCCCAGGCGTCGTAGGCCCACAGCCAGCCCCTCCCAGGCCCACAGCCAGCCCCTCCCAGGCGTCGCAGGCCCACAGCCAGCCCTTCCCAGGCCCACAGCCAGCCCCTGACCACATATAAATTGGAGTCTACAGAGTATATAGCTGAGTACCTCGTATCCATACTGGAGTACCGATGATGCCAGGAAGGCCCCCAAAATATTCCCAACAGAAGCGCAGGCACTCCACAGTCCAAACACCACTCCTCGCCTGTCCAGGAAGAAAGAACAGAAAGCAGACGTCACCTCCTCACCTGGCACACAGCTGCATGACCCAATCAGCAATTAAAGGGGGGTCCAGCCATGCACCTACCGGGACCCCCTCTAATTTCTAAAATAAAGGGACTGAGCAGCACTGCGGCTCCTCAAGAAATCCTCCCTGTACATCGTCACTACCATACTGGCTACTGACATTATTTTACCATATAAAGTACTGAAAATAGGAAGAAAAAAAAATATTCCATGCTCTGTGGGAAAAAATAAAAAATAAAGTACAAATCGTACATTTTTTAGGGGTTTTATAACGTAAATATATGTCACGGAGGGGGTTAATATTTTAGTGCTTACATAAAAAAACCCTCAAAAAACAGAATAAAAATTTGAAACAATAATAGAAGAAAGACAGGTGTAAACCCAAAATATGAGGACAGCGGCGATACTGCTACTTAAAGGGGTTGTTCAATAAAATCAGCCATAGAATTCAGATGGGGTGTGTGGGGGGTTGTCCCTCTGTTCAGGATCTTTATCTCTGAAGGACCCATCTTGTCCTGGGTTCATTGATCTGAATGGACAGGGTGTAATACCTAGTTTCTCCAGTGGTGTCACTGCAGGGAAATTTACCACTTGCTGCCAGGTTTACCCACTGATCGCTCGCTGATTTTTCACAGCAGAGAAAATTGGAAATAAGTTATTAAAAAGATGATTAAAACAAAAGCGTACCCCGATTTCCCGAACCAGTTCCCCATGACGGCCACCACGCAGGGCCACCCTGTCGATTGCAGAAGCCCGTTAATCACCCACATGAAGCAGTAGAAGACCTTGTTGTAGAAGTGCAGCCATTCGGTGACTGTGCCGAACACGAACATCTGAAATAGCCAAAGGGGAGGGGACTGAGTCACATGGCAGGAAAGAGGCGGCCATCGTACCATTCCCTAATGAAACAGATACATTGGCCTCTACCTTGTGCTCCACCTTAAAGCAGATTTAAGCTTTCTGCGGAGACGAAGAGCCACAGATTTAGCAACGAGTTGTGAAACCTCGCGGCGAAGCGGAACCTTCTCTTTTCTACCGGAAACAGGCACCTAACAGACACCTATGGCCGCCCCACACCATAAACCCTCAGGTGTGGAGGCTTCCAAGTGTCTCATTTGGTTCAAGGGGTTGTGCAATATCAGAAAGTGTCAACTCCCTGCCAGAAACAGCGCCACTTATGTCCAGTGGCAGTAATTGGTATTCCATGTTAGTCTCATTTAAAGGGAAACAAAACTAAAAAGTTATCCAATTATTACCCAAATAAAAATTTACTAAAATCACTACTATACTTCCACTCTGAATACTGTTTTTTTTTCTGGCCAAGATACAACATCACCGCTGCAGCCAAACAGAAGTTGACAATTGGCTGCAACAGTCACCCTTCCACTAATATAGAAAGGTGGTGGGGGGCGGGGGCAGCGGTCTGGCAGGATTTTTCATTTATTTATTTATTTTTTAATATTAGTATCTTTCAATGTGAATTGAAAGCTGCGGTACCAGACATGGCCACTAAAGAAAAGTGGCGCTGTTTCTAGGTAAAGTAAATCTGCTGTTATGGGACATCTAGTGGCGAGTTCCTGGAACAGGTGATTACAGGCACAACCATTACTTACCGTTACTGCAGACGAGCACATGCCAAAAGTAAGGACATAGCGCATGTTCAACCGATCCCCGATGATCCCGCTGATAAAGAGACCCTGCAACCATAACAAAAAATATGGCACATAAAGGATCCCTCATTTAGGAGGAGGAATGAGCAGCTACACTGGAGGACCCAACACACATTGTGCAATGCTGCATATCCCCTGTGGGGGAGCTGCAGGAATACTGCCCACCTGCTACTACATTCAGAAAGGTGTAAAATTGTACATATTGCGATACTGATCCTGTGCTAATGCTTCCCAGAGCCCCCACTGGTCTCTGCACTTCCTGCCCTACCAAATGGACATGTGACTGCTGCAGGCAATCACTGGCCACAGCGGTCCAAAATATAAATACTGATACAAACGTTTAAGGGGTCGTTGTTTGTTTGTTTTTTTAAATCCTAAGAGGCCCCTTTAAGGTGTGGCATAGTAACCAAATGCTCAGGTCATCTGAGAAGAACTACAACTCCCAGCATGTCCTGGAACCAGGTGCTGGCTCAGCCTCCGAACCTCACAGATCAGACCTGTAGGACTGAGGGTCGTCTGCCCATAGACAGCAATGATCAATGACAATGTCAGGATTTCTGTTGCCTTCTACAGTTTGACCACTGGATGCCGCTATTGTTCACTTTGATAATTGTGCTATAATCCCACTCCTTACCACTGGAGGCTGGTGTGTTCAGCAATTGCCCTTTACCAAAATGGCAGGTTCTGAATCTATGGAATACATCTTGATGCCTGTTTGGGCCTACTTAAAGCCGCATGGATCTCTCACTCACTGCTTGAGTATTGTGTCTAGCTGTTAGCCTAGTTTCAGTCTCCAGCTCCTGAACATTCTTACCCAGACTGTTCTAAATTCATCTACAGATTGTTTCTTACAACTCCTTGCTAACTTCAAGAACTTCTACTACCGCTTGCTCTTCCCGCTTGTGCTCCTTCTGCCATTGGTTTCCAGCAGTATTACGCCAGTATCGTAACATAATCAAGTGGTCGGGGCGAGTTTAAAGGCACGGGACCATCCTTAGTACAGAGCGATCTACCGATCAGCCTTGGGAGATCAAAAGATCGTTTAAAAGGGGCAGCGACTTACCATTGCATACGCGAAGAGGAAGATGGTGTCCAGTAGCCCCAGGAAGATGGTGGCAGACTTGTCATTGGGAAAGAGATGATTGCCATTCCAGGTCTGAAAGAGTTAAAAAGATTTTACACCCCCACCCCAGTCTCACCGCAGGAGCCGGCGGATTATCAGTGGATCGGGGGCTCACCGTGTTGGGGTCCACATTATAGACGGAGACGTTCAGGTCGGTTGGGGTCCACTGGTTGCTGATGCTGACCTTCACGTTACTGAAAGCCTTCCTGGACGCGTGGAGCAGAGCGTAGCTGCGGAGGGAAGAGACAATCAGCCGCAGCCGGGAAACATGCCGGATTATCGGACGGCCATATACAGGTGCATCTCTCTAAATTAGAATATCATCAAAGAGTTAATTTATTTCAGCTCTTCCATACAAAAAGTGAAGCTCATATTATATAGAGTCATTACACACAGAGGGATCTATTATATAGAGTCATTACACACAGAGTGATCTATTTCAAGTGTTTATTTCTGTTAATGTTGATGATTATGGCTTACAGCCAATGAAAGCACAAAAGTCATTATCTCAGTAAATTAGAATACTTTATAACAGCTTGAAAAATGGTTTTAAAATCCGAGATGTCCTACTGAAATGTCTGTTCAGTAAATGCCCTGAATACTTGGTCGGGCTCCTTTTGCATCAATTACTGCATCAATGCGGCAATGTGGCATGGAGGCGATCAGCCTGTGGCTGCTGAGGGGTTATGGAAACCCAGGTGGCTTTGATAGCAGCCTTCAGCTCGTCTGCATTGTTGGGTCTGGTGTCTCTCATCTTCCTCTTGACAATACCCCATAGATTCTCTATAATAGATTCTCTATGGGGTTAAGGTCAGGTGAGTTTGCTGCCAATCAAGCACAGTGATACTGTTGTGTGTAAACCAGGTATTGGTACTTTTGGCCGTGTGGACAGGGGCCAAGTCCTGCTGGAGAATGACATTTCCATCTCCAAAAAGCTTGTCGGCAGAGGGAAGCATGAAGTGCTCTAAAATGTCCTGGTAGACGGCTGCGCTGACTTTGGTCTTGATAAAACACAGTGGACCTACACCAGCAGATGACATGGCTCCCCAAACCATCACTGATTGTGGAAACTTCACACTAGACCTCCAGCAGCTTGGATTGTGGCCTCTCCACTCTTCCTCCAGACTCTGGGACCTTGTGTAGTGCGTCAATGACTGCCTTCTGGACATGTGTCAAGTCAGCAGTCTTCCCCATGATTGTGGAGCCTACTGAAACAGACTAAGGGACCTTTTTAAAACACGTAGGAAGCCTTTGCAGGTGTTTTTTGTTAATTATTCTAATTTATTGAGATAATGACTTGTGTTTTCATTGGCTGTAAGCCATAATCATCAACATTAACAGAAATAAACATGTGAAATAGATCACTGTCTGTAATGACTCTATATAATAGATCACTCTGCTTGTAATGACTCTATATAATATAGGAGCTTCACTTTTTGTATTGAAGAACTGAAATAAATTAACTTTTTGATGATATTCTAATTTAGTGAGATGCACCTGTATCTATGGATGTCTCCGTTCACTGACAGCAGACTCTGATGTATCCCATTGATCTCAGCGGCCTCTGATCAGGTGATCGCATCCTGGACGTCCCGACACGTTCACCTGGAATTCAGGTCAGACCGAAAGAGTCTGGGACGCCGGCCAAGTGACGTCCTGAGATTACAGCACAGGAGAAAGGACAATGTGCTCCGCCCAGCAAAGACGTGTGCAAGAGGAAAGAGAGGATCCAATAGTGTGGAATTCTGGTAATCTGGCATCAAGTAATCCAGAAAATCCCATAATGCAGCATCTGATGCTAGAGTAAGGGAAAGTTCACATCTTACTTCTGTGCTGTGCAGTGCAGAGGTAACAGAGTCCCCTCCAGGCTGAAAACATACAGGCGCTAGAGGACCCCCAATTTGAGAAAGGCACAGGCGTCAGAGGACCCCCCCCCCCCACTCCCCCAGGTAGACAAAGGCACGGGCGCCAGAGGACCCCCCACCCCCCCCAGGTAGAGAACGGCAGGGGACCAGAGGACCCCCCACCCCTCCAGGTAGAGAACGGCACGGGCGCCAGAGGATCCCCCCACCCCCAGGTAGAGAAAGGCAAGGGCGCCAGAGGACCCCCAATTTGAGAAACACAGGCGCAACAAGAGCCCACAGGCCGAGAAGCGCATGGGCGCCAGAGGTGCGGGCAGAAGGAAGCGCAGGTGCTAGAACTCCAGGCGGAGGGAATCATTCCTGCTTGAGACGTATTAATAACTGGCCGGCTGTGTCACTATTCCTCCGGTCACTGGCGGACCCCTGAGCATGACTACTGCCCCATCGTGCACTGGGACAGGTAGGAAAACCGTATCGCCGGCTGTCACATGACCCACAGGTTCCCAGGAGGAATAACAGAGGAGCAGAACCACACACGTCCATATAAGGCAGCCTGAGTCACCCACCTGAAAAATGTGAGAAGGAAAACCGCCAGGTGGTGATGTGTGTACTGTGCACAGAGCCCTCTGCGGGGAGCCGCTCTGCGGGGTGACACCGGGAACTCCATGGCTGCGGCTCGTCCCTCACACCGGACTCCTCATCAGGGCAGTCTGCCAGAGCTGGTATTAAAGGAGCAAAAAAAAAAAAAAAAGTTATTATTAAAGTGGTCCCCTGACAGACGCCTTAAAGGGATGCCCATCCTTAGCTCCATCCACCTCCATATTATCCATGCAGTGGGTTAGTTTGGGTGTATCGCTTTAAAAACTCCCATGAATCCGCACTGAGCCCTTATAACAGTATTCACACTTGTGTCGCCTGTGTCCGCATCTATAAGCCGCCTCCTACCTGGCCGCAGCATCCCCCGCTCCTCCGGCCGCGCTCAGCTCCGCTCCTTCCTCCCAGGTTCCGCTCATCTGGCAGCAGCAGACCCGGCAGATGACGACGTCAACACAGCGAAAGCCCCATCACGTGATTCTCCTCCCAGCGCGGGGCACGCCGGGAGCTGTAGTCTTCAAATTGCAAGTGGGAGGGGTTTGAAGTCCTCACTGTATGGTAAGCGGTGGTGACCAAACTAGTAATAAACGCAAAAAAAAGAAGTCACATATTTCTATAACTAATGAGGTGAGAACCAGAGACTGAGACTACGGAACAACAGCGCCCCGGTCATGTACTGATACTGGGGAGGAGAATAATTCAGGGAAATGGAACCTTGTAGAGGGAATAAATTCTATATATTTAGATTTTAATTTATTATAATTTTTTGTTATTATTGTCTGATACAGAGCTCCACATCCTCTGTAGAGACATGTAGGAAACGGAGAATATTCTGTAAGTCTCCTGCCACCACCAGGGGGAGCTGCACTGGGCAGATATCAGTGCGGTGCAGGACCTGAGTCTGCAGGGACATTATAGGTGCGTCCTATGCAGGGTGTATGGATGTATACACTACCCACTGGGGGCTAAACACCTGCCCCAGACCACCAAGGATACTAACGTTAGCCCCTTACTCCCCTAGACCACCAAGGATACTAACGTTAGCCCCTTACTCCACCAGACCACCAGGGTTACTGACGTTAGCCCCTTACTCCCCCAGACCACCAGGGATACTAACGTTAGCCCCTTACTCCCCCAGACCACCAGGGTTACTGACGTTAGCCCCTTACTCCCCTAGACCACCAAGGATACTAACGATAGCCCCTTACTCCCCCAGACCACCAGGGTTACTGATGTTAGCCCCTTACTCCCCCAGACCACCAGGGATACTAACGTTAGCCCCTTACTCCCCTAGACCACCAAGGATACTAACGTTAGCCCCTTACTCCCCTAGACCACCAAGGATACTAACGTTAGCCCCTTACTCCACCAGACCACCAGGGTTACTGACGTTAGCCCCTTACTCCCCCAGACCACCAGGGTTACTGATGTTAGCCCCTTACTCCCCCAGACCACCAGGGATACTAACGTTAGCCCCTTACTCCCCTAGACCACCAAGGATACTAACGTTAGCCCCTTACTCCACCAGACCACCAGGGATACTAACGTTAGCCCCTTACTCCCCTAGACCACCAGGGATACTAACGTTAGCCCCTTACTCCCCCAGACCACCAAGGATACTAACTTTAGCCCCTTACTCCCCCAGACCACCAGGGTTACTGACGTTAGCCCCTTATGCCCCCAGACCACCAGGGATACTAACATTAACCCCATTATGCCCCAGACCACCAGGGACACCGACATTACCCCGCTTACTGGCCCAGACACCAGGAATAATGACATGAATTGCCTTATAAGGCTAGACCACCAAGGATACTGACATTAACCCCTTAATGCCCCAGACCACCAAGGATACTAACAAACTCTGTAATGCCCCAGACCACCAGGGACACTGACATTAGTCGCCTTATAACTGAGGACCACCAGGGATAATGACATTAACCCCTTAATGCCCCAGACGGTAGACCACTAGGGATACTAACATTAACCCCTTAATGTTCCAGACCGCAAGAGATACTAAAATTAGCCTCAATCAGGAAAAATACAGGTGATTTAGCGGAAAAAAAGGGGCTTAGATACAAAAATACAAAGCTTAGCTTTTATTAGTCGTTAAAATAACGCTCCAAAGACATTTTGGCAATAGTGCAATATAAAGATTAGGACCTATGAGTTTCCACAAAAAGTCTTCCTCGTGGTCTGGATCGCCTGTATTTTCCTGGTTCCTCTTCAGATGCTCTGACCTGATCCATGCTCCTCTGTGGCACCAAAATCGGTGATTGGTCACGGCCGATATTTAAATTTGGCGCCCAAATCAGTGATTGGTCGCGGGCAGCGTCCGCGACCAATCAGCACAGTAGTGTTTAACTTTTGCGCCAAGATCAGTGATTGGTCATGGGCCAAGACCGCGACCAATCATCGAATCGTCTTGGTGAGGACCGGCGCTGCCTGTCCGGGTACTTCCGCAGCGAGAACCCGGGACATGAGCGGGCGCTCGCAGCAGAAGTATCCCGACCCGCATCGCCGCTCCCCGGTCCTCCCTTCCGCATGGAGGTCAACGACGCCGGCGGTCGGGGTCCTTCCGCTGCTACCGGCCGGTCATCTCCCGGCTGCATCTCCGTCCCGCAGATGGGTCCGGCGGTCGAGGTCCTTCTGCTGGTACCAGCCGGGAGATGAGCGCCTCGTGCCGGTCATCTCCCGGCTGCACCGCCGCTGAGCTCCGTCCCGCAGATGAGCCGCTAACGGCCGCCATCTTTTTTCAGAAATCCCGCGGCGCTGATTGGCCGCTGCCGGATTTCCTGGACAGACAGACAGACGGGATAAGACAATTATATATATAGATGAGTGAAGAAACATAACTTAAAAAAACAACTTAGAATTTTCAGCGCTCCATATGTAAATTACCTGCGAAGAGTCATTTGGGCGGAGCTACGATCCAGAAGAGTCTGACAACAATTCCCTAAACCCTCTCATAAAGGCCAGATTGATGCCCCCTATCCCATACAAAGTCTTGATAGCAAAGTTGGTGTGATCCTGAACTCTTCTCTGGGGGAGTGTCTTCATGAGGACCACACCCTTTTGGATAACAAGACTATATTTCCATTCTAGGAAGAAGGGGCCATATCTCAGGAATGGAGGTGAGCAGGAATCAAGCTGAACAGTTTTGGCCACCACCAATACTAGGAACACCTGATCGGGGGGGGGCTGCTTGATGTCACACACCCACCGATTAGGCATTGATGGTCTATCCTAAGGATTGGCAATCAATGATAAAGTCCCGGTCAACCCCTTTAACAATACAAACAGTATACATTATTAAATAGTTCTCTTCGACCTGATGAGGCTGTTTTACTTACTCCAAAAATCCATATCAGAATCACTTTTTAAATACTGATATTAGGATGAGCTAAAGTCGGACTTATAAAACGCTAAATTTAACTTAAGGGGGATAATAAAAAAAAAAAAAAAAAAAAAAAATGGATTATACAATCATTCTATCCTGGATTTTTTTTTTCCTCAAAGCAAGAACACCAGCCTCATCCGGTCTAAGATATTTATTTAATAATCTAGACCGTTTTCAAATATGAAATCTGGTGTTTGATTCCCTTTAAAGGTTACTTGATGATTATTATTGCAGCTATGGCTCTAGAAAGGTGTGGGGAGAATGATTTTGATCTGATGAGGCTGTTGTGCTTACTCCAAAAATTAATATCCGAATCACTTTTAAAATACTGATATTAGGATGAGCTAAAGTCGGACTTATAAAACGCCTGGATTTTTTTTTTTCAAAGCAAGAATACCAGACTCATCAGGTCTAAGATATTTAAAATAATCAAAAAAAAAATAAATAAAAAAAATAAATATGAAATCTGGTGATTGTGCCCCTTTAAAGGTTACTTGATTATTATTATTGCAGCTTCGGCTCTAGAAAGGGGACGGGATGATTTTGCCTCTGTTAGAATAGACTCCTCTATAATACCAACTATAGCCACATGGCGGCGATATAGAACTTGATGGGCAGAATGATCAGCGCTCTCTGTATACTTGCTGCTTGCAGCGCCACCTCTGTCCATAGGTTGTGGGCGGTATTGCACCTCCATTGGATTAACCAGCTGGACAGGGGACCAATTTTTTTTTATTTTAAAGGGAAATATTAAAATGTAATTGTCCCCTATAAGAACGTAGAAATGAGATGTGGAACAGAGGCGGCAGCGAGAGAGGAGGCCGGCGTCCACTGTATCCCATTATACTAATGACAATGGGGTCATTGTGATCCCAGCTGTGTATTGTAACCGTGTCACTCAGTACGGGACGGCCAGCACAAAGCCAGACGCCTGGATCCGGTATCAGGTTTTTTTTTTTTCCAGCTCCTGTGCCAACGAGAGGTTAATTTCCTCCAGTCTCACCAATCCTCCACCTCTTGCACAAAACCAAAGGACATAATAAGGTTGTTTGTCTCCTTGGGTGCTGTGCGCTTCCTTATTGCTGCTGCTTCTCAGACTACATCTCCCACAATGCACCGCGGCGGAGGCAGCAGGCTTACCTGCTCATCCAGGTGAGGGGCAGACACAGGAAGGTGTGTGACAGGTGAGCAGGTCCTGGCAGTCGAGGCGACAGGTGAGAGATCTTATCGTGCTCTAGAATAAAAAGACAAAAGACGGCGGAATTCTGAGCAGATTCCGAATGTCCTTTGTGTCCAGAAACTTCTGTATCCGAGACGGAGAATAAGAATTATAATATTCTGGGGCAAAGACGCTAGAAAGGAAGATCTGCCCTGTACAGATGTGCTGCCGGCAATGTGCTAGTCTATGGGGGCAGAAAGGAGATTCTTCCGGTTTTGTGTTTTCCTTCCTTCCAAGAGCCATAACTTTTTAATTTTATTCTCCCATCCTGGTGTGTATGTCCCCCATACTGGTGTATATATATATCTTCCATCCTGGGACCCATCTTGGTATATACATCTCCCATCGTGGTGTGTATGTCCCCCATACTGGTATATATATCTTCCAACCTGGGACCCATCTTGGTATATATATCTCCCATCCTGGTGTGTATGTCCCCCATACTGGTGTATATATATATCTTCCATCCTGGGACCCATCTTGGTATATACATCTCCCATCGTGGTGTGTATGTCCCCCATACTGGTATATATATCTTCCATCCTGGGACCCATCTTGGTATATATATCTCCCATCCTGGTGTGTATGTCCCCCATACTGGTATATATATCTTCCATCCTGGGACCCATCTTGGTATATACATCTCCCATCGTGGTGTGTATGTCCCCCATACTGGTATATATATCTTCCATCCTGGGACCCATCTTGGTATATACATCTCCCATCGTGGTGTGTATGTCCCCCATACTGGTATATATATCTTCCATCCTGGGACCCATCTTGGTATATATATCTCCCATCCTGGTGTGTATGTCCCCCATACTGGTATATATATCTTCCATCCTGGGACCCATCTTGGTATATACATCTCCCATCGTGGTGTGTATGTCCCCCATACTGGTATATATATCTTCCAACCTGGGACCCATCTTGGTATATATATCTCACATCCTGGTATATGTCCCTTATCCTGGGCCCCATCCTGCTATATATATCCCCCATCCTGGTATATATATGTCCCCTGTTCTGTATAAACCATTATACTCCCCTTCCCTCAGCTCCCTCACCATGCGGCGTCCTCTTCTGAAGCCGGCAGCTGACTTAAGCATGCAAGCGACGGGAGCGCGTGATGTCACTGCCATGCGCCCCCAGTCATGTGCACGCTGACATCAGCTGCTGACCTCTGATTGGCCGGCAGTGTGTATTGCAGCACACAGACTCGACGGGTCTCTGCGCCGCAATACACTTCAACTCAATGTACGTCCACGGGCCCCTCACCAGCACATGCCCGATCGTGGTCATATCCTCTGTGACCACGGTCGTTATGCCCCCGGTGAAAATCATGGATTCGTGTTTGCAGACCAGATTCGGCCATACATGTCAAAGGGGCTCAGCGAAACACGGATACAAATCGGATAAAAAGTGACCTTCCAGGGTATTTTTATTTGCTTTTATTGGCTTGGAAAAACAGAAGCAACTAGGATGACACCTGAGGAATAAAATTGTTCCGTTTCTCTAGGATGGTAACACTTCCATGAAAGTGTGAATGACGCCTTAACTTGCCATAAACACACACTGGGCATTGTTTCTCAATGGCAACCAATCAGAGCGCAGCTTTCATTTCATAAACTGCTGAGGTAAAATGAAAGCTGTGCTGTGATTGGTTGCTATGGGCAATCAAGAGGTTTTTCTGCTGGACAGCTTTCACAAATATGCCCCAAAAATGCAAAATTTGAAACCACCCTAAAAGCATTCCCTCAATGAGTTTTTTATTTTGCAGTATTTAGGCACCAATTAAGTAAATTATGTTACTTGGTGTTCTTTCTTTCATTGCGTTTCTTTATTTTTTACATGCATTTTTAACGCTGTGTTTTTTGTCATTTCATATTTTTAAATAAAGCTGCTTTATTTTTGATACTTCCTGGTATCCTGGGGTCACATGACTGCCATTCCCGGCGCCGACAGCCGAGAATCCCCACAGTGCGCGATGTGAGAATTTACAAGTCTGCAGTCACATAGACTGACTGCAGACTTGTCATTTTAGGATGGACAACCCCTTTAAGATACTGCATTGCATGAGGAAAATATGCAGCGTCAAATACTCATCATGGGAACTTAAAGGGGTATTCCCATGTCCAAGATCCTATCCTAATATGTAGTAGGTGTAATAATATTCACAAATACCTCCAATTAGAAATGTAGTATAGTTCTTCTGGTTAGCTACGTTGCTTACTCCATGTGCAGGGCATTGCTGTAACTTAAATATCCATGGTTACGACCATTAATGGGTAACTAACTGTCACTATGTCAGTGATTGTAACTATGGATACCTAAGCTACTGCAATGCCCTGCACATGGGGTAAGTGGCATAGCTAATTAGAAGAACTATACTACATTTCTAATTGCAGGGATTTGTTAATATTATTACACCTACTACATCTTGGGATAGGATATTGGAGATGGGAATACCCCTTTATCCTAATGAAGTATTTTATGGAAAATGATCCTCTACTTCCTCGGTAGAACTAAAAGTCTCATCATGGTCTGTTATTACCAGTAATTCTTGTTCTTCCACTTCAGAGAACCATATATTGACTATATATACAGCTGACATTTGTCTCGGTATGTGAACTTTACAGATAGACCTGTATGGTGAGAAGCATTTATGGAAATTCTGCTTATGGCGACTCGACATCTATGAAAATGCCGACCCTAGATTGAGAGGCGCTTGTGAGATGTCATACAGAAATGTGACGGGACGACATTTGGTGTCGTTTGTAGGACACACAAAAATGCTCCCCAAAAATTAGCTGCCAAGTGCTCCACCAAATATCATCTATCATAGGTTTCCCGCCATGTAATTACAGTCACAGGTGCCTTTAAATGTAAAGCGGGCCAATCAGAACCAAGGTTTCTTATTCCAAACTGCTGTTAAAAAATGAAACGTGGGCTGTGATTGGTTGCTGTGGGCAAATACTTTGCCTAAAGCAATTCAAATACACAAGGCCTAATCATGTTTTTCCGGCCTGTCTTGCTCTTGCGTAGATTGATGGCAGCCAATTTATGTAATGGAGACTTGTATTAAGTAACTGTCAGATGAATCACACACTGACTATACAGATGAGAATGGGTGACAATCAATATGGCTGCCATGATGGACAATCTGAAATTCTGCTCCAGATTCAGATCCAAAAATGCTGCCGACAGTCCTGAATTTCCTGCTCGGAAAGTCTAGTGGGGGAGGGGTTTAGAAGAAAAAAAAAAACATTCCCGAATTATGTGGTTTGAGCCTTTTCTTGGCTGCTCCTCGGGGGCGGGACTTGTCTATTTTTTTTTTATCTATGTTGGTAATTATGAAGCTAACATGCAATATGGATCTTAAGGAGGTCGAATTTCCATTAAGCCATTTGTGTTCTCGGTCTTTCCTTTACCCCAGATTTGCAGTATGTCTCGTGGCCCCTAATTTGCATATCCTCAGACTTCTCTTGAGATATCGCCCACGCCCACGAGCAGCATGCCTGGATCCGAATGTGCAGAGGACGATCCTTTTGATTTTTTATTTAAAATTATTTTGATTGGTGACTCCAATGTGGGCAAGACTTGTGTGGTTCAGAGGTTCCAGTCTGGAGTCTTCAGCGACAAGCACCAGAACACTATCGGGGTGGACTTTACGGTCAAATCACTGAACATCGAAGGCAAAAAAGTCAAGGTAATAATTTCTACAGCTTGTTTCTCTTCTAGACAGAATATTCATGTAGATCTTCCATGACATGTTCTTGCTACTTCAGTCATCAAACAAGCCTGTGCAGCATAAAGAAGCAGTCTACTTGTCACGGGTTTGTCAGGTGTGACAGACACTCGTCCTGGATCCATCTGTAGAAGGTCATTGGGCTTGGCTCTGCAGGAACTTTCTTGATCTTTTCATCTCTGTAGTGTAGTGGTATCCTTGTCCCTCTAGGACCTAGCAGTGACCTCCACCTTCTGCTGCTAATTGACGCACCCTTGCTGGATGTTTAAATACCTTCAGTCTCTCCAGAGAGTCACTGGTGATAGCTCTATTTTCCTCTGTCCTGTCCTGAAGTACTAGTAGTCAGCTAGTGTCTTCTTGGAGTTCCCTTTGAGGATAGTTGGAGTGATCTCTCTGGTATCTTCTCAAGCTAAGCGTATTTCCTTGTCTGTTTACCTGTTTGTCTTTAGTTGCAGTGGGGGCTGAACAGTGCTCACCCTGTCCCCTCCCTAACTAGGGCCTATCGCTAGGGGCAGTCAGCGATTAGGTTTCCTGCTCGGCGATAGGTGCAGAACCTATTTAGAGACGTGAGAGCAGTCAGGGTGTTGTCAGATCCGCCTAGGGTCTCCACTCCCCCTTTCCCTAGTGTTTGGGCTTCCTCCCCCTCTTCCTGTCGTTGTGCACTTAGTCTTTCTCTCACCTTGCGTGATGCTACTATAGAGCAGTCAGAACTTACTGTGAATACTCGTCTTTGTAACTAATACTATAATTATTAATGATTGCCCATCTCTCTTAGGTACAAGTTTGGGACACAGCTGGCCAGGAGAGATTTCGGACCATCACGCAGAGTTATTACCGTAGTGCACATGGAGCCATTATTGCCTATGACATCACCCAACGCCAGACATTCGACTCTGTTCCCCATTGGATCCATGAAGTGGAAAAATATGGAGCTGCCAACCTTATGATGATGCTAATCGGTAGGTCTACTGTGTAAAATTAATACACTGAGCTACGATTTTTTTTTTTTTAAAGGGGTTTTTGGCATTGACAACATTTTTACAGCCCTCCATCAATCCAGGCACATCTAATTTTACAACAAAAAGCTGTTTTTCCTGTTTTTGTGTTTAATTAAATTAGTGATATGTGCAAAGTAAACTGTACTAATCCTAACTGCCATTCTCAGGTGAGGACAACAAGACATTATGTTTTAAACTGGGGAAAATCACAAAAATAAATGTGTTTCACATACTGCTGGACCTGCTTTTTTTTTTCCTCACAAAAAAAATGCAGCAAAACCCTATACCTGCGTTTATGCACTTACCTATTGCTTTATATGGGTGAAAAAACGCTGCAAAAACACTGAAAGTGACATGCTGCAGTTTTTAAAAAACGCAGCAGTTTTCCAATTCACTCAGGAAAAAAAACTAATGTGTGTGCATGAGATTTCTGAAGTCTCATAGCTTTTGGCGATACTGTATAACGCAGCTTTTTAATTAGCAAAAAAAAAAGCAGCAAAAACGCAACTTGTGAACATAGACTTAGAGAGCTTTCCAAGACTCCTGAATGGGAAATTTGCTTAATTTATAGGTGGTATTCGGCATATGGTAGCAGAACATCTCTCACTCTTTATCTTATCTGTGTTTGAAGGCAACAAATCCGACATGGTGGAGAAAAGGCAGATCCTGTTTGAAGAGGCTTGTACTTTGGCCGAGAAGCATGGACTGCTGGCGGTCTTAGAAACCTCAGCAAAAGAGTCCCGTAACATTGAAGAAGTTTTCCTCCTGATGACCAAGGTGCTAATTGACCGCAATACTCCTCACTTTCACAAGGAGAGTCCACGGAACAGCTTTGTGCTGGACTCTCGGCCTATTCTGGACACAAAGGAGCCAGATAAAAACAACAACTGTCTTTGCGGGTAGACATGAAGAAGTGGACATTTGAAGCTTGCACTGGATGAGCTACGTTCACTAAGGCCACTGGAGCATGAAGCAAGATGGATGGTTTAGAGAAAGCTCCCAAGGACGTGGTTGGACCTTTCCCATTTGATGGTGTCTAACTCCTTCCCTACAGAAGGTGTCTACTTGCAACTCAAGTCTTCTTCTACAAGGGTTATGGAGACTCAAACCCAGGCTAACCTACCCCTAGAAGAGACGTTTTAAGAAGAAGGTCCTCTATCTATAGCGTCAAAGGAACCCCCTCTCGAAAATCAAGACCTCTTCTTCTGTAGGATAAGCCTGAAGACCAACATATTGATGTCGTCTTGCCCTGGTCGCCCACAAGGCACTGACAGTGGTCTACTGTAGACTTTAAGATGTTATCTGAGATTCTTTTAGGAGGAAACCTAGTTTACTGTTCTGTAATATTTTATACTTGTCTACTATAACTAAAAAATAGCTGAGACAGGAGGTGGCACAACCATGGTCACATCTCGGAAACACATAGTAGTATTCCTTTATTTGGGCATTTGATAATATACCTCCAGGGTATGTTCAGTTTTTTTTTTTTTACTTGGATTTTTCCTGGCTGAAAATTCTCGTTTAAAGAATAAATAGTTTTATAAATCAATTTTGTGTTTTTTTTTGCTTTTTTTTTAAGCAAATTTTGTGCACAAGAAGAATTTTTTTTTTTACCTCAATTGATTCAGAGACCACATTTTGGAGCATTTTTGTTTTAAGCAGAAATGGCTCAAATTGATTTTTTTTTCCCCCCATGTGGAAAAAAAAAAAAATCAGCACCTAATGTACAACAGCAAATGAATAAAAAAAAGTTAGTTCAAAGAGTATTTGGAGCGTTTTTTTCCATGTGGAATTTTGGAGAGGAATCTGCTCCAAATGCACGTAAAAAAAACAGTGATTGCATTTCATATATGTTCAGCTTGTGGATTTTTCTGGCTGAAAAATGAACATCCCAAAAACCACATGGGGGGGGGGGGGGGGGGGGGCTTTTTTTTGGGTGTAGTTTTTTCATTTCAATGGGTGCAGCTTTTTTTTTCCCAAGCAAAAACACCTCAATTATTGACATGTTGCTTCATTTTAGATTAAAGAGGTATTCCCATCTCCAAGATCCTATTCCAATATGTATTAGGTGTAATATTAGCAAATGCCTCCAATTAGAAATGTAGTATAGTTCTTCTGATTTGCTATGTCGCTTACCCGATGTGTAGGGTATTGCAGCTGCTTAGGTATCCATGGTTACGACCACTGATATAGCAAGTTAGTTGTCATACCCATGGATACAGTTTCCTCCCACATTCCAAAGACCTACTGATAGAGAATATAGATTGTGAGCCCCAATGAGGACAGTGCCCATAATGTCTGTAAAGCGCTGTGGAATTAATGGCGCTATATAAGTGAGTAAAATAAATAAATACCTAAGCTACTGCAATGCCCTGCACATGAGGTAAGCAACGTAGCTAATCAGAATAACACTACTACATTTCTAATTGGACGTATTTGCTAATATGATTCTTACACCTAGTACCTATTTGTAGAGGATCTTGGAGATGGGAATTCACCTTTAAGAATTTTTTTTTTTTTGCCATAGTTTAGAAAAACTGATCTACTTCAAAAACTGTTTGAATGAGCGACTTATTACTGTAATGTGCATGGGGCTGTTTTTTTCCACATGAAAAAAAAAAAACAACCTTAAACATGTCAGATATTCTTTGGTATGGGTCAATTTAAAAATCCACAGAAAAAAAAGTAGCATGTCACCAAACGTGACACTGAAGTCAATAGTGTGCAAAAAAAATAGTGTGCAAAAAAAAAAAAAAAAAAAACTTGTAAAAAGAACAAACTAGCGCCTTGTAAAATGGATTTTGACTTGGATTTCTCTTGAAAACCCATCAGATTTTTCCATCAAAGAAAAAAAAAAAAAATTCTTGTGAACTTAAGCTTAGACTGTATTGCCATATGGAACGAGTTGTACGCTGTATGGCAAAGTGTGCATGTATGGGCTGACCGCAAACAAAGTGACTGTCTCGTAAACACGATTCTATCCGATCATGCTAATTGTATGTATGACACACGTCACAGAAATTGTATATGAATTTATAGATGGATGCCAGTGTGCTACGTACGGGATAAACTGGTTTGACAACATTGAGGTCATTCCATAGGTTCTACGGTCACCTACATAGTAAGGTTTATAACCCTGCCCACTCGGTGTTATGGAAAAGAGGCCCACCGTATGAAAAATGACCCTCCTCCCTGAAACAAGAGACAATATATGACCCATTTAATAATGGTGTTCGGTGTTATCAGGGTGGAGATAAGGTGCACAGTATAAACAGAAAATATAGCACACGATTTGTATCCTTTATTGCCCCTGCCTGACACTGAGCTGAACAAAGGTCGCCTCGTCTCATGGCGCAGTGACAGGTGCGGCAGCCTTTGATGAACAGACATTACAGCCATCTACTTATCACCATGTAGTGAACACAAGGGAAGCAATTCAATAATGTCAGGGTTTCACAGAGACGACACCGGAAAGATCACACAATATCTCACCGCTGCCATCACTCTGTCAGGATTTTGTCAGGGATTCGCAAGCACACAATCCAGACTACTCACTGCGCAGCTATCGGCAAGCGAGCAGAAAGCGTATGGCGTCACACCTCCGGATTCCAACGCATGGAATATGTGTACACGCCCCGTACGGTTACTGCCAGCTTCACGATAGCCCAATTATTATTATTCGCTGCAACCACCGGCCGAGTTTGAAATATAATACAGGCCTGGTCGGACGCCTGCGTTCTGGTAGCGTATGGCTTCAGGGGAGGGAACAATTACAGAGCAAAAGAAACAGAACTATTAAATTTTATATTTAATCCAAAAGGGAGGCAGTGTTTAGGAAAACAATACAAGATTCTACAAAAGGGGACAATTACAGTACAGAATATAGTTACAAAATAAAACAGGATTAAAGAAGACTTACCATAGAGATCGCTGAGACGATTCAGTATAGGTGGAGGGAAGCACACCACTTCTGGCCGTTGTCGAACGGGACCCGTGCTACATATAAATATGTACTTTCAACATGAGTCCTGATCCTTCCTTCGTGGATTCTTTTATGTCTAAGGGGAGACCTGCCCACACATCCCCCGTGATGACATCACGGGGACTGGTCTTCAGCCTTCATATTTTTATTAGATATGTTTTTTTTGCGGTAACTTATCGTGGGTTGATCGTAGAGGCCCGAAAGGGATACCATATTTTCCATTATGATTTTACCTTTCTCCAGAGACCACACACGGTATAGCTGTTGTCAGCTATTTTGTTACTTCTGCGCCACAGCTCCCCGAAGGGGCTTACAGTGATGGGAAAATATCCATATTGTTCCCTAGCTGACCCTGTCTCTAAAACATAGGTCCCATTATTATCGGAATTATGGAATTTACAATATTCAATATTGTGTCGGTGCCCAAAAGTCTGCCAGACCTCTGTTAAATTCCCTTTGACGTCCTGGGAATAGAACTTCCTCAGCTACATGTGAATTGTTGCAAGCTAGTGTCTAATTATCCCCAGCCTCGTCCAGGGGGAAATACCCTCGCGTTTTAATTGGGTTGTAGCACCTCTTGGCTGGCATTTGTTTACAAGTCACTACTGCTGTGTGTCTCAATTTGCATAGGAGCAGATGGTCTAAGTGTTAGCTCTTGGTCCTTTGTCAATTACTATAGGGGGGGGGGATGAGGGGTTTGGGAGAAATTGTTAATACTTAATACCTCCATGACATCTCTCCCTCTTTGAGGTGGTGTAGGGACCGATTTACAGATCATCCCTTAAGCCCACTTCCTGACCCACCCTTCCTGCTGGTCCGACAAGCAGTGGACCCAACTCGCCCACTACTCTGACCGACTGGGGATCCAGCTTTCCGATCACCCTGACCGGTTCGGGATACACTTTTCCCACACCTCTGACAGGCTATGGGTACCTTCCTCCCATACTCCTGACAGACAGGGGGACACACACCTTTATTTTGCCCGGTTGTGGGGCCTACCTTAGGAGCCGTGCTCACTATGGGGGAGCTATGACCGGCCGTGTCACAGTTCGTCGTGACATTGTTCGGCGGCACGGGACCACTTTCCCTATGATCCCCGTGTTCCCTCCCCCACCCTTGCTCATCACCTCCGGAGCCATGCTAGTCATGGGGCAGCTACCACTGACCATGTCACTATCTGGCGTGACATTGTTCACCTGCACGGGACAACCTACTTCCTGGTGACGTGGCTGAGTTCCCCTTTACCACAGCAGACACTTTTATTATACCTCACATTGACATTATTGACAGTGGCATTATATGGCATATCAGATCTGGGAGGGTTGTCAGGAATTTATTGGGCAACCAACCGTCCCAGATCCATTCCCAACAGCACATTAGTGGGGAGATTTTTCGACACCCCCACTTCCCTCAACCCCCTCCCTGCACCCCAGTCCAGGAAAAGTCGGGCCATTGGTATGGGACGGCGCGCACCCCCAAACCCAATGACAGTCAGGGTGTTCCCAGGAATGAGTTCCTCTGGTAACACGAACTCAGGGAGGATGACGGTACGTTCTGCGCCAGTGTCCTTAAGGCCAACAGTAACGGTGTTGCCCACAGTAACCAGTTGTAAATTCTCACGGGCCCGGCCAACCACCCCACCCACAAAAAGAATGGCTGCAGTGGGCCCTGGGGCCTCAGGTGGGGTGTTCATCTTCTGCCTCTCCGGGGAGACAAGGCTGACGTGACCCGTTTGGTCACAAATATAACACTTATGGGAGTCAAATGCAGGCCATTTGCCAGAAGATGGAGTAGAACCCACTGAGGGCCGGCTGGAACACTGGGGGTGGTCGTCGGCTTACCCCCTTATAGCTGGCGGCTCCTGACTTCTGCACCTCTGGTGTGCGCTTGGCCACATAGGCATCTGCGATCTGGGCTGATTTGGTGGATTCTTTTAGGCTCCCGGTCATGCACACACTGTCGCACTTCCACTGTGTAAAGACGAAGAAACTGATCATTCACCATCAGATCCTTCACGTCCTCAAAGGTGGTGATGGACAGTCCTCGGACCCACTGCTCAAAGTTGGTTCTGAGCCCATGCACCACATCACTATCATGTGGTCCACATTGGAGGGCTCTGAACTTTTTCCGGTAAACCTCCGGAGTCAGCTGGTACTTTTATCAGGGCCTGTTTGACCGCCTCATAATCTCCATCTTGGGCTCGAGGGAGAGAGGCAAACACCTCCAGAGCTCTTCCTCTGAGCCCTGGAGTTAAATACCTGGCCCACTGGGCTTCAGGCAGCTGATACTATCTGCAGGCTTTTTCAAACCCTCGCAGAAATATGTCCAAGTCTCCGTCTTTCTCCATTACAGGAAAATGGTCAGTACGGCGTTTAAATCAATTAGCACTGTTGGTACTTACGGGTCTGTGTGGGAGATGGCTCCTTTTGAATTTGGGCTTGCTCCAGCTGGTACAGTCGCTCCTGCTCAGCGGCCTCTTGGTCAGCTTGGGCCTGTCGCTCAGCAGCCTCAGCCCGAGCCTGTTGCTTCTCTCGGTCAGCTTGGGCTCGTTGCTCCGCAGCCTCTCGGTCAGATTGGGCCCGTTGCTCTGCTCGCTCTTGGAATTTCAGGATCAGCTTCAGTCGTCCGTCACGATCACCTGCGGCAAGCTGCTCCAAGGCTATCTGCAGGTGGGGGTCCACACTACCCTGGCTGCGGGTCTGGCTGGTAATCACAGGTGAGACCCCTGCAGCAGAGCCATCCGGGATTTGGCTGGCCGCCCCATCATCAGGGCTTTGCTGTCAGACTGGCTCTGCGGCACGCATTGCAACAGTTCAGCAATCATTTGGGCCTTTTTTCTGCCCGTGGGGTCAATCTGTCTTAGCTCATAGAGGGCAGTGAGAGTGACCTTCAACTGCTGGGTATACCATGGCTCTCCATGCGTAGCCATCATTGCCAAATAAAAGATTGGACAGAAAAACAAGAGAAGGGGGGGCATGCAACTGCTACGCGTAATGTCCCAGATAAAGAATATTAGAACAGTCTGTTTTCTTAAAACGCTGCACAGAATTCTCGCAAGAACCATGCAAGTTTTCAGTGACAGGAATGATTGCTCAGTCCAGCCACTGATGTTCTGTAATATACCACCGCCCCGTTTCACAGAGATGACACCGGAGAGATCACACAATATCTCACCGCTGCAGTCATTCTGTCAGGATTTCGTGAGCACACGATCCAGACTACTCACTGCGCAGCTATCGGCAAGCGAGCAGAAAGCGTATGGCGTCACACCTCCGGATTCTAATGCATGGAATATGTGTACACGCCCCGTACGGTTACTGCCGACTTCACGTTAGCCCAATTATTATTCACTAGCACCACCGACCGAGTTTGAAATAGAGTACAGGGCCGGCCGGACGCCTGAGTTCTGGTAGCGTATGGCTTCGGGGGAGGGAACGATTACAGAGCAAAAGAAACAGAACTATTACATTTTATATTTAATCCAAAAGGGAGGCAGTGTTTAGGAAAAACAAGATTTTACAAAAGGGGACAATTACAGTACAGAATATACAGTTACACAAAATAAAACAGGATTAAAGAAAACTTACTATAGAGATCGCTGAGACGATTCAGTATAGGTGGAGGGAAGCACTCTTGCCGTTGTCGAACCGGACCCGTGCTACATATATATACATCCAACATGAGTCCTGATCCACCCGCCGTGGATTCTTTTAGGTCTAAGGGGAGACCTGCCCACACAGCCCTTGTGATGATATCACAAGGGCTGATTTCCAGCTTTCATATTTTTATTTGATATCTGTTTCTTGTGATTAACTTATCGTGGGCTGATCGTAGAGGCCCGAAAGTGATACCATATTTTCTGTTATGATTTTACCTTTCTCCAGAGACCACACACAGTATAGCTGCCGTCTGCTATTTTGTTCCTTTTGCGCCACAGCTCCCCGGAGGGGCTTACAGCGACGGGAAAATATCCATAATGTTCCCTAGCTGTCACTAAAAATATAGGTCGCATTATTATCGGAATTATGGAATTTACAATATTCAATATTTTGCGTCTGTGCCCAAAATTCTGCCAGACCTCTGTTAAATTCCCTTTGACGTCCTGGGAATAGAACTTCCTCAGCTACATGTAAATTGTTGCAAGCTAGTGTCTAATTATCCCATGCTGCAACCAGGGTGAAATACCCTTGAGTTTTAATTGGGTTATAGCACATCTTGGTTTACAAGTCACTACTGCTGTGTGTGTGTGTGAATTTGCATAGGAGCAGATGGTCCAAGTGTTAGCTCTTGGTCCTTTGACAGTTACTATAGGGGAGGGGGAATGAGGGGTTTGGGAGAAATTGTTAATACTTTTCTTAATATCTCCATGACATAACTTAAAGGGTGTTAATACTTTTAAAACAATTTTTTTTACCTTCTATGGATCAGAAATTCTAAAGGAGTCTTGATGAAATATTATGAAGTTGTGTCTCCATGGTAACAGACTACAAAGGAACCTTGTGTAGTCTGATCCTGTAGTCACAGTGCCTTCCTACCATTTGCCCTCTCTTCTTACGGTCTATGGATAAGAGAGTAGCAAACAACAAGAACAGACTACAAGGGGTGTTATCTGTAACCAAGGAGGCGCATAGGAGCTGTATACACGAAACAGTGGGCGACTTGCTTCAAGTTTTATTTCAGATCCCCAGAGTAAGAAAATGTGTTGAATAAGTCTACACAATATTAAAGGGTTATTTTTTTTTACCTTTGCAAAATTATCACATTTCCTCAGGTGATCACTGGTGGTGACCAACTTAAGGAGTGAATGGTTTACCAATCCAAATGTCAAACACATTTGCGTTAGAAACACCCACATCTAGGTCCGCCAACGATACGATCATTTTTCACCAGTACCCAACATGTCAGCCAAATTACAATGGGTCGTGTGTAGTGCTTTTCTTCTGGGGGGGGGGGGGGGGGCACTGTAGGGAAATCTAACAGTTGCTGCCAGTTCCATTACAGCAGTCAGACACCCCTAATATCAAAAGACTATA
This sequence comes from Phyllobates terribilis, assembly GCF_046119375.1. Classification (NCBI taxonomy): domain Eukaryota; kingdom Metazoa; phylum Chordata; class Amphibia; order Anura; family Dendrobatidae; genus Phyllobates; species Phyllobates terribilis. Next base: position 168,890,195 of record NW_027362770.1, read on the forward strand.
GCCGGTCAGGGCATACTGGGAGCTGTAATTTCCCAGCAGCTTGAGAGGCACGGCTCACAGACAATTGACCTGATTGGTTAACAATTATGTGCCCCCGTTAAATTGGAGGCTTTCTTACATAAGACAGCTTGTGCCACTTAGTGCTGCAAACTTGTTTGACTGGATAACAATCCAATGGGACATTTCCGCTTCTTGAGCCTGGCACTAGGCCACCTACCTCCGGGCTGGTCATAAACCTGACATCATATAGGATTAGCAAAATTCCAATAAACTTAGACGCTTGTCACCTGCTATGATTAGGGAATGAGTCTACAGCATGTAAGTCTTCGGGAACTACAACACCCAGGATGGTGGGGAGTTTGTTTCCTAACAGCTGAAGATCACAGCTTTCATGCTTTACACTAATGTAGTCTATCGACAAAGCAGGACTGTAAAGCTGTGGATGGTGCTAGTAGGGACCAAGCCACAAAAAGGACCAATAATGAAAGTGCTAATACACTTATAACAGGCATCTCCAGCAGCACTCACTGCAAGTGGTGCCGACGACACTGCAACCTGGCAGGCACCCGTCCACGCAACATCATTAGCCCCTCATGATTGCAGCAGTGAGCAAATTGCAAAGAAACACTAAAGGGGCTATCGGGAACTTTATTTTTTCCTATGGGGCCAAGCTCATATTGGCAGGTAGCTGCTAACTGCCTGCCTCTTCTGTCGTGGGACGCTATCTCCCAGCGGCAATTTTCCTGCTTCCCATGACATCTCTTCCAGTCTGCTTTCTCGATGGGGCATCACTGCTGCCATCATGTTGAATGACAACCAGCTCCCCACTGCCTAACTGCGGGGAGCTGGCTATCAACATGTCATCTGTGATGCCCTGTCAACACAGCAGACCGGAAGAGAAGGAACTGCTGTCGATGTCACAGGAAGCAGGAAAATCACAGCAAGGAGCGGGTCCGTGACCACTCTAAGCTGGGGGAAAACCATCGTATGGCAAAACATAGGGGGGGTCCCAGATAACCCAATTTAAAATAATAAAAAATAAAAATAAACGCTCGCTTCACTCTACTCTCCTTCGGACAATATCCGGATGAAGCGAGCGCTCCTCACTTCCTTCGGATGGCAATTACTCCCATAAGAGAAGAGAGTGAAGTCAATCGCTGAGTGGCCACGGGATTGCATGACATAAAAGTGTCACAGGAGCCCCAGTGTCGGCACTGGAGGGGAGTACAGGCGTTATTACTTTACTGGGAGGAAACATAGGGATTCAGAAGTGGTTGTCAGTCATGAACAACCCTTTTAAGCACATAGACAGTTTACAAGAGGTCAGCTTAACACTTCTGCCCCTCTGCTCTAGCTACTGTTAGGTGGCTAAGTGCTAGGACCACACATTGATCAGAACTTCTAATATGTCTGTCTCTATGCAAAGTCAAGTTAATAAACCCAAAAACTAAACTTTCCAAACAATTTTGATACAACAAATTCATTTTACATATTCAGCACTGATGCAGAACTAGGGACGTCCACGATTTCAAACTGATCCTACTAACTTAGGCTTCGATTCATCATTGCCTACGTGACCATTTTCTTTGTAAGTCATTTTATGTGCGCTCGTCTATTATCTTAGTAGTTTTCCGCTCTGTGGGCAGAGTATAGCAATTCTAGATGTTTTAGCCTTGATTCGTCAATTGCGTCTTTCTTTTTTAAAAGGAACAAGATTTGCCGCAACTGCACTCCGGTCCATGACCGTGGTGCAATTTTTTATTTTTATTTTTAGTCCATTTGGTGCAATTTTTGAAACTTAGGACAAGTTTTGACTTTGCACAAAACTCATGAATCACTTGCACAGTTTTGATGAATTTGGTGCCAAAAAATGGCAACTAATACAACAAGACAAAAAAAGAGGGATTTTTGGTACTCACCGTAAAAATCTCTTTCTTGGAGCCTTCATTGGGGGACACAGGACCATGGGTGTATGCTGCTGTTGCTAGGAGGTTGAAACTAGGCAAAAAAAAAGGAAAATAGCTCCTCCTCCGCAGTATGCACCCACCTACAGGCACCAAGCTCACCAGTTAGTGGCTAGAGCAGTAGGAGAAGCATAAAATAACCAACAATGCAATGCCCAACGGGACACAACAGTGAAAACTAAATGAGATATCCAACAGGGCCAACTGGACATATGTCCAAAAACAGGGAGGGTGCCGTGTCCCCCAATGAAGGCTCCAAGAAAGAGATTTTACGAGGAGTACCAAAAATCCCTCTTTCGCTATCGCTTCATTGGGGGACACAGGACCATGGGACGTCCCAAAGCAGTCCCCTGGGTGGGAGAACACTAGATAGTCACAGACTAGGTCAGACTGCGGCAACTGCCGCCTGCAGGACCTTCCGTCTAAGACTGGCATCAGCCGAAGAATAAGTGTGGACCTTGTAAAACCTTGAAAAGGTGTGAAGAGAAGACCACGTTGCGGCCTTACAGATTTGAGAGGCCGAAGCCTGATGGCGGACCGCCCAAGAGGCCCCCACCGCCCTGGTGGAGTGAGCCCTTACTCCGGGAGGGGGAGGTTTGCCCGAGATGCGATGTGCCTCCAAGATGGTCGAACGTATCCAACGGGCGATGGTTGACTTGGAAGCAGGGAGACCCTTGCGATGCCCCTCAGGGATGACAAAAAGGGCATCAGAGCGCCGAAGGGAGGGCGTTCTGGAAAGGTACACACGTAGAGCTCTGACCAGGTCCAGTTTGTGCAGTCATTTCTCCCGTGGATGCACTGGAGCAGGGCAAAAGGAAGGCAAAAACAATGTCCTCATTAATGTGAAAAGCGGAAACCACCTTTGGCAAAAAGGAAGGCACCGGCCTGAGCACTACTTTGTCTTGATGGAATACCAGAAAAGGCGACCGACAAGAGAGGGCTGCGAGTTCTGCGACCCTTCTAATAGAGGTAACAGCCACCAGAAAAGCCACCTTCCAGGAAAGGAGAGAGGCTGGAATGTCCTGAATGGGTTCAAACGGAGGCTGTTGTAGGACGCTTAGGACCATATTAAGGTCCCATGGTTCCACTGGAGGGCGATAGGGGGGCACCAGGTGGGCCACCCCTTGTAGAAACGTCCTGACCCGAGGACGGCTAGCTAAGTTACGTTGGAATACAATGGACAAGGCCGAAACTTGGCCCTTGAGAGTGCTAAGAAAGAGTCCCGCCTCTAGGCCAGACTGAAGAAAAGTAAAAATGACTGGCAAAGAAAAAGACATAGGAGTCAGCTGATCCTGTTCGCAGTGACGAAAAAAGGCTCTCCAAGTTCTGTGGTATATGCGCGAGGTAGCGGGTTTTCTGGCGTTAATTAGGGTCTGAATGACATTGTCAGTAAAGCCCGCCATCTTCAACACCGCGGCCTCAACGGCCATACCATTAAATTCAGAGAACAAGAACTCTGATGAAGAATAGGACCCTGAGAGAGGAGGTCCGGACGGTCTGGTAGTCTCCAGGGGGAGTCGACAAGCAGATTTACCAGATCTGCATACCAGACGCGTCTGGGCCAATCTGGGGCTACTAGGAGAACTGGTACTCCCTCTGTCTTGACCTTTTTAATGACTCCAGGGATGAAAGGTAGAGGTGGAAAGAGATAGGGCAGTTGGAACTGTGACCATGATATCACTAGCGCGTCCTGGGCGATTGCTAGCGGATTGAGGAACTGAGCTACAAAGGACGGAACCTTGTGGTTTAACCGGGACGCCATGAGGTCGACGTCCGGCGTGCCCCACCGTAAGCAGATTTGGTGAAACACCATCGGGATGGAGAGACCATTCTCCTGAGACGAGGCCCTGCCGACTGAGGAAGTTGGCAGCCCAATTGTCGACCCCTGGAATGTGGACTGCTGAGATTGCCGGGACCGTCTTCTCGGCCCAAAGTAGCACTCTTGCCACCTCTTTTAAAACGGGCTTGCTGCGCATTCCTCCCTGATGGTTTATGTATGCCATGGCCGTGGCATTGTCCGATTGTACACGGACTGGGAACCCTGCCAGGATCTTCTGCCAGTGACGAACGCCAGGTAAATCGCCCTCATCTCCAGAATGTTGATGGGAAGGGAGACTTCGTGGGGACTCCACCGACCCTGGACCGTGTGTTGTAGAAAAACTGCCCCCCAACCGATGAGACTGGCATCGGTCGTGACCACCTGCCAGCAAAGCGGAAGGAATTATCTCCCGGGTCTGAAGGAAGAAGGGCGGGACCACCAGGTTAGCGACCGTCTTACTTGACGAGGTAACTTGATGCGTCGATCTAGAGATGACGGATTCTTGTCCCAAGCTGAGACAAGGGCTAGACGAAGAGACCGGGTATGGAACTGCCTCCATGGCTGCTACCATCTTTCCCAGGACACTCATGCATAGGCGAAGGGAGTGTGGACTTGGGTCGGAGAGGATGTGGATTCCTTGTCATAGAGAGTTTCTTTTCCCTCGGAAGGAGGACCCGGGCAAGGGTCGTGTCGAACTGCATCCCTAGGAAGGTTAAGCGTTGGGATGGAACCAGGGAGGATTTGTCTGTGTTAATCAGCTAGCCTAACCGGGAGAGTGTGTTCAAGGTGATCTGGAGACTGAACGTGGGGCCTTTGATTAACAGGTCGTCGAGGTAGGGGAGGATTACAATTCCCCTTTTTCGAAGGATGGCCATAACTGTCGCTATCACCTTCGGAAAAATCCTCGGGGCTATGGCGAGGCCGAAGGGGAGGGCAGTGAACTGGTAATGCACGTTCTTGAAGGAAAAGCAAAGGAACTTCTGATGTGACGCGCAGATTGGGATGTGAAGGTATGCATCCTGAATGTCCACTGAACATAGATATTCCCCGGCCTCCATCGAGGCGATTACCGACCTGAGGGACTCCATCCTGAACTGTCGGATGCATACATGTCGGTTTAGCTGTTTGAGGTCCAGAATCGGACGCAGTGAGCCATACTTTTTTGGGACAACGAAGAGATTTGAGTAAAATACGAAAACCTTTCCTGAACGGGAACCGGGACTATGACTCCTGAGCGCAGAAGAGAAGTGATGGCTTGGAGGAAACCGGGAAGCAGAGATGGTTGTGGGGGGCGGGACCTGAGAAAGCGTGATCGTGGGCTGGAGTCGAACTCTATTTTGTAGCCGGAAGTCACAATTTCTTTGACCCAGGCATCTTCTATTGCCAGGAGCCAAGAATTTGTGAACAGAAGGAGACGGCCACCCACCCAGGTGGGAGAGACCCGTCATGCTGAGGAAAACCTGTTGGATCGTGATCCAGAGGACTTGGAGGAGCGACTCTTTGGGTGCCAGTTAGGCGTGGGCCTAAAGGAGGGCTTACGACTGTCCCGCTGTGCTGGAGTACGGTCCTGTGAGAGGAGGGGGTTCGGTTGAGCGAACTGACGAAAGGACCGGAACTGAAGGGGGAGTCTCCTAGGAAAAGGGCGTTTGGGCTGGGGGAGAGAGGTGCTCTTACCCCCAGTAGCATTAGAGATGATCTGGTCTAGCTTGGATCCAAACAGCCAGGAACCTTGAAAAGGAAGATTAGTTAGAGATCTTTTGGAAGCCGGGTCGGCGTTCCAGGCTTTAACGGAAGCGTCACTATGCTCCTCGGCCCTGGTTGGTCAAATAGGAGGGGGCGTATAGCCGTCGGAGCGGGACCGCCCACCGGACACGCCCCCCGATGGAGAAAAGCGCGGCAGATTCGCCGCGAATAATGAAGAGGGAGGGAGTGGCCCAGGGAAGGACTGATAAGCGCCATGTTTGGTGAGGGGGGGGAGGAGGAAGGCAGGCAACGCCGGGGGACCGGGACCTACAGCTGAAAGACAGGGAAGTACCTGTCTTAGCGAGTACGGGAATCGTCACTTCTTCTCTCCTTCTGAGGATGGTCTCAGGATGCCTTCCTGGATAGGGGAGGGGATCCTGGCTTTTCCTCCTTCCTGCACTGTCCGGTCCTGGACAGTGCAGGAGACGGTGTCAACCCCAGAAAACTGGGGGAAGGTCACCCGCAGGGACCACAGTCTCCCTCCCAGGCCGCTCCGAGGAGGGGGCTAGGGTGGGGGTAACAGGCTAGGACTGGCCACCGAAATCACCCCGAGACACCCTAAGGTGACAGGGGATAAGTCCTGCCCAGCGGGTCCAAGAGTGGGCGATGTGGGGGTAGCAACATTGCTCTCTCGGTCGCTAGTGGGTTAACAGGGGACGCAGTGTGCCCTGTTAGCCAGAAGAGCTGTATCTGAAAGAGAAAAAACAAGGATTAATAAACACAACAAGGTTGGATCGGTGAAGATCCAGGTCTACCTCCTACAGACACGAAGCTTAAACTGGTGAGCTTGGTGCCTGTAGGCGGGTGTATACTGCGGAGGAGGAGCTATTTTCATTTTTTTGCCTAGTGTCAACCTCCTAGCGTCAGCAGCATACACCCATGGTCCTGTGTCCCCCAATGAAGCGATAGAGAAAGGAAAGTGCTTTACAAAAAACGGTAAGAGGTGAATTGGGGCCTCAGTACTTCCCACTACGACTCCATTTACATTCAGGAAGGAGATCAAATGGAACAGATAGATCTGCAGACGCAATGGTATCCTGACTACACAGGGTGTTTTTGTAGTCTGTAACCATAGAAACATAAATTTTTTAAAAAGGCAACTAAACAAGCAAGTTTGGCTGATGTAGAGGGGAAATCGGAGAGAAGGCCGATAAACTTATTGCCATCTTATGGTGGATAGTGAAAACTTGGAACAAAAATCACTTGCAACTCTAATGGATCAGCGCCCTCTACTGGTGCAGTGCTATGGAGCTTGCCTGGAGGTACAAAATCCATATAGAACCAAGCGCAGACTGGTTTATATTTTATACTTTTGTGTATTGTTTTTTTTTTATTCATTTCACTTTTTTTATACCTTGAAACAGAGAAACAAACACTCTGGGGGAGGAAAAAGGAGAGGGGAAAAAAGACAGACATTAGGATAAAAATTATTACAACAGCACCTGGAATTGATAGGCCTGCCTAGGAGAAACACAGGCACTGCCACAACACCACAGGAAATAGCTACTGTCTGGAGCTGCCCAGACAGTCCAAACTCCTTATTTTGTGACTGGCGCTATAGGTCCAGGTCATAAAAATCGTCCAGATCCTCATGGAACAAGTCCCACTCGTCCTCCGAGTCTGTTAGGTCTTCGTCGGCGCCCGCTGCCAACAGCATAAGAAGCATTTCGCCGAGTTCAAAGGTCATTACTTCGTCATCGAAAGGGTCGCTGCCCTCGCGCTCCTCGAAGTCCCAAAATCTGTTCCTACGCTGGGCCTAGAAATATGGAGATATTTACAAAAAAAAAAATTATTATTTTTTAAATATATATCAAAAAAGTGAGAAGTAGTGTAAACTTTAAACTTAAGGATTATAATAATTTTATTAGCATGTTCATATGCTGAAATACTCTGTGCAGCTGTGAGAACCTGTTTTAAAACAATCTTGGCGTGCAAGCCACAACTTATTCCTGTGCAGCCCCTTCATCACAAGTGAGGTGGTCACTGCCTCCTACAAGATCAGCACACTACTCCTCCGCTGCCACCTTGATAACTCTGTTATGGATTGTTCCTTTTCAGTTTCTCTCAAAATTAATTGACTGCTGGAGCCACAGGACAGGTGATAACTACATGACAAATTGAGGTCCAGCTATATGGACACCCAGAAATTGGTGCAATGGAAACCTCTTAGAACCCGAAACCTGTCCAGGTTTATAAAACTGGGTGTAAACAAGGTTTCATTTCACTGACCTATATATTTAAGAAATGGCTTATACTGCGTTATTAAGCAGACAACTGATTACAAAAGGAAAACACGGTTAATATGAATCTATTGTATCCGGCACCGAAGCTCAGCTCCATTGGAGCTGAAGGAGTCTGACATGCACTACCAGACACAACCTATAGATAGGGGTGGCACCATATTTACTTATTTATTTTTTTGAAGATGTACTGACTCCGAAAGTAACAAGTAGTGAACACTTACTCTGTATCTACTAGTCATCGCTCCTTTCGGTCGAGGCTGTGGGTCTTCTATACGGCCATCGGGGTATGCGTGTTTGTAGAAACAGTTGCCACCGAATGGGCAGGTGCCACGTCCCTCATCAAAATACCGACAAGATTTGTTGCTAGAGGAGAAACAGAATAAAATTAATGAGGTGTGTGTATGTGTATATATATATATACACACACACACACACACACACACACACACTAGATGGTGGCCCGATTCTAATGCATCGGGTATTCTAGAATATGTATGCGGCCGACAGAACGCAAGCAGCAGAGCGGTGTTTAAATTTGGCGCAAAAAAAAAAAAAAAAAAAAAATAAATCGCTGATTGGTCACGGCTGGAGTCTGCGACCAATCATCACAGTAGTGTTTAAATGTGGCGGCAAGATCGGTGATTGGTCACGGCCGCTATTTAAATGTGGCGCCCAAATCGGTGATTGGTCGCGGCCGCTGCCCGCGACCAATCAGCAGAGCGGTGTTTAACTTTAGCGCCAAGATCACTGATTGGTCGCGCTCTCCGCACGCGACCAATCAGCAAATCTTATTGGTGAGGACCGGGGAGCGCCGCTGCCTGTGCGGCTACTTCTGCTGCGAGAAGCCAGGAGATGAGCGACTGCTCGCAGCAGAAGTATTCCGACCCGCAGCGCCGCTCCCCGGTCCTCCCTTCACACCCTAGCCGCTGATGTCCCCACAGTATCCGCATTGTGTTACTAAGGTCCGGACATTGTGTTAAAAATCGATGATTGGTCGCGGGCAGCACCGCGACCAATCACCGATTTGGGCGCCAAATTTAAATATCGGACGCGACAAATCACAGATCTTGGCTCCACATTTAAACACCGCTGTACTGATTTAAATAGCGTCGGCAACCAATCAGCACAGCGGCGTTTAAATTTGCCGCCCATCTCGCTGATTGGTCGCGGTGCCCGGCCGCGACCAATCAGCGTCGTATTAGTGTGGGCCCTGGAGCGGCGCTGCTTGTGCGGTTCCGTATTAGCAAGGACCGGGGAGAGGCGCTGCCTGTGCGGCTCCTTCTGCTGCGAGAAGCCGGGAGATGAGCGGCTACTCGCAGCAGAAGCATCCCGACCGGCGGCGCCGCTCCCCGGTCCTCCGTTCACACTTGCTGTCAGGAGATCAGCGGGCCAAGCCGCTGATCTTCCGACGTTAACCGCATGGAGGTCAGCGGCGCCGGTCGGGGTAGTTGTGCTGCTAGCGCCGCTCATCTCCCCGCTGCATCGCCGCTGACCTCCGACCGCCAGATGAGCCGCTAACGGCCACCATCTTTTTTCAGAAATCCCGCGGCGCTGATTGGCCGCTGCCAGACCAATGAGCGACGCGGGATTTCCAGGACAGATAGACGGGATAAGACAATTGTATGTATGTATGTATGTATGTATGTATACACACACATTTATTGTGTGTTATATTATCAAAACACACTCAAAAGGAGTGGTTCTGCAGGTAGGGACAACAGACCAACCATGTTGGTTGTGCTTTCACACTCATGGTAGCATGAGACGAACTCTACAACCCACAGAAGTTGCACAGGTAGTGCAGCTCATCCAGGATGGCACATCAATGCGAGCTGTGGCAAGAAGGTTTGCTGTGTCTGTCAGCGTAGTGTCCAGAGGCTGGAGGCGCTACCAGGAGACAGGCCAGTACACCAGGAGACGAGGAGGGGGCCATAGGAGGGCAACAACCCAGCAGCAGGACCGCTACCTCCGCCTTTGTGCAAGGAGGAACAGGAGCACTGCCAGAGCCCTGCAAAATGACCTCCAGCAGACCACAAATGTGCATGTGTCTGCACAAACTGTTAGAAACCGACTCCATGAGGGTGGTATGAGGGCCCGACGTCCACAGATGGGGGTTGTGCTCACAGCCCAACACCGTGCAGGAAGCTTGGCATTTGCCACAGAACACCAAGATTGGCAAAGTCTCCACTGGCACCCCGTGCTCTTCACAGATGAAAGCAGGTTCACACTGAGCACATGTGACAGAGTCTGGAGACGCTGTGGAGAGCGATCTGCTGCCTGTAACATCCTTCAGCATGACCGGTTTGGCAGTGGGTCAGTAATGGTGTTCGGTGGCATTTTTTTTGGAGGGCCGCACAGCCCTTCATGTGCTCGCCAGAGGTAGCCTGACTGCCATTAGGTACCGAGATGAGATCCTCAGACCCCTTGTGAGACCATATGCTGGTGCTGTTGGCCCTGGGTTCCTCCTAATGCAGGACAATGCCAGACCTCATGTGGCTGGTGTGTGTCAGCAGTTCCTGCAAGATGAAGGCATTGAAGCTATGGACTGGCCCGCCCGTTCCCCAGACCTGAATCCGATTGAGCACATCTGGGACATCATGTCTCGCTCCATCCACCAACGTCACGTTGCACCACAGACTGTCCAGGAGTTGGCGGATGCTTTAGTTCAGGTCTGGGAGGAGATCCCACAGGAGACCATCCGCAACCTCATCAGGAGCATGCCCAGGCGTTGTAGGGAGGTCATACAGGCACGTGGAGGCCACACACAATACTCAGCCTCATTTTGACTTGTTTTAAGGACATTACATCAAAGTTGGATCAGCCTGTAGTGTGTTTCTCCACTTTAATTTTGGGGGTGACTCCAAATCCAGGCCTCCATTGGTTAATAAATTTGATTTCCATTGATGATTTGTGCGCTTTTGTTGTCAGCACATTCAATTTTGTACAGAACAAAGAATTCAATGAGAATATTTCATTCATTCAGATCTAGGATGCGTTATTTGAGTGTTCCCTTTATTTTTTTTGAGATGTATGTATGTATGTATGTATGTGTGTATGTATGTATACACACCAAGTCCCCATTAAAAGGGGACTATTTGTCTAGTCCTAGGATATGCAGTTTCCAAGAAAAATAAATAAATCTGACCTCGGGAACCCCTGCCGATCCTCAAACATTTTTTTTTCTTGCATAGCAGCATCCTGGACCCCAACTGTATGGAGGGAGGAACTACTGCACCGATCCATACAAATCTATAGGACTGGCCGCACAGACATAGCCGGAAGCGCCTCAGCAGCACTAAAAAACCTCTCTGCCTTTTATTCGCAGGGTGGACGAGGGTCACAGAGATCAGACCCACCATGAATTATGAAGTCATGGAATAACCTAGCAATATACTGTCATGTAGTAATCTGCAGATACTACCTCATGGCCTCTTTGTACTTCTGGATCAGCTTCTGCTTGTCCTCTTTCTCCTCCACCCAGTATTCGCTTGGAATGACGAAATTTGAGGTGATGCGGCATTCAGGACACGATCTGTGAACATGCAAAACAGGATAATATCAGTCAGTAATTCCTCATTACTGTAAATCTAAAGCCATCAGTCTGGGCAAACAGGACCCCACCCGGTCAGACGTTTACAGGATGCAAGATTTAAAAGGGACGATTCCAGCTCCGGTCACCCGAGGTGGCAGGATCTCCCAACGTGTAGCCGGATTAATAGGACAGGTCAGGTTAGGTTAATGCGATTGCTTGTTCTTCTTAATGGCGGAGAGGAATTATTTCAGCGGAAGTTTCCCTTCTAATTGGCTTTTCTTGACAAGTCACATTACGTTGCAAGTTGATCTGAGCAGATTCTTCTGTGGAGGAGTTTACAAATGTCTAAAAGGGTGTTAATAATGGGGAGGTTGAAGTTGCGTGTTCCTGTGGATCGGTGACTAAATTTATACTGTGGGAGGTAAAAATCAATGGGGTCCACCAGGACCAGATTGGGTATGCAACACTGGCCCAATGATTCACATCCAAAAGGTACTGCCTAGGAGAAGGTGGTCAGAAATTGAAAAGCCCAGCATACTTGTAAAGAGTGAATACAGAAGTGCAGCAATTGCAGCGCTGTCTTAGAGGGCTATTCGGCCTTTGAGTACAAGTGTGCAGTCACACAATGTGACTGTAGACTTATGAATCCTCACAGAACCCGCACTGACGATTCTCTGGTGCCGGGAGCGGGCAGGCGTGCGAGCAAGTATTTGCATACATGCGGTCACGTGCCGACTAGACGTGTGTGGTCTTGCTAAAGTCTAGTCAGAATGTGGCTGGTAGTATGAAATTCGCATACTTGTGGTCACATGACCGTCCGCTCACAGCGCTGACACTGAAGAATCCTCACAGTGCTGGACAAACGCTTTAGTTTAGGGCATAATGAGGCCCCAATTACGATGGCATTTTTTTAAAAAGAGGGATATAGCAAATATATAAGTGTCATATTATACATGACCAGGAATAATAAGACTAAGCCAAAAGGACAAAGGCTACTGTACATGACTTCTAGTCGTTCCTTCAATCACCAGCCATATAGGTAATGCACCCTCACTTAATGATCTTGCTCTCGAACTGCTTGGCGCTCCTCCACCGGCGGATGCACTTGAGGCAGTACGAGTGACTGCAGTTGGACAGGATACCGAAACGTCTCTCGCTTGGGTTTGTTTTCTCGTAAACCACCTCCATGCAAATCCCACACACGATGTCTTTACTGCGCTGGATGGCAAATGACAGTTCCATGTCTTTCTCGTGAGCTTCAATGCAAGACTGAAAAGGGAGAGAACACACAAGAAAAAAAACAAAAAAAAAAAAAAAACTCATCGATTGTTTTTGCAGGAGATAAGCAGCATTAGGTGCATGGAACTCGCTTATTTCTGTAAGCACACAGGACGAAACACAATCAGCTTGTTTACCTTAATATGTTGCGACCTTTGTGAAGTGTCCGTGGGATGAAGCACCTGTAGACCGCACATATCACAGGGGTCTCCGTGCAGATACACGCAGTTTTCCCCGTAGCGACACTCCCCCATCGTGGCGTATGGACAAAGCTGCTTCTTCAGCTCCGGGTCGGCCGGTTGCTCCTTGTTTTCCTCTTGTGGTGCAGTTTCCTGAGTGCCAGGGTCCTGGCCGGACGGTGCTGCAGGTAAAATACACAATCAGTCGGATCTCACTAAAGATGCCTCAGACTAAACCTGATCTCAATAGTCAGCAAAAGCTGTGGATTTCGACCATTTCGGCTGACCGTCATTTGGGAATTCTACACGAAACGTCGCGACGGACAATTGTTTGCAATATGGTGGCAGAAACAGGACGGCCCGGCTAATATTTTGGCCAATAGTAGCCTGAAGAGGCCCCCCAAACATCACGCCATGTAACATGAAGATCAAAACAGAAAACTAATCTGCAAGGCCGACCCCACGTTCCTCACATTTTTTTTTAATGTATTTCAGCCCACATTATTCCAGAAGGGTCAATTCTGAAAGATGAAGACAACTTTTTTTTCTTTTTTTTTTTTTTTTTTAAATTAAAGAAAAGAGTAAAAAAAATGAATTAATTCTCCAGGGCCTGAGTGAAAACCAACATGATTACCTCTCTGTTTTTTTTTACCAAGCTTTCCTAGAACCCTGAGTGGCACAACAAGTGTCTAGTAAAGATGGACCCTATTGGAATGTAAAGACTAACAAAAACTAAATAAAAAGCCTAATGATAAAAACTGAGTCCTTGTATAAAGCGTTAGTCACCAAAATGTCTTATATCCTACTTATGGAGTGTTTGGTACCTTGAAGAGACCCCAAGATGGAGCCTCTATCTGTTTATTCAGTTCTGCAACGATGGGGGAGGGGTAAGTGGTTATAACTATGACACCGAGACACCAGGGAAACGAATGCGAGTCCACGGTCTCCTCCCTGGGGGGGTTTTCACATACCCAGCAATAGACATGGTCCCACCTCCTCACTGCTCCCAGGACGACTCGCTCATTCTACTTTCAATGAGTAAAGTCACACCTTGCACCTCTCTCGTCACCTTTCGTTCAGACCTCAATCTAAACTTCTATAGCTAAATTAAAAGGGTTGTCAGGTCTAGAAATGGAGCTCTGGAGGACCCCAGAAGGTTTGCGTGTGATACATGGATAGTTTTTTCATACACCTCATTAGAAAGCAATTGGTGTATGGACAACATACTTTATTTTACCAAAGTTGGCGTTGCTAGAAACCAAATATCTTCTGCCATGTTTCCTCACAGATTACAATCACTTTTTTAGGGTTACCGTTCTCCTTTTTAAAGCAATGCATAGGATTAGGTAATGCCATCACTTTATGGCGAAGGTGTGACCTCCGGCCAGTCAGTTGGGCAGGAAGCACTGAAAGGGATGCAGTATTCCTTCCCCTCTTGTTTTTAGGATTGATGGAACTTCCAGAGAAACTCCACCGATCATAAAGTTAGAGGTTTTCTTCTTTAACAAAAGTGGCCCCCCCACTACTTTTATTAATGTAAAACAAACGACAGACAGTACTCGAAGGCCCCAGGTACAGTGCTTCTCCAGTCTGCGTATTAACTGAAGTGCCCATCGCCGCTGCAGCCGATTACTGAGCTCCGTCGACAGTGATGTGCACTGTAGTAGCGTCGTCCCCGTAGAGCCACCACTTTTGTTAAAGGTGTAATACCAGTTTACAGCACATCCTAGCGATAAGCCATTACTTTATAAGATAACATTTGAGGATTTTCTGCAAACTCCAGGACAAATCCATTGCTGTATCCCATTAAGCTAATATTTTACGAGGCATGATTCTTTATGGTCCCCCTGCACCTTTCATTGCCTGCTCTCATCCGATTGGGTCCTAAGCTTCTGCATGGAGCCATAATATTCTTAAGAGACCCAGGTGATAAATATGAAATGTTTGCCACATGTAAATGTGCCCTCTTACATTTCATTTTGGTCTAAGCTATCCCAATAAATTAAAAACAACTAATGGGGGTAAAATAAAGAAAGTTCCCTCCCCAGCAATTACCCCGTCCGCAGTAGAGTTGCCCCGGCACAAACTCCACGGCATTGACCCAGTCTTCAGCTTGGGAGACCCCAGCTGCCACCTCGCTAGCTGCCTTCTTACTGTTAATGTTGCTGCTGGTTTCCGGGAGGGATTCTAGTAGACTGCTCCTCACCCCAGAGGCGTCTCCGATTACTTCTTGCTTTAGTGGTTTTGTATGTTCATATCTATAAAAAAATAGAGAATACAGAACAGGGGTGAGAAAGATTTAATCTCACTTGAGCCTTTATGGCTGACGAGGACAGAAGCGCTCGATCAGCAGTGTCCCCCACCTGCAGTGGGCTCCGTAAGCGCAGCACCCGTGTTGATAGTATCTGCAGATCATAGCTGAGTGGCTGGTGGACAGATCGTGGGAATAGCGGCAGTTGTTTCCTTCTTTGCAGAGTCCGTGAATGAAATATCTGCAACGACAAGTCCAACAACAGACAATAAAATACCAAACATAGCACTTAGGCCTTTAAAAAAGGACCTGCCATTTTCCCTTAACCTGGCCTAAATGCCGCTGTTCTCCTCAATCCGGCGAGGTTTTTCTTTTCTTCCTGCGCTTCTTCATTCCCGAGATATGGCCTCATCTTCTCTGTATGTGAATCAAATCTTTGTTTGCCAATTGGGAGTGGTCCTCAATTCTTCTCTGAAGAGGTCTTCTTGAGGACTACACCCACTTGACTAACAAGACTGGACTGAAATACAAGGAAGAAAAGGGGCCATATCTCAGGAACAAAGAGGCTCAGGAAGTAAAGAAAGACATCGCCGGAATCATAACAGAAAAATGTTTACCTGGGGTAAATGCTGGTATTTTCATGGCAAGAGACATGTCCTCTTTACGACTGTCATATTGAGAAGTATTGTTAATAGCTATCTTTTGAACACCACTGACTCCATGGTGCTGTACATGAGAAGGGGGTGACATACTAAACACAAATATAAATTACAATGAATAAACTAACAATGACAGACAGGTACAGAAGGAAGAGGGCCCTGCCCTTGTGGACTTCCATTATACAGGAGAATGGGGAAAGAGACAGTAGGTTGGAGGGGGATCTTCGTTGCAGCAACTTCAGTGGTGGTGAGGTGGCACCGGGGTCAGTGGAGGCTCTAAGCTTTCTTTAAGATCTCGTTTTCAAGTTCTTCCTGAAAGTTCCAAACCTGGCGGATAATTGGACATGTTGGAGGCAGAGAATTCCAGAGTAGGCAGTTAGGTGAGGAACGCATAAGTGTGGAGGAGAGAAGGAGGTCTTGAAAGGACCGGAGATTAGTTTCGAGATATACGGAGGAGGACTAATTTGTAGGTACGTGTTAGCAGTTTGAACTGGGTACATTGGGGAATTGTGAGCCAGTGAAGGAATTTGCAGACACGAGAGATGGATTAGTCGGGCGGCAGAGCTAAGGACGGACTGGAAAGGTGCAAGAGTGTTAGCAGGGAGGCCACGGAGGATATTGCAGTAATCAAGGCAGGGGATGATAAGGGCATGCACTAATATTTTAGTACTTTCATGGTTGAGGAAAGGACGGATCCTGGAAATATTTTTGAGCTGGAAAGAGCTTGGATGTGCTGTTTGAAGGACAGGGCAGAGTTGAGGGTTACTCCGAGACAGCGGACATGCGAAAGTGTGGTATCATTTATTGTGATGGAAAGATCAGGTAGGGGAGTTAGGCAAGATTGAGGAAAGCTTAGGAAGAATAATAAGAAGGAGAATAAGGCTGATAGACACTGGGATTCTGGACAGCAGTGGTGATGTCTGGGCCAGAGAGGTAGCTCCAAGTATCATCAGTGTATAGATGGTACTGGAAGCCATAGGACTTTGAGTTACCCCAGGCCAAAAAAGGTGTAGATTGAGAAGAGTAGGAGTCCTAGAATAGAGCCTTGAGAGATGCCAACAGAGAGACAGCTGGAAGAGACGGTAGCATGGGAGACACTAAATGTGCGGTTGGAGAGGTATGAGGAGATCCAAGAGAGGGTGAGGTCTCTGACACCAAGAGAAGAAAGGATTTATAGTAGGAGGGAGTGGTTGACTGTGCATAGAGAATTGTCTGTTAGCTTTGGCTGCAAGTTGTTACTAATTTTGGTCAGGGCAGTTTCGGTGGAATAGTAGAGATTGAAGCCAGATTTTAGGTCATCAAAAAGGGAGTTAGATGAGAGATGGGAGGAAAGTTCAGCATGGACATGCTGTCCGAGGAGTTTGGAGGCAAATGGGATCAGCGATATGGGGCCATAGCTGGAGCTAGAGGTCGGGTCGAGGGATGGCTTTTTCAGGACAGATGTGATTGTGGCATGTTTGAAAGGAGAAGGGGAGGTACCAGAGTTTAGCGATAGGTTGAAAAGCTGGGCTAGGGCTGGGATAAGCGTGGTGGTGAGGTTGGAGAGGAGGTGCGATTTGGAGTGGAGATCAGCGAGTTCTCCTTCAGTGATTGTGTCGAGGAAGTTTATGGAGGAGGGACAGTGGTTATACATAGGGGTTGTGGTGAATGGACAATAAAGACTTTTCTTGTTTGGCCAATCAGTGAATGTGAATAGCGGTATCAGAGCGCCAATAACAGGGCAAAAATTAATTTAAATGACTGATTTATTATTACACACAAAGCGTTTCGGTGGACAAGGCCACCTTGTCCACCGAAACGCGCTGTGTGTAATAATAGATCAGTCATTTTAATTAATTTTTGCCCTGTTATTGGCGCTCTGATACCGCTATTCACATTCACTGATTGTCTTTCTCCCCCTGCTGGGGTGCGGTAGAGCTGCCTTTATTTACTTGTTCAACCACCTGTGGGATGAAGTTAACTAAGAGTTACTACCCTGGTTTCCAAGCTGCGCTGCCCTAACCCCCCGGAACGCTGCCGGGACTGTTGGTGAAGCTGGGCGTCCATCTTGGCAGTATGCGCAACTGACCTGATCACGTGACCCACCACCGTGAAATCGGGATCTGTGAACACCGCTAAAAGCAGATGACAGCCACCAACAGAGCGGAGCTTTACACTGGGGTTGTGCAGAGGTGCACAATTCCATAAGGTTAGTAGCCATTCCCACACCCCTCTACAAATTGCATTACTGAGTCACCCATTGCGCCCTGTTCTCTCTTTTTTTTTTTACATTTTCTTGTTTGGCCGACCTTATTTTTGAAATGTGGCGAAGCTATCTGCAGAAATGAGGGAGGTTGGAGGGGGCAGAGGAGGGCGGAGTTGGGAGTTAAAAGTTTTGAATAACTGTTTGGGGTTGTGGGATGAAGATACAAGAGTTGTGAAGTAGGCCTGTTTAGCAGAGGTGAAGGCCGATTTGAATGTGAAAGTTGCCGTTTTGAATGCGGTGAAGTCTTCTTGCGAGTGGGTTTCCTTCCAGCACAGCTCCGCAACCCTGGACACTTGCTGAAGCTTTTTAGTGAGGTTATTGTGCCAGGGTTGTCTATTGATTCGTTGAACTCTGACATGCATGCAATAGTCAGAGCATGTGAATATTTAGGTAGCGAGGTTTCTGTGAGAGTGTGCTAGTTTCTGAACATGGGGGGGCAGGTGAGGAGGACAACGATGAGAAAGTGAGATGTTGGTCAGATAGGGAGAAGAAGTGAGGTTAGCTAGGGAGCAGTGGCAGGTAAAGATCTAATGCATCTCTGTCTGTGTGGGTGGCTGCAGAGGACCACTGGGTAAGACCAAGGAATGAAGATAGTGACAAGAGTTTGAAGGCTGCTGACTGGCAGGTGTCAGTGAGGATGTTGAAGTCACCCATGATGATGGTGGGGCTCATAGCTGTCTTGAAGCTCCGTGCATTAGTACCAGATCTAGCCAACAGCTATGAAGAGCAGGAATCCAGATGGTGACTTTTGTGAGAAGCCCTGCACAGAGGAGCAGATCTGAATGCACCTATACTGGCGGGGAAGAAAGAGGAGGCTATAGGATGATACTGCCAGTTAGAAGGGGTGCTTGAAACTGGATACGACAATGCGGTAAGTATGCTTGATGCCAGAAAATTAAGTGGGGTTAGAGTAGGCACAAGGTCTTGGTGTGCTTTTTGTAGGGAAGCTTAGTTTTTATGCAGGTTCCCCGTGACACTAATGTGGGGGAGGGGAAAGCCGAATGTGGCTTGCGACCATCTGAGTGGAATGTGGGTGTTACTGTAAGAAAGGTTTGGGGACCAAAGCCTTAGACTAATGGCGGCCAAACCCGCAGATGTTGGTTGTCTTGGTCCTCAAGCCCCCGACAGACCATATCAGAAGATAAATATCGGGAATGTCCGATTTCAGACTACTGATCCATTTTATAAACCACCACTAGAGTCTGAGCGCTCGGCAGACAGGGCACTCCAGTGTACAGAGGGAGATATCGATGGCTGTCGTCTTTCAGCCAGCAGCTTGCTTATAGGGCCCCTTATGGGACGTACTAAAGAATTATAAAAAGGAATAAACAAAAAGAATGAACATAACTTATTGGTCCAAAACTACTGTTGCATATTATTATTGCATAGGTGAGGAAACGTGGGAATTTCTGGTAAAGAGGAAAAGAAAAAACAGCTTCAAAAATAGCAAAATTTATTGAAATGAATCCACGCAGTTAAAAAAAAGTTCATGTCATATCGGGAAATCTCACATAAAAAAAAAAAAAAAAAGGCAACGCATTTCAAATACAATCCTGTGTTTGTCAAAGCTGACAAAGAACACAGGATTGTATTTGAAACGCGTTACTTTTTTTTTTTTTTTTATGCGAGATTCCCCGATATGACATGAACTTTTTTTTTTTTTTTTTTAAACTGCGTGGATTCATTTCAATAAATTTTGCTATTTTTGAAGCGTTTTTTTCTTTTCCTTTTTTCTACTTAAACACGTGAGGCCGCACGTTTCCTTGCTTCCCTGCACCAAGAGCCTACAGCAATCAGGTGAGCTGATTACTCTTTTTCCTTTTGTGTCACTTTAAAGGGGAATTTCTGGTGCCTCAATAATAATTCCATTACCTGTGCAATACGAAGAAAATCCTGAAAACGTGATGAGTTGGGGCCATGAGGACTGGAGATTGGGAAACACTGGACTAATGGATACCCATTCATATAAAAAGAGCAAGACACACACTGCTGATCTACTATGGTCCTGTTCCAGATCATCAAGATTCTGGGATGACCAGCACCATATACGAGATTTCAATTGATCTGACCCGTTATGTCTAACTACTTAGATACGAGGACGATATTACGACCTCTAAACCAATAAAACGAGCAAAAGCCAGAATATTGCCCGTGGCTAGAAAGCTCATAGCCCACTTGTCTATATGGAATGTGTGTTCAATCCCCTATTACCAAAATATCAAACAGAAAAACAGGTGTAACTAACAAATTAAAGCAGGACTCTTAATGCTATGGAATGGAAACATGGAAATATCAGATTGGAATTGCATCTCTAGAAAATACGTTAAAACGAAGATACTTAGCGCATAAATTGGCCAATTCATGTATGCCCAAAAGCCAACGCCGAGCAGATCCTTTTTGCTAGGAACCTAAACTAAAATACGATACCGCTCCTGGGCTGAAAGCCTACAATTATATGGGTAGGTAGGATCGAGCTGTGATTAAAAACGCCATATGCTGATGAGTGGAGTGCTCGGTCAGAAAACCTGTGTATAAAAATATCAAAAGACTGATCGTCACTTCCAAACAGAAAAACAGGTGTGAACGGGTTCAAGATAAGAGTAGCTACCTCCATATATAACTAACAAATTTATATGGTTTTTCACAACCTGTGTTGCTCTGCAGCTATTGCTAAACTACAGCCTTCATCATCCCAAGCTGTCAAAGCCAGGGCTGTGGAGTTGGTAAGCTAAACCTCCGACGCCTCAATTTCTCTGACTCCCGACTGACTCACTACTGAGCATGTAACATAAAGTGCAGCACAAAATCATCTTAACTAAAAGCCTAGATAAGGAATAGAAAATTTCATAACTTTCCCAAATGCTCATAAAAACATTTACAGTACTGAACTACTGTACCAGATTTATTATACAATTTTAGGAGTCGGTCCGACTCCACAGCCCTGACTCCAAGCATGATGGAAATTGTAGTTTTGCAACATATACAGGGCCACTTTGACAGGTGGCCCTGCAGTGGAATTTAAATAAGGAGGCTCATACAAGTTGTGATCACAGAAGCTGGGGAGAAGGTGGCGCATGATCAGCAAAATAGCGCCAGTGGCTGCGCATGCGCAGATTTGGATTAGAGATAAGCGGTGTTCGACTCGAACTGTTCGCCAATCTCAAATTCGAGCTGTTTTGGGCGGTGTTCGAGTCGTTCGACGAACGCGAACGATCTGCAAAAAATTTGGCTGTTCGAGGTTATGTTCGATAACTGTTCGTGCACCAAAAGCGTAACTGGATTTTTTTCACATCATGCAGGGATTGTCTGCCACTCACTGTAATGCCACAGCCTTGGTGGTTGTGGTATTACAGTGGTTGCCCAAATCGATGGGAACAGTGCTCACAGTGAAACATGAAAAGCCGGCAATTCAGCAGCGGCATACACCGGTACCCGACAATTTAGAACAGAAAGAATAGAGCATTAGGCTATGTGCCCACGCTGTGGAAATGAAGCAGAAATTTTGTGCTTCATTTCTGCATGTCCTCTCCCGGATAAACGCATGCGGAATTCCGCACGCGTTTATCGCACAATTTCCACATGGGGAATTGCCTTGCGTTTTTTACTGCACTGCAAAGGCAATTCCGCTTGCGGAAATGCAAAATTAATGAACATGCTGCGGATTTTTCCCCGCAGCAAAAACGCTGCGGAAAAATCCGCAGCACGGGCATGAACTTGTGTAATCACATTGGGGACCATGGGGGGCGGATAACATAGCGTTTCACAAGCGTTTACGCTGCGGAATATCCGCTTGAAAAACGCTACGTGGGCACATACCCTCACACATCGATTAGATAGATAGAAACATGTCAGTCACATATATAAGAAGTACAGTGACAGTGTTGGTTACTGTACTTGTCATATAGTGTTAAAGGATTTATTAAAAAAAATAATAGTGTTTTCATGCACTGTCTCTTTAAAAAAATAAACCAACATCATCCTTACCTTTCCATGGTTCCCAGGATGGCTCCAGCTCTGCTACATTCACATGACAGGCTGGATCGCAGCCGAAAGCTGCCATCCAGCTTGCCATGCCGAAGACACTGAGAAGCGCAGGAATGCTTGCTCTCCTCAGTGTCTGGCTGTGACGGCATAAAGATGAGCCGAGGTCATGTCCAATGAACTCAGCTCACCTCATGCACGTCACTGACAGCGTGGGAGAATTTTCCTGCGCTCACGGCAAGCCCAAGAGAATTTTCCCACGCTGTCAGTGACGTGCATGAGGTGAGCTGAGTTCATTGGACATGAACTTGACTCATCTGGATGCCGTCACAGCCAGACACTGAGGAGCGCAAGCATGCCTGCGCTTCTCAGTGTCTGCGACATGGCAAGCTGAGGCGATGCTATGGATGCGCCATTTCTGGGGCGGCTGACAGCTGGGGTTTCTAGCCTGGGAGGGGGCCAATATTCATGGCACCCTTCCTGGGCTATTAATATCAGCCCCAGCTGTCTGCCTAGCCTTTGCTAGCTATTAAAATAGGGGGGACCCCACGTCATTTTTTTGGAGGGTCCCCCATTTTACTAGCTAATAAAGGCTAGGTATTCAGCTGGGGGCTGATATTAGTAGCCCGGGAAGCTCCGTGGGTATTACCCCCTTCCCAGGCTTCAAACATCTGGCCCAGCCGCTTGCTTAACCTCCGCTAGAGACTAAAATTACGGGGAACCCCACGCCAATTTTTTTTTTAATAAATCCTTTATTTTAACACTAAATGACAAGTACAGTAATCAATACTGTCACTTTACTTATTATATATGTGACTAACATTTTCTATCTATCTAATCTATGTGTGATGCTCTATTCTTTCTATTCTAAATTGTCGGGTACCGCTGCTGAATTGCAGGCCGGCTTTTTTAAAGAGAGTCTTCTGAGCAGTTTGTCAGCTTTTGGACACCTTCGAAGGTGTTTTCTATGTGTTTTTATTTGCCCGCCATTGGTTTTAAACGGTGTTCGACAGTGCTCTAAGGTGTTCGACGAACAGTTCCACGAACATCCCGGTGTTTGACGAACCGAACACTACGGGGGTAGCTCAACACTAATTGGGATCTCGGCTCAATGACGAGCTGAGCTCTCGATCTGAGCATGCACCGCCATTTTCCTGGAGACCGCCACCGGCTTCCTGCAGTGGCAACCCTGGTAAACTACATTTGGACTATAAGACGCACCCCCATTTTTTTCCCAAACTTGGGGGAAAAAAAAAATGCGTCTTAAGCCCATATTCATTCCCCGCCTAACAAGCACAGGAGATATAACATACACCTGTTATATGGGATGTGTTCATTCCCTTATCTACACATATTCCATGTTCATTCCTTATCTAAGATGCACAAGAAATCTATTATACCACTCCATATTTTCTGACCAATAAATTAGGTTCATTCATTCATTCCTTTTCTTAATTCTTTTTAGTACATCCCACCCTTTATACTCAAAGATCAAACACTGATCTGTAGAAAACATTTCTATTACAGAAACATCATAAAGTCTAAACCGATAAATCACATCTAACGCTTCTTAAAGGGACAGTAAACCCACACAACCCTAATCCCATAAAATCATCCTCTATTACATACAGATTATAAACTATTCCCAATCTCATATCAGAATAATCCAGACTAAACCTGGGCACAACTCCTTCACAATCCAGATATCACAAAAAGGGATAAAACATTTCTACACCACAAATCGCTCAGCTAATACCCACATTACTCCAAATTACAGTTTTAACTGGCTCCCATACAATCTACCGGATTATCAGATGTCAGATTAGTGGAATCACTAATATAGGCGCATTACTGACAGTAATCAAATAAAACCCCCCCAAAAAAAACTTGCCCCCACTACCCTCTCCTTACTACTAGACATGTTAATTTGCCCCATAAAATAAACATAAGACCCCAAATCACTATCCACAATGGACCCCCTGACGTTAAAATGACCAAACCATCTCCCTATATCTTCTATAACACCCCCAGCCCTGAATTTGCTGTGTGCCCCCCAGAGACCCCACTAAACCTCCTCGCAGAGGTGTCCTCACATAACCTACTCTCCCCCCTCCACTGAGCAGCCATCTTGCCCTCGCCGGCGTCACTGACCTGCAAGTCACCTGTCGTGTCCAGCCACCCACGGGGGGATTGTCCGGGAACGCGGGGAGCGGGCTCTTCCCTGCTGCAGCGGCTGATGTGAGAGGAACAGGCGCCGCCGCAGCTGCCTCCGCCATTCCTGTTTATCCCCCCTTTCCTTCACGACGCCGGAACTTCCGGGAACACATGTTTCCGGCAGAGGGCGGAGCTTTACGACGCTAAAACTTCCGGTTAGAAAAAAAAACAAACAACAAAAACAAAACCAGGGTTGGGACACGCCTACTAATCACTCACGTCTTAGCCAATGAGAAGCGGGACTAGAATTAGCCACGCCCACAGCATGCTCCTGTGTCGTCATGGCTACAGAAGTGACGGCGGAAGATAGACGACAGATAGGACGCCAATACGCACCTCAGTTTTTCGTTCATTCACATGAAGTGCGTTTTTTTCCTCCCATTTTTTTTGGCGTATAAAACATTATATTTTCTACCTTTACTTCAATGGCAATTTTGGCACTTTTTTTGAGCCCTTAATGGACATAATGAGGTTATTTATTTTCATGAGGCAAAAAAAAATGCACAATATACACGAAAAGTGTATTATTTTATATATTTTAATGAAGAGGAAGCGTATTTGGAGCAGAACATTGGCTTTGCCTCGAAAATCGTCTTAAAAACTGTCGTGTGAACTTGTTCCCTTCTTGACAGGGTCAATTTTCATTTTTTCGCTTCCATTTCATCCTCCCCTTCTTCCGAGAGCCATTATTTCTTTTATTTTCTCCTCAACATAGCCTCGAAAATGGCTTCAAAACTATCATGTGAACTTATTTCCATCTTGACGGGGTCAATTTTCGCTTCCATTTCCTCCTCCCCTTCTTGCGAGAGCCATAACTTTTATTTTTCCCTCTTCGTAGCCTCGAGATTCTGCTTCAAAACTATTGTGAACTTATTCCCTTCCTGTCTGGGTCAATTTTCACCTCCATTTCATTCTTCCAAGAGCCTTTATTTTTTATTTTTCCCTCGACATAGCCTCGAAAATCGCTTCAAAACTATCATGTGAACTTATTCCCTTCCAGATGGGGTAAATTTTCACTTTTCTGCTTCCATTTCTTTCTAGAGCCATAACTTTTATCTTTTAACGTGGAGTTTCGAGGCTATCATGTGAACTTATTCCCTTCTTGACAGGGTTAATTTTCTTTTTTTCGCTTCTGTTTCATCCTCCCCTTCTTCCGAGAGCCATTATTTTTTTATTTTTCCCTTGACGTGGCCTCAAAAATGGCTTCACAACTATCATGTGAACTTATTTCCATCTTGACGCTTCCACTTTTCGCTTCCTTTTCCTCCTCCCCTTCTTGCGAGAGCCATAGCTTTTATTTTTCCTTCGTCATAGCCTCGAAATTCTGCTTCAAAACTATCGTGAACTTATTTAGTTCCTGTCTGAGTCAATTTTCACTTTTTCACCTCCATTTCATCCTCCCTTTCTTCCAAGAGTCGTTATTTTTTTATTTTCTCCTCGACATAGCCTCAAAAATTGCTTCAAAACTATCATGTGAACTTATTCCCTTCTTGACAGGGTATATTTTCATTAATTTCCCTCCGTTTCATCCTCCCCTTCTTCCTATAGCCATTAATTTTTTATTTTCCCCTCGACATAGCTTTGAAAATCGCTTCAAAACTATCATGTGAACTTATTCCCTTCCAGATGGGGTAAATTTTCACTTTTTTGCTTCCATTTCTTCCTAGAGCCATAATTTTATCTTTCGACTTAGTTTTGACTTGGAGTTTCGAGGCTATCATGTGAACTTATTTCCTTTTTGACAGGGTCAGTTTTCGTTTTTTCGCTTCTGTTTCATCCTCCCCTTCTTCCGAGAGCCATTATTTTTTTATTTTTCCCTTGACGTAGCCTTAAAAATGGCTTCACAACTATCATGTGGACTTATTTCCATCTTGACGCTTCCACTTTTCGCTTCCATTTCCTCCTCCCCTTCTTGCAAGAGCCATAACTTTTATTTTTCCCTCGTCATAGCCTCGAAATTCTGCTTCAAAACTATCGTGAACTTATTTAGTTCCTGTCTGAGTCAATTTTCACTTTTTCACCTCCATTTCATCCTCCCCTTCTTCCAAGAGCCGTTATTTTTTTATTTTCTCCTCGACATAGCCTCGAAAATTGCTTCAAAACTATCATGTGAACTTATTCCCTTCTTGACAGGGTAAATTTTCGCTAATTTCCCTCCTTTTCATCCTCCCCTTCTTCCTATAGCCATTAATTTTTTATTTATTTTTCCCTCGACATAGCTTTGAAAATCGCTTCAAAACTATCATGTGAACTTATTCCCTTCCAGATGGGGTAAATTTTCACTTTTTTGCTTTCCATTTCTTCCTAGAGCCATAACTTTTATCTTTCGACTTAGTTTTGACATGGAGTTTTGAGGCTATCATGTGAACTTATTCCCTTCTTGATAGAGTCAATTTTCTTTTTTTCGCTTCTGTTTCATCCTCCCCTTCTTCCAAGAGCTATTATTTTTTTATTTTTCCCTCGACGTAGCCTCGAAAATGGCTTCACAACTATCATGTGAACTTATTTACATCTTGACGCTTCCTTTTTTCGCTTCCATTTCCCCCACCCCTTGTTGCGAGAGCCATAACTTTTATTTTTCCCTCGTCATAGCCTCGAAATTCCACTTCAAAACTATCGTGAACTTATTCCCTTCTTGTCTAGGTCAATTTTCACTTTTTTGTCCCCCATTTCATCCTCCCCCTTCTTGGTGATGTTATTTTTTTTATCTTCCCCTCGGCATACTGTAGCCTTGAAAATGGCTACAAAACTATCATGTAAACTTATTCTCTTCTTGACAGGGTAAATTTTCGTTATTTCGCATCCATTTCATCCTCCCCTTATTGCAAGAGCCATTATTTTTTTGTTTTCCCTCGACATAGCCTCGAAAATCCACTTCTGAACTATCATGTGAAATTATTCCCCTCCTAACGGGTCAATTTTATTTTTATTCGCCTCTATTTCAATCTCCCCTTCTTTCTAGAGCCATAACGTTTATGTTTCCCTTGACATAGTTTTGACGTGGATTTTTGAGGCTATGTCAAGGGAAACATAAACGTTATGGCTCTAGAAAGAAGGGGAGATTGAAATAGAGGCGAATAAAAATAAAATTGACCCGTTAGGAGGGGATTAATTTCACATGATAGTTCTGAAGTGGATTTTCGAGGCTATGTCGAGGGAAAACAAAAAAATAATGGCTAACGGAACAAGGGGAGGATGAAACGGAGGGAAATTAACGAAAATTTACCCTGTCAAGAAGGACATAAGTTCACATGATAGTTTTGAAGCAATTTTCGAGGCTATGTCGAGGAGAAAATAAAAAAATAACGGCTCTTGGAAGAAGGGGAGGATGAAATGGAGGTGAAAAAGTGAAAATTGACCCAGAGAGGAACGCAATAAGTTCACGATAGTTTTGAAGTGGAATTTCGAGGCTACGAAGAGGGAAAAATAAATGTTATGGCTCTCGCTAGAAGGGGAGGAGGAAATGGAAGCGAAAATTGACCCTGTCAAGATGGAAATAAGTTCACATGATAATTGTGAAGCCATTTTCCAGGCTATGTCAAGGGAAAAATAAAAAAATAATGAGTCTTGGAAAAAGGGGAGGATGAAAAGGAAGCAATGAAAATTAACCCCGTCAAGGGAATAAGTTCACATGATAGCCTCAAAAATCCACGTCAAAACTATCATGTGAACTTATTCCCTTCTTGACGGGGTTAATTTTCATTGCTTCCTTTTCATCCTCCCCTTTTTCCAAGACTCATTATTTTTTTATTTTTCCCTTGACATAGCCTGGAAAATGGCTTCACAATTATCATGTGAACTTATTTCCATCTTGACAGGGTCAATCTTCGCTTCCATTTCCTCCTCCCCTTCTAGCGAGAGTCATAACTTTTATTTTTCCCTCTTCGTAGCCTCGAAATTCCACTTCAAAACTATCGTGAACTTATTCCGTTCCTCTCTGGGTCAATTTTCACTTTTTCACCTCCATTTCATCCTCCCCTTCTTCCAAGAGCCGTTATTTTTTTATTTTCTCCTCGACATAGCCTCGAAAATTGCTTCAAAACTATCATGTGAACTTATGTCCTTCTTGACAGGGTAAATTTTCGTTAATTTCCCTCCGTTTCATCCTCCCCTTGTTCCGATAGCCATTAATTTTTTATTTTTCACTCGACATAGCTTCGAAAATCGCTTCAAAACTATCGTGAGCTTATTCCCTTCCAGATGGGGTAAATTTTCACTTTTTTGCTTCCATTTCTTCCTAGAGCCATAACTTTTATCTTTCGACTTAGTTTTGATGTGGAGTTTCGAGGCTATCATGTGAACTTATTCCCTTCTTGACAGGGTCAATTTTCATTTTTTCGCTTCTGGTTCATCCTCCCCTTCTTCCGAGAGCCATTATTTTTTTATTTTTCCCTTGGCGTAGCCTTAAAAATGGCTTCACAACTATCATGTGAACTTATTTCCATCTTGATGCTTCCACTTTTCGCTTCCATTTCCTCCTCCCCTTCTTGCGACAGCCATAACTTTTATTTTTCCCTCGTCATAGCCTCAAAATTCCACTTCAAAACTTTCGTGAACTTATTCCCTTCCTGTCTGGGTCAATTTTCACTTTTTCACCTCCATTTCATCCTCCCCTTCTTCGAAGAGCCATTATTTTTTTATTTTCTCCTCGACATAGCCTCGAAAATTTCTTCAAAACTATCATGTGAACTTATTCCCTTCTTGACAGGGTAAATTTTCGTTAATTTCCCTCCGTTTCATCCTCCCCTTCTTCCTATAGCCATTAATTTTTTATTTTTCCCTCGTCATAGCTTTGAAAATCGCTTCAAAACTATCATGTGAACTTATTCCCTTCCAGATGGGGTAAATTTTCACTTTTTTGCTTCCATTTCTTCCTAGAGCCATAACTTTTATCTTTCGACTTAGTTTTGACGTGGAGTTTTGAGGCTATCTTGTGAACTTATTCCCTTCCTGTCTGGGTCAATTTTCACTTTTTCACCCCCGTTTCATCCTCCCCCTTCTTGGAGCCGTTATTTTTTTTATCTTCCCCTCGGCATACTGTAGCCTCGAAAATGGCTACAAAACTATCATGTAAACTTATTCTCTTCTTGACAGGGTACATTTTCGTTATTTCGCATCCGTTTCATCCTCCCCTTATTGCAAGAGCCATTATTTTTTTGTTTTCCCTCGACATAGCCTCAAAAATCCACTTCAGAACTATCATGTGAAATTATTCCCCTCCTAACGGGTCAATTTTGTTTTTTTTCGCCTCTATTTCATTCTCCCCTTCTTTCTAGAGCCATAACGTTTATTTTTCCCTCGACATATCCTCGAAAATCCGTGTTAAAACTATCTTGTGAACCTATTCTCTTCCCGATGGGGTAAATTTTCGTTTTTTTCACCTCCGTTTTATTCTCAACTTCTTCCAAGGACCATTTTTTTTATTTTTCTCTCAACATAGCCTTGAAATTCTGCTTCAAAACTATCAAGTGAACTTATTCCCTTCCTGATGGGGTAAATTTTCATTATTTCTCCTCCGTTTCATCCTCCTCTTCTTGCAAGAGCCATTATTTTTTTATTTTTCCCTCGACATAGCTTTGAAAATCGCTTCAAAACTATCATGTGAACTTATTCCCTTCCAGATGGGGTTAATTTTCACTTTTTTGCTTCCTTTTCTTCCTTCCTTTCTTCCGAGAGCCATAACTTTTATTTTTCGACATAGCCTCGAAAATCCACATCAAAACTTATTCCCTTCTTGACGGGGTTAATTTTCTTTTTTTTTGCTTCCGTTTCATCCTCCCCTTCTTCCAAGAGTCATTATTTTTTTAATTTTTCTCTCGACATAGCCTCGAAAATGGCTTCACAATTATCATGTGAACTTATTTCCATCTTGACAGGGTCAATTTTCGCTTCCATTTCCTCCTCCCCTTCTTGCGAGAGCCATAACTTTTATTTTTCCCTCGTCATAGCCTTGAAATTCCGCTTCAAAACTATCGTGAACTTATTCCCTTCCTGTCTGGGTCAATTTTGACTTTTTCACCTCCATTTCATCCTCCCCTTTTTCCAAGAGCCGTTATTTTTTTATTTTCTCCTCGACATAGCCTCGAAAATTGCTTCAAAACTATCATGTGAACTTATTCCCTTCTTGACGGGGTAAATTTTCGTTTTTTCGCTTCCGCTTCATCCTCCCCTTCTTCCAAGAGCCATTATTTTTTTATTTTTCCCTCGACATAGCCTCGAAAATGGCTTCACAACTATCATGTGAACTTATTTCCATCTTGACGCTTCCATTTCCTCCTCCCCTTCTTGCGAGAGCCATAACTTTTATTTTTCCCTCGTCATAGCCTCAAAATTCCGCTTCAAAACTATCGTGAACTTATTCCCTTCCTGTCTGGGTCAATTTTCACTTTTTCGCCCCCGTTTCATCTTCCCCTTTCTTGGAGCCGTTATTTTTTTTTATCTTCCCTTCGACATACTGTAGCCTTGAAAATGGCTACAAAACTATCATGTAAACTTATTCTCTTCTTGACAGGGTAAATTTTTGGTATTTCGCATCCGTTTCATCCTCCCCTTATTGCAAGAGCCATTACTTTTTTTCCCCTCAATATAGCCTCGAAAATCCACTTCAGAACTATCATGTGAAATTATTCCCCTCCTAACGGGTCAATTTTAGTTTTTTTCGCCTCTATTTCATTCTCACCTTCTTTCTAGAGCCATAACGTTTATTTTTCACTCGACATAGCCTCGAAAATCCGTGTTAAAACTGTTGCGTGAACTTATTCCTTTCCTGATGGGGTAAATTTTCATTATTTCTCCTCCATTTTATCCTCCTCTTCTTGCAAGAGCCATTATTTTTTTTATTTTTCCCTCTACATAGTCTCTAAATTCCTCTTCAAAACTATCGTGCCAACTTATTCCTTTCTTGATGGGGTTCATTTTTGTTTTTTTGCCTCCGTTTCATCTTCCCCTTCTTCCAAGAGACATTATTTTTTATTTTTCCCTCAGCATAGCCTTGAAAATCGCTTCAAAATTACCATGTGAAGTTATTCCCTTCTTGACGGGATCATTTTTTGCTTCCGCTTCTTCCTCAAGCTATAACTTTTATTTTTCCCTCGACATAACATCGAAAATCCACGTCAAAATTATCATGTGAACTTATTCCCTACCTGACAAGGTCAATTGTTGTCTTTTCGCCTAGAAAGTCTATGTGGCCTCATAAGGTATATTAGGGGGTATCAGCATGTTTAATTTTTTTTAGGGAGGAGAGATGACTGAAAAAAACCCAATTCTGGTGTTTTGCGTTTTTTCTCTTCATGGCATCTACCATATGGGTTTGTTTATTTTATATTTTGATAGATTAAACTTTTATGGATGAGATGATAAATATGTTTTTTTTATTTCATTACTTTTAATTGGGGAGAAGAGGGGTGATTCAAACTTTTATATTGTTTTTATTTTATTTTTTTAATATTTTTTAAACATTTTTAATTTTTCACTTTATTTTTTCAGATTTCTTAGAGGACTTGAACCTAAAATCTTCTGATAGGAAAGTTCTGCAGTATAAAGTGAAAACCTAGAAAGATATAAGTAACATAGTCCAAAAGATGTGGACTAAGGCTATGTTCTCATGATCAGTATTAGGGTATGTGCACACGATGCAGAAATGCTCAGGATTTTTTCCTGAGCGTTTCTGCATCTCTCTGGCAGGAAAAAACGCATGCGGATTGTACATGCGGTTTCCTGCCAGGGACATGCGGAAATGAAGCGGTCTTCACTTTCATTTCCGCATGCGGGTTGACAAGCGCTTCCCAAGCGATTTTAGCATCACTTGGAAAGTGCTTGTCAACTTCACACCATATAAATCCATGCAACCGGCATGGATTTATATAGTGTGTGAATGTTAAAAAATAAAAAATAAATCTATACTTTACCCTCTGATGGCCCCGGTGTCCTGCTTCATCGGTCCCGGCTGCCGGCAGTGAAGACTTTAGGACCTTCCGACGTCAGCGTCACGTGACCCGTCACATGACTCTGACGTCAGCGAAGGTCCTTCATTCAACCGCGAAGTGCCCGGGAAGCCAGGAGGACGCTGCGCGGGCCGTCAGAAGGTGAGAATATATATATTTTTTATTTTATTCTTTTTTTTTAATGGTACCTGGGTCTGGATGAGAGTCCTCTCCTCCACACCCGGGTACCATCCGCACATTAGACCGCATGAAAAGCGCATCAACATATACAGTGATGCGGATTCCATGCGGTCTAATGCAAGTCAATGGCGGCAAAAGAGCAGCGTTTCCGCAAAATTAATTGACATGCTGCGGATTTTTGACCGCAGCGTTTACGCTGCGGAAAAATCCGCATCATGGGCACAGCACATGCGGATTTCCATTGGGGAACATTGCTGCCCTTCTACCATGCGTTTTTCATGCGTTTCCGCAACTGCAAAAACGCCGCAGAAACGCATGAAAAACGCATCGTGTGAACTCAGCCTTAGGTGAGTTTTTGACTTTCCAGAATTTCCGCACCATATCTGCACCTATTTATGTAAATTAGGTTATTTGCGTTTTTGTGTGCATTTTTTAACGTGTTTTTATCACATTTTTTACGCTGTTTTTTGTCTCTGTTCTTGTGTCATGTTTTAAATGAAGCTGCTTTGTTTTTTTAAAACTCCCTATATTTGACATTCTTAGGTGCAGATTACATGCGTTTTTGATGTGTTTCCGCCGGTGTAATGCCCAAAAAACGCATGTGGCTTTTTTACCTAAAGCGTTCCTGCATCTAATGCAGGTCTGTCAAAATCAAACACATAGAGGGCCAAAATGCAAAACTAGGAAAAAGTCGCAGGCCACCAGTATACAGTATATTGGGCCCCACACAGTCCTCCATACAGAATAATGGGCCCCACATAGTCCTCCAAACAGTATGATGGCCCCACATAGCTTTCTATATGGTATAATTGGCCTCACAAAGTCCTACATACAGTGTAGTGGGCCCCACAAAGTCCAGAATACAGAATAATGGGCCCACATAGTCCTCCATGCAGAATAGTGGCCCCACATAGGGGTGGTGGTTCTGGTGTCACAGTCCAAATATAATCACCCTGCGGGCCAGATTTAGCACACGGGCCAGAGTTTGACATGTATGATCTAATGCAAGTCTATGGAGAAATTCCGCACAGATAACTCAGCATACCCGAGAGAGAAATTGACATGCTGTGGATTGGAAAAACGCACAGCTGGTAAGTTAAGTCAGCATAAAAAAGAAGCACAATGGACATGAGATTTCTATAATGCTGTTTGGAGTGCATTTTTTATTTGCTCCAGATAATATTGACCATACCCTCACTAAGGATTTTGGAGTCAGATTTTGAAAGTAGAATTATGTCGAGGTGTTTGGAAGTAGTTTCATAGACTAGGATAATTTCAAAATACCTGGAATTAGTTTCATAAAAGGGATCTAGATTCTGAGATTGGGATCATCCAAGGTACTTGGAATTATTCTCAGGGAAATCCAAACAGTAAATATGTGTCAAATACCATTATAATACTGTTACCGTCTGTAACGGGTCTGGGAGGCGGAACCTCTGGGCTACTATACAAGGGAGCGGTCCTTGTAAGGGAGCGGGTGGCGACCAGGCAGGCAGTCACAGCAGGTGACCGGGACAGTCTCTGGGTGTACGGGCAGGAGGTCACGGCAAGTGATCAGGGCAGTCTCTGGAAGAACGGGCTGGAGGTCACGGCAAGTGACCGGGGCAGTCTCTGGAAGAACGGGCTGGAGGTCACGGCAAGTGATCAGGGCAGTCTCTGGGTAAAGGGTAGGTACGACCTGTGATGGCTGAACCTCCAGGTAGGCTAGCAAGGCAGATGGAGGATGTGTGCTCCCGGGTGAGCAAGCGAGAGTCTCTGGAATAGCAGGTGGTCACAGCACGTGACGGCGGAGCCTCCAGGTAGGCAAGCAGGCAGGTAGCGGAGAAGCGCTCCCAGGTGAGCGGGCAAGAGTCTGGAATAGCTGGTGGTCACAGCACGTGACAGCGGAGCCTCCGGGCAGGCAAGCAGGCAGGTAGCGGAGAAGCGCTCCCAGGTGAGCGGGCAAGCTGGTCCATAGACAGACTGACCGGAGTTGTAAGGCAGACCGTCGGACCTCAGGCAGGCAGGCAGGTAACAGGAAATCAGGCAGGATTAGGACAGCAAGCTGGCAGGAATCTGGCAGGTAACTGGCAGGTAACTGGCAAGGGACCTGAGGGCTGAAGCAGAGTAGAACGGTGCAACAACATTGCTCGGGCACCTCCATTTTGGAGGAGGTGCCTTATATATGGTAAAGTCCTCCGGCCATTGGCCGGGGACTCCTTAGGACGGCGCGCGCGGCCCCTTTAAGAGGGAGGGAGGGCGCGCGCGCGTGCCCTAAGCACAGTGGCCGGGAAGGAGCGCGCGCTGCCAGCAGAGCGGGAGAGGGACGCCGGGCACGGAGCAGAGCGGTGAGGGGAACAGCGTCCCTGCCTAGCAGAGGGCAGGGACGCCGGCACTACAGTACCCCCCCCTTTAGGCCCCCCCTTTTTTAGGCCAGATAGAAATTTAGCTAGGATGAGAGGGGCATGGATGTTCTCCCGGGGCTCCCACGTTCTCTCCTCAGGACCAAACCCCTTCCAATCTACCAGAAAAAAGGTCTTTCCTCTTACCCTTTTGGTGGCAAGAATGTTCTCTACCTCAAACTCGTCCTCAGCAGAAACCGGAGCAGGAGGCGTACCTGTAGACTTGGAAAAAGAGTTAAGCACCACGGGTTTGAGGAGAGATACATGGAAGGAGTTAGGGATCCGTAAGTTGGCCGGGAGTTTCAATTTATAGGCCACCGGGTTGATCTGACTGATGACCTCCAGAGGGCCGATGAACCGAGGTCTTAACTTGTAAGAAGGTATCTTGAGTCGAACATATTTAGATGAGAGCCAGACTTTATCTCCTGGACGAAATTGTGGAGGATCCAGGCGTTTTTTGTCAGCGTGTCTTTTCATACGCTCGGATGACAGAAGGAGTGCGGACCGGGTACTCTCCCATATGGAGGAAAATTTGCTAACGAGAGATTCCGCAGCCGGGTTGTCCACAGAGGTGGAGACAGGAAAAGGAATCCGAGGATGCTGACCAAAGACTACAAAAAACGGGGATTTGGAGGAGGATTCGCTCTCGTGATTATTATAAGAGAACTCGGCCCATGGTAGGAGATCCACCCAGTCAGAATGGTGGGCATTAACGAAGTGCCGGAGGTAACTGGTCAGGTTCTGATTGATCCGCTCCACTTGACCATTGGACTGTGGGTGGTAAGCGGAAGAGAAGTCCAGGGTGACGTCTAGTAGTTTACAAGTGGCTCTCCAGAAACGTGAGGTGAACTGTACCCCACGATCCGACACGATGTGGAGGGGCAGGCCATGAAGACGGAAGATGTGGCGGATAAAGTCTTTAGCCAGCTCGGGTGCAGATGGAAGGCCTGGCAGGGGAATAAAGTGAGCCATCTTGGAAAAGTGGTCAGCGACCACCCAAATGACCGTACAACCGGCAGAGACGGGGAGATCAGTTATAAAGTCCATTGCTATATGCTGCCAGGGGGCAGCAGGTACAGGAAGCGGAAGGAGGCGTCCGGCTGGCAGATGTCTCGGGACTTTGTTGCGGGCGCAGGACACACAGGCAGAAACAAAGTCTATTATGTCCTTGTGCAGGGTAGGCCACCAATAGTGCCGGGCAATAAGCTGGAGGGTCTTTTTCTGACCGGCGTGGCCAGCTAGTTTAGACGAATGGCCCCAGTGTAGGATCCTCTCCCGATCAGGTACTGAAACATACATCTTACCGGGAGGGAGACGATTTAGACTCACGGGAGCCACCTGCATTACTCTGGCGGGATCGATGATATGTTTAGGTTCTTCCTCGAGATCGGACACCAGAAAGGATCGGGACAAGGCGTCTGCTTTGACGTTTTTGTCAGCCGGGCGAAAATGAAGAACAAAATCAAAGCGAGCAAAAAACAAGGACCACCGGGCTTGGCGCGGGTTAAGTCTCTGGGCATGCTGGAGGTAAGCCAAGTTCTTGTGGTCAGTGTAAATTATTACCGGATGAAGAGCCCCCTCGAGTAGGTAACGCCACTCCTCCAACGCCAGCTTGATGGCCAATAACTCTCGGTCTCCTATGGAATAGTTGCGCTCAGAAGAGGAGAAGAGTTTGGAGAAGAAGCCACAAGTTACCATTCTCCCGGAAGATGATTTTTGAGTAAGTACCGCTCCGGCTCCAGAGGAGGAGGCGTCAACTTCCAGGAAGAACTGCTTGTTGCCGTCCGGGCGATGCAGCACCGGGGCGGAAGAGAAGGCCTGTTTTAGGGAAAGAAAGGCCTCCTCTGCTTCGGGCGACCACTCTTTGGGATTAGTACCCTTACGGGTGAGCGCGGAAATTGGGGCAGTCCGGGAAGAGAAGTGCGGGATGAAGAGGCGGTAATAGTTGGCGAAGCCCAGGAACCGTTGAATAGCCTTCAACCCCTCTGGTCGGGGCCATTTCTCGATGGCAGACAGTTTCTCAGGATCCATTTGTAGGCCGGTCTGAGAGATAATGTAGCCCAGAAACGGAAGCGAGGTCTGCTCAAAGAGGCACTTCTCATATTTAGCGTAGAGATGGTTCTGCCTGAGCCTGAGCAGGACCTGACGAACATCCCTCCGGTGAGTCTGGAGATCCGGAGAGAAGACCAAGATGTCGTCCAGGTACACCACTACGCAGGAGTAGAGAAGGTCCCGGAAGATGTCATTGACCAACTCTTGAAAGACGGCAGGAGCGTTACAGAGGCCAAAGGGCATTACCAGATATTCATAGTGGCCGTCCCGGATGTTGAATGCCGTCTTCCATTCATCCCCCTGACGGATACGAACCAGGTTGTACGCCCCACGGAGGTCCAGTTTGGTGAAGATTCTAGCCCCCCTCAGATGATCAAATAACTCCGGAATGAGCGGAAGGGGGTACTTATTCTTCACCGTGATCTGGTTAAGGCCTCTATAGTCTATACAGGGACGGAGAGAGCCGTCCTTCTTTTTGACGAAAAAGAAGCCTGCTCCCGCCGGGGAGGTAGATTTCCGGATGAATCCCCTGGCCAGATTCTCCTCAATATATTCGGACATCGACCGGGTCTCAGCAGCGGATAATGGATAAATACGCCCACGGGGAGGAGAAGTACCAGGTAACAGGTCGATAGGGCAGTCGTATGGTCTATGAGGGGGTAGTGTCTCTGCCTCCTTTTTATTAAAGACATCAGCATAAGACCAATAAGGAATCGGAAGTCCAGGTAGATTAGCTGGGGTAGGAGAAGGACGGACGGGATGAACGGGAACCAGACAGGTCTTATGGCAGCCCTGTCCCCAGCGAAGGACTTCTCCGGTCTGCCAGTCAAGAACGGGTGCATGTTTCTGGAGCCAAGGTAGGCCTAGCAAGAGGGCGTGAGAGAGTCCAGGCAGAACATGGAAGGAGATACTTTCAGAATGCAGCATTCCCACCTGCAGAGTAATGGATTCGGTGATGAGTTGGATGGGGCGTGGTAAGAGCCCCCCATCCACGGCAGCAACAGACAAGGGTACAGCCAGAGGTTTGGTGGGGATGCGGTATTTCTCTACCAGGGACTGTGAAATAAGATTCCCGGCTGCTCCAGAGTCCAGTTGGGCTAGTTCGAAATAACGGTTCTCCCCGTAGACGATTGAAACTGACAACAGCAGGGATGGAGAGGATTTATTCTTGTCTAGGTGGACCTCTCTGAGCGAACCTAGACACAGGCGTTTCCCGACCTCTCCGGGCAGGCATGGATCCGGTGCTCCTTACTGCCACAGTAGAAGCAGGTCC
The DNA here is from genome assembly GCF_046119375.1 of Phyllobates terribilis. NCBI lineage: Eukaryota > Metazoa > Chordata > Amphibia > Anura > Dendrobatidae > Phyllobates > Phyllobates terribilis. Next base: position 168,928,135 of record NW_027362770.1, read on the forward strand.
CCTCGGCACGGCGTAAGTCCTGACGGGTCTTGACCATCTTGGTCTGGTCGACCTGCATAGGCTCAGGAGGGTGTACCTGGTTAGAGACAGAAGGAGTGACGGGTTTCTGAAAAGTAGGAGCTAGACGTGGTAACCTCCTCTCACGGGTGACCTCTCTGGCACGCTCCTGGAACCGTAGGTCAATCCGGGTGGCAAGAGTTATTAAGTCATCGAGAGTGGTAGGAATGTCCCGACCGGCAAGTTCATCTTTAATACGGCCGGACAGACCCTCCCAGAAGACGGAAACCAGAGCATCGTTATCCCAGGCCAGCTCCGAGGCAAGGGTACGGAACCGTATGGCATATTGGCCCACGGTGAGATTTTCCTGACGGAGGCGTAGCAACGATGATGCGGATGAGGTCTTCCGTCCGGGTTCGTCGAAGACTTTCCGGAAAGCCGTGAGAAAAGCAGGCAAGTTGGACACCAGGGGGTCTCCTCTCTCCCATAGAGGATTTAGCCAGGCCAGGGCCTCCCCGGTGAGATGGGACATGATGAATGCAATTTTGGCTCGGTCGGAGATAAACTGGTGGGACAATAGTTCAAAGTGCAGGGTGCACTGATTTATGAAGCCCCGAGCCTGGGCTGAGTCGCCTCCGAAGCGAGGAGGTGCAGAAAGCCGAGGTCCGGGGTAGGATATCATGGTGTTAGTGGACAGCGGAGCTGCCGGATTGCGAGACATGGCACTGGCGGAGGTTGTTGGTGGAGCAGTCAGAGTGTCCAGGCGAGTATTGACATTCCGCAGGTGACCCAGGATGGACTCCTGTTGGGATCTCTGACGGGACAGTTCATGACACAGGTCCGAGAGCGAGGGAGCTTGGGTGCCACCGGGTTCCATGGCCCGAGCAAACTGTAACGGGTCTGGGAGGCGGAACCTCTGGGCTACTATACAAGGGAGCGGTCCTTGTAAGGGAGCGGGTGGCGACCAGGCAGGCAGTCACAGCAGGTGACCGGGACAGTCTCTGGGTGTACGGGCAGGAGGTCACGGCAAGTGATCAGGGCAGTCTCTGGAAGAACGGGCTGGAGGTCACGGCAAGTGACCGGGGCAGTCTCTGGAAGAACGGGCTGGAGGTCACGGCAAGTGATCAGGGCAGTCTCTGGGTAAAGGGTAGGTACGACCTGTGATGGCTGAACCTCCAGGTAGGCTAGCAAGGCAGATGGAGGATGTGTGCTCCCGGGTGAGCAAGCGAGAGTCTCTGGAATAGCAGGTGGTCACAGCACGTGACGGCGGAGCCTCCAGGTAGGCAAGCAGGCAGGTAGCGGAGAAGCGCTCCCAGGTGAGCGGGCAAGAGTCTGGAATAGCTGGTGGTCACAGCACGCGACAGCGGAGCCTCCGGGCTGGCAAGCAGGCAGGTAGCGGAGAAGCGCTCCCAGGTGAGCGGGCAAGAGTCTGGAATAGCTGGTGGTCACAGCACGTGACAGCGGAGCCTCCAGGCAGGCAAGCAGGCAGGTAGTGGAGAAGCGCTCCCAGGTGAGCGGGCAAGCTGGTCCATAGACAGACTGTCGGACCTCAGGCAGGCAGGCAGGTAACAGGAAATCAGGCAGGATTAGGACAGCAAGCTGGCAGGAATCTGGCAGGTAACTGGCAGGTAACTGGCAAGGGACCTGAGGGCTGAAGCAGAGTAGAACGGTGCAACAACATTGCTCGGGCACCTCCATTTTGGAGGAGGTGCCTTATATATGGTAAAGTCCTCCGGCCATTGGCCGGGGACTCCTTAGGACGGCGCGCGCGGCCCCTTTAAGAGGGAGGGAGGGCGCGCGCGCGCGCCCTAAGCACAGTGGCCGGGTAGGAGTGCGCGCTGCCAGCAGAGCGGGAGAGGGACGCCGGGCACGGAGCAGAGCGGTGAGGGGAACAGCGTCCCTGCCTAGCAGAGGGCAGGGACGCCGGCACTACACCGTCCAATCCAAACAGTACCGTCAAGTCCAAACAGTAAATGTATGTCAAATACCATTACCGTTACTCAGTTTGAGTGTATGTGATTAAGTGCTTTTGTGTTATTCTCTGTATGGCTGACAAAGAGAGCAAGATTCCTAAAAAAGGTATAAGAATGTGAAAAGAAGAAGGTGTATATGGATAATCACTTGTAGTTCAGTCAAGAGAAAGGTGCCAAAATGTGATTCTGTGAAGGTGCTAGACCTGGGATGTCAAACTCAAACACACAGAGGGCCAAATTTAAAAACTTGGATAAAGTCGCAGGTCAACCAGTATACAGTATAATGGGCCCCACAAAGTCCTCCATACAGAATAATGGGCCCTACATAGTCCTCCATACAGAATAATAATGGGCCCCACATAGTCCTACATACAGTATAATGGGCCCACATGTTCTTCCATACAGGATAATAGCCCCACATAGTCCTCCATATGGAATAATAATGGGCCCCACATAGTCCTTCATACATTATAATGGGCCCCACAAAGTCCTCCATACAGTTTAATGGGCTCACATATTCCTCCATACAGGATAATGGCCCCACATAGTCCTCCATATGGAATAATAATGGTCTCCACATAGTCCTCCATACAGAATAATAATGGGCCCCACATAGTCCTCCATACAGAATAATAATGGGCCCCACATAGTCCTCCATACAGTATAATGGGCCCCACATATTCCTCCATACAGTATTATGGGCCCCACATATTCCTCCATACAGTATTATGGGCACCACATAGTGCCTGGAGGGGCGTGACTAAGTATCATCTCGGTCCAACAAAGGTTGCACGGCGGCTCAGTTGACTCCGTGAACCAGGGAGGAACCGAGCAGAGGGACTAGGTGCTACTCCAGGTCAGACCCCGGTCACAGCTGTTGACCCACACGGGGAAATGCAGGAACGGGCAGGCACAGCTGATATGCAGACAGGTGGGTACTGGCAGGCACGGCTGGTATGCAGACAGGCGGGTACTGGCAGGTACGGCTGGTATGCAGACAGGCGGGTACTGGCAGGCACGGCTGGTATGCAGACAGGTGGGTACTGGCAGGCACGGCTGGTATGCAGACAGGCAGATACTGGCAGGTATGAACGCAGGCTGGATAGGGACCAGTACCGACTGGGATACAGGAACAGAGCCGCAGGTGCGGTGGACTAGCAGAGCAGAACCGCAGGCGCGGAGGACAGGCGGGGCAGAGCAGAGCGAAACCGCAGGTGCAGTGGACAAGCAGAGCAGAGCGAAACCGCTGATGCGGTGAACAAGCAGAACGGAGCGAAACCGCAGGTGCGGTGGACAAGCAGAGCTGAGCGAAACCGCAGGTGCGGTGGACAAGCGGAGCGGAGCGAAACCGCAGGTGCGGTGGACAAGCAGAGCGGAGCAAAACCGCAGGTGCGGTGGACAAGCAAAGCGGAGCAAAACCGCAGGTGCGGTGAACAAGCAGAGCGAAACCGCAGGTGCGGTGAACAAGCAGAGCTGAGCGAAACCGCAGATGCGGTGAACAAGCAGAGCAGAGCGAAACTGCAGGTGCAGTGAACAAGCAGAGCAGAGCGAAATGCAGATGCGGTGGACAAGCAGAGCGAAACTGCAGGTGCAGTGGACAAGCAGAGCGGAGCAAAACCGCAGGTGCGGTGGACAAGCAGAGCGGAGCAAAACCACAGGTGCGGTGAACAAGCAGAGCAGAGCGAAACCGCAGGTGCGGTGAACAAGCAGAGCTGAGCGAAACCGCAGATGCGGTGAACAAGCAGAGCAGAGCGAAACTGCAGGTGCAGTGAACAAGCAGAGCAGAGCGAAATGCAGATGCGGTGGACAAGCAGAGCGAAACCGCAGGTGCAGTGGACAAGCAGAGCAGAACAGAGCAGAAGGCAGACTGGACAGCGCTCTGTTCACATGGAACAGACTGGAAAACACAGGAAGATAGTTAGAACACAGGAGGTAGATACGGAGGCAGGGAAACGGGACAAGCAGAACCAGATACACACAAGGTACTTACTATGAAGTAGCGAGTGGACACAAAACTCACAAACAGAAGTACAGAGACAACGAGTTGGAGTTATGTGCAGGTTCAGACACTGCAGGAAAAGGGAAGGTTCAGACATAGAGACAAACAGGTAACGGGCTAGGACACAGTTCAGACAGGAACTGATCCAGGAACAAGATACAGGAACGAGCCTGGGAACTCAGCCCCCAGGGTGGCGGAAACAGACTAGAAGTCACAGATACAGGCAACAGGCCGGGGTATACAGCCCCCAGGGTGGCGGAACAGACTAGAAGTCACAGATACAGGTAACAGGCCTGGGTATACAGCCCCCAGGGTGGCGGGAACAGACAAGATACAGGACAGGACCTGGCAACTCAGTTGCACAGAACACACTGTAAGAAAGTGTTGCTCAGGCCCCTCCTACTGGGTGGAGGGGGTTTAAGTATCCAGTGACTCACAGCAATAGGCTGGGGAGGCATGAGGAATGCGCACACAGTAACTTTAAGAATCAGGCAGTAACCGCGCCGCCGCCCTTACCAATCAGACAAGAGACACAGCAGGTACTGGAGCAAAGTGAGCAGCCTAGACTGATAGGTAAGATGGCGGTCTTGCATGGTGGGAGGTGGTAAGCCATGCCAGCATGCCGCCAGGGATGTTACATTTATGTTTGGGACCATTGTCTTGTTGGAAGATAAATCTCCGTCCCAGTCTCAGGTCTTTTGCAGACTCCAACAGGTTTTCTTACAGAATGGTCCTGTATTTGGCTCCATCCATCTTCCCATCAATTTTAACCATCTTCCCTGTCCCTGCTGAAGAAAAGCAGGCCCAAACCATGATGCTGCCACCACCATGTTTGACAGTGGGGATGGTGTTTTGAGGGTAATGAGCTATGTTGCTTTTACGCCAAACATATCGTTTTGCATTGTGGCCAAAAATTTCGATTTTAGTTTCATCTGACCAGAGCACCTTATTCCACATGTTTGATGTGTCTCCCAGGTGGCTTGTGGCAAACTTCAAACAAGACTTTTTATGGATATCTTTGAGAAATGGTTTTCTTCTTGCCACTCTTCGATAAAGGCCAGATTTGTGCAGTGTACGACTGATTGTTGTCCTTTGGACAGACTCTCCCACCTCAGCTGTAGATCTCTGCAGTTCATCCAGAGTGATCATGGGCCTTTTGGCTGCATCTCTGATCAGTCTTCTACTTGTTCGAGATGAAAGTTTAGAGGGACGGCCGGGTCTTGGTAGATTTGCAGTGGTCTGATACTCCTTCCATTTCGATATGATCGCTTGCACAGTGCTCCTTGAGATGTTTAAAACTTGGGAAATCTTTTTGTATCCAAATCCGGCTTTAAACTTCGCCACAACAGTATCTCGGACCTGCCTGGTGTGTTCCTTGGTCTTCATGATGCTCTCTGCACTTGAAACAGAACACTGAGACAATCACAGAGCAGGTACATTCATACGGAGACTTGATTACACACAGGTGGATTCTATTTATATTTACCAGTCAGTTAGGACAACATTGGATCATTAAGGCTGTGTGCCCACGTAGCGTTTTTCAAGCATTTATGCTGCGGAATTTCCGCAGCATAAACGCTTGTGAAACGCTAGGTAATCCGCACCCCATGGTCCCCAAGGGGATTCCGCATGTTCTATGCACATGCTGCGGATTTTTCCGCAGCGTTTATGCTGCGTACAAAAATCCGCAGCATGTCATTTAATTTTGCGGAAGCGCAGCGGAACTCCCGCCATTGACTTGCATTGAGACGCATAGAAACCGCGACTGTACATTTTTACAAGCGGCTTCTATGCGTCTCTATGTGCGGATGGTACCCAGTTCTGGAGGAGAGGAGACTCTCATCCAGACCTGGGTACCATTGTACCTGTAAAAAAAGAATAAAATAACAAATAAAGTTTATATTCACCTGTCCGGCGGCTTCTCTCTGAATGCCGGCATCGCTTGAGGACCTGCGGTGACGTCACAGTCATGTGACCGCAGGCCCTTCACCGCTCTGTCTCGCGAGATGCCGGCATCCAGGAGCCAGACAGGAAGCAGCGCTGCAGCCACGCCGGGGCCTCGGGGGTGAGTATAGCTTTATTTGTTTTCATTTTTACGGTTCACACTGTATAAATCCATGCTGTTTGCATGGATTTATACAGTGTGACCTAGTTGTCAAGCACTTTCCAAGTGATGCTATCGCCTGGAAAGCGCTTGTCAATCTGCATGCAGAAACGCATGTGAATCCGCATGTGGATCCGCATGTATTCTGCAGGAAAAACGCATGCACAATCTGCATGCGTTTTTTTCTGCCAGGGAGATGCAGAAATGCTGCAGAAATTTTCTGCTTCATTTCTGCATCATGGGCACATAGCCTAAGAGATCCTCACTGAACTTCTGGAGTGAGTTTGCTGCACTGAAAGTAAAGGGGCCGAATAATATTGCACGCCCAACTTTTCAGTTTTTAATTTGTTAAAAAAAGTTTAAAATATCCAATAAATTTCGTTCCACTTCACGATTGTGTCCCACTTGTTGTTGATTCTTCCCCAAAAATTAGAATTTTATATCTTTATGTTTGAAGCCAGAAATGTGGCAAAAGGTAGAAAAGTTCAAGGGGGCCAAATACTTTCACAATGCACTGTATATATATATATATATATATATATATATATATATATATATATATATATATATATATATTTATACAGCTCTGGCAAAAAATTAAGAGACCACTGCACAGTTTTCTAAAAATCCCAATCTCTACATGTCTGACAGCCATTCCATTCCAGTGTCAGTTGAATTCCAACCAAAGTACACCTCATTCTACTTAATGTGCTTCTGATTAGGTGATCACCTGAACCAAATCTTATGTAATGAGGGAAAGTATAAAAAGACACTGCTGTGGTCTTCACAATCCTCTTGCAATAGGACAAGCTGGATGGCAAAACAAGTGCTAGGAATAGCCCAAAAGTAATTTTAATGAAAAAATAACTTGTAACCATGCCAAAGGAGTTGAAAAGAAAAGTATTGAGTGAGGAAAAGAAGGGCTCAATTCTGGCTTTACTAGCAGAGGGATACAGTGAGCGTCTTGTTGCCTCCATCCTTAAAATTTCGAAGACGGCAGTCCATTACAACAAGGTCAAACAGCAGACATTGGAGACAACAAAGCTACAGACCGGCAGAGGGCGAAAGCGACTCTCCACTGACCGGGATGACCGTCATCTTATTCAAATGTCACTCATCAACTGCAAGATGACATCAAGTGACCTACAAAAGGAATGGCAAATAGCAGCTGGGGTGAAGTGTACGGCAAGAACAGTGCATAACGGGCTCCTAGAGACAGGCCTCAAGTCACGTAAAGCTAGAAAAAAGCCTTTCATCAGTGAGAAGCAAAGGAGAGCCAGGCTGAAGTTTGCCAAAGACCATAAGGATTGGACCATAGAGGACTGGAGTAAGGTAATCTTCTCTGATGAGTCTAATTTTCAGCTTTGCCCAACACCTGGTTGTCTAATGGTTAGACGGAGACCTGGAGAGGCATACAAGCCACAGTGTCTTCCACCCACTGTGAAATTTGGTGGAGGATCGGTGATGATCTGGAGATGCTTCAGCAAGGCTGGAATTGGGCAGGTTAATCTTTGCGAAGGATGTATGAATCAAGCCGCATACAAGGTTATCCTTGAAAAACACTTGCTTCCTTCTGCTCAGGCAATGTTCCTCAACTCTTGAGGACTGTTTTTTTCCAGCAGAACAATGCCCCATGCCACACAGCTAGGTCAATCAATGTGTGGATTAAGGAGCACCACATCAAGACCCTGTCATGGCCAGCCCAATCTCCAGATCTGAACCTTATTGAAAACCTCTGGAATGTAATCAAGAGGAAGATGGATAGTCACAAGCCATCAAACAAAGAAGAACTGCTTACATTTTTGTGCCAGGATTGACATAAGGTCACCCAAAAGCAGTGTGAAAGACTGGTGGAAAGCATGCCAAGAAGCATGAAAGCTGTGATTAAAAATCATGGTTATTCCACCAAATGTTGATTTCTGAACTATTCATGAGTTAAAACATGAGTATTGTTGTTTCTAAATGAATAAGAACTTGTTTTCTTTGCATTATTTGAGGTCTGAAAGCACTGTTTCTTTTTTATTAGTTCGACAATTTCTCATTTGCTGCAAATAAATACAACATTTTTAGCTTTGAATTTCGGAGACATGTTGTCAGTAGTTTATAGAATAAAACAACAATGTACATTTTACTAAAAAATATACCTATAAAGAGAAAAATCTGAGAAATTGAAAATGTTGCAGTAGTCTCTTAATTTTTGCCAGAGCTGTATATATAGTGTTTAGCATAAATCAGTACACCCCCTTTGAAAAGTAAGATTTTAATCAGTATCTGTCATGGGTGTGTCAGAAGTGACACCCCTGCAGTGGGTTGCAGGAGATCTCCACATTTGGCATTGCAGAGCGGCTACCTCTCTCTAGCTAATTAGCTCTCTGCCTGGGTGTCATCTTCAGGTTTTCGGATGGATCCGGAGAAGATCCGTGCAGTACTTGACTGGGAACGTCCCGAGAACCTGAAGGCTCTACAACGTTTTCTGGCCTTTACTAATTTTTACAGGAAATTCATCCAAAATTACTCTGTTATAGTGAAACCCCTTACTGACATTATTAAGAAGGGGTCTGATTTTTCCAAATGGTCGGATGCTTCCCTATAGGCTTTTTCTTCCTTAAAGAATCATTTTGTCACTGCACCTATACTCAGTCAACTCAATGATTCTCAACCCTTTATTGTGAAGGTCGGTGCTTCAGATGGGGGGGTTGAGCTGTGTTATCTCAGGGTTCGTCCCCTGGTAAATTGCATCCATGCGCCTTCTTTTCTAAAAAATTGTCTTCGGCTAAGAGAAATTATGACTTGGGTAATAGGGAACTTCTGGCGATCAAATTGGCATTCGAGGAATGGCGACATTGGTTGGGGGGGGCTGTCCATCCTCTTACTGTTATTACTGACCATAAGAACCTGTCATATCTCCAGTCAGCTAAATGTCTCAACCCTAGGCAAGCCAGATGGTCCCTGTTTTTTACTAGGTTCAATTTTGTTGTCACTTTTCGTCCAGGGGTCAAAAATGTCAAAGCTGATGCTTTGTCCCGGAGCTTCCTGGTGATTGTGACCATGAGAACACTACCCCAATATTACAGAAAAAGGGTAGTTATTTTGGCTCTTTATCCTGAACTGGAGGGTGAGGTGTTGGAGGCTCAGGGGAACGCCCCTGCCTCCTGCCCTTCAGGAAAGTTATTTGTACCATCTGATCTGCGCCGCAAAGTAATCAAGTAACATCATAACTCTGTGCTTGCTGGGCATCCAGGTGGTAAGGCAACCACGGACCTCCTCTCTCGTCGTTTTTGGTGGCCGGGGTTGAATCGGGATGTGATTGAACATGTAGCTGCTTGTAGTATTTGCGCGCGTTCTAAGGTATCGCATGCCCGTCCGTCTGGTACTCTTCTTCCGCTACCTATCCCTAGTAGGCCATGGACACACTTGTTCATGGATTTTATTATTGACATACCGGTTTCTGCAGGCAAAACGGTGATTTTGGTCTTGGTACATAGGTTCAGTAAAATGGTTCACTTCGTCGCATTACCTGCACTTCCCAATGCCAAGACACTTGCTCAGGTGTTCATAAATGAGATTGTGAAGCTTCACGGGGTTCCCTCCGATGTGGTGTCTGATCTGGGGAGCCATTTTGTTTCCAAGTTCTGGAGGGCATTCTGTTCTCGACTAGGGGTGCAGCTGTCCTTTTCCTCTGCCTTCCACCCTCAGTCGAATGGTGAGACCAAGTGTGTCAATCAGAACTTCGAGACATACCTCAGGTGTTTCGTCTCTGAAAATCAGGAGGATTGGGCATCCTACTTACCGCTGGCAGAATTTGCCATCAATAATCATTGTCAAGAAACCACTGGCAGGTCACCGTTCTTCGGTGCATACGGTTATCATCCACAATTTGGTACCTTCAGTGGGGGAGGAGCTTCAGGAGTTCCTGAGGAGGAACGATTTGCTTCGTCGCTCTCCTCGGTATGGCAGGGTGTTCTGTGTAATTTTGTTATGCACACGCCCGGGCTGACTGGCGTGTGCGTGATTTAGTGATTCCACTGTGCCATGAACCGGAGAGTGCCTGGAGGGGCGTAACTAAGTATCAACCCGATCCAACCAAGGTCGCACGACAGCTAACGACGCCGTGCACCAGAGAGGAACCGAGCAGAGGGACCAGGTGCTACTCCAGGCCAGACCCCGGACACGGCTGTTGACCCACACCGGGGAATACAGGAACAGGCAGGTTAGGCTGGCACACAGACAGGTGGGTATTGGCAGGCACGGCTGGCATGCAGACAGGTGGGCACTGGCAGGCATGGTTGGAGTGCAGACAGGAGGATACTGGCAGGCACGGCTGGTATGCAGACAGGAGGGTACTGACAAGTACGGCTGGCGTGCAGACGGAGAGGTACTAGCAGGTTGGAGCACAGGCTGGATAGCGTCCAGTACAGACTGGGATTCAGGAACAGAACCGCAGATGCGGTTGACAAGCAGAGCAGAGAGGAACCGCCGGAGCTGTGAGCAAGGCAGAGCAGAGAGGAACCGCCGGAGCGGTGAGCAAGGCAGAGCGGGCAGGAACCGCCGGAGTGGTGAGCAAGGCAGAGCGGGCAGGAACCGCCAGAGCGGTGAGCAAGGCAGAGCGGGCAGGAACCACCGGAGCGGTGAGCAAGGCAGAGCAGGCAGGAACCGCCGAAGCGGTGAGCAAGGCAGAGCAGAGAGGAACCGCCGGAGCGGTGAGCAAGGCAGAGCAGAGAGGAACCGCCGGAGCAGTGAGCAAGGCAGAGCAGAGAGGAACCGCCGGAGCGGTGAGCAAGGCAGAGCAGAGAGGAACCGCCGGAGCGGTGAGCAAGGCAGAGCGGGCAGTAACCGCCGGAGCGGTGAGCAAGGCAGAGCGGGCAGGAACCGCCGGAGTGGTGAGAAAGGCAAAGCAGGCAGGAACCACCGGAGCGGTGAGCAAGGCAAAGCAGGCAGGAACCGCCGGAGAGGTGAGCAAGGCAGAGCAGGCAGGAACCGCCGGAGCGGTGAGCAAGGCAGAGCAGGCAGGAACCGCCGGAGCGGTGAGCAAGGCAGAGCAGGCAGGAACCACCGGAGCGGTAAACAAGGAAAAGCAGAGAGGACATGGCTCTGTTCACACTGAACAGACTGGAAGGGACAAGCAGAACCAGATACACACAAGGTACTTGCAATGAAGTAGCGAGTGCACTCTAAACTCACAACAGAAGTACAGAGACAACGAGTAGGAGTTAGGTGCAGGTTCTGAGACTGCAGGAAAAGGGAAGGTACGGACACAGAGACAAACAGGCTAGGAGAGTGTTAAGTCAGGAACTGACACAAGATACAGGAGCGAGTCTGGGTATACAGCCCCCAGAGAGGCGGACAAACGGGCTAGGAGAGTGTTCAAACAGGAACTGACACTGCAACAAGATACTGGAGCGTGTCTGGGTATACGGCCCCCAGAGAGGCGGACAAACAGGCTAAGAGATAGTTCAGACAGGCCTGGGAATACAGCCCCCAGGTTGGCAGACAGGCAAGAACAGAACGGGACCTGGCACATCAGAGGCAAGGAGCCCTCTGAAGGTAAGAGTTGCTCAGGCACCAACCAGCTTCAGGGTGGAGCTGGTTTAAATATCCAGTGACGGACAGCAATAGGCTGGAGACGCATTAGGGGTGTGACCACAGCAGCTACAAGAAACAGGAAGTAACCGGGCCGCCGCCCTAAGCAGTCAGGACAGGGACAAGCAGACAGCAAGAACAGAAACCAGGCTGGCAGACTGGACTGAAGATTACGTTTGCGATCTTGCATAGTGGGAGATGGTGCACTATGCAAGTACGCCGCCAGGTATGTTACAAATTTAAAGACCATGGGAGACAGGTGTAAACATATGGCTGACTGAAAACGCTTGCCAGGTCCAGACCTGAATGTGATTGAAAGTTCCTTCTTGGAAGCTGGGACCTAGGTTTATTGGTCCCTATAAAATAACCGCCGTCATTAACCCAGCAGCGTTTCGTTTTGAACTTCCCCAGGCCCTTAAGGTCCACAATGTGTTCCACAGGTCCTTACTCAAAAGGTATGTGGAACCTCTTGAGCTCTCACCTCTACCACCGCCCCCAGTAATGGTTGATGGTGTTATGATCTGCAACATGTACTAAGGAAAGATAAGGGTAAGCTGTCCCTACAGTAAGACTAAGCTGAATCCCTACGATGTAGCGGGCTGCCTGTTCCTAGCAAATAGACCCGCCTTAGTCCTCAGCTAGTCTGAACGAAGACCTATAGCATAAGGGGAGGAGTCCCTAAAAGAACTAAGGACTGGGACAAAATGGGACACCTCCTAAACAGAGAAGTTGTTGCCGAACACAAAAAGACAAACAGACAAAAAAGGTACTAGAGGTCCCAGAAGGACCAAACGAACTGACAGAGAAAGGCACAGAAGCACCTGGCTAGAGAAACAGTCAAACACTGAAGTCCAGCACAGCCAGGAGGGCGGAGCTGGAATATAAAGGCAGGTGGTCACGTGACCGCAAAACACAAGATGGAAAAACAAACAGCAGGGTTCTAACAGATGGTAATCTGGAGTTCCAGATTTTGAGGATTGTAGATTCTCGTCTCCAACGTCGTTCTCTACAATACTTGGTGCACTGGAAAGGCTATGGTCCAGAGGAAAGGATGTGGGTTTCAGCGTCAGAGGTGAACGCTCCCAGATTGGTTTGCTCATTCCATACCTCTTTTCCTGAGAATCCGGGTCCTGAATGTGCGAAGGCCACTCATAGAGGCGGGGTGTTACGGATCCTGGTGGTGGAACCTCTGTGCTGCTGTGCAAGGAGGGACCAGAGGGGCATAACTAGGTATCAACTCGGACCGACCAAGGTCGTACGGCGGCTCAATCGACTCCGTGACCAGGGAAGGACCGAGCAGAGGGACCAGGTGCTACTCTGGGACCGACCTTGTATGAGAGCAGGTGACTCCCACGGGTCAGAAGGCAGGGACTGACCGATACAGCAGATGAGCTCGGCAGGCAGGCTGACGGGTGATCCGGGCAGATGGACTGGCAGACACGGCAGGTAACAAGCAGGAGCCTCCAGGTAGGCTGGCTTGTAGGCATGGCAGGTAACAGGCAGGTGCTTCCAGGTAAGCGGGTTGGCAGGTAACAGGCAGGAGCCTCCAGATAGGCTGGCTGGTAGGCACGGCAGGTAACAGGCAGGTGCTTCCAGGTAAGCGGGCTGGCAGGTAACAGGCAGGTGCTTCCAGGTAAGCAGGCAGGCAGGGCCCATAGACAGACTGGCGGACTGGACTGTAGACAGACTGTCGGGCTGGAGAGTAGACAAGCTGGCGGACAGGGCTGGTAGGCTGGCGGACTGGACTTGTAGTCAGGCTGACGGACTGGACTTGTAGTCAGGCTGGCGGGCTGGACTGGTAGTCAGGCTGGCGGGCTGGACTGGTAGTCAGGCTGGCAGCGGGACCTGAGGGCTGAAGCAGAGTTTAACACACGAAGCTACAACCTTGCACTGGCACCTCCATTTTGGAGGAGGTGCCTTATATATGAGAGGTCCTCCGGCCATTGGCCGGGGACTCCTTAGGACTGTGCGCGCGGCCCCTTTAAGTGGGAGGGAGTGCGCGCGCGCCCCAAGCACAGTGCCTGGGAACCTGCGCGTGCCGGCAGAAGCAGGAGCGCTGGAGGACGCCGGGCGGGGAGCGCGGCGGTAAGAGGGACGGCGTCTCTGCCTGTCAGGGGGCAGAGACGCCGATACTACAGTACTCCCCCCCTTTTACGCCCCCTCTTTTTTAGGCCAGAAAGAAATTTTATAAGGAGAAGCGGTGTGTGGATGTTCTCCCTGGGTTCCCAAGTTCCCTCCTCTGGGCCAAACCCCTTCCAATCCACCAGAAAAAAGTTTTTTCCTCTTACCCTCTTGGTGGCCAGAATGTTCTCTCCCTCATAGACGTCCTCAGTGGAGACCGGAGCTGGGGGGGTACCTGGATTGTCGGAAAAAGAATTAAGCACAACTGGTTTGAGGAGAGATACGTGGAAGGAGTTGGGAATCCGTAAGGTGGCCGGGAGTTTTAACTTGTAAGCTACTGGGTTGATTTGCTTGAGGACTTTAAATGAACTGTGGACCAAACTTATAGGAGGGTATTTTGAGACGAACATGTTTGGAGGAGAGCCAAACCTTGTCTCCTGGACGGAATTGAGGCGGATCCAGACGTCTCTTATCCGCATGTCTCTTCATCCGCTCGGAGGATTGAAGAAGTGCGGATCTAGTGTCCTCCCAAATAGTGGAAAATTCGCTGACCAGAGACTCCGCGGCAGGGTTGTCCACTGAAGCGGAAACGGGAAACGGAATCCGGGGATGTTGCCTGTAGACCACAAAGAACGGGGACTTGGAATAAGATTCGCTCTCATGGTTGTTATAGGAGAACTCGGCCCATGGTAGGAGCTCCACCCAATCGGTATGGTGAGCGTTGACAAAGTGCCGGAGGAAGCTGGTAAGGATCTGGTTGATACGTTCCACTTGGCCATTGGACTGCGGATGGTAAGCAGAGGAGAAATCCAGGGTGACATCCAGCAGCTTACACGTAGCTCTCCAGAAGCACGAAGTGAACTGGACCCCCCGATCAGACACAATGTGGAGGGGTAGGCCGTGGAGACGAAAGATGTGATGGATGAAGTCCTTAGCCAGCACAGATGCTGACGGGAGACCAGGCAGAGGGATGAAGTGGGCCATTTTAGAAAAGCAGTCGGCGATCACCCAAATGACCGTACAACCGGCAGAAACAGGAAGATCAGTAATAAAGTTCATAGCAATGTGTTGCCACGGGGCAGCAGGTACGGGAAGAGTGAGGAGACGGCCGGCTGGAAGATGTCTGGGAACCTTGTTGCGGGCACAGGACGAACAGGCCGTGATGAAGTCTACAACATCCTGGCTCAGGGTAGGCCACCAGTAATGCCGGGTGATGAGCAGGAAGGTCTTCTTCTGGCCAGCATGGCCGGCTAGTTTGGATGAATGACCCCAGTGAAGAACCTTCTTACGATCCGGAACTGCTACAAACGTCTTACCGGGTGGGAGACGAGACAGATCCAAGGGGGCCACATTCATCACTTTGGAGGGATCGATGATATTCATAGGCTCCTCCTCTTGATCGGAAGACAGGAAAGATCGGGACAAGGCGTCGGCTTTAACGTTCTTGTCCGCCGGGCGGTAATGTAGGGTAAAGTTGAAGCGGGCGAAGAACAAAGACCACCTGGGCATTCTGTAGATATGTCAGGTTTTTGTGGTCAGTATAGATGACCACCGGGAGCAGAGTCCCCTCGAGCAGGTAACGCCACTCCTCCAGCGCCAATTTGATAGCTAGCAGTTCTCGGTCTCCTATGGAGTAGTTGCTCTCAGACGACGAGAAGAGCTTGGAGATGAAGCCGCAGGTTACCATTCTCCCGGATGAAGATTTCTTTGTGAGCACCACTCCGGCTCCGGAAGAGGCAGCATCAACCTCCAGAAAGAACAGTTTGTTGCTATCCGGACGGTGCAGCACAGGGGCAGAAGAGAAGGCTTATTTTAAGGAGAGGAAGGCCTCCTCCGCTTCGGACGGCCATTCCTTAGGATTTGCTCCCTTTCGGGTGAGCGCAGAGATGGGAGTAGTCCGGGAAGAGAAATGTGGGATGAAGAGATGGTAATAGTTGGCGAAGCCCAGGAATCGCTGAATCGCCTTCAACCCCTCCGGACGGGGCCACTTTAAGATGGCAGAGACCTTATCGGGGTCCATCCGTAGACCTGTCTTAGAGATAATATAGCCCAGGAACGGAAGAGAGGTCTGCTCGAAGAGGCATTTCTCAAATTTTGCATATAGGTGATTCTGCCTGAGCTTAAGCAGGACCTGACGAACATCCCTCCGGTGTGTAGGAAGATCCGGAGAGAAGACCAAGATGTCGTCCAGGTACACCACTACGCAAGAATATAAGAGGTCATGGAAGATGTCATTAACTAATACTTGGAAGACTGCGGGAGCATTACAGAGACCGAAGGGCATCACACGGTATTCATAGTGACCGTCCCGGTTATTGAATGCCGTCTTCCACTCGTCTCCTTGGCGGATCCGGACCAAGTTGTACGCCCCACGAAGATCGAGCTTGGTGAAGATGTTCGTGCCTTTAAGGCGGTCGAACAGCTCAGAGATGAGCGGCAGGTGTTATTTATTTTTGATGGTAATTTGGTTGAGTCCTCTATAATCGATACAGGGGCATAGTGAGCCGTCTTTCTTTTTTACGAAGAAGAATCCGGCTCCAGCCGGGGAGGAAGATTTCCGGATGAATCCCCTAGCCAGATTTTCTTCGATGTACTCCGTCATGGCCCGGGTTTCGGCCAACGACAACGGGTAAATACGCCCACGGGGTGGAGTGGCACCGGGTACCAGGTCGATAGGGCAATCATATGGCCTATGAGGTGGCAGTGTCTCTGCCTCCTTCTTGTCGAAGACATCAGCATGGGACCAGTAAGGTTCCGGTAGACCAGGTAAATTAGCCGGAGTAGATGGAGGTCGAGCCGGGCGAACCGGAACCAGGCAGGTCTCATGGCAATCCTGCACCTCACCGGATTGCCAATTCAGAACGGGTTCATGTCTCTGTAGCCAGGGCAGACCTAGCAAAAGGGGGTGAGAGAGTCCGGAAAGCACATGGAAGGAGATCCTCTCTGAGTGCAGCATTCCCACCTGCAGGGTTACGGGCTCTGTGAATAGCAAGATGGTCACCGGAAGGAGTCTTCCATCCACGGAAGCGACTGCCAATGGTTCAGCCAGAGGTTTGGTAGGAGTCTGATACTTCTCTACAAGGGACTGGGAAATGAGATTCCCAGCGGCTCCGGAGTCCAGATGTGCGGTTTCAAAAAAGCGGTTCTCTCCACAGGAGATAGAGACAGACAAAGTCAAGAATGGAGAGGATTTACTCTTGCCTAGGACGACCTCTCCGAGCGGTTCTAGACACTGGAGTTTCCCGGCTTCACCGGACAGTGCTCCTTACTACCACAGTAGAAACAGCTTCCATCGGCTCGGCGTGTTTCTTGGCGAGACTTGACAATCTTGGTCTGGTCAATCTGCATGGGTTCGGGCGAGCGTGCCCGGGGAGTTGCTATTTGGGAAGCCGGTTTCTGGAAAACAGGAGCAAGACGGGGAAGTCTTCTCTCCCGGGTAGTCTCCTGAGCACGTTCTAGGAAACGGATGTCAATCCGGGTAGCTAGTGACACCTGGTCATCCAGAGTGGTAGGAATGTCCCGGCCGGCTAACTCATCCTTAATCTGACCGGAAAGACCCTCCCAGAAGGTGGACACCAGGGCCTCGTTGTCCCAGGCAAGCTCAGAAGCGAGGGTACGGAACCATATGGCATACTGGCCCACGGTGAGACTCCCTTGGTGGAGACGGAGCAATGAAGAGGCAGTAGAAATCCTTCGTCCGGGTTCATCGAAGACCCTCCAGAAGGCAGTGAGGAAAGCCGGAAGATCGGACACCAGGGAATCCTCTCTCTGCCATAGAGGGTTTAGCCATGCCAATGCTTCCCCGGTGAGGTGAGACATGATGAACGCCACCTTGGCCCGGTGGGAGGGAAACTGATGTGGCAGAAGTTCAAAGTGCAGCGTGCACTGGTTAAAAAAGCCCCGAGATAGGACGGGGTCACCTCCAAAACGAGGAGGCTCAGAAAGCCGAGGTCCTAGGCTGGATGCCGTGGTATTGGTAGGCAGCGGCGCTGCCGGAGCTGGTGTCGCTCGACTTGAGGCGGACACAGGTGGAACAGACAGCGTGTCCAGGCAAGAGTTGACAGACCGCAGGTAGGTCAGGATGGTTTCCTGTTGGGATCTCTGACGAGAAACCTCCTGGTACAGGTCAGCAAGCGAAGGGGCCTGGGGGCCACCGGGTTCCATGGCCTGAGCAAACTGTTACGGATCCGGGTGGTGGAACCTCTGTGCTGCGGTGCAAGGAGGGACCAGAGGGGCGTAACTAGGTATCAACTCGGACCGACCAAGGTCGTATGGCGGCTCAATTGACTCTGTGACCATGGAAGGACCGAGCAGAGGGACCAGGTGCTACTCTGGGACCGACCTTGTATGAGAGCAGGTGACTCCCACAGGTCAGAAGCCAGGGACTGACCGGTACAGCAGATGAGCATGGCAGGCAGGCTGACGGGTGATCCGGGCAGATGGACTGGCAGACACGGCAGGTAACAAGCAGGATCCTCCAGGTAGGCTGGCTTGTAGGCACGGCAGGTACCAGGCAGGTGCTTCCAGGTAAGTGGGTTGGCAGGCACGGCAGGTAACAGGCAGGAGCCTCCTGGTAGGCTGGCTGGTAGGCACGGCAGGTAACAGGCAGGTGCTTCCAGGTAAGCGGGCTGGCAGGCACGGCAGGTAACAAGCAGGTGCTTCCAGATAAGCAGGCAGGCAGGGCCCATAGACAGACTGGCGAACTGGACTGTAGACAGACTGTTGAGCTGGACAGTAGACAAGCTGGCGGACAGGGCTGGTAGTCAGGCTGGCAGACTGGACTTGTAGTCAGGCTGACGGTCTGGACTTGTAGTCAGGCTGGTGGGCTGGACTGGTAGTAAAGCTGGCGGGCTGGACTGGTAGTCAGGCTAGCAGCGGGACCTGAGGGCTGAAGCAGAGTTTAACACACAAAGCTACAACCTTGCACGGGCACCTCCATTTTGGAGGAGGTGCCTTATATATGAGAGGTCCTCTGGCCATTGGCCGGGGACTCCTTAGGACGGCACAGTGCCCGGGCAGCTGCGCGCGCCGGCAGCAGCAGAAGCAGGAGCGCCGGAGGACGCCGGGCGGGGAGCGCGACGGTAAGAGGGACGGTGTCTCTGCCTGTCAGGGGGCAGAGACGCCGATACTACAGCGGGGTACTGTCACGGGTGTGTCAGAGGTGACAGACAGTCGCCCTGCAGTGGGTTGCAGGAGATCTCTACGTTTGGCATTGCAGAAAGCCTCTTAGATAAGAGGCTGTCTTTAGGACCGAGCGGCTACCTCTCTCTTGCTAATTAGCTCTCTGCCTGGGTGGATATATACCTGGTTTGTCTGAGAGGGAGTAGCCGGCTATATCCATTTCTACTTGTGACGTTTAGCAGGAGCAGTACTTCGTCCTCTCTGGAGCTTGAGGCCATGTGCTTATTTGGAGTTCATCTAAAGCTAAGCCATTTCCCCTGTTTTGTCCACCCTTGTTTATAGAGTTTAGGGGAGGTTGACTAGTGCTCATCTCCTTCCATCCCTAGCCGTAGCCATATGCCAGGGAGAGTAGGGCGAGGCACGCATGCGGCGATTGCTGAGGAGGCAATATAGGGACGTTAGGGGAAACAGGGTGACGCTAGACCAGACTAAGAGGTCACCACTTCCCCCTTTCCCTTGTGTCTGGGCTCCCTTTCCCTTTTCCCTCTGTGTTGCACTAAGTCTTTCCCACACCTGGCGTGACAATATCCCACTGAATGCAAGAATATTTTGCAATATTTTGACAAAATTTGACATTTTAACCCATTACATGAATGTAAGGTTATTTATATAACTTTTATTACAAAATCTTCAGTTATACTAAAATTACTTGATGCAAAAATGAATGCACCCCATATAAAAAACAATGGCATCTAGTATTATGTATGACCTCCATGATTTTTAAGGACAGTACCAAGTCTTCTAGGCATGCAATAAACATGTTGGTGACTTATACAGTTATATGAAAAAGTTTGGGCACCCCTATTAATCTTAAGCTTAATGTTTTATAAAAATTGGTGTTTTTGCAACAGCTATTTCAGTTTGATATATGTAATAACTGTTGGACTCAGTAATGTTTCTGCCTTGAAATGAGGTTTATTGTACTAACAGAAAATGTTCAATCTGCAACAAAATTTGACAGGTGCATAAGTATGGGCATCTCAACAGAAAAGTGACATTAATATTTAGTACAGTGGTGGCCAAAAGTATTGGCACCCCTGCAATTCTGTCAGATAATACTCAGTTTCTTCCTGAAAATGATTGCAATCACAAATTCTTTGGTATTATTATCTTCATTTAATTTGTCTTCAATGAAAAAACACAAAAAGAATTGTCCTAAAGCCAAATTGGATACAATTCCACACCAAACCTAAAAAAGGGGGTGGACAAAAGTATTGGCACTGTTTGAAAAATCATGTGATGCTTCTCTAATTCGTGTAATTAACAGCACCTGTAACTTACCTGTGGCACCTAACAGGTGTTGGCAATAACTAAATCACACTTGCAGCCAGTTAACATGGATTAAAGTTGACTCAACCTCTGTCCTGTGTCCTTGTGTGTACCACATTGAGCATGGAGAAAAGAAAGAAGACCAAAGAACTGTCTGAGGACTTGAGAAAACAAATTGTGAGGAAGCATGAGCAATCTCAAGGCTACAAGTCCATCTCCAAAGACCTGAATGTTCCTGTGTCTTCCGTGCGCAGTGTCATCAAGAAGTTTAAAGCCCATGGCACTGTGGCTAACCTCCCTAGATGTGGACGGAAAAGAAAAATTGATGAGAGATTTCAATGCAAGATTGTGCGGATGGTGGATAAAGAACCTCCACTAACATCCAAACAAGTTCAAGCTGACCTGCAGTCCGAGGGTACAACAGTGTCAACCCGTACTATCCGTCGGCGTCTGAATGAAAAGGGACTGTATGGTAGGATACCCAGGAAGACCCCACTTCTTACCCCTAGACATAAAAAAGCCAGGCTGGAGTTTGCCAAAACTTACCTGAGAAAGCCTAAAACGTTTTGGAAGAATGTTCTCTGGTCAGATGAGACAAAAGTAGAGCTTTTTGGGAAAATTTATCAACATAGAGTGTACAAGAAAAAAAAAGAGGCATTCAAAGAAAAGAACACGGTCCCTACAGTCAAACATGGCGGAGGTTCCCTGATGTTTTGGGGTTGCTTTGCTGCCTCTGGCACTGGACTGCTTGACCGTGTGCATGGCATTATGAAGTCTGAAGACTACTAACAAATTTTGCAGCATAATGTAGGGCCCAGTGTGAGAAAGCTGGGTCTCCCTCAGAGGTCATGGGTCTTCCAGCAGGACAATGACCCAAAACACACTTCCAAAAGCACTATAAAATGGTTTGAGAGAAAGCACTGGAGACTTCTAAGGTGGCCAGCAATGAGTCCTGACCTGAATCCCATAGAACACCTGTGGAGAGATCTCAAAATAGCAGTTTGGAGAAGGCACCCTTCAAATATCAGGGACCTGGAGCAGTTTGCCAAAGAAGAATGGTCTACAATTCCAGCAGAGCATTGTAAGAAACTCATTGATGGTTACGGGAAGCGGTTGTTCGCAGTTATTTTGGCTAAAGGTTGTGCAACCAAGTATTAGGTGTAACATACCTGGCGGCGTCCTTGCATGGTGGTCCATCTCCCACTGTGCAAGAGGGCGCACTTGATCTCCTGTTCAGAATGTCTCTCTGGCTTCCCTCCATGCTGTCTGTTTGTGTCTGTTTCTGCTGCTTAAGGGCGGCGCCCGATCACTTCCTGCCTTTTGTACCTGCTGTGGGTCACACCCCTTGTGCGTCCTCAGCCTATTGCTGCCTGACACTTGGTATATAGCTCAGCAGCTCCCTTCTATCCCTGCCTGAGCATAGTGTTTCCTTCAGTGTGTGCTTGCACTCTGAAGGTGCCAGGTCCCGTCTCTTGTCTCCTGCTTTTTGTATCAGTTCCCGTGTCTGAACTGTGTCCTGTATGTCTCCTGCTTTGCGGTATCAGCTCCCGTGTCTGAACTGAGTCCTGTATGTCTCCTGCTTTGCGGTATCAGCTCCCGTGTCTGAACTGAGTCCTGTATGTCTCCTGCTTTGCGGTATCAGCTCCCGTGTCTGAACTGAGTCCTGTATGTCTCCTGCTTTGCGGTATCAGCTCCCGTGTCTGAACTGAGTCCTGTATGTCTCCTGCTTTGCGGTATCAGCTCCCGTGTCTGAACTGAGTCCTGTTTGTCTCCTGCTTTGCGGTATCAGCTCCCGTGTCGGAACTGAGTCCTGTATGTCTCCTGCTTTGCGGTATCAGCTCCCGTGTCTGAACTGAGTCCTGTATGTCTCCTGCTTTGCGGTATCAGCTCCCGTGTCTGAACTGAGTCCTGTATGTCTCCTGCTTTGCGGTATCAGCTCCCGTGTCTGAACTGAGTCCTTTCTGTGTTCTCTTGTCTGTCCTGTCTGAACACGCTCCTAGCCTGTTCCTCTCGCCTTCTAGTGGCCGATTTCCTAGACCCGCTCCTGTGTCTGGTCTGTCCTGTCTGAACACGCTCCTTGCCTGTTCGTTCCGCCTCTCTGGGGGCCGTATTCCCAGACCCGCTCCTGTATCCCTCTGCAGTGTCGGTCTCCTCCGTACACTCAGTTCCAGTCTGAACTCTCTCCTATCCTTTACCTGTTTTGCCTCTATGTCCGTTCCCTTCCTTTTTCTGCAGAGTCTGAACTCGTACCTAACTCCTGCTTGTTGTCTCTGTACTCCCGTTTGTGGTCCACTCGCTACTTCACTGCAAGTACCCTGTGGGTGTCTGGCTCTGTCTTTCCCTTCCTGTCTGTTCCGTGTGAACAGAGCCCTGTCCTCCCTGCTCAGCCTTGTCTGCACTCTAGCTGTGCTTGCCTGTAACCCTCTGCCTGTATTGTTCCTGAGTCCCGGTGTGTACTGGGTCCTATCCCGCCTGTGTTCCTACCTGCTAGTGCCTCCCTGTCTGCACTCTAGCTGTGCTTGCCTTTACCCCCCTGCCTGCATACCCGCCTGCCTGCATACCAGTCGTACCTGCCTTTACCCACCAGTCTGTGTGCCAGCCTACCAGCCTGTTCCTGTATTCCCCTGTGTGGGTCAACAGCCGTGTCCGGGGTCTGTCCTGGAGTAGCACCTGGTCCCTCTGCTCGGTTCCTCCTTGGTGCACTGGCGTCGTATGCCGTCGTGCGACCCTGGTCGGATCGGGTGAATACTTAGTCACGCCCCTCCAGGCATTCAC
Organism: Phyllobates terribilis; assembly: GCF_046119375.1. Lineage (NCBI taxonomy): Eukaryota > Metazoa > Chordata > Amphibia > Anura > Dendrobatidae > Phyllobates > Phyllobates terribilis. Next base: position 168,951,134 of record NW_027362770.1, read on the forward strand.
TCTCCGGCACGGTCCAGTGGAATCACTACCAATCACACGCACACGCCGCTTAGCCCGGGCGTGTGCATAACAGCATGCTCAGGCCATGGTTCCCGTTGAGCCCCACGGCCTTCGCTCTTTGAGAAGTTTTTCCAGCGAATTCATGCATTAAAATAAAATAAATAAATTTTTTTCCCCCTTTAGCTGAGTTCCAGGCGAATTACGCACCCGTCCAGATGGATCTATCAGCCCTCGTTCCCGCGGATCCGCTACGTTATTATGGGGATCCTAGACAAAGTCGTGCATTTGTGGAGCAATGCATGCTACACTTCAAGTTCTACCCTCTATGTTTTCCCACCGATCGGGTTAAGGTGGCATTCATTATGTCTTACCTGGCGGGTGATGCCTTGGAATGGATCAACCCCCTATATGAAACACAGGATCCGATCCTCCTGGACCTAATGGCCTTCCTGGTGGCCTTTCTAATGGTCTTCGATGATCCTAACCCGGAGGCTCCTGCTGAAGCTTCACTTCCCAATATCCCGGAGCAGCCCCAATGGGTAATGTGTGTGGGTAGCGCAATAGTCCTCCAACCCAATGAGACTACTGCCCACCCAGAATCCTCACAGGGTGACTACGCTTTCCGGAATACTTCTCCCAACCTCAAGAGGCAGTCCAGACATGCTAGACGTAGAGGCAAGCCGTCACGCCAGGGTCTGTCCTCCCTGAGACCTCCTGACCCCAACCTTGAAGTCCCTACTGAAGCTTCATCTCCCTGTATCCCGGAGAAGCCCCAACGGGTAATGTGCGTGGGTAGTGCACCAGTTCTCCTGCCCGAAGAGACTTCTGCCCATCCAGACTCCACACAGGAGAACTTCCTGCACCCGGCATCAGATGCTTCACCCACTTTAACCGGTGTGCATGTCCAAGGATGCTCCAAAGCTGTGGTTACCTCAGAGTCTGTGCACCTCTACTACCTGGCGGAGGACCCCCTGTTGCCTCCTGAATCCTCCGGGATACCACTCGATGACAAATGGAGAGAGAATCCTCTACACCCGGTACTCAATACTTTGTCCGCTTCGTCCTGTGAGCCTGACAATGGGTACCCCAAAGTGGTAGTTACCTCCGAGTCTCTACACCCCTCCGACCAGGCGGAGGATCTCCAGTTGTCTCCTGAACCCTTCGGGGTGCTACCTGGTAGCGAAAGGACAGAGACTCTCCTATACTCTGTACCTGATACCTCGCTCGCTTCGTCCAGTGAGTCCAACCTAGTGTACTCCGAAGCAGAGGTTACTCCTGAGTCTCTACACCCCTCCGACCAGGCGGAGGACCTCCAGTTGTGTTCAGAACCCTTCGGGGTGCCACCTGGTGGTGAATGGACAGAGACTCTCCTATACTCGGTACCTGATACCTCGCTCGCTTCGTCCAGTAAGTCCAACCTAGTGTACTCCGAAGCAGAGGTTACTCCTGAGTCTCTACACCCCTCCGACCAGGCGGAGGACCTCCAGTTGTGTTCAGAACCCTTCGGGGTGCCACCTGGTGGTGAATGGACAGAGACTTTCCTATACTCGGTACCCGATACCTCGCCTGCTTCCTCCAGTGAGTCCGACCTAGTGTACTCTGAAGCAGTTGTTTTCTCTGAGCCTCTGCACTCTTCTGACCCGGCGGAGGACCTCCAGTTGTTTCCTGAATCCTCCGGGATACCACCAGATAACAAAGAGACAGTGACTTTTCCTCATTATGTACCTGATAACCCGTCTATTTTTTCCTGTGAGCTTGACAAGATGTACCTCGAAGCAGAGATTACCCTCAAGTCTCTGTCCCCCTCCAACCCAGTGAACGACTGGTCCTCGAATTCCCTGCGGAAGATTCTGGCAGGCCTGAAGAAGAGGGGGCGTAAGGGGGGAGGTACTGTAACATACCTGGCGGCGTCCTTGCATGGTGGTCCATCTCCCACTGTGCAAGAGGGCGCACTTGATCTCCTGTTCAGAATGTCTCTCTGGCTTCCCTCCATGCTGTCTGTTTGTGTCTGTTTCTGCTGCTTAAGGGCGGCGCCCGATCACTTCCTGCCTTTTGTACCTGCTGTGGGTCACACCCCTTGTGCGTCCTCAGCCTATTGCTGCCTGACACTTGGTATATAGCTCAGCAGCTCCCTTCTATCCCTGCCTGAGCATAGTGTTTCCTTCAGTGTGTGCTTGCACTCTGAAGGTGCCAGGTCCCGTCTCTTGTCTCCTGCTTTTTGTATCAGTTCCCGTGTCTGAACTGTGTCCTGTATGTCTCCTGCTTTGCGGTATCAGCTCCCGTGTCTGAACTGAGTCCTGTATGTCTCCTGCTTTGCGGTATCAGCTCCCGTGTCTGAACTGAGTCCTGTATGTCTCCTGCTTTGCGGTATCAGCTCCCGTGTCTGAACTGAGTCCTGTATGTCTCCTGCTTTGCGGTATCAGCTCCCGTGTCTGAACTGAGTCCTGTATGTCTCCTGCTTTGCGGTATCAGCTCCCGTGTCTGAACTGAGTCCTGTTTGTCTCCTGCTTTGCGGTATCAGCTCCCGTGTCGGAACTGAGTCCTGTATGTCTCCTGCTTTGCGGTATCAGCTCCCGTGTCTGAACTGAGTCCTGTATGTCTCCTGCTTTGCGGTATCAGCTCCCGTGTCTGAACTGAGTCCTGTATGTCTCCTGCTTTGCGGTATCAGCTCCCGTGTCTGAACTGAGTCCTTTCTGTGTTCTCTTGTCTGTCCTGTCTGAACACGCTCCTAGCCTGTTCCTCTCGCCTTCTAGTGGCCGATTTCCTAGACCCGCTCCTGTGTCTGGTCTGTCCTGTCTGAACACGCTCCTTGCCTGTTCGTTCCGCCTCTCTGGGGGCCGTATTCCCAGACCCACTCCTGTATCCCTCTGCAGTGTCGGTCTCCTCCGTACACTCAGTTCCAGTCTGAACTCTCTCCTATCCTTTACCTGTTTTGCCTCTATGTCCGTTCCCTTCCTTTTTCTGCAGAGTCTGAACTCGTACCTAACTCCTGCTTGTTGTCTCTGTACTCCCGTTTGTGAGTTTGTGGTCCACTCGCTACTTCACTGCAAGTACCCTGTGGGTGTCTGGCTCTGTCTTTCCCTTCCTGTCTGTTCCGTGTGAACAGAGCCCTGTCCTCCCTGCTCAGCCTTGTCTGCACTCTAGCTGTGCTTGCCTGTAACCCTCTGCCTGTATTGTTCCTGAGTCCCGGTGTGTACTGGGTCCTATCCCGCCTGTGTTCCTACCTGCTAGTGCCTCCCTGTCTGCACTCTAGCTGTGCTTGCCTTTACCCCCCTGCCTGCATACCCGCCTGCCTGCATACCAGTCGTACCTGCCTTTACCCACCAGTCTGTGTGCCAGCCTACCAGCCTGTTCCTGTATTCCCCTGTGTGGGTCAACAGCCGTGTCCGGGGTCTGTCCTGGAGTAGCACCTGGTCCCTCTGCTCGGTTCCTCCTTGGTGCACTGGCGTCGTATGCCGTCGTGCGACCCTGGTCGGATCGGGTGAATACTTAGTCACGCCCCTCCAGGCATTCACTCTCCGGCACGGTCCAGTGGAATCACTACCAATCACACGCACACGCCGCTTAGCCCGGGCGTGTGCATAACATTAGGCTGAGGGTGCCAATACTTTTGTCTGGCCCATTTTTGGAGTTTTGTGTGAAATGATCAATGATTTGATTTTTGCTTCATTCTCTTTTGTGTTTTTTCCTTGCAAGCAAATTAAATGAAGATAGTAATACCAAAGAATTTGTGATTGCAATCATTTTCAGGAAGAAACTGAGTATTCTCTGACAGAATTGCAGGGGTGCCAATACTTTTGGCCACCATTGTAGATCCTCCTTTTGCAAAAATTACAGCCTCTAGTCGCTTCCTGTAGCTTTTAATGATTTCCTGGATCCTGGATGAAGGTATTTTTGACCATTCCTCTTTACAAAACAATTCCAGTTCAGTTAAGTTTGATGGTCGCCGAGCATGGACAGCCCTCTTCAAATGATCCCACAGATGTTCAATGATATTCAGGTCTGGGGTCTGGGATGGCCATTTCAGAACATTGTAATTGTTCCTCTGCATGAATGCCTGAGTAGATTTGGAGCGGTGTTTGGATCATTGTCTTGCTGAAAGATCCATCCCCTGCGTAACTTCAACTTTGTCACTGATTCTTGAACATTATTGTCAAGAATCTGCTTATACTGAGTGGAATCCATGCGTCCCTCAACTTTAACAAGATTCCCGGTGCTGGCATTGGCCACACAGCCCCAAAGCATGATGGAACCTCCACCAAATTTTACTGTGGGTAGCAAGTGTTTTTCTTGGAATGCTGTGTTTTTTTGCCGCCATGCATATCGCCTTTTTGTATGACCAAACAACTCAATCTTGGTTTCATCAGTCCACAGGACCTTCTTCCAAAAAGAAATTGGCTTCTCCAAATGTGCTTTTGCATACCTCAGCCGACTCTGTTTGTGGCGTGCTTGCAGAAACGGCTTCTTTCGCATCTCACTCCCATACAGCTTCTCCTTGTGAAAAGTGCGTTGTATAGTTGACCGATGCACAGTGACACCATCTGCAGCAAGTTGATGCTGCAGCTCTCTGGAGGTGGTCTGAGGATTGTCCTTGACTGATCTCACGATTCTTCTTCTCTGCCTTTCTGATGTTTTTCTTGGCCTGCCACTTCTGGCCTTAACAAGAACTGTCCCTGTGTTCTTCCATTTCCTTACTATGTTCCTCACAGTGGAAACTGACAGGTTAAATCTCTGAGACAGCTTTTTGTATCCCTCCCCTGAACAACTATGTTGACTAATCTTTGTTATCAGATCATTTGACAGTTGTTTTGAGGAGCCCATGATGCCACTCTTCAAAGGAGATTCAAACAGGAGAACAACTTGCAAGTGGCCACTTTAAGTAGCTTTTCTCATGATTGCATACACCTGGCTATGAAGTTCAAAGCTCAATGAGGTTACAAAACCAAAAAAAGTGCTTTAGTAAGTCAGTAAAAAGTAGGTAGGAGTATTTAAAACAAGAAAATGATAAGGGTGCCCATACTTATGCACCTGTCAAATTTTGTTTGAATGCAGATTGCACATTTTCTGTTAGTACAATAAACCTCATTTCAAGGCAGAAACATTACTGTGTCCAACAGTTATTACATATATCAAACTGAAATAGCTGTTGCAAAAACACCAATTTTTATAAAACATTAAGCTTAAGATTAATAGGGGTGCCCAAACTTTTTCATATAACTGTAGCAACATCTGTCTTTTTCCATTCTTCAAGAACGACCTCATTTAGAGCATGGATGCTGGATGGAGAATGATGCTCAGCTTGTCCCTTCAGAATTCTCTTTATGTGTTTCGGTTGGGGTCAGATGGGGAGACACTTGGCCACTGAATTACTTTCACCCTGTTCTTTTTCAGAAATGCAACATATGTGTGTTTTGGGTCATTGGCATGTTGTAAAAGAGCATGTCTACCGAGGGCACGGAGTGATGGTAGCATCTTCTCTTTCACTATAGAGCAGTACATCTGTGAATTCATGATAACATCAATGAAATGTAGCTCCCCGACACCAGCAGCACTCAGGTAGCTCCACATAAGAACATTGCCACCACCATGTTTCACTGTAGGCACCATTCATTTGTCTAAATTCATTTTTCTATATGCATTGTGTCTATACTGAAACATGGTGGCACTGTCATTATATGGGGCTGTATGAGTGCTGCTGGTGTCAGGGAGCAACATTTCAGGAATATTGTTGGGTCATGAGGTAAGGCTGTATGCAATGCTGAAAGTATCATACAACTATTCAGAACACTGAAGCTGCACAAACAGGTAGCTGTTATCAAGTCTAGGCTCACATGAAGAGAAGCCCAAGGTAATGCTCTTGAGGATACTACTGCTAAAGCAGTCTTAGTCATGCTACTGACAAAGAATTACATATTTAGTTTGGAACAGGATACTCCTGTGAACTTCAAGTTAGGTAAGCAGCAGTGACAGTCCTCAAAGAAAAAGAAGAATGGAAGAGTTGAAGAGTGCTGCCTTCCCAGCTCACTGTAACTTATGACGACCCAATTGGTGCATGGTCTCACTCACTGTGCTAAAGAAGCTATGGTAAGTATGGTGAATGAACAATAGCTATGGTTCAATGAGTCTGCTGCTGTTGTAAATGTGTCTTCTTTTGCTGTTTGTGTCCTCCATAACCCAGGTAAGTCTGTTAAGGTCCCACAAGTTCAAGACCATTGTACTCATTCCAGTGACTTGAAGATTGATTTCATAAGGTTATCCAAGGAAGGTACATATGTCATTGTCTGAGTGGATCTTTTTCAGCATGGGTCAAGGCTTGACCTTGTGTGGAGGCAACTGTAAAAGCAGTAGCCAAGAAGCTGATGTCGGGAGTGATTCAAAAGGATTGGAGGGTTGTTAGTCACTAAAGCCTGGAGACTGGGTGGTTTTGATGAGTCAGGTGAGAAAATGTTCAGAGCCTAGTTTTGAAGTGTTTTTCCATGTCCAATTAACCACCTTGACCTTGGTTAAACTGAAAGGGAATATCCCTTAGATACACACTTCTCACTGTTAAAAGGTTAAGTCGAATAATCTCAGTATCTGGATCCAGCCATTTGCTAGAATTTAGCAATGACACACAAAACATGGGGAAAGATGGATTTATTTAGTCTTTCACTGGTGATTGTAGGAAGAACCAAGAAATAATGGTGGGTAGTGAATATCTTTCTAAGTAAAGACCCTCAGATAACAGATTATAAACTGTGTGATAAAGCGACTTGCTCGGCTCTCCAGAGGCAGACACAGGACACACGGTTTGGGTAAACTTCCTGCGGGTTTATTGTGTGGCATAAACTCCAGCAGCGTCCCATAAAAAATAAACAGTCCCTCTCGGGTTAACGGGAAAGCAAAAGATAAAGTTTAACAGAGTCCTTTAGACAGTGAGGCTTTGCCCGCTCCAGGTAGCACAGTGAAGTCTCAACAACACCAGTCCTCCTATGTTGCTCTCTGGCTTCAGCCCAACACAGCCTGGAGACTTCACTCTCCAGACGACACACTACTGAGAGGAAAAATAGTGACTGAGAATTTAAACCTTGCTCAGCCACACCCTGAGGAGAGGTAATGTGAATGACTTTCCACCCTCTTTGCCATTCACAAAAAAACACACTCTTTAAGTGAGTTAACCCCCAGCATATAACATGCTGGCAGAAATTTTGCAGGTTTCAGTTCACACAGGCTAGCAACCTGAGTGACACATACCTCACCTCGTATATCACACCAGTGATTCTGTCACATATTCCCCCCTCTGCCCAAAGCCGGGGTTTGGGCACCTTCCGATACCAGACAAGGAATTCTAGAAAGGGCATCAGCATTCCAGTGTAACTTCCTGGGCCTATGCTCCACGTGAAAGTTAGAGTCTTGAAGACCTATGAACCATCTAGTTACCCTGGCATTTTTACCCCTCTTTTGCCTCCACTTTATTGACTTGCAGTTTTATTTCCCCTCTCCCGAAGACATATCCCAAGTACTTGGCCTCCTCCTTTCCAACGGCGCATTTTCTTGGATTTATAGTAAATCCCGCCTTCCTCAACGCTTCCAGAACGGCCTGTAGTTTAGGTAGATGACTAGCCCAGTCTGGGCTAAAGGCTACAATGTCGTCAAGGTAGGCTGCGGCATACTTCGTATGTGGGGCTAAGATCCGATCCATAGCCCTCTGGAAGGTGACTGGGGCCCCCTGTAGTCCGAATGGCATCCGAGTGTATTGAAAGCAACCATCAGGTGTCGAGAAAGCCGTCTTCTCCTTGGCTGTCTGGGACATGGGGATCTGCCAATTGCCCTCCGTCAGGTCAAGATTGGTGATGTATGTCACTGGTCCAAGCCTCTCGAGTTCGTCGACGCGGGGCATCGGGTACGCGTCACACTTGGCACCTCATTCAGTCGGCGGTAGTCATTACAAAACCTCCACTCTCCATTGGGTTTTGGCACGAGGACAATTAGGCTCGACCACCCGCTCTTTGACTCCTCTATCACACCGAGGTCTTACATCCTCTTCACCTCGGCCGAGATCACCTGGCGTGCTTCCGGAATCCGGTACGGCTTCAGATTCACTCTTACATGTGGCTCTACCACCTGCGTATACCCCGGCGACTCTGAGAACAGCTCCCGATTCCACTTTAGTAGTTCTCGACACTGTTGCTTCTGGGCCGGCGATAGAGTCTGCTATAGTGACCTCTTCTACCTTGCCTTCGGAAGCGGCTCCCAGGCAATGAGTTTCCACAGATTCCAGGTCCCGCCACGGCTTGAGCAAGTTCACATGGTATACTTGGTGCAGCTTTCTTCGGCCAGGCTGATGGACTTTGTAATTAACTTCGCTGACTTTCTCCACCACCTCGTACGGACTTTGCCATTTGGCCAGGAACTTGCTCTCGACTGTGGGGATTAGCATCAACACACGGTCCCTGGGCTGAAACTGCTTAAACATCGCCGATTGGTTATAGACCCTCGCCTGGGCTTCCTGCTCCTGGAGGAGGTGCGCATTTACGATCGGCATCACTTTTACTTTTTGTTCCTGCATCTGGGTGACATGTTCAATGATGCTCCGGTGTGGCGTACCCTCGGCTTCCCAGGTTTCCTTAGCGATATCCAGGAGCCCTCGCGGATGTCGTCCATACAGCGGCTCAAACGGAAATATGCCGGTAGAGGCTTGTGGAACCTCCCTTACTGATAAGAGCAGAAACGGCAGCAGGTAGTCCCAGTCACGTCCATCCTTCTCTACGACTTTCTTGAGCATCGCTTTCAGGGTCTTATTAAAGCGCTCTACTAAGCCGTCTGTCTGCGGATAGTAAACAGAGGTTCACAGCTGGGTAATCTGGAGGACCTTTCACAGCTACTTCATTACCTTGCTCATGAACGGGGTCCCTTGATCCTTTAGGATTTCTTTCGGCAGACCGGTCCTGGCAAATATATGGACCAGTTCCCTGGCTATGCATTTGCTTAAAGAGCTCCTTAGCGGTACCGCTTCTGGATACGGGGTGGCATAGTCCATGATCACCAGAATGTATTGATGGCCTCGGGCTGATTTGACTAAGGGCCCTAATAGGTCCATAGCAATCCTCTAAAAAGGGGACCTCTATCACTGGTAGTGGAACTATTGGACTGCGGAAGTGAGAAGAGGGAGTGGTTATATGGCAGATGGGGCAGGACCTACAATAGTTCAGAATTTCTTGGTAACACCATGGCCAATAAAACCTTAATATCCTCTCCTGAGTTTTCTCGACCCCCTAGGTGTCCCCCCAGAACATGTGAATGGGCCATATCTAGCACCATCCATCTGTATGGCCCCGGCACTAGCAGCTGTTTCACTATCTCACCGCCCCTTAGTTTGGCCACCCGATATAACAACTCCCCCTGAACTGCAAAATGGAGGAACCTGGTATCGGCCCCCGGCTCTTGGGCAGCCCCATTACATAGAGTAGCCTGGTCAAACGCCACCTTTAAGGTCAGGTCCCGAACTTGAGCAGTCCTAAAGTTCTCTCTGGACACATCTAACTCAGGGAGGTCGGCCTCCTCAGTCACCGTCACGCCCTCATCGCCGGCAAGGATGCACAGTGGGAATTCATCCACTTGAGACTTCATCGGGGGTTCATCTCCAGGGACCTGCCTTTTTCCCAATCTACTTAGCCCGGTACCCTTTCCCCACAGGTCCCAAAACAATGAAAAATCACGGCCCAGTATGAAGGGATGTATCAGGTCCTTAACCACCCCAACCTCGTGGACGTGGGCACCACAGTCTGTTCCCACTGTCATTGTGGCCACGGTGTAGTCCTTGGCGTCCCCATGGATGCACCGAACGCCCACAGTTTTGGAAGGGACCAACTGGTGGGGAAGGGTAGCTCTGATTAAGGTCACCAGACTCCCAGAATCTAACAGTCCAAGCACCTTTACCCAATTAATGGACATGGTACACACCTGCGGCCCCTCGCCGGGTCGACAGTCCAAACTGCAGGCTGGATACACATATAGGAACACCGTCTGCCAAGGCTGCAGTCCATAGGCTCAGGGGACATATGACACCGGGCGGCTACGTGTTCAGGGTTGTGACACCTCCAACAGACTATATCCTTAACAACAGTCCTTGAGGCACCTTCAGTGGAAGTGGGACGCCCCCAAGTGGTGGCTCTAAACCCCTTCCATGGTGAACCCGCCCCCTTTTGGGTATCCCAGTTTGGGGAAGTGACTATATCCAGTTTCCTAAGGGATTTCTCAACCACCTGGTACCTCTCTATCAGACCAATGAAGTCATCTGCGTTCTGGGGATTGCCCTGGGAAACCCAAGTTTGCACCGACTTGGGAAGGGAATGCATGAATCAGTCACCACCCGCTCGACCATCTGGGCCGGAGTAGAGGACTCTGGCTGCAACCACTTCTGAATGAGATGCAGTAGGTTAAACATCTGCGAGCGAGGGGGTTGTCGCCGGCATACGCCCAGTGGTGAACTCGTTGGACAATTATACAATTGACTGACTCGTGATAGATGAGGCCGCGGCTGTTTCCACTACTAGACCGGTTATTGGGAAACTCACAGTGAGCGCATACACTTCTGATGCCAATGCATGGAATATACACTGCTCAAAGAAATAAAGGGAACACTCAAATAACACATCCTAGATCTGAATGAATGAAATATTATCATTGAATACTTTGTTCTGTACATATTTGAATATGCTGACAACAAAATCACACAAAAATCAACAATGTAAATCAAATTTATTAACCAATGGAGGCCTGGATTTGGAGTCACCCCCAAAATTAAAGTGGAAAAACACACTACAGGCTGATCCAACTTTGATGTAATGTCCTTAAAACAAGTCAAAATGAGGCTCAGTATTGTGTGTGGCCTCCATGTGCCTGTATGACCTCCCTACAACGCCTGGGCATGCTCCTGATGAGGTTGCGGATGGTCTCCTGTGGGATCTCCTCCCAGACCTGGACTAAAGCATCCGCCAACTCCTGGACAGTCTGTGGTACAACGTGACGTTGATGGATGGAGCGAGACATGGTGTTCCAGATGTGCTCAATCGGATTCAGGTCTGGGGAACGGGCGGGCCAGTCCATAGCTTCAATGCCTTCATCTTGCAGGAACTACTGACACATTCCAGCCACATGAGGTCTGGCATTGTCCTGCATTAGGAGGAACCCAGGGCCAACCGCACCAGCATATGGTCTCACAAGGGGTCTGAGGATCTCATCTTGGTACCTAATGGCAGTCAGGCTACCTCTGGCGAGCACATGGAGGGCTGTGCGGCCCTCCAAAAAAATGCCTCCCCACACCATTACTGACCCACTGCCAAACCTGTCATGCTGAAGGATGTTGCAGGCAGCAGATTGCTCTCCACGGCGTCTCCAGACTCTGTCACGTCTGTCACATGTGCTCAGTGTGAACCTGCTTTCATCTGTGAAGAACACAAGGTGCCAGTGGCAACTTTGTCAATCCTGGTGTTCTGTGGCAAATGCCAAGAGTCCTGCACGGTGTTGGGCTGTGAGCACAACCCCCATCTGTGGATGTCGGGCCCTCATACAACCCTCATGGAGTCGGTTTCTAACCGTTTGTGCTGACACATGCACATTTGTGGCCTGCTGGAGGTCATTTTTCAGGGCTCTGGCAGTGCTCCTCCTGTTCCTCTGTAGCATCGGCGTCTCTGCCTTCTTCCAGGCAGAGACTCCGTCCCTCTCACCACGCTCCCCGCTCTCCTTCTCAGCCTGCTGTCTGCGCGCGCAGTCCCCCGGGCACTGTGCTTAGGGTGCGCGCGCACGCGCTCCCCCCCCTCTTAAAGGGGCCGCGCGCACCGTCCTAAGGAGTCCCCGGCCAATAGCCGAGAGTCCTCCCATATATAGGGCACCTCCTCCAAAATGGAGGTGCCGGAAGCAAAGTTGTTGCACAGTTTCTGATCTCTGCTTCAGCCCTCAGGTCCCGCTGCTAGCCTGACTCCTCGTCCTGCCTGCCAGCCTGTTATCTGCCCGTTACCTGCCGAGCCTGCCAGCCTGCTCACCTGGAGCGCTCACCTGTTACCTGCCCTGTCTGCCAGTCTGCTCACCTGGGAGCATCCGCCTGTTACCTGCCCTGTCTGTCTGTCCGCTCACCTGGGAGCATCCATCTGTTACCTGCAGAGTCCGTCAGCCCGCTCACCTGGGAGCGCTCACCTGTTACCTGCTGTGTCTGTCATACCGCTCACCTGGGAGCACCCGCCTGTTACCTGCTGTGTCTGTCATACCGCTCACCTGGGAGCACCCGCCTGTTACCTGCTGTGTCCGTCAGCCCGCTTACCTGGGAGCGCCCACCTGTTACCTGCCCGTTACCTGCCTTGTCGGTCTGCCCGCTCACCTGGGAGCGCCCGCCTGTTTCCTGCCAGCCTGCCTGGAGGCTCTGCCGTCACTTGCTGTGACCACCCGCCTGGTAAACCTAGAGACTACTACCTGTTCTGCTGTTACGTACCGTGACCACCTGTCAGCTACCAGAGACTTCTGCCTGCTTGCCGTGTCCACCCGTCATACCGGTCAGTCCCAGCCATCTGACCCGTGGGAGCCACCTGCTCTCTTACAAGGTCGTCCCCAGAGTAGCACCAGGTCCCTCAGCCCAGATCCTCCCTGGTCACGGTGTCGTTTGCTGCCGTTCGACCAGGGTCGGTTCGGGTTGATACTTAGTCACGCCCCTCTGGGTCCCTCCTTGCACCTCGGCACAGAGGTTCCACCATCCGGACCCGTAACATCCTCCTTGCACAAAGGCGGAGGTAGCGGTCCTGCTGCTGGGTTGTTGCCCTCTTACGGCCCCCTCCACGTCTCCTGGTGTACAGGCCTGTCTCCTGGTAGTGCCTCCTGCCTCTGGACACTACGCTGACAGACACAGCAAACCTTCTTGCCACAGCTCGCATTGATACTTCATCCTAGATGAGCTGCACTACCTGAGCAACTTCTGTGGGTTGTAGAGTCCGTCTCATACTACCACAAGTGTGAAAGCACAACCAACATTCAAAAGTGACCAAAACATTAGCCAGAAAGCATTGGTACTGAGATGTGGTCTGTGGTCCCCACCTGCAGAACCACTCCTTTATTGAGGGTGTCTTGATAATTGCCAATAATTTCCATCTATTGTCTATTCCATTTGCACAACAGCATGTGAAATTGATTGTCAATCAGTGTTGCTTCCTAAGTGGACAGTTTGATTTCACAGAAGTTTGATTTACTTGGAGGTATATTCTGTTGTTTAAGTGTTCCCTTTATTTTTTTTGAGCAGTGTATATATATACCAAGATATGATCACTGCCAACACCACAATAAAAAAAAAAGGAACTAGCTGCCACCACCAATCGTTTATACAGTCTGATTGGTTCCCGTTACAGGTAGCTTAAGGCTTCAGGGGTGCGGTTTACAAATTTTTTGAGGCTTTAGGGCTCCTGTATGATGACCCTGACTGAGTAACTTTCACTGAAAGTAAATTAACTGCACTCCTCGATGTCCTGCTGAGGATTATTGTATAGAGTTTCGGATTTGGGCTGCAGACTCACAGTAGAATGACCAGGCCCTTCGCTGTCAGTTTCTTTCTGGACTCTGACCAAGTTAAGGACATGTTGGTTCTGTCCCCTTGTCCTGACTCTCTTGATACTGCCATATCCTTGGCAGTAGCAGGGAAGTTACCAGGTGCAGTGCTGGCCCGGCCAAATTAGAAGCAGGGGCCCTGTGCAGCTGCTGGGGGAGCGGTCCGGGGGCCCCCCCGCCTCTGCCTGCCGGTGTGTGCCGCATTGGCGCCGCACACATTATAATGAAGGCAATCTGGCCATGGGCCCCCCGGGGCCTTGGGCCCTGGGCGGCAGCCCAGATTGCCCTCATTATAATCCGCCTATGGAATGGATCAGTGGTCAAGTCGCACATGTCACTCCAGTCAAAGGCCCCGGCCCCACTATCAGTATTTATTCAGTATTCGGTCAGTATTTTTTCTCAGGAGTGGGGGCCAAAACCAGGTGAGGAACAATCATAGAAAATGTATAATAAAAACAAGTCACCAATTCTGTATTTATCACCCACTCCGGGTTTTGGCTCCCACTCGTGAGCAAAAATACTGACCAAATACTGTCCAAATACTGATAGCGGGACTGTGGCCTAATGGGGATAAAAGCTCCACATTCTGCCTATCGGATCACGTTCACGTTCAGTATTTTACATCACTTATTTGTAAGCCAAAATCTGGAGTGGAACAATCAGAGGAAAAGTATAATAGAAACACGTGCACAACTTCTCCATTTTTCACCCACTCCTGGTTTTGGCTTAGAAATACTGAGGTAAAATCCTGACCAAATACTGAAGGTGTGAACATGGCCTTAGGATAGGCGATTACTTGCTTTCTCCGGAGAACCTCTGTAAGTGCATATTTGCTACTGTGTAATAGACACAGGACAGGGAAGAGTTAAACGTCCAAGTAATTAATCTCTATTGGAAATTAAGAATCTTCCCCTTATTGATATCAGAGAGAACAAATGACCGCCATAAACAACACAATCCACTATACCAAGACCAATAATACCACATACAAGGGAGAAATACTGTCACACCATGACCAGACCACTTATTAACACCGTATAGTGAATGAATAATACCACATACAAGGAACAAATACCACCTCACCATGACCAGATCACATATTACCACCACATAGTGACTGAATAATACCGCATACAAGGGACAAATACCATCACACTGTGACCAGATAACATATCACCACCAAATAGTAACTGAATAATACCACATACAAGGAACAAACACTGTCACACCATGACCAGATCACATATTACCACCACATACAAGTGACAATTACCACCATACCATGACCAGACTACACATTGCCATTACATAGTCACTGAAAAATACATTAAGGATCATGAATAAAAACCACAATACTAATAACACAAATATTACCATTGGTGACATTATACACAGGAGCTCTGTATATAGTGTCAGTATACAGGTAATACAGTGATCACCAGTGACGTTATACACAGGAGCCCTGTATATAGTGTCAGTGTACAGGTAATACAGTGATCACCAGTGACATTATACACAGGATCCCTGTAAATAGTGTCATAATACAGTGATCACCAGTGACATTATACACATGAACTCTGTATATAGTGTCAGTGTACAGGTAAATACAGTGATCACTAGTGACACTATACACATTAGCTCTGTATATACTATATAGTGTATAGAATAAGGATACAGGTAATACAGTGATCACCGGTGACATTATACACAGGAGCTCTGTATGTACTATATAGTAGTTATAGTAGTAGTTATACAAAATAGAGCAAATTATATCAAAGAAGCCCTTAACATTTTATCTGACACTAAATATTATATACATTTGGATTCTGATCCCATGGATATATATGAAAAAGAATATCATGTTCTAATAAATAACGCTTACAGAAGTCAGATAATAAATAAAAAAGAAAAACGTTTTTTAACCATGACTTGCCAGAATCAAGCCATCTTTAATCATTTACCGAAATTACACAAAGATCAAAAACCTCTCCGGGACGGGCTATGATATCGGCTCCCTCACTAGTTCGCTTTCTCATTTTATCGACTTATTTATGCAAAAATACATAATAAAATGATCTTCATATTTGAAGGATTCATCACAATTTATCCTTGAAACAAGAGATATATATTGGGAGGATAATATATTTTTAACACTTGACATATCTGCTCTCTTCTCCAATTTCGAGCACAATCTGGGATTAGAAGCAGTTAATTTTTTTTCTCTCTGAAGATCCAAATGTACTACCGGATCAGAAATTATTTCTTTTGAGGGCTTTGAAATTCATCCTTGAACATAATGTGTTTTCCTTAGATGACCTGTACTTACAGCGGTTCGGGACCGCGATGGGGGCTTGGGTCGTCCCAAAGTTTGCAAATCTGTTCATGGGGGAAATCTGTACATGGCGATACCATGACACACCTCACAATGCCCATACAGTGAATAAATACACCAAAAGATAAGGAACAAGTTCACAAACATAAATACATTACCCAAGGTATGAGCTGACACTGTCTGACACAATGTAGAAAGGAGGAGTTAAACTGGCACATCCAACCAGGAAAATCTTAAAAATAGAAAATTTTATTGGGAAAAATTATTTTAAAACATGATGTACCTTTAGGTTCTCCTGAAGTTTCCATTTTACATCATGTTTTAAAATAATTTTTCCCAATAAAATGTTCTATTTTTAAGATTTTCCTGGTTGGATGTGCCGGTTCAACTCCTCCTTTCTACATTTTGTCTGCGATCACCAATGGGTGCGGGCCGATGATGACCTATCCATAGGAGAGGTTATCAATCTAAAATCAGCAGGGGCGGGCAGATAGCCACAGCTCCGTACATTGTTTAGCGGCCACCGTTAAAGTGCTTCATTTTCTTCTTCATTTATTATGACCGCAGACACATCTCACTGCGGTAATCACTTCATTTCTTCTTAGGTCCTAAATGACATAAGGAGTACAGTAGCCTGGGAAAAGAATGGGTCAAATTGTGCAAGGACCTTAATGGTGGTGACATTTGTAGCCACACAGCTTTTCAGATATACAATAGGCAGAATGAAATTCACGACAACAGAAGATGGCAAATGCCTTCAGATTTCCTCAGTTACGAACAAACCTGTATCTTGTAATGGATCTGGCTTGTAAAAGTTAGTGGCCCATTGAAAGCAGCATTTTTTCATTGCGGAGTGTAAGGCTGCGTGCCCACGTTGCGTATTACAAGCGTTTATGCTGCGGAATTTCCGCAGCGTAAACGCTTGTAAAACGCATGTATATCCGCACCACATGGTCCACAATGGCATTCCGTCAATGCCCATGCTGCGGATTTTTCCGCAGCGTATATGCTGCAGTCAAAAATCCGCAGCATGTTCATTAATTTTGCGGAAGCGCAGCGGAATCAATGTGCGGATGGTACCCAAGTCTGGATGAGAGGAGACTCTCATCCAGACCTGGGTACCAAAGAACCTGTAAAAAAAAGAAAAAATAAAGTTTATACTTATCTTATGATGTCTTCCCGGTGTTTTCCCGCCGTCGCGCTGTTGTGTGAAGGACCTGCCACGTCATTGAGTCATGTGACCCATCACATGACTCAATGACGTCACCGCAGGTCCTGCACACAACAGCGTGAGCCGCTCAAGACTCCGGACGGGGCAGAGAATGCATCAGAAAGTGAGTATAAACTTTATTTTTTTATTTTTTACCATTCTGATTCTTTTTTTTAAACTATTACTTGGTCATACTATATAAATCCATACCGGTTGCATGGATTTATATAGTGTGAACAAGTTGTCAAGCACTTTTCCAAGTGATGCTTAAATCACTTGGAGAAGTGCTTGATAACCCGCATGAGGAAATGCATGCAAAGACGCTGCAAAGACGCCTCACAAACGCTTCTACCTGGCGGGAAAACCGCATGTAAAATCCGCATGCGATTTTCCCGCCAGGGAGAAGCGTAAAAAATATGCTTCAGTTCCGCAACGTGGGCACTTAGCCTAATACCCTTCATTTATCTTACAGCCTTTACGTACAACCTTTCATTTCATGGACAGTTCATGAATTGATCTCTGGGATAACAATATTGTAAATCCTTCTACTTTATAGAAGAAACAAGAATGAATATTATCATTTTTTTCTGTAGTTTCATAGTAGAGAAAGCATTACACACCTGTGTCCTTCATTTGTGAGCAAACACTGCTTTCATTTTGGCTGTTCCTATGACGAATCTGAACCACAAAATGACGTCAGTCCAGGATTTGCCTCACCAATGGCACCAGAATTACCATAATATAGGATTAACTTTAAAATAGGTATTAATCAGTCCCTAAATGAGTCCTTATTTGCCCTAAATGGTTAATCCAAGCTATTCTAAATATTGTATTTAGTATTTACCTCGGCTGGAAATGCCTTCTCCATGAGGAAATGCACATCCTTACCAAAAAGTTCTAGTAAGTGGGTATAGTTTAGTTAATAAATAGACTACAGTTCAGGAATGCTGCAGAGAAGTTCAGTTATTAGATGTAGATGCTGTTACAAGAAGCCTGAATCCATGGGACCTAATTTCCAGCACATATCCAAGGAAGGAGGTGCAGTATTGGTTGCCATTATGCTAGTGGATGAAACAGAGATGCAGATCTCTGTGATGCTACTCCTATGTTAAATGGTTGAGGACCTTGTATAATGCTGGATTATACAACTCACCAGGGAGTGAAAGCCCTATGGAGTAAAGGAATGGGGTGTCTAGCCCTGAATACCAAGATAGTGTCCATCTTTGGAAGAGAATCACACCACCATTCAGTGCATCGGCTGCCGTTTGCAACGTTTGCACCTGCGTGTTACACTCCTGTCCCGGGTATCCTGGGCTTCACTCCCTTCTTCTGCCCTCTGTTGTGCGCCACGTCGAGGTTTGCAGGTTGCTTGTTGTGGATCAATGACAACATCTCCTTAAACCTATTTAAGGCTGATTGAGACTCACCTGTGTCTTGGGATTCTCTAGACCCATACGTTTCGTGTGCTCCACCTTCTGTCCATGCTGTGTTTATAGAATCATAGAATCATAGAATGGTAGAGTTGGAAGGGACCTCCTGGGTCATCTGGTCCAACCCCCTGCTCAAAGCAGGATTCACTAGATCATCTCAGACAGAAGTCTGTCCAGCCTCTGTTTGAAGACGTCCATTGAAGGGGAACTCACCACCTCTCGTGGCAGCCTGTTCCACTCATTAATCACCCTAACTGTCAAAAAGTTTTTTCTAATATCTAATCTGTGTCTCCTCCCATTTAGTTTCATCCCATTGCTTCTAGTCTTTCCTTGTGCAAATGAGAATAAAGATGATCCTTCTACAATGTGACAGCCCTTGACATATTTGTAGACAGCTATTAAGTCTCCTCTCAGTCTTCTTTTTTGCAAGCTAAACATTCCCAAATCCTGCAACCGTTCCTCATAGGACATGGTTTGCAGACCAGTCACCATTCTGGTCGCTCTTCTCTGAACTTGCTCCAGTTTGTCTATGTCTTTTTTAAAATGTGGTGCCCAAAACTGTACACAGTATTCCAGATGAGGTCTGACCAAAGAGGAGTAAAGACCGATAATGACTTCACGTGATCTAGACTGTATGCTTCTGTTAATACATCCCAGAATTGTATTTGCCTTTTTTGCTGCTGCATCGCACTGTTGACTCATATTCAGTCTATGATCTATTAGTATACCTAAGTCTTTTTCACATGTACTGTTGCTTAGCTCTATTCCTCCCATTCTGTATATGCTTTTTTCATTTTTATTGCCCAGATGTAGTACTTTGCATTTTTCCCTGTTAAAAACCATTCTGTTGGTTGCTGCCCACTGCTCCAGTTTATTTAGGTCTTTTTGAATCCTCTCTCTCTCTTCTCTAGTATTAGCTATCCCTCCTAGCTTTGTGTCATCAGCAAATTTAATCAGTTTACCCTCAATTCCTTCATCTAAATCATTGATAAAGATGTTGAACAATACAGGTCCCAGGACGGAGCCCTGTGGTACCCCACTTGAGACATTCATCCAGCTGGATGTGAAGCCATTTACAACCACCCTTTGAGTCCGATCACTAAGCCAGTTATGAATCCACCTAACAGTTGCCTGGTCCATTGCATACTTGGTCATTTTTTCAATAAGGATGATGTGAGATACTTTATGACGCGCCCCCTGGGCCGTGGGGTACTCGGTAGCCGGGCCGGTCGATGCTGGGGGATGTCACCGTGGCAGTGACCCGGTCCGTGATCCAGGGCAGTCAATAAAAGGGGAAAAGTAAAAGGGGATTAAAGTTTTTATAGGTAATGTTCGTGACGCCACCTCTGGTATGTGGCTATATGGGGGCCGCCGCTGCAGTGTAGATCCTCTGGAGCTGATGGTGGCGCATCAGAGTTGGTTCAGCTCTCCACAGGCAGAGCTTAGCTCCAGGGCAGGATATGGTGATATGGTGATGTTATGAGGTGGATGTTGTTGGTGCGGTGTAGTGCAGGGCTGGTGATGGCGCAGCAATAATTCTAGGACACAGTGGGGTGCAGTCTTCAAGGTTTACTCATAGTTGTTCAGACTCCAGGTTGCCAGTGCCAGTGTAACCTCCCACGCCGTCCTGTGTTTACCAAGGAAGGGGTTCAGCAATCTCTCAGGTATTTCAGGAGCATTTAATGGGACCCCGTTCTATGTGCCTTCCTCGGTCGTCTTCCTGCGCTGGCTCTCACCCACCTGCCCTGCCCCTCACAGTGTCCCAAGCCGGTAACCTCGGATCTTGGCGGGCGACGTGCAATCCCCTGGACCCTATGCAGTCACCTTTTCAGCGATATAATTGCGGTAGTGAGCAGCTGCAACCTGAAAGTACAGTAGCCTCCGGTTTCTAGCTGAGCCTGGTTGTTCTCCACTAGTTAGGGGCCGGTCCCCTCTGCTGCCTGATCCCTCCACATCCGTGTAGATTCGGGCGTATGGGTGGCTTCCTGCACTTTCCGTGCCCCTGGGATCCCCTCTGTCTCTCTGGAGCCTTCCCTCTGCTCCCGTCCTCTCCTCTCAGTCTGTCCTGGGCCTCTCAGTCTAGACCCGCTCCTTCCTCCTCTCCTTCTGAGCAGACGTGCTCCCAACACTCTCTCTCTCTCTCTTCTGCCTCTCTCCTCAGACTGAACTGTCTCCTACAAGATGGTTCCCCTCTTATACCTCTACTGACGGTGCTCCCCTTAACTGCTTCCTCCACCCACACCCACTACATGGTTCCCCCTCTCTAGGTTCCCCCCCAACCAGGGACAGGGCTCAGCACTGTGCACTTGCATCTTGCCCTGCCTGCTGGTCTGGAATGGTGCAGTGTTGGATGTAGGTGGGTGGGTCCGGGGCAGTACTCTATTCTTTCCTGAGAGTGGGATACCACACCTCTGGGTGAGATGCAGTACCTCTGTGGCGACTGAACCCGCAGGGGCACCACACCAGCATGGAGATTCAGAAGTAAATGTGATGATGTCATCAGGGCCACATGACCTTTGTGCACATGCCCTGCCAGCCAGAGTGTGCAGCCTAAATTAGCACTAAAGATATATTACACAGCATTGAAGTCCTGGAAATATTAACTGGAGTTAATGATTATTTAAGCTGCACAATCTGATTGGCCGGGCATGTGGACAGGGCCGGCGTCAGCACCCTGCGCACCCGGGCAAGTGCCAGGGCCCTGAGCAGGAGGAGAGGCCCACTCACTGTCGGGAACCCCTGCGCACTATGGGACTCGTGAGCGGTGCTGTGCCAGCGCCCGCTCCCCCCGCTTGCTCAGGGCCCCAGCAGCCGGCACAATACTTACCTCTCCTCGTGCCTCCGCAGCAGCTCCGGTCTCTTCCGCGGCTGCTGCACTGTGACGTCTCAGGTCTGAGGGTGCGGTGACGTCTTTACACCGCGCCCTCTCCTGAGCCGTCACAGCGCAGAGCGGAAAGACGACCGCGACGCTGAGGATTCCGGAGCAGCGGCAGCAGGTGAGAAGTGAGGTGAGTATTTTATTTTTTGTTTTTTAATATATGGAGACGTGGGGCATTATAAGGGGGGGAGAGATGACATCCTGCATGGGGCATTATAAGGGGGGGTGACATCCTGCATGGGGCATTATAAGAGGGGGTGACATCCTGCATGGGGCATTATATGGGGGGGAGAGGTGACATCCTGCATGGGGCATTATATGGGGGGGAGGTGACATCCTGCATGAGGCATTATAAGAGGGGGTGACATCCTGCATGGGGCATTATATGGGGGGGAGAGGTGACATCCTGCATGGGGCATTATATGAGAGGGGATAGGTGACATCCTGCATGGGGCATTATATGGGGGGGTGACATCCTGCATGGGGCATTAAAAGAGGGAGTGACATCCTGCATGGGGCATTATATGAGGGGTGACATCCTGCATGGGGCATTATATGAGGGGCAACATCCTGCATGGGGCATTATAAGGGGGGTGACATCCTGCATGGGGAACTATAAGGGGGTGACATCCTGCTGGGGCATTATGTGGGGGGAACAGCCTGCATGGGGCATTATAAGGGGGGTGACATCCTGCATGGGGCATTATAAGGGGGGTGACATCCTGCATGGGCATTATGTGGGGGTGACATCCTGCATGGGGAATTATGTGTGGGGTGACATCCTGCATGGGGCATTATGTGAGGGTGACATCCTGCATGGTGCATTATAAGGGGGGGTGACATCCTGCATGGGGCATTATATGAGGGGTGACATCCTGCATGGGGCATTGTATGAGGGGCAACATCCTGCATGGGGCATTATAAGGGGGGCTGACATCCTGCATGGGGAATTATAAGGGGGGGTGACATCCTACTGGGGCATTATGTGGGGGGAACAGCCTGCACGGGGCATTATAAGGGGGGGTGACATCCTGCATGGGGCATTATAAGGGGGGTGACATCCTGCATGGGCATTATGTGGGGGTGACATCCTGCATGGGGCATTATATGAGGGGTGACATCCTGCATGGGGCATTATATGAGGGGCAACATCCTGCATGGGGCATTATAAGGGGGGTGACATCCTGCATGGGGAATTATAAGGGGGGTGACATCCTGCTGGGGCATTATGTGGGGGGAACAGCCTGCATGGGGCATTATAAGGGGGGGGGTGACATCCTGCATGGGGCATTATAAGGGGGGTGACATCCTGAATGGGCATTATGTGGGGGTGACATCCTGCATGGGGCATTATGTGTGGGGTGACATCCTGCATGGGGCATTATGTGGGGGTGACATCCTGCATGGTGCATTATAAGGGGGGGTGACATCCTGCATGGGGCATTATATGAGGGGTGACATCCTGCATGGGGCATTATATGAGGGGCAACATCCTGCATGGGGCATTATAAGGGGGGCTGACATCCTGCATGGGGAATTATAAGGGGGGTGACATCCTGCTGGGGCATTATGTGGGGGGAACAGCCAGCATGGGGCATTATAAGGGGGGGTGACATCCTGCATGGGGCATTATAAGGGGGGTGACATCCTGCATGGGCATTATGTGGGGGTGACATCCTGCATGGGGCATTATGTGTGGGGTGACATTATAAGGGGGGTGACATCCTGCATGGGGCATTATAATGGGGGTGACATCCTGCATGGGGCATTATGTGGGGGTGATATCCTGCATGGGGCATTATGTGTGGGGTGACATCCTGCATGGGGCATTATGTGGGGGTGACATCCTGCATGGTTCATTATAAGGGGGGTGACATCCTGCATGGGGCATTATAAGGGGGTGACATCCTGCATGGGGCATTATGTGGGGGCAACATCCTGCATGGGGCATTATAAGGGGGTGACATCCTGCATGGGGCATTATAGGGAAGGGAGAGGTGACATCCTGCATGGGGCATTATGTGGGGGGAACAGCCTGCATGGGGCATTATGTGGGGGGAACAGCCTGCATGGGGCATTATGTGGGGGAACAGACTGCATGGGGCATCATGTGGGGGGAACAGCCTGCATGGGGCATTATTTTGGGACCAGTATTCTGTATGGGGCATTATAAGGGGGCCAGTATCCTGTGCAGAGCGTAATATGGGGGCCAGTATCCTGCATGGAGAATTATTTGGGGGCCAGTATTCTGTATGGAGCATTATAAGGGGGCCAGTATTTTGTACAGAGCGCAATATGGGGGTCAGTATCCTTCATGGAGCATTAAAAGGGGGCCAGTATTCTGTATGGAGCATTAAAAGGGGGCCAGTATCCTGTACAGAGCATAATATGGGGGCCAGTATTCTGCATGGAGCATTATTTTGGGGCCAGTATTCTGTATGGAGCATTATAAGAGAGCCAGTGTCCTGTACAGAGTGTAACATGGGGGTCAGTATTCTGCATAGAGAATTATTTGGGGGTCAGTATTCTGTATGGAGCATTATAAGGGGGCCAGTATCCTGTACAGAGCGTAATATGGGGGCCAGTATCCTGTATGAAGCATTTTATGGGGGCTATTATTCTGTATGGAGCGATTCACCGGTTTATGAGCTGTTGTGGAATTTACAATAGATATCGGTCATGTAATGTAAGAAGTGAAATCTTTGGCCTTGTACTATACAGTACAGACCAAAAGTTTGGACACACCTTCTCATTTAAAGATTTTTCTGTATTTTCATGACTATGAAAATTGTACATTCACACTGAAGGCATCAAAACTATGAATTAACACGTGTGGAATTATATACTTAACAAAAAAGTGTGAAACAACTGAAAATATGTCTTATATTCTAGGTTCTTCAGAGTAGCCACCTTTTGCTTTGATGACTTCTTTGCACACTCTTGGCATTCTCTTGATGAGCTTCAAGAGGTGGTCACCGGAAATGGTCTTCCAACAATCTTGAAGGAGTTCCCAGAGATGCTTAGCACTTCTTGGCCCTTTAGCCTTCACTCTGCGGTCCAGCTCACCCCAAACCATCTCGATTGGGTTCAGGTCTGGTGACTGTGGAGGCCAGGTCATCTGGCGTAGCCCCCCATCACTCTCCTTCTTGGTCATATAGCCCTTACACAGCCTGGAGGTGTTTGAGGTCATTGTCCTGTTGAAAAATAAATGATGGTCCAACTAAACGCAAACCGGATGGAATAGCATGCTGCTGCAAGATGCTGTGGTAGCCATGCTGGTTCAGTATGCCTTCAATATTGAATAAATCCCCAACAGTCTCATCAGCAAAGCACCCTCACACCATCACACCTCCTCCTCCATGCTTCACGGTGGAAACCAGGCATGTAGAGTCCATCCGGTCACCTTTTCTGCGTCACACAAAGACATGGTGGTTGGAACCAAAGATCTCAAATTTGGACTCATCAGACCAAAGCACAGATTTCCACTGGTCTAATGTCCATTCCTTGTGTTCTTTAGCCCAAACAAGTCTCTTCTGCTTGTTGCCTGTCCTTAGCAGTGGTTTCCTAGCAGCTATTTTACCATGAAGGCCTGCTGCACAAAGTCTCCTCTTAACAGTTGTTGAAGAGATGTGTCTGCTGCTAGAACTCTGTGTGGCATTGACCTGGTCTCTAATCTGAGCTGCTGTTAACCTGCGATTTCTGAGGCTGGTGACTCGGATAAACTTATCCTCAGAAGCAGAGGGGACTCTTGGTCTTCCTTTCCTGGGGCGGTCCTCATGTGAGCCAGTTTCTTTGTAGCGCTTGATGGTTTTTGCAACTGCACTTGGGGACACTTTTAAAGTTTGCCCATTTTTTCGGACTGACTGACCTTCAGTTCTTAAAGTAATGATGGCCACTCGTTTTTCTTTACTTAGCTGCTGTTTTCTTGCCATAATACAAATTCTAACAGTCTATTCAGTAGGACTATCAGCTGTGTATCCACCAGACTTCTGCACAACACTACTGAGGGTCCCAACCCCATTTATAAGGCAAGAAATCCCACTTATTAAACCTGACAGGGCACACCTGTGAAGTGAAAACCATTTCCGGTGACTACCTTTTGAAGCTCATCAAGAGAATGCCAAGAGCGTGCAAAGCAGTCATCAAAGCAAAAGGTGGCTACTTTGAAGAACCTAGAATATAAGACATATTTTCAGTTGTTTTACACTTTTTTGTTAAGTATATAATTCCACATGTGGTAATTCATAGTTTTGATGCCTTCAGTGTGAATGTACAATTTTCATAAACATGAAAATACAGAAAAATCTTTAAATGAGGTGTGTCCAAACTTTTGGTCTGTACTGTATATATATTTCTCTGCTGTATCTGTGCATGATGAAGCGTGGTATGTGTTAAAGGGGCCCACAGAGACTCTTTCGCCCGGGACCCACAAAAACCTGGAGCCGGCCCTGCATGTGGACAAAGGTCATGTGAATCTGATGATCTCATCACAGGTTCTTGTGCATTTCTATGCTGCTGCCTTCTTATGATTGGTCAGTATCATAAAGAAGGCAGAAGTACACGCCCCAGTGAAGACTATCTAATAACACCCACTTGGACTTAACTAAAGTGAACTCATTAGGTGCCAAATAATTGATTGGTAAATTTCTGCGATGATGATGAGATATTAAAAAAAAGCAAAAAAAATGTATTATTCCCTGTCCAGCTTAACATAAAAAATTTGTTGAAAGGTTCTCTATAAATTCAACTTTCCTTTGAAATTTCTGGAAATTGTCTTTAGTCTCATTCTCATTCCCATTTGTAGTCTTAAAGAATTATATCGTTGGTCAAACAGACACCACAATACGTTTTTCAGTTTTTGGCAACCCTGGCTGAAGTCCTAGATGTGGAGCTCAAGCATTGAAGCTAGATTATACCAACTATCACATGTGACTTAAACCTGAGTTTGAAGGACCTAGGTAATAAAGCTGGTATTGAATATTGCACCTTGACTGTGATGTAATCCCTCGATCTCCCGTCCTATACACTTACCTACCCTGCCTCCATCGCTGTATAAGAGGCTGCTTTGTATCAGCCATCAACTTGGAGGGGATTCTCAGGTCAGGACAACCATCTCTTTGCTGAAGTATAAAAACTGTAGACAAAACAAAAATTCTACAATAAATTAGCAGAAAGTAAAGGAACATAGGTGCGACCTATTGAGAACGAATAATCAGGGGAAAGGAGCAAAACTAAGGGTCTCATTGAGAAGATGAGGTTGCATAGTTTGGGAGCCAGAACCATTTGCTCGCTCACTATGTGCGGAGGCTATTAATTTTGCCCCCTCTAATACCTGGACGAATCTAGTGAATGTCTCTCACATGTAGAATAGATGGATTACACTGATGGTACTGTTTAACCCCTTTCTGACATTTGTGGTAATACTCGTCATGGTGCCCTGGGCCTATTGGGCCGATGACGTACTATTACTTCGAATGGTGATCGCGCCCGCACATAAGCGGTGCTGTGCGATCACCGCAGGGTGTCAGCTGATTGTCACAGCTGACTTCGGTACCTTGTGCAGGGAGCGGTCCCTATGCAGCAGTGACAGCCTGTATAGCACAGGGATGCTCCTGCGTTCCTGTGCTATACAGGCGATCAGAATGTAAAAAATGAAAGTCCCATAGTGGGATAATGTGTAAAAGTTAGAAAAGTGTGAGAAAGTGAAAAAATAAAAAAAAAAAATGAGAAAAATAATCCAAAAAGATAAAAATATACTGTACCCAAAAATAAATATTATTGTGAAAAAAAAACAAAACAATAAAAGTACAAATATGTGGTATCGCTGCATCCGGAACAACCTAACCTATAAAAATATCCCACTGGTTAACCCCTTTAAAAAACACGGTAAAAAAAAAAAAAAAAAAAAAAAACGAAGCAAAAAACTATGCTTTATCATCATAACGCCAAACAAAAAATGCAATAAAACGCGATCAAAAAGACGAATGCAAATAAAATTGGTACCACTGAAAACGTCATCTTGTCCTGCAAAAAACAAGCATCAGCCGAAAAATAAAAAAGCTATAGCTCTCAGAATAAAGCGATAAAAAAAAGGATATAAATGGGGTACCGCCGTAAACGTACTGACCCAAAGAATAACATTGCCTTATCAATTTTACCACACGCGGAACAGCATTAAAATGAAAAATTCCAGAATTGTTGTTTTTTGTTTATTCTGCCACCCAAAAATCGGAATAGAAAGCGATCAAAAAATGTCACATGCCTGAAAATGGCACCAATAGAAAAGTCAACTTGTCCCGCAAAAAACAAGCCATTACATGACTCTGTCGGCCACAATATGGAAAAATTATAGCTCTCAAAATATGGCAATGCAAAAACTAGTCTTTACCAAAAAAAAGCGTCTTTTAGTGTGTGACAGCTGTCAATCATAAAAAACCAATATGAATCTGGTATCGCTGTAATCGCACCGACCCAAAGAATAAAGTCGTCTAATCAATTATACTGCACGAGGAACGGCGTAAAAAATAAACTCTAGGTTTGTGCTAGGGTTAGGGTTGGGCTAGGGTTAGGGTTAAGGTTGGGCTAGGGTTAGGGTTGGGCTAGGGTTAGGGTTAAGGTTGGGCTATGGTTAGGGTTGGGCTAGGGTTAGGGATGGGCTATGGTTAGGGTAGGGTTAGGGTTAAGCTAGGGTTAGGGTTGGGCTAGGGTTAGGGTTGGGTTAGTGTTGGGCTAGGGTTAGGGTTGGGTTAGGGTTGGGCTAGGGTTAGGGTTGGGCTAAGGTTAGAGTTGGGTTTGTGCTAGGGTTAGGATTGGAGTTGTATTAAGGTTGGGGTTGCATTGGGGTTGGGATTTTTTCAAAAGTAAAGAAAAAAAATGACAACGATATGGCGACTAGTGATGAGCGCAAGTGCTCACTACTTGAGTTTGCATCGGGTGCTCGGGTATGCACCAAGTATCGTGGGTGCTCGAGTGACATGCTCGAGTCTCCACCCCATATGTTTTGCAGCTGTTATACAGCCAAAAAAAACTTGCGGGGATTGCCTGCCATGCATGAGCGATCCCCACATGTTTTTTTTTGGGTGTCTAATAACCATGAAACATGCCGGGCGGGGACTCGAGCATGTCAATCGAGCACCCGTGATACATGGTGCATACCTGAGTACCCGATGCAAACTCAAGTAGCGAGCACTTGCGCTCAACACTAATGACAACTTATTCAATATGATGACCTAATGATATCAAATTCTGTGTCATACCACTGGGTTCAAAATATTCACTATACCCCTTGATAAAATCCTTGAGGGGTCTAGTTTCCAAAATGGTGTCACTTGTGGGGGGTTTCCACTGTTTAGACACATCAGGAGCTCTCCAAAAGCAACATGGCGTCCGCTAATTATTCAAGCAAATTTTACATTCAAAAAGTCAAATGGCGCTCCTTCCCTTCCGAACCCTGCCGTGCACCCAAACAGTGGTTTTCCCCCACATATGGGGTATCGGCGTGCTCAGAAGAAATTGTACAACAAATTGCATGGGGCAATTTCTCCTGTTACCCTTATGAAAATGCTAAATTGAAGGCTGAAAAACATTTTTGTTGTTTTTTTTACGGCTCAATGTTCTAAACTTCTGTGAAGCACCTGGGGGTTCAAAGTGCTCACCACTCACTTAGATAAGTTCCCTGCTGGGTCTAGTTTCCAAAATGGTGTCACTTGGGGGGGTTTCCACTGTTTAGGCACATCACAGGCTCCCCAAACGCAACATGGTGTCCGCTAATTATTCAAGCAAATTTTACATTCAAAAAGTCAAATGGCACTCCTTCTCTTCCGAACCCTGCCGTGCTCCCAAACAGTGTTTTTCCCCACATATGGGGTATCAGCGTGTTTAGGAGGAATTGACAACAAATTTTGTGGTCCATTTTTTCCTGATACCCCTGCAAAAATAAAAAAAATTGGGGTCTAAAGTAACATTTTTGTGAAAAAATTTAAATGTTCATTTTCTTCTTCCACATTCCAAAAATTCATGTGAAGCACCTGAAGGGTTAATAAACTTTTTGAATGTGGTTTTGAGCACCTTGATGGGTGCAGTTTTTAGAATGGTGTCACTTTTGGGTATTTTCTGTTATAAAGGCCCCTCAAAGTCACTTCAAATGTGATGTGGTCCCTAAATTTAAATTAGAAGATAATAAATTCAAGGTGATCTAATTGAAAAAAAAAATCTATATATACTGTGTGTATATATATATATATATATATATATATATATAGAAAATACAATAAAAATTAATAATAAAATTAGCGCTGATCTAATTGAAGAGCATAGACAGTGGAGGAGTAAAATAATAACGTTTTATTTTTAAATAAAAGATACAATTAAAAATATCTACATGTGTATAGTAAATTTTGGTTGTTTAGAACAGGGTTCCCCAACTCCAGTCCTCAAGACCCACCAACAGGTCATGTTTTCAGGATTTCCTTAGTATTACACAGGTGATAATTCCATCACCTGCACAGGCAATAATTCCATCACCTGTGCAATACTAAGGAAATCCTGAAAATATGACCTGTTGGTGGGCCTTGAGGACTGGAGTTGGGGAACCCTGGTTTAGAATGCTAAAAATAAGGCACAAAGGGTCCTGGGGTATTGTTCAGACCTGGATGTAGATTAAGGTGGATCCTATTAAGAGAAGAGAGGAAGAATGAAGTTAATATGAATTACATGCTAGGGTGAGTTTAAAAGAAGTTAGAAGGACAGGGACGTACCTGTGGAAGGGTGCGGGTATTGTTTATCTTCTATTAACCCTAGGTGGGGTTTGTGTGGATCCTGGTTGGGGACTTGCTTGGGGTCTCTGGAAGTTAGTTCGTTGGCACAATAGTATTATCCTAGAACGATTTAAGGTATACTTGGTTTATGGGGGGTGTAACCGATGACATCCGGTATAAAGGTATGGTATAGGAGGGGTAGTTACCTGGTACAAGCAGCCATTACCTGGAGTATCAGGTGGACTGCCAGGTGGATGTATTCACTCCTGGTGTATCGGTCTGGGATTTTTTTTGAAGATTGGCCCAGTGGGGGCTAGGGGAAAGAAGTGTAAGGGACAAGGAAAAAATGACACAGTGGGTGTGAGAATCTGCCAGAGCTTGCTGGGGGTATCTTTAGGTGCAATAAAATGCAGGAGATATATAGTAAATAGTACCGTATATATAATGGATATAGGAGTCCTTGAAGGTACAGTGCTACTGAAGGCGATCCTTCAGGGGCAGGTAGAGGTTGTCAGATCTATTAGACTGACCTGTAGTTCAACCGATTTTTTGTTGGAAAAATTAGAAATCGCTGCTCAACTTTAACCCTTATAAATTCCTTACAAAAAAAAATTGGTTCCAAAACTGTTCTGATGTGAAGTAGACATGTGAGAAATGTTATTTATTAACTATTTTGTGTGACATATCGCTCTGATTTAAGGGCATAAAAATTAAAATTTTGAAAATTGCAAAATATTCAAAATTTTCATTTTGTTCACAAATAAACGCAAGTCATATTGAAGAAATTTTACCACTATCATGTAGTACAATATGTCACGAAAAAAACAATCTCAGAATCAGGGGGATCCGTTGAAGCGTTCCAGAGTAATTACCTCATAAAGTGACAGTGGTCAGAATTGAAAAAATTGGCCCGGTCATTAACGTGCAAACCACCTTCGGGGGTAAAGGGGTTAACATGTCTGAGAATGGTTCATAAATAGAGAACAGAAACTGGAAAGTTCGGGTTTCGTACCGGACACTTAGTGTCCGGCGCTAAACTATGAACACGGTCTTGTCCAAGAGAGAGAATTTTCCAGCTACAAAGTTCAAGTCCACATTGATTTCAATGAGGTTCTAGTTCGGATAAAGTTCTGGTACTCGAATCAAACTTTGGACTAAAGTTTGGTCGGGTACCAGAATCAGAACTTCAACTAGTCCGCTTATCCTTATTCATAAATGATCCAGATCCTTTTCAAACTTTGCTGCTAGGATATCCCTGACGTGTTCCCTCACTCTCACTTTTATTTCCTGGGTAGTGAGTCCCACAAATATTTTGGGGCATGTGCAGGTAGAACAGTAAATCACTGCTTGGGTGGTGCAGGTAATAGTCTGAGTAACATGATAGCTTTTATTGCCAGTGGAATCAGCCAAATCAGTGGCCTCCTCGATATTCAAGCAGGCCACAACTCTTCCACGGGGAATGCAGACCTATTGAGGACCAGAGGGTTGTTTTTTGTCTTATAATAACTTCTAACAAATAGATCTCTTAAATTCCGTGTTCATCATGCTGTGAAAGTCGGTTAAGAAGATAAAAACTTCTGTAGAAAAGAATCTGGAGGACAATTGGCCAAAATATTCTTAATACAATTTTTCATCAAGCTCCAATGTGAATGGTGCTGAGTCGTAAATCTTACCTTTGACTCTACTGGTCACTTCTTGGCGGAGTGTACTAGTTCATATTGACTAGTATTTCTGGCTCTAATTATGCCTATTTAATAGATCATGGTATCCACTTAATCCTATGCAGCACGATCTATACTACTGGATGACAGAGACTCTAGATCAGTAAAATCAATTTTATTTGATAAATGCAAATTTAAAAAAAACAGTAAAGAAAGAACAGAGTGGGGACAAGAAACCTCCAATGCAGAGAGGTGCAATGTAAAGCTGCGTTGCATCAATCTAAAATTACTACATAAATAAAGATCCTAACAGGTATGACTAGGAGCTAGAACAGAGCCGAACAATGTACAATTCAAAAAATTGGTACTATATAGATGGGAATATCCATAAACTGCCAACAGTGCATGGTGGGGTACGTATTACCAGAATGATAAATATCCAAATGCTAATTACTACCAGCCAAAGATAAAGATAATATAAAGTAAAGTGCCTGTATACTTTGGTGGTCATTAAGCTCCTATCTACCAATACATCCTAACAGAGTATCTAAATGAGTACAGCTCTGCTTACATATACTTCCATCACAATAACATACAAACAAGGGATCACTTAGGTGTAGCAGTAAATTAATTGTAGTTGTGTGGTATGTCAGGGACAACACGCAAGTGTATAGCTTCACTTCTTAGAACCCGTACGCCGTTTCGCATCACGCTTCTTCCGGGGGTGTGTCAGTACGCTAAGGGGCCAGTGTATATGACGCACCCCTGGACCTGTGTCGCACAGCGTTGCGCATGCAGGAGCTTACCCGGAGCCGGATCTGTTGAGGGTTGTAGTCTCGTGGCGGTGACCCGGTCCGTGCCCAGGGAGTCAGACTAAGTAGCGTTGTATTAGCGGTAGGTGTTGGACGACTACGCCACCCGTTGAATGCAGCGAAGGAGCTGCCGCTGCAGGACAGACCGCTGAGGCCGGTGGTAGGATTGTGCAGCGTGATAGTATCACCCCCAACGGGAGGGGTATGGCCTCAGGGCAGCCGACGTGGATGATGGGGGAGCAGGAATCACTCAGAGACGATGCGGTGTAGTTCAGGGTCTTTACTGGTGATAAAGATAGACCCTCCCGGAGTACTGGCTAGCGATCGGGGCCTGGTCAGTCCTTGAGCAGATGGGATCTCCCCTGGCCAGGCGGAGTTGTAGGCCTCCCAAACTGACTGTACTCTTCTGGCTACCTTGCTAGAGGCGGGTATAAGTAGCCCACGTCCCTGAGTGTACCGTGTGGTGCTCACCCGTATGGCCGGTGACTCGGGGCCTTCTAGTGGCGTCCGCTCCACGATGGCGGTGCTGGTCCCACGCGTGTGACTGTGCCTTCGGGTTTCTTGGCCAGAGGACCTGAAATCCCCTGCCGGGCGGTTTCTGCTGCTGGGTAAAGATTAGTCCCCACAGCCTCGGACTCCGGGTCCGGTGATAGCTTCCCAGTCAGGGCGAGCTCTGCAGCTGCCAGCCCCTGACTCCTTATAGCACTGCTCCCACAGAGCTCCTGATGTTCTTTTCCTAGATCTGCTTCTCTTCTCTGTCTCTACTTCTTCTCTACTCTACTCACTAACCCTGCCTCAGCCCTAGGTTTATATAGGGGAAGTTCTTCCCCTCCCAGGACTGGGCAGGAGGTGTGGCATGCATAGGATCCCTGACCAAGAGACCTCCCACCTGCTCTCAGACGTAATATCTCTATTACTGTGGCAACCAGACCCCTGGGGTGTCACATATATATAGTGTGATCTATCCAATCCGGTTGCTTAATGCATAGGAGCAGAAAGGAACAGTGCCAAGGATAGGCGTAATCCTAGAAGGGGCGGTCAGCATTCAAATGAACTGACGTGATATTGTACCAGGGCAAATTTTGAACAGCTGCGGGATTGACTGTAGCGGGGCATCGCGTGCATGTTCAGTCCCCATAAGTGCCAAGTAATGCCCATGGGCAGAGTATTTTCCCAGCGGCTGTCTTTGGCTACCAGGGGTATATCCATGTCCGAGCACCGTATTATGGTTACCAGTTCAATGAAAAAGGATTTGAATGTTTGGAAACACTTTCTCCTCAATTTTAATGGTCGCACTTGCTGTCAGTCAGCCGAAGTCTCCAACTCTGAATTGCAGACGTTCACCGACTCTGTGGGGTCCACCGGTGTTGGTGCTATTTTTGGCAGTGAATGGTGTGCAACACAGAGATTACTAAATAAGTGCCTGTCAGTTACAATGCTGCAAGCCCCCAAACCATTGGGAGAGAAACACCTCTATAGTATAGCCAGCAACAACAATCCAAATCCTAATAAATGGGTGCCTATCGGCTG
This sequence comes from Phyllobates terribilis, assembly GCF_046119375.1. Lineage (NCBI taxonomy): Eukaryota > Metazoa > Chordata > Amphibia > Anura > Dendrobatidae > Phyllobates > Phyllobates terribilis. The sequence continues at coordinate 168,985,309 of NW_027362770.1, forward strand.
CAACCCTATAATTGTCCCAAGCCTTTACTACACATTGCAAAAAAAGGGGGAGACATCTATAAGATATAACGAAAACCAATATATAGATCTTAAACAGGTTACCGCCAAGTCTCATCACAATCCTGTCTATTATTGGAGGTCACCCAAAATCTTCACATATCTTAGAAAAGAGTCTTTTTCTTTTATCTTATTTGCAGGAGAAATTGCTATTCGTGCCTTAACAACCTGTCCAGAGGGGAACCCAGGATACAGGTAAGTGGAGGACAGGATGTGGGGGGAAAATAGTCCATTTCATGTGGTTTCAGGAATCTCATCTTCTTCTTTTCCTTTTTGCAAACAGTGTTGCCAACGATGTCCTACAAATACTCTCGCAGGAGCTAAACCTCAGGTAATTCTGAAAATGCAGTCTTCATTTTTTCTTGTTTTCAGCCAATATTGCCATCCGTGTTACAGCGAACTCTCCCATGGGAGCCCAAAATAACGGTAAGTAAATGGCCGGGTTGAGGATAAAGGTGCTCCGCTCTGAAGTCAAAAGATACAATGATATTAATGAAAATACAAGTACTAGGATTACTTGGTGCCAAAAAAACAGAAAACTAAATTAAAAAGATGTGGGAAGTAGTGATGAGCGAGTATGCTCTGTTAACCCTTTCAGCGCACTTGCTCAGGCGAACACCAAGCATCTTCAGCGTGCTCGGGTGTTATGTTTCATTCTCTCTGTGTCCATGATTTGCGACTGTTTGACAGATTTAATACATGTGAGGAATGCTTAAGAAACAGACATTCCTCACATGTATTAAAGCTGTTTCAGAGAGACTGAAGCATAACACCTGAGAACGCTGAAGATACTCATCGTTCGCCTGAGCAAGTGCGCCGAAAGGGTTAACAGAACATACTCGCTCATCACTAGTGGGAAGGTTAAAATATGGCATTAACCACCAGGAGATAAAAGCAAACACCAATAAAAATAGTCACCTAAGAACACATGAAACCTAACTAGCATTAAATAAACATTACAAGATTGATCCAAAGCCGGGGGTCTTGTTAAGGCCCTATGGGCTTAAAGTGCAGTCGAAAGATCCATCGGCTTTCGAACTGGGCTAATACTTTTCCAAAATCCCCTCCCCTTTGACCCAAATCAATCTGGTCGATAGCTCTAACTTTAAGACCTTTAGGGCTACAATTATGGTATAACTTAAAATGCTGCGGAATAGTCTTAAGTACAGTGGGGTCATCAATACTACTTGCTTTTTTGATGTCCCGCACATGTTCCCTTACCTGTATTTTCAGTTCTCTGGTGGTAAGGCCAAAGTAGAGCTTCTGCCAAGGACATTCAGCATAGTAAATAACTCCTTTAGAGCTGCAGTTTAGATGTTTACGTATCCCAAACGTTTTTGTACCATTGAAGTTCTGTAAATCTTTGATTTGAATTAGATTCCAACAGGCCTTACAGAGGCCACAAGGGAAGAAACCATTAAGGATGGTATTACTGGAAGGTTTTTTGTTATTACGAGCTGGATCGTAAAAACTGTGGACAAATATGTCCCTAAGGTTCCTACACCTCTTTGCCACCATTGATGGGGCTATCGGGAGAGTTTTAGACAATATGGGATCTGTAAATAAAACCTTCCAATGCTTTTTCATAATTGATGTAAGTTCGTCCCATTGGTTGCGGGGTGTGGATATGAAGCGTACTGCATTATCATTCTTTGCAGGAATCTTTTTTTGGCATATTATAGACTAATTGTTCTCTTGGTGTCCCCTTGGCTTTCATATATCCTCGTCTAATTTGTCTCCGACTATAGCCCCTATCAAGGAAACGTTGTACTAGATTAGCGGCCTGATTTTCAAAATCGTGTTCCTCTATGCAGATCCTCTAAGCCTTAAGGAACTGGCCGATGGGAATCCCCCTTATAGTGGAAGACAAATGGGAGGATTCCGCATGGAGCAGTGAATTGGTAGCCGGAGATTTTCTGTAAATATCAGTAATAATGCGTAGCAACAGGCTTTGATTGCATCAAAGTCATGACCTATGTCAAAGATATTGCTGGGGGGGCATATTAATCTTCTGCCCAATGATCATGGGATCATTGGGCAGTAGGTTTTTCATCTGGCCATCTGTTAAGGAGATAAAAAGCTAGCAAGGGTTGAAAGGGGTGTCTGTACCTGGACAACTTCTTCATTGGTTTGATCCCTGCTCCTCCTTGTCTGGCCACCTTTTCTGCCTTTCTTCCTTCAGAAGTGGTTTTCAACCTGACAGCCAAACTTCTGAAGAATTGCTGTCATGGCCTCAACAACCTGTCTGCTTCTTCTGCAGAGCTTCCATGGGTTGGTGCAGTCAATGATGCTCCAGACTCCCCTGCAGGGACAAGTATTGGAGGAGGCAGCTGGCAGTCCCAGCCCAACTATGACACATTCTTAATGTGGGTCAAAGATGCTCCGTCCCTGCGACTCCACTTCTCCTGAACAAAGGCGGACTTCTGGTGGTCGGGATGTACATAAGGGGGTCACTTGCCGTTCTTGAGTGGTGGCACTTGGTGTAAAAAAAAAAATAATTTAGTAGATCATAAATTAAAACGTGAGTCATGAAGTGGATGACGAAACACAGCAGGAGGCAACGCATTATATAATAGTGGTATAGGGGTCCAGAATATTAAGGTAACAACATGTTCCAAGTGCATATCAAAAGAGCTGAGCCTATAGACAAGTATAGACAAGAAACTGGACATAGAGTATGATAGAAATACCATGGAGAAATAGGCAGTTGGACACCTCTAAATATACAGTATATGTATATACTCATGGACTATCCTACCCCTGACGTGACGCCAACCCTGGTGCTTGTTTCGGCACAAACTGGCTAATAGAGCAGACTTGATTGGCGCATGCTATGATTAGAGTTTGGGATCAGGCGCAACTCTCTGAATAAGTCATGAACCGTGTAACGTCAGAACATGCGACCAGAGTCTCAATCCACGTGAAGTGATACGCGGAAGGGAGTCTGATCACACGACCACAACAGCCGCTGCTCTAGATACAGCCGGGGATGCAGCCTGTCCTCCTGCCCCGCACATGTGCACTACCGGTAGTATGCCAGTGTATCGGCCAGAAAGGAAAACTTACAGCAACTGGCAGGACTCCTAGCAATGAAGTCTGGTCATACCACATACTGAATATCACAACTTGACTGTGACATCATCCTCCTACCTCCCCTCTTATACTCCAACCTACCCGCCTTCATCAGTGTACAGTCATGGCCAAAAGTATTGAGAATGAGACAAATAGTAATTTTTCCAAAGTTTACTGCTTCATTTTTTGTAATGGCAATTTGCATATACTCCTGAATGTCAAAGAGTGATCAGCTTAACAGCAAATACTGTACTTGCAAAGTCAATATTTGCCCAGAAAATGAACTTTAACCCCCAAAACACATTTCAACATCATTGCAGTCCTGCCTTAAAACGAGCAGCTAACATCGTTTTAGTGATTGATCCATTAACACAGGTGTGGGTGTTCATGAGGACAGGGCTGGCGATCAATCAGTCATGATTAAGTAAGAATGACATCACTGGACACTTTAAAAGGAGGCTGGTTCTTGGTATCATTGCTTCTCTTCAGTTAACCATGGTTATCTCTAAAGAAACACGTGCAGCCATCATTGCACTGCACAAAAATGGCCTAACAGGGAAGAGTATCGCAGCTACAAAGATTGCACCTCAGTCAACAATCTATCGCATCATCAAGAACTTCAAGGAGAGAGCTTCCATTGTTGTCAAAAAGACTCCAGGGCACCCAAGAAAGACCAGCAAGCGCCAGGACCGTATCTTAACACTATTTCAGCTGCGGGATCGGACTACCAGCAGTGCCGAGCTTGCTCAGGAATGGCAGCAGGCTGGTGTGAGTGACGCGCCCCCTGGGACATATTCCGTTTTGAGGGGAATACCCGGCACCGGATCAGATGGGGGGGGGTTGTAGTCTCCGAGCGGCTGTGACCCGGTCCCGTGCCCAGGGCGTCAAGCTCAGGGTTATGTGGCAGTCTTTACTGATGTTATTAAAGTTCGTTGTGTCGACTACGCCACCCGTTGTGATGCGGTCACTGTGGCCGCCGCTGCAGCAGGGTCCGCTGAGGCTGATGGTGGATGCGCAGCTTGGTGGGATAACCCCCAACGGGAGGGGTATAGCCTCAGAGGGGACAGGCGCAGAGGATGGGGGTTGTGGTGGTGCGGTGCAGCCGGTAATGAGGACAGACTCGGGTAGTGCAGTTAAGGGTCTTTACTTACTGCAGATGTTCCTGGTCACTCTAGCTCCAAGTGACCTCCCGAGCCGTGCTGCGTCCACCAGGTCCTGGATCCGGCCAACCCCCAAACAAGTCCGGAGCGTGGCCCTGAGCTCTCCCTCTGTCCTTCCTTCAGCCGTCCCCACCAGTGATTCACCTAAATCCAGCTCCCTCGGGCCTTCTGTTGGGCAACCTTTGGCCTCAGGTTCCCTGACCCTCCATGTGGTGTGCCTTCAGGGTGAATGTAGTGGGTGACCGTGACAGACTCTGCCCACGGTCTCCGGTCTCTGGCTGGGGAATGTCTTTACCCCCACCAGCTTGGGTTCCGGTACCCTTCTGCTGACTCCTCACCCGGTGTTCTTATTTGGGTTCTTGGGTCCCTTCTTTGTCCCCCTCTGGGTCTCCTTCTTTACTCCACTCTCTCTCCAGGGCTGTTGTTTCTTTCTGCAGGCTTGTCCTCTGCATCTGACTTACTCTCTGCGTCTGACCCTGATCCTAGTTGGTGCCCTCCTTATATATCCCTCTATGTGTGAGCTCAGGTGACCAGCACCCAATGAGCTCCTACCACTACCCAGACTGCTCCCCCTATCTGCCCCTACACTACATGGGATGTTCCTCCCCCCTCCCACTCCAGCCAGGAACAGGCTCGGTCGCACCTGCACATTTCTAAGTGGGAGTGCCGTCGGCCTGCTCCTCTGGAATGGGATGTATGTAGTGCATGCAGTCTATCTGAGCTCAGTTCCACACTCCATCCTTACCCGGGAGTGGAATATCACACCTCTGGGTTGAGGTGCAATACCCCTGTAGCAGCCGAATCCTCAGGGTGCTACATTCCCCCCTGGTAAATCACAGCACGTCCTCGGGCTGCAAAGACAAAAACACCAAACATACAAATTTTTATAAACATATAAAACATATAAAATATTATATATATATAAACTTTTTCATATAAACATCATCATAACATTCTCGTCGTCTCTTTCTTTCTTCCTCCTCTGGTCACCGTGCAACTCGTGACCAGGTAAAGTGCGACAGTCTTTTGAAAAGCAGTTTCTCATAAAACCAGTAGGGGGCGCCTTAGGAAGCGCAACTATGTACAGGGAAGTTTTGGCCGTTCTCAGTCCCCGGCCAGGTAAGGGAAAGGGATGGCTGCTCACAGTCCTCAGCCTGGTTTGGGTAAGGGACACATGGGTTAAACTGTTCACTGGTCCCAACGGGGACTAAACGTTAAAGCAGCCACGGTTTCTTGTGTACCCCGACGGGTAACTATATACAGTTTTTCTTTACTACTGTTCTTAATCGTAGTACCTCCTAGCCTTGAACCCGTCCGGGTCTTCTGGCTCTTCCTCCCTACACCGCAACTCCTCCTCTGTCAGGCGATGCACGTGGAGGGCGTAAGGTCCCTTGGCACACTTGTGCCGGGTGAACGTTACCTCGTCACCGACGTAGAGGTCACGGCCTTTGTGACCCTCTGGCAGGTGAGACTCGACATCCCGTCGGGTAACGAAGACGTCACCCATGGTGTTCTGGTCCTTTATGAAGCCCCACCCATGCTGCGCATTAAACTTTATTACCGTCCCGATGGTACGGGGACGATCTGCTGCACGGGGGTCCCTTCTGGTCCGGCTCTTTTGCTCCGCGCTGCGGGTCCGGGCCCATTGCTCTCTGGCCCGCCTCTCCTCCCGCTCTCTCTTGAACTCTGCCAGCTGTTGACGGCAACACTCGGTACGCTCTGCTGCAGCTGCCCGAGTCTCTCCGGTGAACCCCATCAAATCTTCTCCCGTGGGGTCCCACACGAACTGGGCTTCCTCGAGTGGAGGCGAGACCCGAGTCACGGGCTTTGGAGCCGGGATCAGGGGCTCACACAAGGGCCCTAGTCTTTGCTGCCGCTCTAGCTCAGGGTACCCTTCGGGCCAGATGAAGGGCCGCCCGTCCGGCCATGTGAGCTGGCCGAAGAGGTCCTCCCCCAGGTGTGGCACCCTTGGTATTACGGGCGCGGGCGCGGTGGTGATGGCGCCCGGGTTGCCCAGGCCTTGCGGCCAGGCCTGGGGCACCTGGAAGGTGAAGGGCACCGTTAGGACGGCGGCGCCCTGGGTTACCTGGCCTTGCGACCAGGCCGGAGGCTCCGCGGAGGTAGATGGCTCTGCTTTGGATGCGGCGCCCGGAAACGCTAGGCCCTGTGACCAGGCCGGAGGCTCTTCTTCCTGCGCCACGCTCCGGGTCACGACGCGTGACGTCACTGGGGTCGCGACGGCGGCTTCCGGTCGGGGCCTAGTCGGTGGCGGTGTCATGGCGGTCTCGGGTACGGCAGGGGGACTTTCGGGCTCTGCGACGGGGAGCTGGGGCAGGTGGGTGGTCTTCCGGTATGGGGTATAGGCATCCCCCTTACCTGCTGCCATACGTCTCGCTCCCTCTTCTGCGCCGTCTCCGGCCTTGGGTCCTCCCGCGTCATCCGCAGAGGTAGTCGGTGTCTTCTTCCAAGGGAGCGGGTTCCGTGGGCGGATTCCAGCTTGCTGGGCCATCTCCCGGCCCCACTCCGCCAGGATCTCCCTCTGCACTCGGGCCATCCTTCCCGCGAGGCCCTCCAGGGCACTCCGCGCGCACTCCCGATCTCGGGGAAGCTGCGCCAGGATCTCCGCTAAGCCTAGCGGGGTTGTTGACTCTAGCAGGCTCCTGACCATCGGGTCGGTGCTGCTCTGCTCTTCTTCCGGCAGGCTCCTGGCCAGCGGGCCGGTGCTGCTCTGCTCTGCTCCTTCTTCCTTCTGCAGGCTCCTGGCCAGCGGGCCGGTGCTGCTCTGCTGCCGCTCCATTCCCGGGTCTACTCTTTCTCTCCTCGACTCCGGGTGCTCTCGCTCTGGACACCTCGCCTCCGGGTGCGCTCGTTCTAGACTGCTCCAAGCGACACCCATCTTTGCTCTTTTCTTTCGTCTCCTCCCACTTCGAGGGCGGTCCCGGGGCAACTCGGTGACTGTCAGCTCCAGGGGTAGTTCTTTCACGCTGACAGACACCTCCAGCATCACAGTCTCTGTTGGTGGGGGCGGTTTCCACTTTTGGCGCCATTTTCTGTCCCGGCCCACGATGGGAGGTGGCCTCTCGCCCTCCTTTGGCACGCCCATAATGGCGTCCGCTGCTCTTCCAAGGCGGGAAATCTGCGGTTTTGGCGGGAAGCGTCGCCCAGTGGCGGGAAACTCTGCAGATGGCGGGAACAAGCTGGAAATGGCGGACAATCGGCGGGAAACGACTGGTGATGGAGTCCGATGGCGTGGACCCTCCGGAACCGGCAGGAGTCTTCTTTCTGAGGTAAACTTGCACTTTTCTTCAGGCACGCAGTACCCGGGTGTTGCGGGCACGTAATCCTGCCGACTACGCCAAAGTTGACGCGCCCCCTGGGACATATTCCGTTTTGAGGGGAATACCCGGCACCGGATCAGATGGGGGGGGGTTGTAGTCTCCGAGCGGCTGTGACCCGGTCCCGTGCCCAGGGCGTCAAGCTCAGGGTTATGTGGCAGTCTTTACTGATGTTATTAAAGTTCGTTGTGTCGACTACGCCACCCGTTGTGATGCGGTCACTGTGGCCGCCGCTGCAGCAGGGTCCGCTGAGGCTGATGGTGGATGCGCAGCTTGGTGGGATAACCCCCAACGGGAGGGGTATAGCCTCAGAGGGGACAGGCGCAGAGGATGGGGGTTGTGGTGGTGCGGTGCAGCCGGTAATGAGGACAGACTCGGGTAGTGCAGTTAAGGGTCTTTACTTACTGCAGATGTTCCTGGTCACTCTAGCTCCAAGTGACCTCCCGAGCCGTGCTGCGTCCACCAGGTCCTGGATCCGGCCAACCCCCAAACAAGTCCGGAGCGTGGCCCTGAGCTCTCCCTCTGTCCTTCCTTCAGCCGTCCCCACCAGTGATTCACCTAAATCCAGCTCCCTCGGGCCTTCTGTTGGGCAACCTTTGGCCTCAGGTTCCCTGACCCTCCATGTGGTGTGCCTTCAGGGTGAATGTAGTGGGTGACCGTGACAGACTCTGCCCACGGTCTCCGGTCTCTGGCTGGGGAATGTCTTTACCCCCACCAGCTTGGGTTCCGGTACCCTTCTGCTGACTCCTCACCCGGTGTTCTTATTTGGGTTCTTGGGTCCCTTCTTTGTCCCCCTCTGGGTCTCCTTCTTTACTCCACTCTCTCTCCAGGGCTGTTGTTTCTTTCTGCAGGCTTGTCCTCTGCATCTGACTTACTCTCTGCGTCTGACCCTGATCCTAGTTGGTGCCCTCCTTATATATCCCTCTATGTGTGAGCTCAGGTGACCAGCACCCAATGAGCTCCTACCACTACCCAGACTGCTCCCCCTATCTGCCCCTACACTACATGGGATGTTCCTCCCCCCTCCCACTCCAGCCAGGAACAGGCTCGGTCGCACCTGCACATTTCTAAGTGGGAGTGCCGTCGGCCTGCTCCTCTGGAATGGGATGTATGTAGTGCATGCAGTCTATCTGAGCTCAGTTCCACACTCCATCCTTACCCGGGAGTGGAATATCACACCTCTGGGTTGAGGTGCAATACCCCTGTAGCAGCCGAATCCTCAGGGTGCTACATGAGTGCTTCTGCACGCACTGTGAGGCGGAGACTCTTTGAGCAAGGGCTGGTTTCAAGGAGGGCAGCAAAGAAGCCACTTCTCTCCAGAAAAAAACATCAGGGACCAACTGATATTTTGCAAAAGGTACAAGGAGTGGACTGCTGAGGACTGGGGCAAAGTCATTTTCTCTGATGAATCCCTTTTTCGATTGTTTGGGACATCTGGAAAACAGCTTATTCGGAGAAGAAGAGGTGAGCGCTACCACCAGTCTTGTCTCATGCCAACTGTAAAGCATCCTGAAACCATTCATGTGTGGGGTTGCTTCTCAGCCAAGGGAATCGGCTCACTCACAGTCTTGCCTAAAAACACAGCCATGAATAAAGAATGGTACCAGAATGTCCTCCAAGAGCAACTTCTCCCAACCGTCCAAGAGCAGTTTGGCGCCCAACAATGCCTTTTCCAGCATGATGGAGCACCTTGCCATAAAGCAAAGGTGATAACTAAATGGCTCATGGAACAAAACATAGAGATTTTGGGTCCATGGCCTGGAAACTCCCCAGATCTTAATTCCATTGAGAACTTGTGGTCAATCATCAAGAGACGGGTGGACAAACAAAAACCAACAAATTCTGGCAAAATGCAAGCATTGATTATGCAAGAATGGACTGCTATCAGTCAGGATTTGGTCCAAAAGTTGATTGAGAGCATGCCAGGGAGAATTACAGAGGTCTTGAAGAAGAAGGGGCAACACTGCAAATATTGACTTGCTGCATTAACTCATTCTAACTGTCAATATAACCTATTGGTACTCATAATATGATTGCAATTATATTTCTGTATGTGATATAAACATCAGACAAACACTAATAAAAACCAGAGGCCAGCAGATCATGGGAAAATATAATTTTGGTGTGATTCTCAAAACTTTTGGCCATGACTGTATGATTGCGTGTTTTTTCATAAGAAAAAAACTCATTTGTCACCACCCGACTGTTTATATAATAATTATTGAAAACTTAAGATCATACTGAATAGATTTTTTGTAAATCTTAAAATCATTCAATAAAAATTATTTTAAAAAAAACTTACCTTTTTTTTTTTTTTTACTCTGCCGCTGTACTGCTGAAGCAGCATAAGAAAGCTGTGAGGAGCCTAAGAGGAAGCCAAAAAATTGTTCAATAGTGTTTAGAATGGAGAAGAAAGGACGGGAGGGTCGGTGAGTTTAGAAGTCGGGAACTGAATAGGGAAATGATTTTCTCCCACTATGGGCAACGGCCCACCAGTAACTGTGATTCTTTAGGCCCACTATTCAGCTACATGCAAAAATAACCTGAGCCTAGTAAACAAATTTACTTTTGCTTCTATGTAATATTAACTTGGTCGCTTGTTCAATGAATGATAAGATGATACTTTTTTCTGCACTACTCATTAGCACTTCTTCACAGGGGCGGCCTACCGGAGGATTCTCCTGTTCTCCTGTGGGCCAGTCCAAGCCTGGATGTATATAGATAGACATTTAAATATTGGTTTCTTCCATTAAAATATACAATATAGTATAAAGATATAAAGGGAAGACACAATATTATGAGCCTCAGTGTAACAACACTTCACATACTATAATGGGGGAAGCTTTTACTTACTTTGGTGGATGTTGCACATTTTCATTATTATCTCTTCTGCTGCTGAAGAAATAGAAGAAATGATCACAAATAAATACCTTGTAAAATAATTATTGGGAACAAATCCTAGTCCCAATAGGACACAGACAATAAACATAAAGTCTCTCCTATACATTTCTACATGATGTAGATATATGGATAGATGTCATTACGAATTATTAGCTCCTAGCATAAATATCACTTTCACATTCATGGGGACTGATCTTCTGCCAGGATGAATCATTGAATACTTTTGCATCTAGAAGACAGCAATTAGGACATAAGGGGGCGTCCATTTGTGGGAAGAGGGTAAAGTACCTACATGTATTTGACATGGCTCCTGCTCGATCTTGTGATGCATTTTAGTATCCACCATTTACGTTTGCATCTTAAAAAAAATCCAAACAAACAAATTGAGATACAGACAGTTCACATTATCATCCTGATCAGTCTATGAGGATATATACAGTGATAGTGTCCAGGTCACTGGAAGTTGAATAAAATGACACCTTGATATCTGCGATCCGATGTCTTATTCCAGAGAAATCCACGTTTTCTTGCCTCTCCAAAGTGGCCATGGGGCACTGGAAATGGTTTTGCTGATGGCCACTGTGACTACCAAGGTTGAAGGTAGAGGAGATGATGGCCACATTGAAGCGGCATCGCTAATCAGACAAGACCAGGAGCTCAGAAAATTGTTCTTACTATAACCCTGGTGTAGGGGACCCCCAAGTCAATAACCCCCCAATATGTACAAACATGTTTTATATCCTCCTCAGTCTAAGTGATAACAAGTCATTCATCAGCTACTAAACCATATGCAGCCTATAATATCCGTATATGTCACTGTCTCTCTACTTACAGGCTGGTGGTCTCTGCGCTGTGGTCTTCTTCTCTACTCTCCAACTCTTTTCCATCCATTTCTTCCTCTCCCTCCTCTTCCTCACTGCTGGACACATAACATAGACTATATGTAGTAACGCTCTCATAAATGACCACTGTTGTAATCGCTCTTTTATGGGGAGTGTTGTAGTGGGTTCATGCCCCTATTTCTCCCCAAATAACAATCATTGATCCCTTTACAGAGGTAGAACTACAGACGAGTGTATGGGCATCCATGTTTTATATGTTCCTCCATCTCTACCCCGATATAATCAGTCATTCATCAGTTACTAATAAGCATCTACGATCGTATACATCCCATAATATCTGTATATGTCACTATCTCTCTACTTACAGTCCGAAGCTATCTCCGCTTCCATCCTCCTCTCTTATCACTGTTATTATGTGAGCCATGAATATTTTTCCTTCCTCTTCCTCACTACTGGACACATAACAAAGACTATATGTAGTAACGCTCTCATAAATGACCTCTGTTGTAATCGTTATAACAAGTCATTCCTAATTTACTATCAAATATCTACAATCGTCTACAATCTATAATATCAGTATATGTCACTGTCTCTCTACTTACAGTCCGATGTTCTCTTTTCCGCCATTTTCCTCTCCTCTCTCTGATGTTACACGCTCTATAATCACTTCTCCCTCCTCTATCTCACTATTGGACACATAATATAGAACAAATGCAGGAGGTTTTGTTATTTGCAGTATTTTTATAATTGAATTCATAAAACAAAGTAAAAAAAAGCAGCATTCAGAGTTCTGCACATTTATAGTAGACGTCCCATCCCCAGAAAACTCCATCTTGTATAGTAAATAGTTTATTGCTCCTTCTGTGACCTTCCGTTCATTATCTCCATTCTCACCAATTGAAATTAATTATCCTTTTTACAGAACTGCAGCCGTATCAGCCATAGGGACTGCAATAAAGAAAGCAAGTTGGCCTGAGAGGTGGAGCCGGGAGAGAGAGACAAGTGCAGGAAGAGAGCTGCACAAGTCTCCCTCTCCTGCCTGACAATGATCGGTGCAGGAGAGGAGGCTGGAGGTTACCTGGAAAGGTCCTAATCAGCTCTAGGCCCCTCCCTGATGTCACTTACTGCAAGGAATTTTATAGAATGGAGGAACAGAAATGGAGAACAACTTTATAGACGGTAGGGAAATGCTCATGAATAAAGGATCTCAATGGTCTTTTGTTTTTGGCTCCTCCATCAGTTATTATTATGTATATGCAGTCATGTTTTATACTAAGTGACTGAATGTGCCATAACTATAAGTATACAACGTTCTATATTGTATGTATATATCACTTATTATATATTTAGTCTCACACTCTCCACTTACCTAATCACACTACTATTCTCACTCTTCCCAGTTGTTTCCTCTTCTTCCTCGCTGTCATCTTCCTCACTATCAGACACATAAAATAAGTCATATAAATAATATATAATCTACTTTGACATCCAGAGGACAGAGGGTTATATGAAGACTGGGGTAGTATAGTTAACCCCTTATTGAGGGCGCACTATCTCTCTATGATGCGGGCTCAAGAGTTGAGTCTGCTCCCTGCATCACTGGTGATGACTGTTACATAGCTGGCACCCAACAGTAACTGATGCAATAGGAGCTAGTCAAGATTACATTAGTTGAACCCTTTAAATGCTGTCACTTTGTATGCCGGTCAGCTCCCCACGCAAGGCGATTGTAGGGTGCCTATTGGCTGCCATTGCAGCTAGGGGTCTGCTGGAGGCCTCCACTTCTGCCATATGTTATCTCCTACGACGTCCAGCCTGAATCTTCTGTACCCATACCAAGTCATTCATCAGTTACTATTAATCATCTATAATCATATCCAGCCAATAATATCTATATATCTCACTATCTCTCTACTTATATTCCGATGTTATCCTCTCTGCTGTTCTCCGCTGCTATCTCTACCACTTTATTAATGATGTTATCTTTTCTTTCCCCTTCCTCTCTACAGAACACATAACATAACCCTTTATCAATGAGGGTCAATGAGGGTCCACGCATTACAATCATGGTGCATTTTTGCAATGATTTCCCAAAATCATTGCAAAACTGCAATGTTTTTACTGTGATTTTGGAAAAACCTGGTAAGAAATATACTGTGATCGAAGCAATTAACACATCGAAGTGAAGATAACTACACCATTCATGAATAGGGGAGATTTTACTGTTGAATTTAGAATTTTACAGGAGAGAGTTCTGCACAGCCCCAGTAGGTGGCGCTACTAAGCCTAAGAGCACTGCGGATTGTACAGTAAATAGTAGTACAGATCAGCGCAAATATGACATCACCCTGGTCAGTATCCGCAGTCAGGAGTTAGGATGTAAAATGGAAAACTACAGCAGCCTTCTCCTTCTATGGCAGTGGGGCAAAGGGGCTGCACGAATACAAAACCTAAGTCTGATCCTGAGTCACTTCTTACTGACAAGCCGGGAGTCTGGGTAGCCAAGGGGTCCAATGTCAGGAGGGTACGTCATAAACAGAGGGAAGAGATGAAGGCACAGTCAGGTGATGGTCCGAGGTCAGAATACCAGGAAGATAGCGGATCAAAGCAAAAGGGGTAATACAAATAGGTAGTCAATAGGTCCAGGGTCCGTCAACAAAGTATCAGAAAGTCAGAATGCTAAGAACAAAGCACAGAGGAACAAGTCTCACAGAGCTGGAAGCTACGACTGGCATATATCTGGGCCAACAGCTCAGTTAAGTAGCTAAGTAATCACTGGAACAGGGAACACCTGGAGGGAGCTCAGCACCTCCCAGACTCAGATTCGATGGCCGAGCTGTCAACAAAACCCAGACAATTCAGCACGCCACTGCACCAGATGGGACGACTGAGCTGTCAATCACTGCGTCCAAAATATACTGAACGGTGACAGTGTGACACTAAGTCAGTCATTGCGAGCCTTAGGTGATTCAATGGCTGCACCTGGGCAGAGAATAGAAATAAATGGCCTCCTTAGTGTCCACTTGTCACATGTCCATTTCTTAGCGCTCTTCTGTGCCATTTGGGTGCTATAAGAGCTATAAATTGGAAATGGGCATCCAGTAGACACTGAACAGAATGATACTAAAGGGGCAAACGGGCACTTAGGAGACATTGAATTCAATGGCCATTTTTCATTTCTTGTCCCTTTTATGCCTATTATGTTCGTGATCTACTTTCTGACATATATTTACCCCTTTAGACAGACAAGTGCAGGGCGTGGGGCAGTAATTGTGTATTGGGAACCAATGTGTTATGGGGATTAAATGATCAATGGATTAACCCTTAAAACATGATAATTCTCTGCCTCTGTTCTGAACAGAAAAAGTGTTAGAAATTCTTTTAAAGTAGCTTCTCACACAGATCTAAAAATATATACTATTTTTTTCCAGTATTTCCCCAGTCCAGGTCTATGGGTTCAATTAATGCAAATGCAGCAATGAAAGTTCTGATAACTTACTTGATGGATTCCACGCTCGCCCAGGCTGTTTTTATTTTTTTTGGCCTATAAAAATGTAGCTTTTGTTAGAAACAGTGTGCACTTAAGAAACCTACAGAAAATAACACCTATATAGTGTATCTATAATGCCATAACAAATGATAGCATTCAGGGCCATAACTATATGGAGTAATTAGGAAAAAAATTGTTTTATGGCATCCGAGATGAATATTTACATATACAGTAGCTCTAGGGAGTGTAGAGCGAGCAGTTGCATTGGGACCCCCTCATCTGCCACATATATATTAATCACTGTTACATATGGTTTATGGTAGTTGAGGGGCCCTGTTACATATTTTGTATTGGGGCCCAAGAGGTTGAAGTTACATCTCCGATTGCATCTATGTCTCATAGTTTAAAGAAACTGAGGACTACAAACAATGAAAGTCGTGGACCATGATTGCACCAGTTACTTACGGCAATGACTCTTCATTAGGCCCTCCGATGTCTCTATTGGACTCAACGTGCCTGAAATGAAAAAAATTCAGCTCTGGTTAGAAGAATTGATGCTTAGGAAGCCAATGGATAAAGTTATCTGCCGTGATGCGCACAAAGGCTGTGCACTCTCTCACCGGCAGTAAAACAGAGCGCACTGTCAGTGCACATTGGAAGATGAATTCCCAGCTTGCAGAGACCAGCACCGCCTCTGTAATTAACGTAACTTGTGGGGGCCGGTGCTTGTTTCTGCAAGCTGGGTATTCATCTTACAAGGTGAACTGATAGTGCGCTCTGCTTTGTTGCCGGCTCATTGCTACTGATCTGAGCTGGCGTGAAAGTGCACTGTCTTTGTGCACAGCGCACAGTGCACATCGTGCAGGGGCTAGTCCAGCCCCTGAAATGAAGGTCACTGTTGATGCTTCATTTCAGGGAGAGGGCAGAGGAAGTGACCTCAGCTTCTGCCCCCTGATGGTGTTTTGTTTGAGTGTCCCAGCATGCACTGGGATTTGCAAATGAAGCGTCATCAAAAAGGAAGTAAAAAAAAAAATATCTCACATGCCTGCAAGGAATTTTATAGAATGGAGGTACAGAAAGGGAGAATAACTTTATAGACGGTTCGGAAATGCTCATGAATTCAGAATTTGATGTTTTATACCATGTGGCTGAAAATGCCATAACTATAAGTGTATAATGTTCTATGTTGTATGTATTTATCACCCATTATATATTTAGTCTCAGACCCTCCACTTACCTACTCATAGTCCAATTTTCACTCTCCCAAATTGGTTCCTCCTGTTCTTCCTCACTCTCATCTTCCTCACTATTGGACATATAAAATAAGTCATATAAATCATATATAATCTACATTGACATCCAGATAAGACTGAGTTATATGAAGACTGGGGTAGTATATCCTGAATGAAGAGTCCCGGTTAACCACTTTTTGGGGGCGCACAGTCTCTGTATGGCGCGGGCTCAAGAGTTGAGTCTGCTCCCTGCAGCACCGTTGATGGCTCTGTCACATAGCTGGCGCCCAACAGTAACTGATGTAATTGGAGCTAGCTGTGATCGCATTAGTTTAACCCTTTAAATGCTGTTGTGAAGTTTGACAGCAGTATTAGAAAGGGGATTTAACTTGTCGGCTGTCACTTTGTATGCCGGTCAGCTCCCCACGCAGTTGATTGTAGGGTACCGATTGGTTGACATTGCAGCTAGGGGGTCTACTGGAGGTCTCCACTTTTGCCTACAAAGCCCAGCCTGAATCTTCTGTACCCATAACAAGTCATTCATCAGTTACTATTAATCATCTACAATCATATCCAGCCAATAATATCTATATATCTCACTATCTCTCTACTTACATTCCGATGTTATCCTCTCTGCTGTTCTCCTCTGCTATCTCTACTAATTTATTAATGATGTTATCTTCCTCTTCCTCTCTACTGAATACATAACATAACTCTTTATAAGTGAGGGTCAAAGGGGGTCCACACATTACAATCATGGTGCATTTTTTTTAAATGGTTTCCCAAAATCATTGCAAAACTATGATTTTGGGAAAACCTGAGACAGCAATAAAAGTTCTGATAACTTACCTGATGGATTCCACGCTCGCCCAGGCTTTTATTGGTGTAATTGGCCTATAAAAATGTAGCTTTTGTTAGAAACAGTGATACTTAAGAAACCTACAGAAAATATCATCTATATAGTTTATCTATAAAAATGATAGCATTCAAGGTAAAACTATATGGAGTATTAGGAAAAAATCTAGTTTTATGGTATCTAAGATGAACATTTACATATAGCTATAGAGTGTAGAGCGAGCAGTCGCATTGTGACCCCCTCATCTGTCACATATATATTCATCACTGTTACAAATGGTTTATGGTAGTTGAGGGGCCCTGTTACATATTTTGTATTGGGGTCCAAGAAGTTCAAGTTACATCTACGATTGCATCTACGTCTCATAGTGAAAAGAAGCTGAGGACTACAAACAGTGAAAGTCGTGCACCAGTTACTTACGGCAGTGACTCTTCATTAGGCCCTCCGATGTTTCTATGGGACTCCATGTGCCTGAAATGAAAAAAGTACAGCTCTGGTTAGAAGAAGTGATGCTTAGGAAGCCTATGGATAAAGTTATCTGCCATGATAAGGCAGTGCACTCTCTTTCCGGCAACAAAGCAGAGCGCACTGTCAGTAGTGCACATTGTAAGATGAATTCCCAGCATGCAAAGACCAGCGTCGCCTCTGCAATTGACGTAACTTGTGGGAGTATTGGTCTTACAAGGTGAACTGACAGTCGCTCTGCTCTGTTTCCAGGCTCATTACTGCTGATCTGAGCCAGCAGTAAAGTACACTGTCTTTATGCACAGTGCACATCGTGCAGGGACTAGCCCAGCCCCTGAAATGAAGGTCAATGCTGTCGCTTTGTTTCAGGGAGAGGACAGAGGCAGTGACCGCAGCTTCTATCCCCTAATGACGCTTTGTTTGAGAATCCCAGCATGCACTGGGATTTTCAAATGAAGCGTCGTCAAAAAGGAAGTAGGAAAAAGAAAGAAAAGCAGTTAAATAGTGTTGTTAGGGAAGGATAGGGAATTTTTAATTAAAGTATATTAGAAAATAGCTTAGATTATGGCATTAAATAGATAGGGATTTAGAATGAAAATCACTTTGTATTTCGGACCACCCCTTTAACACCTTGGCTAATACAAACAATAAAGAAATATCTATATAACCTGCCTCTCAGATAACAGCATGGACATCACCTCCAGAATCTATATAGCTCTACGTTCACATAGGTTGTACTGCACAGTAGGATTATCCTTTCATCTAGGGCTCCAAGACAATATTTGGTCGCTCAGGAGTCCGGGTAAATTTTTGGTGTTACTGTAATTTGTTCATGACCTCATTGTTATCCTACAGGGGAAAGGGATGAGCAACAGTATGAAGAATTAAATGGGGTCTAAATTCTTTATTATTGAAAGCAATTGTATCCTTCATATGGAAACATTGTAAATGGCCATGAGTGAGAGCGGTAATGCCATGATACCATCACTATGGAGTCCTCCCCTTATTGGGACACATACTACTCCTATAGGAATGTGGTAGGAAGATAAATACCTGAATGTTCTCTTGTTGTTCTCTATTTTCTCAATCAATCTGTTATAGAAAAAGGCAATGAATAATATTACACACATACATTTACCAAAATGGTAGGAAGATAAATGACACTATTAAGCCTTAATATAACCAGTGTATTATTACAGGGATAATATGGGAGAATCAATAATCCCAGTAATATCAGATACATACATCCCATCCGGATATTCCTCCTCCTCCACTGCTGGCTTCATTTTATTAAAGCGTCAGGGTATGTGCCCACGATGCAGATTTGAAGCAGAAATTTCCTGAGTATTTCTGCATCTCCTTGGCAGAAAAAACGCATGCAGATTTTACATGCGTTTTTACATGCGTTTATGCATGTGTTTTTTTCAAGCGGTTTTCCAAGCGACTTTGAGCTTGACAAGTTGGTCACACAATATAAATCCATGCAACTGGAAAAAAAAAATCTTATACTCACCTCTCTGGCGGCCCTCGATTTCCTTTGCCGGCGATCCTCTCTCCTCGGCGGCCCACTGTGTACTGGCAGGACCTGCGGTGACATCATTTAGTCAGTTGATGGTCATGCGACCACTGACGTCAGCGGTCAGCTGATGGTCGCGTGACCATCAGCTGACTAAATCGCAGGTCCTGCCAGTACACCGTGGGCCGCCGAGGAGAGAGGATCGCCGGCGAAGGAGACCGAGGGCCGCCGGAGAGGTGAGTATGAATATTTTTTTTTATTTTTTACTTTATAATTCTTTTTTTACTTGCAGGTGCGATGGTACCCGGGTCGGATGAGAGTCTCCTCTTCTCCCAACCCGGGTACCATCCGCGCATTGGTACCCGGGTCGGATGAGAGTCTCCTCTTCTCCCAACCCGGGTACCATCCGCGCATTGAACCGCATAATATCGGCATGTATACATGCGGATGTTATGCGGTTCAATTCAAGTCAATGGGCGCGGTTTCACCAGAAAATCGCGCCCAAATTGGTTGTGATACGGATTTTTCCGCAATGAAAATCCGCAGCGGATATTTCCGCAGCATGTGCATAGCACATACAGATTAGCATTGGGAAACATGGCAGACGTCTTAACAAGTGATTTTAATGCGTTTCCACAGCAGAATTGCCACCGCGGAAATGCATTAAATCTGCATCGTGGGCACACAGCCTCAGGAAGACAATGAGAATTGTTGGTATCTGCTCCAGAGCTGATAACAGGAGATCATCAATGGTCACTAGAGGGTTTGTATAATCAGATATAGACAGTAGTTATAAAATAGAGACCCCAATTTATAACATAATTATCAATATTACAGTAGCCAAAACTGGGACACTTAGGCCAGTAGTGTCTCCGCAAACCAACAAGCCCTCCAAACATAACCCCAAACACCGGACTTTTGGTGGAGTTTGCCCTTTTTACACTTTCTTTTGCATATGATAACTATTCTGTTGGGCCTTGCCTTTCCCTGCCTTTCGACTAGGCCATACCCACGTTTCTGAAAAGTGTCAGGGCTGGTGTAAAAAAGCTAAAATGTGGTAAGTTGGATTTGGAAGCTCGTGTTACATAAAAATGTACAACTTTTGTGGCAGAGTGTTCGATGAATTCCCCCTATGAATGAACTTCCAAACCTTTGGATTCTAGAAATCTGCCATACCTGAACTTGGCCTTCGGGAAGAGTCAGAGGGTTGTATAACTTGGACGAGGTTCGCATCGCAATGCTTGGACTGGCTGACGGCCTTACCACCCAAGAGTGACGGCGTGTATTCCTATGCAGCTGTCACGCTCGGGTCAGGAGAGCTGACAGCCAGTCCAAGCATTGCGATGAGATCTTTGACTCTTCCCTAGGGCTAATGCTCGATGGTAACGCGGAGTCACCTGCCATTCTCCTTACTCACATGGAGCTTCAATGTTTCTCTATGGGAGGAGAACTTGCAGGAGATTATGGGTGACATGGACGGTGACTCTCCGCCATCAAGTGACCCCAGTCTATCAGAGAAATTGTAGATTTAGGATAATTAAGCATTTACCTTATTTTTATCACAATTCTCTCGCTCACAAATAATAAAACCCTAAAACAATAGAAAAAAAAAGAATTATAGTAGACATCAAATTTCACTCCTGTTTTGATATTTGTGAAGAAGTGAAGGGGGGAAGGGTCGGTTACTGACGCCTCAGCTCATTAACTAAATAAAGGTTCAGTTTTAAATAAGGGGAAAAAAATCTATAAGGGGGAAGAGACATCCTGATATTACAGGGTTAATATCTACAGATAAAGAGAAAGAAACAGAACATAATAAAAGACATAAAAAGAGGCTAATATAAGGTTTACTTACACTTCACTGCCATCTGCACCCCTCTAGTCAGTGGCCCCTCGGCAGTTATCATGATGTCACTGTGTGATGTCATCATCCCATTCCATGGATCACTAATCACCAGTAACAACAGTAACTGTCCGAAGTGGCAAAAACCTGCAACCAATCCAGTTTACATGAAATGGTCCTTTAAGGGATTGTGAGAGGATTAGAAAAACATAACCACTTTCTTCCAAAAACAGCGCCACACCTGTCCACAGGTTGTTTGTGGTATTGTAACTCATCTCCATAGAAGTGAATAGAGCTGAGCTGTAACACCGGACACAACCGACAGTTTGTGTTTTTGGAAGAAACAAGACAGAATTTTTCAAATCTTGTACAAGTCCCCTTGGTTCCTTCCCTTATACCAAAACCTTACATAAGAGATATCAATGTAATTATTGAAATATCAAGAAAATAGCTTCTTAATAGAGGAACTCTCCTAAAAGTAAAGATCGACCCTTTAAAGGGCCTCGTTAAATGACTTAGGATAGAAAACTAAAACAGAAACTTTATTTGCAGACAAGTGTTTTTGGGCTTTTTTGCTTCTCATCAGTGCAAAGTTATGTCCTATAGGCGGCACTACAGCTCTTGTCCTATTCCTCTGAACAAACTACTTGCATATTTAAATTCCTAGGGAAACATTTTATGGCTTATAAGTCTCCCTACACCAACTTGACACTCTCTTCAAGGAGACACTTTACCCCTTCAACCATTTAAATATTATGTAATTGTGATTAAAGTGTAATAGATAAAGATTTATGACAGTTATTTCTATATTCCTAATTACACTTCATCTATACATAATGATGTATTGTACCCGTGTATGGATGGTGGATACAAAGACAAAAGGCCGGGTGGGTACATGACACAGTTATTACAGAATGAAGGAAATGAGGAGCGAGAGTGAAAGACACAAGGGATATGATAGGAGATAAATCAGCAGATAATAGAAGGTGACTTACACTCCACTAACTGTAAACCCTCAGAGGATTCCGTCCGGCAGCTGCTTATATATCAGCGTCACAACATTCCGTGACCTCATAACCGACTATCACCTACAACCAATGCACTGGACATGAAGGGTCTTCTAACCCCTTATGGACACAACTGGTTTTAGCCTTAAAGAGACAGACCATTTTACTTTATTTATGTTTTTGTCATTGCATTGCATTATTTTTTCTAGAATTTAGTCTTATTTTGCCATGTTCTTTTGTGACATTTTTTTTCTTATTTGGCATTTAGTAAGGAGTGAAATTATCCTCCGAAACACGTTTAGTGAATACTATATCCAACCAAATTTATCCAGCCGTTGAACTACAAGTTACAGCATCTTTGAGTGTACTATTATCCAATTCTAATGCATTAATAAGCATTCTGTATAAACTGTAATACCACGAACTGCAGCATTTTCTTCAAACAGTCGTTTTAAAAAAAAAAATAAATAAATAAAAGATGAAAATTCTAAATCCCCACTTTTCCTGCTATAATAATTCAGAAATAAAAAAAAAAATAAGCATTTTTGGTATCGCTGCATCTGGAAAAATCTTGATAAAAATATAAAATTAATAAACTAAAACCGGAAATGCTGTAATGAGAAATAAAGCACAAACTTGATTCCATATTCTATGGAAGTCTATGTGGGGGCCATTATATTATACTAGATGGGTATGGGCATCGGGTATTCTAGAATAGGTATGCGGCCGACGGGGCGCAATTAGCAGAGCGGCGTTTAAATTTGGCGCCCAAATCGCTGATTGGTCGCTTTAGGCAACCGCGACCAATCAGCAAAGCGGTGTTTAAATTAGGCGGCAATATCGGTGGTTGGTCGCGGGCGGCGGCCGCGACCAATCTGCGAACCGTGTTAGTGAGGACTGGAGAGCGTGTTTAAATTTGGCACCAAAATCGCTGATTAGTCGCGACCAATCAGCAGAGCGGTGATTAAATTTGGCGCCAATACTGCTGATTGGTCGCGGCCGCCGACCGCGACCAATCAGCAGAGCGATACAGAGCGGGGTTTAAATTTGGCACCAAAATCGCTGATTGGTTGCGGCCGGCGACCAATCAGCAGAGCGGTGTTTAAATTTGGCGCCAAAATCGCTGATTGGTCGAGGCCGCCGGCCGCGACCAATCAGCGATTTTGTCGCAAAATTTAAACAGCGCTCTGCTGATTGGTCGCGGCCGTCAGACGCGACTAATCAGCGACTTTGGGGCCAAATTTAAACCCCGCTCTGCATCGCTCTGCTGATTGGTCTCGGTCGCCGGCCTCGACCAATCAGCAGAGCGTTGTTTAAATTTGGCGCCAATCTCGCTGATTGGTCGCGGATGGCGGCCGCGACCAATCAGCAGAGCGGTGTTTAAATTTGGCGCCAAAATCGCTGATTGGTCGCGGGCGGCGGCCGCGACCAATCAGCGAACCGTGTTAGTGAGGAATGGAGAGCGTGTTTAAATTTGGCACCAAAATCGTTGATTAGTCGCGACCATGACCAATCAGCAAAGAGGTGTTTAAATTTGGCGACAATACTGCTGATTGGTCGCGGCCGGCGACCGCGACCAATCAGCAGAGCGATGCAGAGCGGGGTTTAAATTTGGCGCCAAAATCGCTGATTGGTCGCCGGCCGCGACCAATCAGCAGAGCGGTGTTTAAATTTTGCGCCAATCTCGCTGATTGGACGCATCTGGCGTCCGCGACCAATCAGCAGAGCGTTGTTTAAATTTGGCGCCAAGCTCGCTGATTGGTCGCGGCTGGCGTCCGCGACCAATTAGCACAGCAGTGTTTAAATGTGGCGGCAACATCGGTGATTGGTCGCGGCCGCTATTTAAATGTGGCGCCCAAATCGGTGATTGGTCGCGGGCACCGCCAGCGACCAATCAGCGATTTTTAACACAAATGTCTGGATCTTTGTAACACCATGCGGATACTGTGGGGACATCAGCGGCTAGGGTGTGAAGGGAGGACCGGGGAGCGGCGCTGCGGGTCGGGACACTTCTGCTGCGAGCAGTCGCTCATCTCCAGGCTTCTCGCAGTGGAAGTATCCACACAGGCAGCGGCGCTCCCCGGTCCTCACTAATACGATTCCGCTCCCCGTTCCTCACCAATACGATTCGCTGATTGGTCGCGCTCTCCGCACGCGACCAATCAGTGATCTTGGCGCTAAAGTTAAACACCGCTCTGCTGATTGGTCACCGCCGCTGTCCGCAACCAATCACCGATTTGGGCGCCACATTTAAATAGCGGCTGCGACCAATCAGTACAGCGGTGTTTAAATGTGGAGCCAAGATCGGTGATTGGTCGCGGCCGATATTTAAATTTGGCGCCCAAATCGGTGATTGGTCGCGGGCACCGCCAGCAACCAATCAGCGATTTTTAACACAAATGTCCGGATCTTTGTAACACCATGCGGATACTGTGGGGACATCAGCGGCTAGGGTGTGAAGGGAGGACCGGGGAGCGACGCTGCGGGTCGGGATACTTCTGCTGCGAGCGCCCGCTCATGTCCCGGGTTCTCGCAGCGGAAGTATCCGCACAGGCAGCGCCGCTGACATCCATGCGGCAAGGGTGTGAAGGGAGGACCGGGGATCGGCGCTGACATCCAATTGGTCGCGGCCGCTATTTAAATGTGCCGAACAAATCGGTGATTGGTCGCGGTCTTGGCCCGCGACCAATCACTGATCTTGCGGCTAAAGTTAACCACTACTGTGCTGATTGGTCTCGGCCGATATTTAAATTTGGCGCCCAAATCGGTGATTGGTCGCGGTTTGCGTCCGCGACCAATCAGCACAGCGGTATTTAACTTTTGCGCTAAGATCAGTGATTGGTCGGGTCCGAAGACCGCGACCAATCATCGAATCGTCTTGGTGAGGACCGGGGAGCGACGCTGCCTGTGCGGCTACTTCCGCTGAGAGAACCCGGGACATGAGCGGGCGCTCGCAGCTGAAGTATCCCGACCTGCAGCGCCGCTCCCCGGCCCTCCCTTCCGCATGGATGTCAGCGACGCCGGCGGTCCTTCCGCTGCTACCGGCCGGGACATGAGCGCCTCGCGCCACTCATCTCCCGGCTGCATCTCCATCCCGCAGATGGGTCCGGCGGTCGGGGTCCTTCTGCTGGTACCGGCCGGGAGATGAGCGCCTCGCGGCGCTCATCTCCCGTCTGCAACGCCGCTGAGCTCCGTCCCACAGATGAGCTGCTAACGGCCGCCATCTTTTTTCTGAAATCCCGCGGCGCTGATTGGCCGCTGCCGGACCAATGAGCGACGCGGGATTTCCTGGACAGACAGACAGACAGACAGACGGGATAAGACAATTATATAGTAGATGGAGGGCAATGTGGGCCCATTATATTATATGGAGGACAATGTGGTTCCATTATATTATATGGAAGGCTATGTGAGGCCATTATACTGTTTGGAGGGATATATTGGGGTCATTATACTGTTTGGTGGGATACATGGGGCCGTTAAACCATGTGGTGGCTATTTTACTGTTTGGAGGGCTATGTGAGGGCCATTATAATGTTTGGAGAGCTTTGTCGGGCCGTTATACTGTTTACGATGGTTAGTGGAGCCCATTATACAATATGGATGTTTTTGTGGGGTCCATCATACTATGTGGGGTCATCATATTGTATGGAGGGCTGTGTTGGAGTCACCGTTAAGGCATCTTACTGGGTTGGGGTCACCATACTTTGCCAGGTGGCATGACAGCAGGGTCATCATACTGTGCATTTGGAGGGTGCTGTGTAGGAATTCACTGTGGTGGGTATCATACTGTGCTTGGGGGACACTTTTGGTGCTATCATATTTCATGAGGGCAATGAAAGAGAAATCTAGGGGCTTCAATAGAAGGAAAATTACTGTTACATGCACGCCGCTAGGTTCAGATAGGGGCGAGACAGGTTACATGAATTCTTTGGATTCCTGGGGGACCCGTTACGCAGGGTGACCATAGACCATGTGCTGCAACTTCTCTCAGGCACACAGGGGTATTGACCCTCAGGCACAGACACGCAGATTGTTTCACTTGCTGACCAGACACACTTGACAAGATTCCTCATAAACGGTAGAACAGTAGCATTTAATAAGAAGCTGCACAGCCAGTGCAAGTTAAGTCTTTTGAGCAACAGGCTCCAGTGAAAAACAGTACAGTTTCCTTAGCAGCACAGAAGTTCACAGTCTTCCCAGTAGTACAGAACAGCACAGTTCTAATGCAAAGGCACATTAATGAACACTGCATTCTTTACAGCACAGTGAGACGGAGGAGGGGGGGGGGTTGCTGAGGGAGATGATCCCTATGACACCACTTCTTACAGTCCTTATATTTCTGCTTGACAATACTCTGCACTGCTAATTCAGTAACTATACCTGACCTGTGCTGTGCTTCATTCCTGACTTGAATCCTTTTCACTTTTTCTCCGTGGGTGTTGTCGTCTCTGTCGTCTCCCCCAAGAGAAGGTATAGTGGGGTGGCAATTCTGGAGAAGTTCCTAATGTAAGTACAATAGTAGGAGAGAAATCCTATTATCTGTCTCAACTCCCTGATGGTAGAAGGTCTCTTGTCTTTTAAGGCCAGTACCAGAGCGATTTCTGCTGGGTCCATGGTATATCCTTATCCGGACACAATTTTCCCTAGAAATCGGACTTGCTTTTTGAACAGTTCACACTTCTTTGGGGTCAACTGAACTCCATGTTGTTGATACCGTTGTAATACGGTCCATACTTGTTCAACATGCTCCCGGAAGGTTTTGCTGTGTACCACATTGTCATCCAAGTACGGCTGGCAGATATCGTCCCTCAATCCTTCTAAACATGTCTCCATGCTCCTCTGGGATTCTGCTGGAGCTGAACTGAGCCCAAACGGTATGCAGATCCACTCATAGAATCCCCATGGTGTGATAAAATGCTGTCAAGGGTCTACTGGACTCTTCAACAAACCCTTGGTGGTATGCCTTACCCTGATTGAGGACAGAGAACCATGTGCTTCCTGATAGGTTATCCAGCATATCTTGAATCTTTGGTATTGGGTGCCGATCAGGTACTGAGTTTCAGCTTAGTTCCCGGTAATCACAGCAGAGTCTCAACGTACCGTCCTTCTTCCTAACACAAACAATAGGACTCAAACTTTGTTGATTTGGTCTTGTAAATACTCTTTCACTTCACGGTGTAACGGTTTCGGCACAGACTTGTAACTTCTGGTTACTGGGGTCGTGTCTTTCAAATTGATTTTCAACTGCAACGGTGGGATACAGCTTATATGGCTGTGTGCCCACGATGCGTTTTTTAAGCGTTCCTGCAGCGGAATTGACGCATAAAAATCGCTTGGTAGAAGGTCTGCAATGTTCCCCAATGATAATCCGCATGTGCTGTGCACATGCTGCGGAAATTTCCGCTGCGGATTATCATTGCAGAAAAATACGCAGCACTACCAATTATTTTGCGGAATCGCAGCGATTTCGCCGCCATAGACTTGCATTGAGCCGCTTCAAATCCGCAAATATGTAAAACTACTTGTGGACTTGAAGCTCATTTGCTGCCATTTTGGAGCACAAAACCGCAGCAAATGGGAAGTGACCTCATGTGGGTGCGTTCCAGCCATCCCATGACCATCCCATAAATTCAGGAAGACGAGAATCCCATACTATTCCCGTCTTCCTGGATCATGGCTGAGCACCTGGGATGGTACAAGAGGATGGATGTCCATGTCATGATTAGTATGATAAGTGTCTGCGTGTGTCTGCGTGGGGTCTGCGTGGGATCTGTGTGGGGTCTGTGGGGGGTCTGCGTGGGGTCTGCGTGGGGTCTGCATGTGTGACACCCCAGGGGTCTGGTTGCCACAGTGATAGAGATATTACGTCTGAGAGCAGGTGGGAGGTCCTTTGGTCAGGGATCCTGTGCATGCCACACCTCCTGCCCAGTCTTGGGAGGGGAAGGACTTCCCCTATATAAACCCGGGGCTGAGGCAGAGTTAGAGAGAAAGAAGACAGAACAAGAGTAGAGAAGAGAAGCAGCATAGCAAGAAACATCAGGAGCTCTGTGGGGAGCAGTGTTACAACGAGTCAGGGGCTGGCAGCTACAGAGCTCGCCCTGACTGAGAAGATTTCTTACCGGACCCGGAGTCCGAGGCTGTGGGGACTAACTCCTACCCAGCAGCAGAAACCGTCCGGCAGAGGATTTCAGGTCCTCTGGCCCAGAAGCCCGAAGGCACGGTCACACGCGTGGGACCAGCACCGCCATCGTGGAGCGGAAGCCATTAGAAGGCCCCGAGTCACCGGCCATACGGGTGAGCACCACACGGTACACTCAGGGACGTGGGCTACTTATTCCCGCCTCTAGCAAGGTAGCCAGAAGAGTACAGTTAGTTGGGAAGGCCTACAACTCCGCCTGGCCAGGGGAGATCCCATCTGCTCAAGGACTGACCAGGCCCCAATCGCTAGCCAGTACTCCGGGAGGGTCTATCTTTGTCACCAGTAAAGACCCTGAACTACACCGTACCGTCTCCGAGTGGTTCCTGCTACCCCCATCATCCACGTCGGCTGCCCTGAGGCCATACCCCTCCCGTTGGGGGTTATACCATCCACGCTGCACCATCCTTCCACCGGCCTCAGCGGTCTGCCCTGCAGCGGCAGCTCCATAGCTGCATTCAACGGGTGGCGTAGTCACCAACCATCTACTGCTAGTACATCGCCGCTCAGTTTGACTCCCTGGGCGCGGACCGGGTCGCCGCCACGAGACTACAACCCTCAAGAGATCCGGCTCCGGGTAAGCTCCCGCGTGCGCAACGCAGCGCGACACAGGCCCAGGGGCGCGTCAACTTTGGCGTAGTCGGCAGGATTTCGTGCCCGCAACCACCGGGTACTGCGTGCCTGAAAAGCAAAGACTGTTCAAACTTACCAGTGGTGAAGATTCCCGCTATCCGTGGAGGTTTCCCGCCATCCGGCGCCATCTTCTACCTTCTTCCCGCCATCCGCGAAGTTTTCCCGCCATCCGGCGCCATCTTCGACCTTCTTCCCGCCATCCGTGGAGTTTTCCCGCCATTGGACGCCATCTTGAGGACGCCGCGCGGGAAGAAGAGGGGCGTGGACTCCGAAAGCGCGCGAGAACTGAAGCCCCGCCTCACGTCCGGACGTTGCGTAAGGTCCTGGAAGGAGCCCAGCAGACGCCGACGTCACAGGAGCGCGACGGAAGGTCCTCAACCCTGACGATCCACTGCGGAGCCGTGGCCTACGGAACAGGATCATCGCAAGGTAGGCCACGGTCCACTAGGGGGGAGGAAGATGTCGGATACGGAGGAGAGCTTCACTGCCTCAACCCCCGCCAGCGCTACCGCTGCTGCAGTTATGCCCTTCACCATGCCCTATATCCCGGGAGCAGCTTGGCTACCCCAGTACTCAGGGGAGTCACATACCCTGCATGACTTTAGAGAAAAGCTGGATAGCCTCTTCCAGGTGTACCCCCTCACAGAAGAGCAAAAAGTGAGCATCCTGGTGGCCCAACTAACCGGGGCAGCCAAAAGGGAAGTAAAGTCCTGGCCACCTGGGAGGAAGACTGTCGCAGGGATACTAACCCGGCTGAAGGACACCTTTGATACCCGCACCTCAGCCGAGATTAAGCTTAGATTCTACGGGTGCAAGCAGCGAGCGCATGAGAGTATAAGGGACTATGCACTAAACCTACAAGAGGCCCTGAGGGCCATAAAGCAGACCGACCCTGATGGGGTGGGAAACGAGGACAGGCTGTTGACTGAACAATTTATAGAGGGTTTATATTGCAATGCCCACCGAACCCAGTTGCGGGCAATGGCCTTACAGGATCCCCATCTGGACTTTGCACAGTTCAAGGACAGAGCCATCCGGGTGCTTCGAGAACCGGCACCGGGTGGCGTTGTGACCCACAGGCGCCCAGCTATCACTTACCACCAGGAGGCGGCGCCCTTGTCGGCAGGGCCTGTGGGAGCTGATGCGCAGGCTTTGGACAATGACCCGGCTCCAGACCTACGCCATCAGGTCCAAGAGCTAGCTAAGAGCGTTGCTGCGCTAACCCGAACTGTGCAGTCTTTACAGGTTTCCACCCCAGGGAAGATCCAGCTGGCATCCGGACCGGAGGACATCCCGTGGCGTCGACCAAGGAGGACCCCACCGGCCAGAGGAAGACCCAGTGACCGATACAGCGAGGACGGACGACCCATCTGCCGCCGCTGCAATCAACCCGGACATATGGAAAGGTACTGTTCTTTAAACGGGCACAACCTGGGGTAGAGGGCCAACCCCCAGGAAAAAGATCACCAGGCCCATCGAACTGGCGCGACAGATATGTGGGAGGACGTCCAGTCTTGCCTGTGGTACTGGATGGCATTCCCATGAGTGCCCTACTGGACACCGGGTCACAGGTCACCACTATCCCGTACATGCTCTTTAAGCAGTACTGGAATGACTCGGATATTACCCGCTACCCTGACGACGACTTGAGTATCATCGCCAGCAATGGCCAGCCCGTGTCACAGATCGGATTTAAAGAGGTGACCATCAAAATCGGTAGAGTCGAACTGGCAGCACAGGGACTGATCATTGTAGACATTGACAAACATGAGAGCCACCCAAAAATAACTCTAGGAACTAATGTAATTGAGAATTGTCTTGCAGAGGTGATTTTCCTTCTACAGCAGGTTGCCAAGAACGCCAGCTCCGGCGAGCAGCGAGTGCTCCAGAAAGAGATCCGGGCACTGATGCGACGGCAACAGGTGGAACTCTCCGGCGGTGAGATTGGTAGCGTAAGAATGTGTGACCCTTTCCCTATTGCCATGCCCCCAAAAAGCGAAATGATGATTTGGTGCCGGGCAGCTATTGGTCTGAGAGGTAGAGATTACCAGGCAATGGTAGAACCAGTTTACTCAGACAGTAGGCCCACCATTTTGACAGCACGGGGGGTGGTCAATGTACGCCATGGGAGGGTGCCCGTTCGCATAATCAATATCGGGGAGAGGGAAGTGTACCTGCCCCGGTATGCCACGCTAGCAAAATTATATACCATCAACCAAAACTCTATACAGTCTGTGGAACCCTTGCCTCCATCTCACCCGGAGGAAGGTAACGGCTCTAAGAAAGTAATGGAGGATTGGTGTCAGCAACTACACTTGGGAACTGACTCCACTCCCTCCCACCAGAAACAGGGAGTCTACCGGGTGGTTCAAGAGTATGAGAGAGTGTTTAGTAAACACCCGTTAGACTTCGGGCGAGTCAAGGGGGTAGAACACCGCATCCCCACGGGAGATCATCCTCCCATAAAAGAGAGGTATCGACCCGTACCCCCTGCACATTACCAACACGCCAAGGGGATGCTTAGAGACATGAAGGAGGCTGGGGTAATCCGGGATAGCTGTAGCCCCTGGGCAGCCCCGCTAGTTTTAGTCAAAAAGAAAGACAACACCATGAGGATGTGTGTAGATTACCGGAAAATCAACCGTATCACACACAAGGATGCGTACCCCTTACCAAGGATAGAGGAGTCATTGGCTGCTTTAAGATCTGCTAACTTCTTCTCTACCTTGGATCTCACTAGCGGGTACTGGCAGGTTCCTGTAGCAGAGGCGGACCGGGAGAAGACCGCATTCACCACCCCGATGGGACTTAGTGAGTTCACCTGCATGCCGTTCGGACTCTGCAACGCCCCAGGAACCTTCCAACGATTAATGGAGTGCTGTCTGGGCCACAGAAACTTCGAGACGGTCCTGTTGTACCTGGACGATGTCATCGTATACTCCAAAACTTATGAGGACCACCTGAAACACCTGGCGGAGGTGTTCGAAGCTCTGGCGAGTTACGGCCTAAAGGTGAAACCCTCCAAGTGTCACCTCCTGAAACCAAAGGTGCAGTACCTGGGACACGTGGTGAGCGCTGACGGAGTGGCTCCCGACCCCGATAAGATCACCGCAATTAAGGGATGGCCAAGCCCCTCCAGCGTAAAAGAAGTGCGGCAGTTCCTCGGGTTGGTAGGCTACTACCGAAGGTTTATTCCCGGTTTCACCAAAAAGGCAGCGCCTATGCAGGACCTCCTGATAGGCCAGTCCCGGAAGGCCAAGAACCAGAAGCCGCCCTTCAAATGGGAAGAGCTAGAAGAAGAGTCCTTCCGCCAGCTGAAGATGGCCCTCACGGGGGATGAAATCTTGGCGTACCCGGATTATAGCCAGCCCTTCATCCTCTACACCGACGCCAGTAACATCGGGCTAGGAGCCGTACTGTCCCAGATCCAGCAGGGGAAAGAACGAGTAATCGCCTACGCCAGCCGAAAACTGCGACCCACCGAAAGGAACCCCGAGAATTATAGCTCATTTAAGCTAGAGTTCCTGGCCGTGGTATGGGCAGTCACTGAGCGCTTTAAGCATTACCTTGCTTCTTCCCGGTTCACCGTGTACACGGATAACAACCCGTTGACACACCTGGACACGGCAAGACTCGGTGCCCTGGAGCAGAGGTGGATGGCCCGTCTGTCCAACTACGAGTTCATAATCAAATACCGGGCAGGGCGCTCCAATACTAACGCGGACGCCCTGTCCAGGATGCCCAACCTGCCGGACGAAGGAGAAGATCCGGAGGGACTGGAAGAAATTGAACTCCCTGCGTTCCACCGTCATGGGACTATCCAGTATTCCCACCGGGTAAGGAGTAAGCAGGCTGCTACGTTGAACCCCTTACCTCACTACAACTGGGCGGAAACGCAAGACAGCGACCCTGCCGTCCGACTGGTGAAGGAGATGCTGACTCGGCCGGAGGCTCGCCTTGAACCAGACGCTCCGGAGGAAGCCAAACAACTATGGGCAGAGAAGAGTCGACTGTTCCTTTACAAAGGGAAGTTGTGCCGCAGAATGGTTAACTCCCGGACGCATGAATTACTCTGGCAAGTAGTGGTGCCACGAAGAGACGCAGCCATGGTGATGGAGGCATACCACGACGGAGCTGGACACTTCGGGTGGAAGAAGCTGGAGTTCCTGCTGCGCGAGCGATTCCACTGGGTAGGCATGAGGGGAACCATTGAGAAGTGGTGCAGAGACTGTGGCCCGTGCAACCTGAGAAGGAAGGACCGCGCCAGCCAGAAGACTCCCCTGCAGTCCATCGTCACCCGGCAACCGTTGGAACTGGTAGCCTTGGATCATGTAAAACTGACCCCAAGCAGAAGTGGCTACGTCTACGCGTTAACCATCGTGGATCATTACTCCCGGTTTCTGGTTGTCGTCCCCGTCAAGGACTTAACGGCTCAAACAGCAGCTAGAGCCTTCCAGCAGCACTTTTGCCGTCCACACGGGTACCCGGACCAAGTGCTGACGGACCAGGGACCTGCCTTTGAAGCGGAGGTCTTCCAGGAATTCTGCAATCTGTATGGCTGCCGGAAGATAAGGACGACACCCTACCATCCGCAGACTAATGGACTTTGTGAAAAAATGAACCAGGTGGTAATGGATCTTCTAAAAACATTGCCCCTGGAAGAACGCAGTCTGTGGCCTGAAAAGTTGCCCGATCTGGTGGACCTATACAACCACATCCCGGTAGGTTCCACCAACTGTACCCCGGCTTACCTAATGAGGGCAAGACCTGGTAAGTTACCTGTTGACCTGGAAATGGGAGTCCTGACACCCGAGGACACTTCACCAGAAACAGACTGGGACACAGAGAGGCAGCAGCAGTACCGGAGAGTACAGGAGAGCGTGGAGCGAAGTCTCTGTCAGGCTAGGGAAAGACAAGAGAAAACTTACAACCAGTATGCTCCCGCTGTTCCCCTGGTACCCGGAGAGCAGGTCTTGAAGAGGAAGAGACGGCTCCACAAGTTGGACGACCAGTGGGAGAAGGACCCGTACACCGTACTGCCCTCAAGCCACGAAAACCCGAAGGTCTGTACCATCAGTAAAGACGGAGGGGAAACCACAGCCATTGTATCCCGGGACCACCTGAAGAAGTGTCCCGAACAACTGAGGAACCCTGAAGAGGAACAAGAAGACCATCGACCCGTAGAGGAAAGGGAAGATATGGTTAGTACCGTGCTCGGGGACTTCCCTCGGTCTTGGACTCAAGTCAATGGTGCAGTTGTGGTACCCGTACTCACCTTCCTCCAACCATCATCCCAAGAACCTACGGAGCAACCGGTAGAGCTGGAAGAACAGCCGGTCCAGGAGGCAGAAGACTCTACACAAGCAGACCCGGAAAATCAACCCTCTGCTTATAGTGAGCATGCCATACCCCTAGTGAGCCAGAGGGCCCATGGACAGCTGCCCAGTTTACCCTTGGCAGCTCCTACACCCTGTAGTTCAGGGCCAGACAGTCAGCTCCGTAGGTCCACTAGGGCCACTAGAGGCCAGCTACCCGCACGTTGGAGGATCTAAATGTTTAAGCTATCTTATAATGTTTACTTGTTTATAGTTGCTTGTGTATAATTTTGTGTTTCTAGTTCTTTTTAGGAGTCCTTGGTGGATTTACCGGGAATCCTTGTACATAGTTGGAGCGTAACCCAGGATGGACTAAAGACTGTTAAGGACTCGGGGCAGGACAGGCCCCTACCTGGTTACGTCTCCCTGTTTTGGTGAAATGGACACCTTGCTTTTCAAAACTGCACCCGGTTGCGGACACGCCGTAACCATCTTATGTGTTTTTCTTATTGTATTGTCATTGTTATACCTTGTTATGTTTTTCTAAAAAAATATGTTTAGTCCCGGAGTACTAAATTTCACTAGGGGGGAATGTGACACCCCAGGGGTCTGGTTGCCACAGTGATAGAGATATTACGTCTGAGAGCAGGTGGGAGGTCCTTTGGTCAGGGATCCTGTGCATGCCACACCTCCTGCCCAGTCTTGGGAGGGGAAGGACTTCCCCTATATAAACCCGGGGCTGAGGCAGAGTTAGAGAGAAAGAAGACAGAACAAGAGTAGAGAAGAGAAGCAGCATAGCAAGAAACATCAGGAGCTCTGTGGGGAGCAGTGTTACAACGAGTCAGGGGCTGGCAGCTACAGAGCTCGCCCTGACTGAGAAGATTTCTTACCGGACCCGGAGTCCGAGGCTGTGGGGACTAACTCCTACCCAGCAGCAGAAACCGTCCGGCAGAGGATTTCAGGTCCTCTGGCCCAGAAGCCCGAAGGCACGGTCACACGCGTGGGACCAGCACCGCCATCGTGGAGCGGAAGCCATTAGAAGGCCCCGAGTCACCGGCCATACGGGTGAGCACCACACGGTACACTCAGGGACGTGGGCTACTTATTCCCGCCTCTAGCAAGGTAGCCAGAAGAGTACAGTTAGTTGGGAAGGCCTACAACTCCGCCTGGCCAGGGGAGATCCCATCTGCTCAAGGACTGACCAGGCCCCAATCGCTAGCCAGTACTCCGGGAGGGTCTATCTTTGTCACCAGTAAAGACCCTGAACTACACCGTACCGTCTCCGAGTGGTTCCTGCTACCCCCATCATCCACGTCGGCTGCCCTGAGGCCATACCCCTCCCGTTGGGGGTTATACCATCCACGCTGCACCATCCTTCCACCGGCCTCAGCGGTCTGCCCTGCAGCGGCAGCTCCATAGCTGCATTCAACGGGTGGCGTAGTCACCAACCATCTACTGCTAGTACATCGCCGCTCAGTTTGACTCCCTGGGCGCGGACCGGGTCGCCGCCACGAGACTACAACCCTCAAGAGATCCGGCTCCGGGTAAGCTCCCGCGTGCGCAACGCAGCGCGACACAGGCCCAGGGGCGCGTCACATGCAGGCAGACATAGGCGGATGTGACACTACTACTCCCATCGGCCTATGTCTGTCCCCAGTCCACTAGTGCCAGCAGGATCAGCTCGATGGGAGCAGTAGTTCCCATCAGCCTGATCCTGCTGTTAAAATTGCATAAGCGAGTTCACCGGAGTTTAGATAGGGCTACTCCGGTGAGCTCCTTTACGGCCCCTCTGACCGTGAGAAATTCCCACGGTACAGCAGGGCCGTAAAGGAGGTCTCCGGAGCTGCGCTGACTGAATGCACTCCGGTGACCTCAGTCAGTGGCTCACGCTGCCGGCAGCAGACGTGTTCCTGGCAGCGTGAGCTTACAGCAGCCATGCACAGCAGTCACATCTCCAGATGTGACAGCTGTGCATGGGAGTTCATCGCAGGAACGTGGACAGGTAATTATTTTTTTTAGCAAATTAAGAATTAAATAAAATTGTATGGTTTATTTCAAATAAATTATTTTTTTTCTGGGTGTGGTGGTTTTTTTGTTTTAACTCTTTGTAGGTTAGTAATGGGGGTGTCTTATAGACGCCCCTCATTACTAACCTGGGCTTCATGGCAGCTGGTGCTAACATGAACCCCACCGCTATTACCCCCTGCCACCACACCAGGGCAGCGTGGAAGAGAGAGGCTAAGCGCCAGATTTGGCACACAAATATGATTTGCCAAATCTGGAGCGGCTGGGAGCTGACATTATAGCCTGGGAGGTGGCCTATAACCATGGCCCCTTTCTAGGCTATTAATATCAGGTCGCAGCTGTCCGCCTAGCCTTTGCTGGCTACAATTTATAGAGTGACCCCATGTCATTTTTTGGGGGGGGTCCCCCTGTAGAATGGGCAGTAAAGGCTAAGCTAACTGCTGCGGCCTGGTATTAATAGCAAGGGAAGGGGCCATGATTATGGGCTACTTCCCAGACTATAACATCAGCCCTCAGCCGTCTGCTTTCCCTCTGCTGGTTATTAAAACTACGTGTGAGCCCACCCATTTTTATTTTTTTTTTTAATACATTGAAATGTAAGATTATTGTACAGCGTATGTAGGTTCATTCACTGAAAGCTCCTGCATACACTGGAAGGGCAGTTTCTCACGACCGCATATGTACATTACTGCAGGTATGTGTGACCAAGCATACATTGAAATGGGTCTGTGTGTGTCTCCGGTATATGTGGAAAAAGTCATCACCACTCATACTGGAGATTCTGACGTGTGAAAGAGCCGTAATTGGATATTGGGGGAGGGAGGGGTGGTGTGGTGTGTGTGTGCGCCCATGTATACACACATGCCTACATATCTGCATAGCTTATGTATGTATGTACAGTATATATATATATTTATTATCTTAATTACACCCTTTTCAGTTTATTAATTCACTGATGTAATGTTAATACATTGTAGGTGGAGAAGCATCCTGAGATATGGGACCAGACAAGCGAACTATACAAAGACAAGCAACGTCGAAGAGACGCTTGGCCTGCTGTAGTCCGAGAATTTTACCCGCTGTGGGTAGATGCGGATAAAGTGTCCCAAAAAAAAATTTGTACCATTTTGTAATATAGATGTGTAATTTTATTTATGTTTGAAATGCAGTACATAATTATTATTTTTTTTTAATTTCAGTAGAAGATGTTAAAAAAAGGTGGCTCTCAGTCACCGACTGCCTCATGAAATCAGAGGCCGGGCGAAGCGGCTCATCACCCCTGAAAAGAAAAGTCTCGTATGCAGAACTTGTACAAGACAGCAGCCAATGCTCTTGTCATGGCAATTGATGCGCCATCGCCTATGCCCTCGGCACCAGCACTAGTAACTGGGATATTTCATTTGTTTAATCCCAGTGGCCTCCACCACCACCAGCAGCTGCAACCCAGCGTTATGGGCAGGTTGCAGCATATCGGCCAGAACCTTCAGAGGCACATGGAAGTTACGGTCGCCCACCTGTCCCTGGAGCATCTTCTCATCATCCTGGCCCATCTCCGAACACCAGTTTCTCCCAGGATATGTTCCCAGAGTATGGGTATGAGCCGGACTTCCATCAGTTTCAGTAGAATTAATTACCCCCTGTCTACATTTTTGGGCCATAAAAAATACAGACAGCACTTGTAGGTCGTTATATACACCATTTGTTTTTTAAAAAAAAAATACTTAATGCATTCAAAAACACCCTTTCTTCTAGTCATGTACACCAGGCGTAGGTGACTGTAAGAAAAGGTGTTTAGTTTTATATACTGAAACGAACTACAGGTGCTGCCCGCACTTTATGGACCAAAACTGTTGACAGGTTGGCCTCTGAAGTGTTTCTTGGGACATTGTTAATTAATGGACAACGTTTGTCCGGATGTTTAATTCACAAGTTTGTTATTTTTTTTAGTTTCAAGTTTTTTGCACATTTTCTATACTATTTATATATATTTTATACAAATAAATTAATATTCAAAACCACTGTGTCTATTTTAATTAAAGTAAAATTTAGAGTATATACTTAATTATAGTATATCTGTTTGGGTGGTGCCATTGAAAAATTTCATCTCCAAAAAATGGCCCCTGATCTGCGCTGACCTGAGCGCATGTCAGGGGGACGCTAATTTTACGGTACATGTGTGGTCGTCTACATATAGGCGATTGGAATTTTAATTGAAAAAAATTGTTTAAAGGGATGAATATTCTCAACATTGTTCTTTGCTAGTTGTGCTCAGAGCACAAGCAAATGACAATGGTGAGTGATGACTTTAGCAGCCAGTACTTGGGAAAAGCGCTCTAGTAGTACTGCTGATTCCCAGGCACAGGTTTGAATATCTCAGGTTTTTTTGGGGGGGTCAAATAGCTGAAATATCTTCACGGGTGATGCACTGGAAAGCCATCTTCTGACCAAGCATAATCAGAGGTAGGGGTCACAATGAAAGTGTATGATAGTCACATTCTACCATTGTTGCGGCTGTCATAGACTTACATAAACTTATGTGTAGACGTATGGTCATAAAGCAAC
Source organism: Phyllobates terribilis (assembly GCF_046119375.1). Lineage (NCBI taxonomy): Eukaryota > Metazoa > Chordata > Amphibia > Anura > Dendrobatidae > Phyllobates > Phyllobates terribilis. The sequence continues at coordinate 169,023,819 of NW_027362770.1, forward strand.
ACATATAAGGTGATAATTGAATTTGGAGACAAGATTGTAAATTAAAACAAATTTATTAATTATTTAAAAAGGTTTTAGCAATTTTGACAAGAATAACTTTTCTTGAAGTTCTTCTTTTATTGGGCATCAGATCTTCTCTGCTGGTCAGGCTGCACACCACCGGCATAGGAGTATTGCCAGTGCACGGCACCTTCAGGACTCATGAAGTAGTCAGCGAAGGTTTCTCACACCCTGGCACCAGAGTTGGATGGCCTTCCCGGAGCCAAGTTGACCACTGGAATTAAGTCTGACAGCTGTGACTCCTCATCTTGCTCAGTGCTGTATTCACCAGCATAGTTGTGGAGTACACAGCATGCCTTAATTACAGTGTCAACCGTCTCCGTATCCAACTGGATGGCAGTGTGAAAGATCCTCCACTGACTATACATGATTCTGAAGGTGCATTCCACATATCTGCGTGCGCGACTCAGCCGATAATTAAAAATCCTCCGCCGGTCATTCAGTGCCCTTCGTGGGTATGGGCGCAGCAGGTTGGTCTGTAAGGGAAATGCCTCATCCGATACCATCACAAAGGGAACTGGATGTGTGGAACCCGGCAAAGGTCTTGGGGCTGGGAGCGTTCCGCCATCTTGAAGAATTTGCAGCCCAATCTGTGATGATCGCAACACCCGAGAGTCCCCAGTACTGCCATGAGCACCAACGTTGATGGCAACAAATTTGTAATGTGCATCTGCCACCGCCATCAGGACCACAGAAAAATACTTCTTATAATTAAAGAAGCGTGATCCTGATCGTGGTGGCTGCTGAACTCTCACATGTTTTCCATCCACAGCACCTATGCAGTTGGGGAAAATGGCCACAGTTTGAAAGCCTGCTGCGACCTGCAGCCAAGTCTCCCCGGTTGGGGAAGGCATCACAATGGGCTGCAACTTCTGCCAGATGACGGTACATGTGCACCTCACAATTCTGGAAATGGTGGATTTACCAACCCTAAATTGGAGGTGCAGTGATGTATAGGTCTCTCCTGTGGCCAAAAACCTGAAAAGGAAAAATATAAAATTAGAAAAGACACAAAAAAAGAAAAGAAATACAAGACAACATTATAATCCCACATTCATACTTACTATGGGAAATTTTTTTTTACTTATTACAAAATACTATTACAGCACTGAGTGCACATTTTTTTGGGGATTTTGTTGTTGTTTTGGTTGGACATTTGAAAGGTGCTTTTTAGTCATTTGTTTGCTCGTGAGTTCACACATATGTAGTCAGTTGTCATAGGCTGTGTTTGCTCTTCAGGTCACACATATCAATTCTATTCAGTGACCTTATCACTATCACCTTGCTATGATCCAGCAAATCTTATGTACACGAAAACATTAGACACAGAGAAGACATCACCAGAGGCTGACTCACCAAGGTAAACCTGAAGGGAGGGGTGAGCTGTTGTGCCCATTCATGGGAGGTGGAACTAATCATGCCATTTTGAAAAGACAAGGAGTGGACAGATTTTTTATTTTCAATTTGCCAATGTTGGAAGGAATACAACTAATTACATGGTTAATGTTCCTATGTGATCATTAATACAAAATCGCACATCATTAGGGCTCTTTCACACGTCTTTTTCTCCAGTACCAGTGGTGACAGTTTCTAGACGTACCAGAGACAACAGACGTAATGATAGTTATTATATCTTTCTTAATTTTACAGGTGGGGCCACACTACTAACCCCCTCATCATGGTCCCTGCTGGTGCTGATCAAAGCGCCGGCAGAGAACCATGATGAGGGCAGGTTTTCAGCAATAACTACAGGGAATAGCAATAATTGTACTGCTGATTCCCAGAAGTCTGTCCATGTGATCCAGGTGCGGCACATGTAACGCACACAGTCACAACACGTAAAACACACACAATCACACAGGGCTATGATATTTCCGGTACATATGGTGCTGGAGATATCTGTACTTGTGAAACCAGCCATACAGTCAGTATACCGTTAGTATTTTTCTTAAAGAGTATGAGTTAAAACCAGGAGTGGATGATAAATGCAGAATTAGTGACAGGTTTCTATTTAATTTCTCGCATTGTTCCTCATGTGGTTTTGTATCCAACTCCACAGCAACTATAGTGTCCGAATACTGAGAAAATACTTTCAGTGGGGACGTGACAGCATATGTTGATTAAGTTTAAAAAAATATATATACAGTACAGACCAAAAGTTTGGACACACCTCATTTAAAGGTTTTTCTGTATTTTCATGACTTTGAAAATTGTACATTCACACTGAAGGCATCAAAACTATGAATTAACACATGTGGAATTATATACTTAACAAAAAAGTGTGAAACACCTGAAAATATGTCTTATATTCTAGGTTCTTCAAAGTAGCCACCTTTTGCTTTGATGACTGCTTTGCACACTCTTGGCATTCTCTTGATGAGCTTCAAGAGGTAGTCACCGAAAATGGTCTTCCAACAATCTTGAAGGAGTTCCCAGAGATGCTTAGCACTTATTGTTGGTTCATTATTTTCATTGTTAAGACGTATCTTGGCCCTATGGAGTTCTGCTGCATTCTTTTGATATCTATATATATAATCGTCTTATCCCGTCTGTCTGTCTGTCTGTCTTTCTGTCCTGGAAATCCCGCGTCGCTCATTGGTCCGGCAGCAGCCAATCAGCGCCGCGGGATTTCTGAAAAAAGATGGCGGCCGTTAGCAGCTCATCTGCGGGACGGAGATGCAGCCGGGAGATGACCGGCGCGAGGCGCTCATCTCCCGGCCGGTAGCAGCAGAAGGACCTCGACCGCGGGCGCCGCTGACCTCCATGCGGAAGGGAGGACCAGGGAGCGGCGCTGCGGGTCGGGATACTTCTGCTGCGAGCAGCCGCTCATCTCCCGGCCGGTAGCAGCAGAAGGACCCCGACCAATCAGCACAGCGGTGTTTAAATTTGGCGCCAAGATCGGTGATTGGTCGCGGCCAGCACCAGCGACCAATCAGCGATTTTTAACACAAATGTCCGGACCTTTGTAACACCATGTGGATACTGTGGGGACATCAGCGGCTAGGGTGTGAAGGGAAGAACGGGGAGCGGCGCTGCGGGTTGGGATACTTCTGCTGCGAGCAGTCGCTCATCTCCTGGCTTCTCTCAGCAGAAGTAGCCGCACAGGCAGCAGCGCTCCCCGGTCCTCACCAATACGATTCCGCTCCCCGGTCCTCATCAATACGATTCGCTGATTGGTCGCGCTCTCCTCCAGCGACCAATCAGTGATCTTGGCGCTAAAGTTAAACACCGCTCTGCTGACTGGTCGCGGCCGCTGCCCGCGACCAATCACCGATTTGGGCGCCACATTTAAATAGCGGCCTCGACCAATCACCGATCTTGGCGCCACATTTAAACACTGCTGTGCTGATTGGTCGCGGACGCGGCCCGCGACCAATCAGCGATTTTGGCGCCACATTTAAACACTGCTGTGCTGATTGGTCGCAGACGCTGCCTGCGACCAATCATCGATCTTGCCGACACATTTAAACACTGCTGTGCTGATTGGGCGCGGACGCCAGCCGCGACCAATCAGCGATTTTGGCGCAAAATTTAACCCCTTAATAACATCTGACGTACTAATACGCGTCTGTGCCCTGGGACTTAAGAGCCAGACCCGTATTAGTACGTCATCGCGATCGCGCGCGCACACAGGCTGTGCGGGCGCGATCGCCGCCGGGTGTCAGCTGATTGTCACAGCTGACACCCGGTACTATGTGCAGGGAGCGGTCCTGCACCGCTCCCAGCACATTAACCCCCGCAATGCTGCGATCGAAGTCGATCGAAGTCGATCGCGGCATTGCGGGGGCAAGGGGAGGTGATCGGCGATACTCACCTCCTCTTCCGGCTTCCAGCGCAGTCTGAAAAGGCTTCCCGGGTGTTGCCATGACGACCCGATGTCGTCATGACAACATCCGGGTCACCAGAGAGCAGGAAGATTGCTTGGACATGCGCAGTGCATCTCCAAGCAATCTTCACACTGTGCACTTCTGACAGCCTTCATGGCATAGGGATGGTGCTCCATTCCTGTGCCATGCAGTCGATCAGAAAAAAAAAAGTGAAAGTCCCAGAGTGGGACAAAGTAATAAAGTATATAAACTGTCTGAAAGTGGAAAAAAAAAAAAATGTGCAAAAATATTATAAAAAAATAAAAAAAATAATACACCAAAAATAAAAATATAATGTACCCATCAATAAATATTATTATAAAAAAAATAAAAAAAAAACAATAAAAGTACACATATTTGGTATCGCCGCGTCCGGAACAACCTGACCTATAAAACTGTCCCACTAGTTAACCCCTTCAGTGAACACGGTAAAAAAAAAAAAAAAAAACGAAGCAAAAAACAATGCTTTATCACCATACCGCCAAACAAAAAGTGGAATAACACGCGATCAAAAAGACGCATATAAATAAAAATGATACCGCTGAAAACATCATCTCGTCCCGCAAAAAACAAGCCGCCATACAGCTCCATCAGCCGAAAAATAAAAAAGTTATAGCTCTCAGAATAAAGCGATACTAAAAAATATTTTTTTCTATAAAATAGCTTTTATTGTGTATAAGCGCCAAAACATAGAAAAATGATACAAATGTGGTACCGCTGTAAACGTACTGACCCGAAGAATAAAGCTACCTCATCAATTTTACCACACGCGGAACAGAATAAAAAAATAAAAAAAAAACAATTCCTGAATTGTTGTTTTTTGTTTATTCTGCCTCCCAAAAATCGGAATAGAAAGCGATCAAAAAATGTCACGTGCCTGAAAATGGCACCAATAACAACGTCAAGTCATCCCGCAAAAAACGAGCCGTCACATGACTGTCTGCCAAAATCTGGAAAAATTATAGCTCTCAAAATATGGCGATGCAAAAACTAGATTTTACAAAAAATGCGTCTTTTAGTGTGTGACAGCTGTCAGTCATAAAAACCCCATATGATTCTGGCATTGCTGTAATCACACCGACCCAAAGAATAAAGTCGTCTAATCACTTATACCGCACAAGGAACGTCGTCAAAAATAAACTCTTGGGTTAGGATTGGGCTAGGGTTAGGGCTGGGTTTGGGGCTAGGGTTGTGCTGGGGCTAGGGTTGTGCTGGGGCTAGGGTTGTGCTGGGGCTAGGGTTGTGCTGGGGCTAGGGTTGTGCTGGGGCTAGGGTTGTGCTAGGGCTAGGGCTGGGGTTGGGATTTTTTTCAAAAGTAAGAAAAAAAGATGACGATATGGCGACTAGTGTTGAGAGCAAGTGCTCGCTACTTGAGTTTGCATCGGGTGCTCTGGTATGCATTGAGTATCGTGGGTATTTGAGTGACATGCTCGAGTCTCTGCCCCATATGCTTCGCGGCCAAAAAACTTTACGGGGATTGCCTGCCATGCACGAGCGATCCCCGCATGTTTTTTTTTGGGTGTCTAATAACCGTGAAACATGCGGAGCAGGGACTCGAGCATGTCACTCGAGCACACGCTGTACATGGTGCATACCTGAGTACCCGATGCAAACTCAAGTAGCGAGCACTTGCGCTCAAGAATAATGACAACTTATTCAATATGATGACCTAATGTAAACAAATTCTGTGCCGTACCTCTGGGTTCAAAATGTTCACTATACACCTTAATAAAATCCTTGAGGGGTATAGTTTGGACACTTGTGGGGGAGCTCCACTGTTTAGGCACATCACGGGCTCTCCAAATGCGACATGGTGTCCGCTAACAAATTGAATGGAAAATCGGCTCAAATTGTTAGCGGACGCCATGTTGCGTTTGGAGAGCCCCTGTGTGCCCAAACATTGGAGCTCCCCCACAAGTGACCCCATTTTGGAAACTAGACCCCCCAAGGCACCTTTATAGATGCATAGTGAGCACTTGGAACCCCCAGGTGCTTCACAAATTGATTCGTAATAATGAAAAAGTGAAAAAAAAAACACTTTTTTTTTTTAACCCCTTAAGCGGGGCTTAAGGGGTTAAACAACGCTCTGCTGATTGGTCGCGGCTGCCAGCCGCGAACAATCAGCGAGATTGGCGCCAAATTTAAACAACGCTCTGCTGATTGGTCGCAGTTGGCAGCCGCGAACAATCAGCGAGATTGGCGCAAAATTTAAACAACGCTCTGCTGATTGATCTCGGACGCCAGCCGATTAGGCTGATGAGGCTATCTTTACTGACCGAGGAATCCTCCTCCCAGGAGTACATCGTTTGACCTCCGCACTGAGCATTAAGTAACTGATGCACCTGTCTCTCTTGCGGCTGTTTGTAGATGGGAACGCACTTGGGGATAGTACTGACGCAGCCGTTTTACGTCATGCGCCATTCTGGGGTTTGGTGAGATTTGGATTAGCTTCCAAACGACCGTGACCATTGGCATTCCTTGGCATAATGTCCTTCCTCACCACATCTTAGACAGTGGACACACACTGTACTCTGATTTGATGAACGGCACGCTTCACAAGCCGGGTATCTTCTGTTTTGGAACCCACTCCTGGGTCTGAGGGAACAAGTTCTGGCCTGGAACGAATCAACTTTTTCACCTCAATCAACTCGGCTCACAGTTCTCCTATTACTTCCTCCCAGCCAGCGCTGGCGGTCCTCTCTTTTGTTGGTGATTTAAGGTTCCCTCTCGGACTGGCCACTGGGGGTCTCCAACTTCACCTGACTCATTTTGGTGATTTTAGGAGCAGAGCCTTTCTTTAACTTCTGTTCGCTCTCTGACTCCAAACTAGCTGCCTCATTCATTTTTTCAATTAGGACTTCGTCCAGAATGCCAGGATCTTCTAGGTACTGCTTCAGCTGCAACTTGATGTCTTTCCTGATTAACCCCGTTCCCAATGATCTCAAGAACTTCTTCTGGACTAGTCCAGCATCAAACTTCTCTTTCACTTCTACATCTCTGGATGCAAACAACAGTCTATCCTTCAGTTCAATTGCTCTGAACAAGAAACTTTGGAGTGATTGATTATTTTTCTGTGAGAAGTTAATGAGTCGGTGGAACAATTCTGAAGTACTCTCTTCTTTATAGTGCCCTTTTAAAATCATCTTCAGCTGTTGCAAGGTCTTCCCAGTAGTACAGGACAGCACAGTTCTAATGCTAAGGCACATTAATGAACACAGCACTCTTTACAGCACAGTGAGGAGGTGGAGGAGGAGGGGGGGGTTGCTGAGGGAGATGATCCCTGTGACACCACTTCTTACAGTCCTTATCTTTCTGCTTGACAATACTCTGCACTGCTAGTTCAGGAACTCTACCTGACCTGGCTATGCTTCATTCCTCACTTGCAGGGGCACTTCTGTCAGATGCAGAACACACACACCACTTTTCTCTTCGGCTCCAGCCAGACAGTAAACAACTTTCCCACAATCCCCCTGGGGCTCTGCTAAAACACTCTCCTTCTCCAGAGGCTGTGTTATCCCCTCTAGTTGCTGGATACTTCTGGAGCACAACACTTCCTGTTTCATGTGCTTGTGTTACTTCTAATAGTTGCTGAATGCTTTTAAAGCAACAGCACTACATCTGCATGTCACACTCTGCAACAGCACTACTTCTGCATGTCACATTACTCTGTAAGAACTGCAAAGTTGTGCGATATGCTCTTCTGTGCCCCACAGAATATATATATATATATATATTTTATTTTTTTTAGAGAGGGGAGTAGGGGAAGGGGGTGATTAGAACCTCTGTAATGGGGTCCCATGTTTTTTATGTACGCCTCTGCTTGCCACACTAAAAAAAAGAAATGCCCCCATAAAGGTCCATTGACAGAAAAATAAAAAATTACATATCTCAGACAATAGCAACGGAAAACTAAATAAAAAATATATGTGGCGCCCCTGGGGGTTCGGTCGCCATAGAGGTACTGCACCTCACCCAGAGGTGTGGTATCCCATTCTCTCAGGTAAGGAGGGAGTACTGCCCGGAACCCCAACACCTGCATCCAACACTACACTGCTCCAGGCTGGCTGGAAGGGCAAGATGCAATGTCTTTTCCTGCTGAGCCCTGTCCCTGGCTGGAGTGGGGGGAACCCAGAGGTACGGGAAACCAGTAGTGGGTGTGGGTGGAGGAAGCAGTTTAGGGGAGCACCATGGTAGTAGATATAAAATGGGAAGCCATTTTAGGGAGGAGAGATCAGTAGTGAGAGGACAGTTCAGAAGAACAGTCTGGGAGCAGAGTCTCAGTAGGAGCTCTGCTCCACAACTAAGGCCTAGTCTCAGAGGCCCAGGAGAGGAGCAGGGAGTAGGCTCTGTTCTGTTGAAGGGATCCTAGGGGGTACGGCGAGTGTAGGACGGCACCCGTACGCCCCGAATCTGTCAGAAGACAGAGGGATCGTAGGCCGCAAGAAGGGGACTGGCCCCTGGCCCAGTCGTGTACTTCAAGTCCCGGCTGGAAAAACCGGAGGCTCCTGGCTTATATAGTCAGTTGCCAACATAGGCGGATTATGATGAGGTCAATCCGGGCTACCGCCCGGGGCTGCCATGGGGCCTGGGGCTCCCAGGGGCCTGTGGCCAGATTGACCTCATTATAATGTGTGACAGGAGGGCCAGGGAGTCGGAAGATGGAATCTGCTCTGCTGTGTCCGGCGGCGCTGCGAGGATGACTCACCAGCAACTGACTGTGTAAGTGCAGGAGAGGAGGCTCCGCCCACCTGCTCCGGCCTCCAGCAGAGCACAGAGCTAGCTTACAGCATGGCCACTGCTCTGCCTGCCCCCTCCCCTGCTCTGAATGTTACCTCTCCGCTCTCCCCCTCCTGCTCTGCAATTACACCAGAGCTCTGCAGTCGGGCCTCAAGAGGGGAGGCTGCCCCACAGAGAAGATGGAAGAACCTGCATCATGTACAGAAAGGGTAAGTCCATGTGCAGTGTGTGTGTGTTTTATATATATATATATATATATATATATGTGTGTGTGTATGTATATGTGTGTGTGTATGCATCTATATCTAAGTATTTGTGGACCATCAGAGGGGCTCACTCGCTGTCGTGGTCCGGGCTGCTTCCCCTGTGCAGGAACGCTGGCACTTTACCTGACATGGCCGTGAGCTGTGCGGCTGTGTCTGGTATTAATGACACGGCAGGGGCGACACTGCGCCTATAATTGTGCTTGTGTATTGCCCCTGCCGCGCCATTACTACCAGACACAACCGCACAGCGCACGGCCATGTCAGGTGAAGTGCCGGCAATCAAGCAGCGCCAGAGGTCCTACACAGATGCTGTAGAAACAGCCCAGGCCCCAACGGCGAGTGGGCCCCTCTGATGGTCCAGGGCCATGTCTGTGACATGCCGGTGGCCCTGCACTGAGACATGCATGAGGAGCTGCTGGACAGGACAGTTTTATGTGTTTATAAGATATGTACGTATGCATGTGTCTGTGCGCATATCTGCATACCGTGTGCATGTGTGCGCATATCTGCATATCGTGCGTGCGCACGTGTGCTGGCCTGGCCGCATCACAGCTAGAAGACACGGCCCTGTGTGCGGCAGTGTCTGCTAGCGTGACGTCATGCAGTGTGCCCTGCACTGCTTCTTACCACCATAGAGGAGCTGGACGACTGGAGCCGAGCAGGGGGAAGGTGAGTGATGTGTCAATGTGCGCAGATATCATTGTGTGGTATGTCTGTTTATATGTATTTTTGTGCTTCAAATGCGTTTATGGCTAAGTGCCCACGATGCAGAAATGCTGCATATTTTTTCCGCTTCTCCCTGGCAGGAAAAACGCATGCAGATTTTACATGCGTTTTTCCCGCCAGGTAGAAGCGTTTGTCAAGCGTTTTTGCATGCATTTCCGCATGCGGGTTATCAAGCACTTTTCCAAGCGATTTTAGCATCACTTGGAAAAGTGCTTGACAACTTGGTCACACTATATAAATCCATGCAACCGGCATATATAGTGTGACCAAGTAATAGTTAAAAAAAGAATAAGAATGGTAAAAAATAAAGATTATACTCACCTTCCGATGGCCCCCGGTCCCCTCAGCGATGCGTCCGGTGTGTTGGGTGGCTCGCGGTGGTGTGAAAGGACCTTTCATGACGTCATTTAGTCATGTGACAGATCACGCGACAGCCGATCGTAAGGTGAGTATAATCTTTATTTTTTTTATTTTAAATTCTTTTTTTTACAGGTACTATGGTACCCGGGTCTGGATGAGAGCCTCCTCTTCTCAAAACCCGGGTACCATCCGGACATTGAATCGCTTAATATCCGCATGTGCACATGTAGTCATGCGGATATTAAGCAATTCAATGCAAGTCAATGGCGGCAATTACGCTGCGTGTCCGCAAAATTAATGGACATGCTGCGTTTTTTTCCGCAATGATAATCCGCATTGGAAATTTCCGCAGCATGTGCGCAGCACATGCGGATTATCATTGGGGACCATGGGGCACGTATTACCAAGCGTTTTTTCAGCGTTTTCACTGCGGAAATTCCGTGGCAAAAACGCTTGAAAAACGCACAGTGGGCACGCAGCCTATGCGTGTATGTATTTGTCTTTGTATATGTCTGTATATGTTTGTGTGTGTGCGGCCTCCGGCTGTATCTGGGGGGGGCGCCGTGCGGCCTCCGGCTGTATCGGGGGGGGGGCACCGTGCGGCCTCCGGCTGTATCTGGGGGGGCGCCGTGCGACCTCCGGCTGTATCCGGGGGGGGCGCCGTGCGGCCCCCGGCTGTATCTGGGGGGGGGCGCCGTGCGGCCTCTGGCTGTATCTGGGGGGGGGCGCCGTGCGGCCTCTGGCTGCATCTGGGGGGGCGCCGTGCGGCCTCCGGCAGTATCTGGGGGGGGGGCGCCGTGCGGCCTCCTGCTGTATCTGGGGGGGGCGCCATACGGCCTCCTGCTGTATCTGGGGGGGCGCCGTGTGGCCTCCGGCTGTATCTGGAGGGGCGCCGTGCGGCCTCCTGCTGTGCATAGGAGGATTATGTGAAAGCTCATATTATACAGTATGAGACCCTACATACATAGGGGGAAGTCAGCATACTTAATTGTGCTCAATATTAAGTCATACAATTAATATAAAAAAATAATTATAATTAATATATTAATATTGTGCAGAATTAATTTCACATGAACTATCACATGATCTATCAAAGGGGGATCATGTGACAAGTCATGTGATACATCAGGTGTGTGTGTGTGGGGGGGGGCCCATGCCGTCTAAACTGCCCGGGGCCCTTGCTACTCTTAATCCACCCCTGGGTGCGGCACCCACAGGATGGACTACAGCTGAGGCTATTCGGTCTTTAACGTGGTAAGCTTCTAACCTCCATTCCCCTCTTCCCCACACTGGATTTAACTGTCTGACATAGTGTGAGCTGACACTGCCTGACACAGCTGATGCATCGAGTGAGTGAATAAAAAGACCCCCATTGCTGCCCTATTTGTAAACTCTTTTTACGCACGTAAAAGGGTTGATTTGGGTTTGGGTAATATATTTATGTTTGAACTTGTCCCTTATCTTTTGGTATATTTATTCCCTATGTGGGCATTGTGAGGTGTGTCTTGGTCAATCTGAATATGAACTTATGCACTCGCAATTGAAACTTTATGTATGGCTATGACCATGCCACGCACACAATGATACACTATCAAGGTGAGGGAAAGACTAAGTGCACAACGATGGTAAGAGGGGGAGGAAGCCCAAACACTAGGGAAAGGGGGAGTGGAGACCCCTAGGCAGATCTGACAACACACTGACTGCCCTAACGTCCCTAAATAGGTTCCACACCTATCGCCGAGCAGGAAACCTAAGTCCTGACTGCCCCCAGCGATAGGCCCTATTTAGGGAGGGGACGGGGTGAGCACTAGTGAGCCCCTACTGCAACTAACGACAAGCAGGTAAACAGACAAGGGAATACACTTAGCTTGAGAAGACACCAGAGAGATCACGCCAGCTATCCTCCAAGGGAACTCCAAGAAGACACTAGCCGACTACTAGTACTTCAGGACAGAGGAAAATAGAGCTATCACCGGGGACTCTCTGGAGTGACTGAAGGTATTTTAAACATCCAGCAAGGGTGTGTCAATTAGCAGCTGAAGGTGGAGGTCCTGCTAGGTCCTAGAAGGAGAAGGATATCACTACACTACAGAGATGAAAATATCAAGAATGTGCCTGCAGAGCCAATCCCAATGACCTTCTACAACTGGATCCAGAACGACTGTCTGTCACACCTGACACACCCGTTACATACACAAATCCTATGGAAGTGGAATGTTATGAACCTAATGGTCTAAATCTAGCTATTGTGGAAAGTTTGTGTAGACATATAGAAATCCTATGTATTTTGTACTGAATGCATATGGACTGATTTATTCCCGAATCTGACCACTAGATGGAGACATCATACCAGGAATACCTGTGACTGAATTGCATGAAGTATTATATTCACTCCATAGGGGTCTAATATACTGTATTTTTTCTATTTATGTACAATTAATTGTCTATACCAGATCGTGGGGCGAATGTATATACTGTGTATTTATTTACCTGATGATTTTTTTCTCTGCATAAACTCTGTATATTTTTTAATATGTTTTTATATATTGTGTCTAAATAAAGGATTTACTATTTATATAATTCATGTGCGGGAATAATTTTTGTAGGCTATATCATTTGCGTTACACTCCTAAGTATATATGGGACCGTGTTTTGGACTTCTAACTATTTCTTTTACACTTGATGAAGACTCATAGAAGTTGAAACGCGTTGTGTTTTTAAATGTTTTTTATGGTAAATGTGGTTTGACAGTAAAATCTGTTTTTAAAACCAATAAAGTTAATATAGCTACAGTTGTGCTCAAAAGTATACATACACCGGCAGAATTTTTCCTTTTTTGGCCTTGTTTCAGAGAATATGAATGATAACAAAAAAACTTTTTCTCCACTCATGGTTATTGGCTGGGTGAAGCCATTTATTGTCAAACTACTGTGTTTTCTCTTTTTAAATCTTAATAAGAACCAAAAACATCCAAATGACCCTGATCAAAAGTTCACATACCCCGGTGATTTTGGCCTGATAACATGCACAAAATTTGACAGAAATGGGTTTGAATAGCTACTAAAGGTAAAATCCTCACCTGTGACCTGTTTGCTTGTAATCAGTGTGTGTGCATAAAAGCTGAGTGAGTTTCTGGGATCCAGACAGATTCTTGCATCTTTCATCCAGCCACTGACGTTTCTGGATTGGGAGTCATGGGGAAAGCAAAAGAATTGTCAACAGATCTACGGGAAAAGGTAGTTGAACTGTATAACACAGGAAAGGGATGCAAAAAAATATCCAAGGAATTGATAATGCCAGTCAGCAGCGTTCAAACTGTGATTAACAAATGGAAAATCAGGGGCGCTGTAAAAACCAAACCACGGTCAAGTAGACCAACAAAAATTTCAGCCACAACTGCCAGGAAAATTGTTCGGGATGCAAAGAAAAACCCACAAATAACATCACCTGAAATTCAGGATCCTGAAAACTAGCGGTGTGGCTGTTTCAATATGAACAATAAGGAGGCACTTGAATAAAAATGGGCTGCATCTGAGAAAATAAAAAACCTCATCCACAACTACCACAAAAGACTTCAAGCTGTCATTGATGTTAGAGGGGGCAATACACGGTATTAAGAACTGGGGTATGTGAACTTTTGATCAGGGTCATTTGGATGTTTCTGGTTGTCATTAAGATTTAAAAAGAGAAAACACAGTAGTTTGACAATAAATGGCTTCACCCAACCAATAACCATGAGTGGAGAGAATTTTATTTTTGTTATCATTCATATTCTCTGAAACAAGGCCAAGAAAGGAAAAATTCTGCCGGGGTATGTAAACTTTTGAGCACAACTGTATATGGACGGTCTGATCTCCACATTCAAACGGAAGCGCCATCCCAAGATCTCCTTTTTTTTTCCTTGTATATCTCCACATGGAGCGGCTTCAGGGCCAGGAAAAGCACACTACCATGGCATTGATGAGCAGCACACCGGAGGAGAAACTCCAGTCCTCTTCTAAATTTTCTGCCAGTGTTGTGCCTGTCCAGCACAAACACTTTGGGTGAGTTCATTATATATACACTTCACCTTTCCACAGTGTTATAATTAATTACTACGCTCAGGCAGAACTTTCTGTTCTTTTTCCTCCTTCTATCTTCTCCTATCAAGGGATAACAAAAAAATACCAACCTAGGTGATCGAAGGCCTTTTCAGCATCTAAACTGAGTAATAATGCTGTAGTCTCAGATTTCTTCATTACGTCAATAAGGTCTATCACCTTTCTAGTATTATCTCAACCCTGTCTGCATGGTATGAATACTACTTAGTCTTTATGTGGGGCAGCCAATTTGACAAGCGTCATGCTAGAATTTTGGTGAAAAATGATAAATTTGCATTAAGGAGGGCTATGGGTCTTTAGTTAGCACAATCTAATGGGTGTTTCCCACATTTAGGGATGAGAATGATAAAGGAATGGAGCATCGTGGGTGCTATGAGTGAATCTGTGAGGAATTCATTGAATAGGTCAGCTAAAATCGGAGTTAGAAGCATTTGGTATGTTTTGTAATACAAATAAGTTAGTCCATATGGGCCGGGGATTTACGTTAGTGAGTGATGACAGTACCTCTGTTATTTCCTCCGGAGAGATCTCTTTATTATGGGAAGTTATGGCTTCCATGGAGCAGGCGGGGAGTTTGCATTGTTGGAGGGAGGTTTGGATGACTTCCCTCTTCTTAGTTGGATTAGTAGGTATTGGGTCAGGGAGAGAATATAGTTTGGATAAGTACTCTTGGAAAATTTTAGCTATTTTAGTGGCATCATATAATACTGTCCCTTTATTGTCTTTAAGTGCATATGACGCGCCCAGGGGATGGGGAGGACTACTCGGCGCCTGGGCCTTGCTGTTAGTTTTGGGGGATGCCGCGGTGGCCGGCTCCCGTGCCCGTACCCTGGGGTCACTTTTAAAAAGGGAGTAAAGGAGGAATGGGGAGGAAAGAGTTCGTGACGCCACCCGTGGTGTCTGGTGAGGATCACCAGCGCTGCTACAGTCCTCTGAGGCCAGTGGTCAGGCAGCTTAGTTGGTCCGGCTCCCCACAGGTGGAGCGGGGACTCAGGGCAGCGTAGGAGAAGGGATGCAGGACAGAGGGGACCCAGCCGGGTCGGAGGAAGAATAGGCACACACACGACTGTTCACTTCAGTACCTTTACTGGTGGTGTTTCAGGCACGATCCAGGGCACTGTGCTACGGGTCCGGGTGGTGGAACCTCTGTGCTGCGGTGAAAGGAGGGACCCAGAGGGGCGTAACTAAGTATCAACCCGAACCGACCTTGGTCGTACGGCGGCTAACGACTCCGTGACCAGGGAGGGACCGAGCTGAGGGACCTGGTGCTACTCTGGGGACGACCTTGTAAGAGAGCAGGTGACTCCCACGGTACAGATGGTAGGGACTGACCGGAATTGCAGATGGGCACAGCAGGCAGGCTGACGAGCAGAAGCCTCCAGGTAGGCTAACAGGTAGACACGGCAAGTCACGGCAGGAGTCTCTAGGTAGGCTGGCAGGTGGTCACGGCAAGTGACGGCAGGAGCCTCCGGGTAGGCACGGCAGGTAACAAGCGGGTAACAGGCAGGTAACAAGCAGGTGCTCCCAGGTGAGCGGGCCGGCAGGCACGGCAGGTAACGGGCAGATAACAGGCAGGTAACAGGCAAGTGCTCCCAGGTGAGCGGGCAAGCAGGCACGGCAGGTAACAGGCAAGTGCTCCCAGGTGAGCGGGCTGGCAGGTACAGCAGGTGACAGGCAGGTAACAGGCAAGTGCTCCCAAGTGAGCGGGCTGGCGGGCACGGCAGGTAACAGGGAGGTAACAGGCAGGTCACAGGCAGGTAACAGGCTGGCGGGCAGAACTGGTAGTCAGGCTAGCAGCGGGACCTGAGGGCTGAAGCAGAAGTCAGAAACACTGTGCAACAACTTTTGCTCGGGCGCCTCCATTTTGGAGGAGGTGCCTCATACTGTATATGGGAGGACCCTCGGCTATTGGCCGGGGACTCCTTAGGACGGCGCGCGTGGCCCCTTTAAGAGGGAGGCGGGGAGCTGCACGCGCCGGCAGCAAGAAGGGGAGCGCTGGAGATCGCAGAGCGGGGAGCGAGGAGGTGAGTGGGACGGCGTCTCTGCCTGGCAGGGGGCAGAGACGCCGATGCTACAGTACCCCCCCCTTTACGCCCCCTCTTTTTTAGGCCAGAAAGGAATTTTTCAAGGAGAAGCGGGGCATGAATGTTCTCCCTGGGTTCTCAAGTTCTCTCCTCTGGGCCAAACCCCTTCCAATCCACCAGAAAAAAGGTTTTTCCTCTTACCCTCTTAGTGGCCAGAATGTTCTCTACCTCAAAAACGTCCTCAGTGGAAACGGGAGCAGGGGGAGTACCTGGATTGTTGGAAAAAGAGTTAAACACAACTGGTATGAGGAGAGATACTTGGAAGGAGTTGGGAATCCGTAAGGTGGCCGGCAGTTTTAACTTGTAGGCCACTGGGTTGAACTTCAAATGGACCGATGAACCGAGGACCCAACTTATAGGAGGGTATTTTGAGTCGGACATGTTTGGAAGAGAGCCAGACTTTATCTCCTGGCCGTATTTGATGTGGATCCAGACGTCTCTTGTCAGCATGTTTCTTCATCCACTCGGAGGACTGAAGAAGTGCGGACCTAGTATTCTCCCAAATAGTGGAGAATTCGCTGACAAGAGCCTCCACGGCAGGGTTATCCACCGAGGCGGAGATGGGAAACGGAATCCGAGGAAGTTGACCGTAGACCACGAAGAATGGGGATTTAGAAGTAGATTCGCTCTCATGGTTGTTGTAGGAGAATTCGGCCCATGGTAGAGCTCCACCCAATCGGTATGGTGAGCGTTAACAAAGTGCCAGAGGTAGCTGGTAAGGATTTGGTTGATACGCTCCACTTGGCCATTGGACTGTGGATGGTAAGCAGAGGAGAAATCCAGGGTGACATCCAGTAGCTTACAGGTAGCTCTCCAGAAACGTGAGGTGAACTGAACCCCTCGATCCGACACAATGTGGAGGGGTAGGCCATGGAGACGGAAGATATGATGGAAGAAATCCTTGGCCAGCTCTGATGCAGACGGGAGACCAGGCAGAGGGATGAAATGGGCCATCTTAGAGAAGCGGTCGGCGACCACCCAAATGACTGAACAACCGGCAGAAACAGGGAGATCAGTAATAAAGTCCATGGAAATGTGCTGCCACGGCGCACGAGGTACGGGAAGAGGCAGGAGGCGACCGTCTGGAAGATGTCTGGGAACTTTGTTGCGGGCACAGGACGAACAGGCCGAGACGAAGTCTACCACATCCTTGCGCAGGGTAGGCCACCAGTAATGCCGGGTAATGAGTAGGAAGGTCTTCTTTTGGCCAGCATGGCCGGCTAGTTTAGATGAATGACCCCAGTGAAGAACCTTCTCATGATCTGGTACCGCTACAAACGTCTTACCGGGTGGAAGACAAGTCAGATCCAAGGGGGCCACATTCATCACTTTGGAGGGGTCGATGATGTGCATAGGCTCCTCCTCTTGATCGGAGGACAGGAAGGATCGGGACAAGGCGTCGGCTTTGACATTCTTGTCCGCCGGGCGGAAATGTAGGACGAAGTCGAAGCGGGCGAAGAACAAAGACCACCGGGCCTGACGCGGATTGAGTCTTTGGGCATTCTGGAGATATGCCAGGTTTTCGTGATTGGTATAGATGATCACTGGGTATAGAGCCCCTTCAAGCAGGTAACACCACTCCTCCAGTGCCAATTTTACGGCTAACAGTTCTCGGTCTCCTATGGAGTAGTTGCGCTCAGACGAGGAGAAGAGTTTGGAGAAGAAGCCGCAGGTTACCATTCGCCCAGATGAAGACTTTTGGGTGAGCACCACTCCGGCTCTGGAGGAGGAAGCATCAACCTCCAGGTAGAACTGTTTGTTGCAGTCCGGACGGTGCAGCACCGGGGCAGAGGAGAATGCTTGCTTTAAGGAAAGGAAGGCCTCCTCAGCTTCGGGCAACCATTCCTTGGGATTTGCTCCCTTATGGGTGAGCGCAGATATGGGAGCAGTCCGGGAAGAGAAGTGCGGGATGATGAGACGATAGTAGTTGGCGAAGCCCAGGAATCGCTGAATCGCCTTCAACCCCTCCGGACGGGGCCACTTTAGGACAGCAGAGAGCTTCTCGGGATCCATTCGTAGGCCCGTCTGGGAGATAACATAGCCCAGGAAAGGAAGAGAGGTCTGCTCGAAGAGGCACTTCTCGAATTTTGCATAGAGGTGATTCTGCCTGAGCCTAAGCAGGACCTGACGAACATCCCTCCGATGTATGGGAAGATCCGGAGAGAAGACCAAGATATCGTCCAGGTACACCACCACGCAAGAGTAAAGAAGATCACGGAAGATGTCGTTGACCAATTCTTGGAAGATGGCGGGAGCATTGCAGAGACCGAAGGGCATCACACGGTATTCATAGTGACTGTCTCGGGTATTGAATGCCGTCTTCCACTCGTCTCCTTGACGGATTCGGACCAGGTTATACGCCCCACGTAGATCTAGCTTGGTAAAGATCCTAGCTCCCTTAAGACGGTCAAACAGCTTGGAGATGAGCGGCAGGGGGTGTTTGTTTTTTACCGTGATTTGGTTGAGTCCTCTATAGTCAATACAGGGGCGTAATGAACCATCTTTCTTCTTGACGAAGAAGAATCCGGCTCCAGCCGGGGAGGTAGATCTCCGGATGAATCCCCTGGCCAGATTCTCCTCGATGTACTCCGACATGGCCCGGGTTTTGGCCGACGACAGCGGCTAAATACGCCCACGGGGCGGAGTGGCGCCGGGTACCAGGTCGATCGGGCAATCATATGGCCTATGAGGTGGCAGTGTCTCTGCTTCCTTTTTACTGAAGACATCTGCATGGGACCAGTAAGGTGCCGGTAGTCCGGGTAAATTAGCCGGGGTAGGTGGAGGACGAGCCGGGCGAACCGGAACCAGGCAAGTCCTATGGTAATCCTGCCCCCACCGGAGTACTTCACCGGATTGCCAGTTCAGCACGGGTTCATGTGTCTGGAGCCAGAGTAGACCTAGCAATAGGGAGTGAGAGAGTCCGGACAGCACATGGAAGGAGATCTTCTCAGAGTGCAGCATTCCCACCTGCAGGGTTATGGGTTCAGTGACGAGCAGGATGGTCACCGGAAGGAGTCTTCCATCCACGGAGGCGACTGACAATGGTTCAGCCAGAGGTTTGGTGGGAATCCGGTATCTCTCTACTAGGGACTGGGAAATTAGGTTTCCAGCAGAATCCAGGTGAGCAATTTCAAAGTGACGGTTTTCTCCCCAGGAGATAGAGACAGACAAAGTCAGGGACGGAGAGGGCTTACTTTTGCCTAGGACGACCTCTCCGAGCGGTCCTAGACACTGGAGTTTCCCGGGCAGGAAGGGATGAAGTGTTCCTTACTGCCACAATAGAAACAGCTCCCCTCGGCTCGGCGTGACTCTTGGCGAGATTTGACCATCTTGGTCTGGTCGATCTGCATGGGTTCGGGCGAGTGCGCCCGGGGAGTGACTGGTTGAGAGGCAGGTCTCTGGAAAGTAAGAGCAAGGCGAGGAAACTTTCTCTCCCGGGTAGTCTCTTTCTTTGGTACATTCTTGGAAACGGATGTCAATCCGGGTAGCTAGTGACACCAGGTCATCCAGGGTGGTGGGAATGTCCCGACCGGCTAACTCGTCCTTAATCCGACCGGAAAGACCCTCCCAGAAGACGGATACCAGAGCCTCGTTGTCCCAGGCAAGCTCAGAAGCAAGGGTGCGGAACCGTATGGCATATTGGCCCACGGTGAGAATCTCTTGGCGGAGACACAGCAGAGAGGAGGCTGAAGAGGATTTTCGTTCTGGTTCATCGAAGACTTTCCGGAAAAGCAGCGAGGAAAGATGATAGGTCGGACACCAGAAGATCCCCTCTCTCCCACAGGGGATTTAGCCATGCCAGTGCTTCCCCAGTGAGATGGGACATGATGAATGCCACCTTGGCCCAGTCGGAGATGAACTGATGTGCCAAGAGTTCAAAGTGCAGGGTGCACTGGTTTATGAAACCTCGAGCTAAGGCGGGGTTGCCAGCAAAAAGTGGAGGTGCCGAGAGCCGGAGTCCAGGACTGGATGCCGTGGTGTTGGTGGGCAGTGGTGCTGCCGGAACGGAAGTCACACGACTCGAAGTGGATACAGGTGGGACAGACAGCGTGTCCAGATGGGAGTTGACATTCCGCAGGTAGTTCTGAATGGTTTCCTGTTGGGATCTCTGATGAGAAACCTCCTGGTACAGGTCCGTAAGCGAGGGGGCTTGGGGGCCACCGGGTTCCATGGCCCGAGCAAACTGTTACGGGTCCGGGTGGTGGAACCTCTGTGCTGCAGTGCGAGGAGGGACCCAGAGGGGCGTAACTAAGAATCAACCCAGACCGACCCAGGTCGTACGGCGGCTAACGACTCCGTGACCAGGGAGGGACCGAGCTGAGGGACCAGGTGCTACTCTGGGGACGACCTTGCAAGAGAGCAGGTGACTCCCACGGTACAGATGGTAGGGACTGACCGGAATTGCAGATGGGCACAGCAGGCAGGCTGACGAGCAGAAGCCTCCAGGTAGGCTAACAGGTAGACACGGCAATTGACGGCAGGAGTCTCTAGGTAGGCTGGCAGGTGGTCACGGCAAGTGACGGCAGGAGCCTCCGGGTAGGCACGGCAGGTAACAAGTGGGTAACAGGCAGGTAACAAGCAGGTGCTACCAGGTGAGTGGGCCGGCAGGCACGGCAGGTAATGGGCAGATAACAGGCAGGTAACAGGCAAGTGCTCCCAGGTGAGCGGGCAAGCAGGCACGGCAGGTAACAGGCAAGTGCTCCCAGGTGAGCGGGCTGGCAGGTACAGCAGGTGACAGGCAGGTAACAGGCAAGTGCTCCCAAGTGAGCGGGCTGGCGGGCACGGCAGGTAACAGGGAGGTAACAGGCAGGTCACAGGCAGGTAACAGGCTGGCGGGCAGAACTGGTAGTCAGGCTAGCAGCGGGACCTGAGGGCTGAAGCAGAAGTCAGAAACACTGTGCAACAACTTTTGCTCGGGCACCTCCATTTTGGAGGAGGTGCTTTACATATGGGAGGACCCTCGGCTATTGGCCGGGGACTCCTTAGGACAGCGCGCGCGGCCTCTTTAAGAGGGAGGGAGCGCGCGCGCACCCTAAGCACAGTGCCCGGGGAGCTGCGCGCGCCGGCAGCAGGAAGGGGAGCGCTGGAGAATGCAGAGCGGGGAGCGTGGAGGTGAGTGGGACGGCGTCTCTGCCTGGCAGGGGGCAGAGACGCCGATGCTACACACTGTAGGGTGAAGGGTGCATTTCAGGACTCTCCCCAGTGAGCGGGTGTGGGGCCTCCTGTTTCTTGCCTTTTCCTGTTAAGTTTATGACCTGCCTGGAGCTAGGCCTAACTTGGTCTCTGTCTTGCACCGGCTGACCTGGTGGTAGGGCCTTCTGTTGGAGTTCACACTCCCTGGCCTCTTGGGCCTCAGTGACTCCTGACCCTGGTATTACAGTCAGCTTTTGGTGTTCCTGGGACATGTAGTTCACCAGGAGTTCCGGTTGTTTCTGCTGGTCCTAGAGATCCTTGCAGACGCGGACCTGGTGTCCGATAAATGCTTGTGGGGTGACCTGGTTAAGCTCCTCTGCCCCCTATGTAGCTCGCTTACTCCACTTGCCTTCGGCCGCGCTCGGGGCCCTCACTAGGCTTCACACTGGCAGTAGGCCTCGCTACTCTTCACTGCTCTTATGGCGTCGGCACGCCTTAGGCTCACTAACCTGAGCTCCTTGAGTCTGGGCTGTCTCTAGAGGGACTGGAACTTCCTCTGTCCCCTGAGAAAACTGTTCTCTAGACCAGAGGTCCCCAACCGCCGGTCCGCGGACCAGGACCGGGCCGTTGGGGTTTTTCAGCCGGTCCGCGGGGAGAGGGGGCCCCTCCAGCCTCCAGCAGGGCCGCCATCAGGGCATGACTGCCCTGACTCCAGTATGGGGCCCGGCCGGTAGGAGCCCCCTCGGAGCCCCCCTCTTGTGCGTCTCTCTCCTCATGGGGCCCCCGGCCGCATGCTAAGCGCCGGGTCCGGGACATCTTAGCGCTGCGCTGCTGCGGCAGCACCTTCATGATTCCCCTGACTTCCGGTCATGTGACGGCGCCATCACATGGCCGGAAGTCAGGAGAACCTGGTGTCAGCGATTTGGACGAGCGCCAGGATTCTGCAGGGATCGCATGGGGGTAAGTATAACAAGTTTTATTTTTTTTTAAATACAATTAACTAGGAGTGGGGGGAATGGGAGATGCACATGGGGGGAGGGGAGAGATGAGAGATGCACATGGGGGAGGGGAGAGATGAGAGATCCACATGGGGGGGAGGGGAGAGATGAGAGATGCACATGGGGGAGGGGAGAGATGAGAGATCCACATGGGGGGGAGGGGAGAGATGAGAGATGCACATGGGGGAGGGGAGAGATGAGAGATCCACATGGGGGGGAGGGGAGAGATGAGAAATGCACATGGGAGGGAGGGGAGAGATGAGAGATGCACATGGGGGGAGGGGAGAGATGAGAGATGCACATGGGAGGGAGGAGAGAGATGAGAGATGCACGGGGGGGTGAGAGATGCACGGGGGGTGAGAGATGCACGGGGGGGATGAGAGATGCACGGGGGGTGGATGAGAGATGCACGGGGGGGTGAGAGATGCACGGGGGGATGAGAGATGCACGGGGGGTGGATGAGAGATGCACGGGGGGGTGAGAGATGCACGGGGGGGTGAGAGATGCACGGGGGGGATGAGAGATGCACGGAGGGGATGAGAGATGCACGGAGGGGATGAGAGATGCACGGGGGGTGGATGAGAGATGCACGGAGGGGGATGAGAGATGCACGGAGGGGGATGAGAGATGCACGGAGGGGGATGAGAGATGCACGGGGGTGAGCTGCACATGGGGGGGTGAGAGATGCACATGGGGGGGTTATGTTTACATAACTTTGTTGCCTTATGAAGGGCGGGGGGGGCCCCCAAAAATTTCTTGCACAGGGGCCCACTACAGTCTGTGTCCGCCCCTGGGATGAAGTAAATGCAGCTGAACAGCAGCTGTCAGGACAGCTGCCCTGTCCTGCTGCAGGGCGTGATGGGGCCTCAGTGATGCGGCTCCTGGCACAGCACATTATGTGGGGCTCCTGGCATAGCTCCTGGCGGGGACCTGGTCTACACTATATGATAAGTATGCACTAAACTCCAAATCCCTCCATTACCCCGCCCCCATATGACCAAAGCCCCGCCCACACCACCCCCTCCTTGCTGG
Organism: Phyllobates terribilis; assembly: GCF_046119375.1. Classification (NCBI taxonomy): domain Eukaryota; kingdom Metazoa; phylum Chordata; class Amphibia; order Anura; family Dendrobatidae; genus Phyllobates; species Phyllobates terribilis. The sequence continues at coordinate 169,047,181 of NW_027362770.1, forward strand.
GCCATGGAAAAATGATCTTGCTTCAAGCCGGTCCCTGGTGCAAAAAAGGTTGGGGACCACTGCTCTAGACTGAGCTCCACTGCAGGCTGACCTCTCAGGCTCATCTACTGCAGGAACTGACTGACTGCCTAGTTCCACCTTCCCTATTTATATCCCTAACGGGCTCCCTCTGGTGGTCTGAGGTGGAAGGTGGAGGTGTGTGTATGCTGTGAGGGCCTATTGTGGAGGAATCCGTCCATGCACCCCTCTAGGATCTGTGGCACGAATGCGCAGCAGGGGCGCCACATTCCCCCCTAGCAAAGCTCAGTACTTCCGGACTGAAGTACTTTTTATAACAACAATAATAACAATCTTCCCTTTATGGGAGGCAATTTGGCTTGAACGTTGCATATAAAACATTATAAATAATAAATAGGTATATATATACAATAAGCAACCTCAGAATTCAAGTCTCTTTTGGTGAGGTTCCCCGATAGGATGTCCATCTCACAGGGAAGAGTACTTGGTAGCTTGAGGGACCTGTCCCAAACCCTCCACGTAGGCCCTGGGGTGGCTGCAGGGCATGGAGGTCCTGAGTTGGACCTCCGTTAGTGCCACACCAGACAGGTTTTCCTTCTGAGGTCACCTAAAGGGGGCACTCCAGGGAGTGCAATTATTTACAAGAAGCAGTTTTTGGGCTGCACATAGTCCTCAGCCACAAAGTTCTTAATGTACCCAGACGGGTAGTTAGAGGCAAACAAGGAAAGTGTCCATTTCACTTAGATTGTCCCTTACAAGGCAAAACACAAGTTAAGATATACATACATGAAAATACACAATATAATACCCCAGAAGCAACTATTTACACTGTCAGAGTTTCCTTCTTTACTCTCTGTATCTGACAGGGGTCTGACCTCGTGTGCTACGTGTCGACCTACATGGTATTGGGATGCGTGAGGCACTAGTATTTGCACTACCTCCCATTCTGTCAATACTAGGTGTGGGGGGGCTACAAGACTGCCTTGGCCTCTCTGCGGGACTGGCAAGTATACCATTAGCTGGGCCTTCTTGCTCTGCTCCAGCTGGGGATCCTTCTTCTGGGGACTCTTCTTGAGCAGGCTCTTCTGAGGCACCTACAGGTTCTTCTTGCTGTGGGTAGAAGGTGATTACAGGTATGATTACTGCTCCTCCTAGTTGGGGCCAATCTGCCGGGAAATCTCCTAGTTCAGTGTGTATTACTGCTTCTTTAGGCTCCTCCGGTACGGTGAGAGGCACTTCTTCTTGGGGTTTTAGCAGACCTGGACACAACTTCAGATGGTCTCTAGATACCGCTGCAGTCATTATTCCTCCGTCTTTGCTAATCAAACAGGTCTTCTTGTTATCAAATCTTGAGTTTAACACAGTGTAGGGTTCTCTCTCCCACTGGTCATCAAGTTTGTGGTTTCTCCTTTTCCTCTTTAACACCACTTCTCCTGGTGTGAAGGGTTCTGTGGGCACACTTTTATTGTAGTGGGCTTCCTGCTTGTCCCTCACCCGAGTGAGACTGTCTTCGACACAGGCCTGTACTCTTCTGTACTGCTCCTGTCTGGTCGTGTTCCAGTCCTCAGTGGACATATCTGCTTCTGGTTCTATTACACCAAGCTCCAGGTCCATCGGCAACTTCCCGGGTCTTGTTCGCATGAGATATGCTGGAGTACAATTGGTGGAACTCACAGGTATGTGGTTGTACAGATCTACCAGGTCAGGTAGTAGGTCTGGCCACTGATTTCTCTCCTCTAGTGGTATGGTCTTCAGCAGGTCGATGATGATGTTATTCATCTTTTCACAGAGACCGTTGGTTTGGGGGTGGTAAAGTGTGGTCCTGATCTTTTTACACCCGTACAGATGGCAGAACTCCTTGAACAATTCGGCCTCAAAGGCTGAGCCTTGGTCTGTCAGCACCTGCTCCGGGTATCCGTGGGGCCCGCAGAAGTACGCCTGAAACGTCCTCGCTGCTGTCTCTGCCGTCAGATCCTTGACGGGGTGACCACCAGGAACCGGGAGTAGTGATCCACCATGGTCAGGGCATAGGAATATCCTGACCTGCTGGGTGACAGCTTGACATGATCCAGGGCCACGATCTCCAAAGGTCGAGTTGTCTTGATGAGTGGCAGGGGTGCCTTCTGGCTGCTGTAGTCTTTTCTTCTGAGGCTACAGGGTCCACATTTCCGGCACCACCTCTCAATGGAACTGCGCATTCCTACCCAATAAAACCGACACTTCAGCAGGGTTTCTAGCTTCTTCCAGCCAAAGTGCCCCGCCTGATTGTGGTAGGCCTCCAACACCATCTGGATGTCTGTCTTGGGCACCACTATCTGCCATACCATCTCATGGGTTTTGGGATTGACGTACCTCCGGCACAGCTTCTCTCTATAGATGAACAGCCGGCTCCTCTCATTCCACAGCAGCTTGGCTCGGAGAGACGCTTCCTTCTCTAGGGAGGAACCTTCCTGGGTTATCAGTTCTTTGATACGGCTGACAACTGGGTCGCTGTCCTGGGTCTCCTTCCAGCTGTGGTGAGGCAGGGGGTTTAACGTTTTACCGCGAGGCCTCCTGGAGGCTCGTTGCTCGTGGACCATCCCGTTACGATGAAAGGCAGGTAGTTCAATCTCTTCCAAGTCATCCACTTCTTCTTCAGTGTCCGACTGGTGAGGCATCCTGGATAGGGCATCGGCGTTGGCGTTCTTGCGGCCCGCCCGGTACTTAATAGTGAATTGGTAGTTTGACAGCCGAGCCATCCATCGTTGTTCCATGGCCCCTAGCTTGGCTGTTTCCAGATGAGTCAAGGGGTTGTTATCAGTGAAGGCAGTGAACTTACTGGAGGCTAGGTAGTGCTTGAACCGCTCGGTGATGGCCCAGACCAGGGCCAGGAACTCTAACTTGAAGCTGCTATAGTTCTCCGGGTTCCTCTCGGTCCGGCGGAGCTTCCTGCTTGCATAGGCGATCACCTTCTCTCGGCCATTCTGCTTCTGACTCAGTACAGCTCCTAATCCTTCGTTGCTGGCATCAGTGTACAGCAGGAATGGTTGGCTGTAGTCAGGGTAGGCTAGGATCTCTTCGTCGGTCAGGATCTCCTTCATCACATTAAAGGATTCAGCTTGCTCCTTACCCCACTGGAACGGGGGATTTCTGCCTCTGGGGGACTGTCCTACCAGGAGGTCTTGCAGAGGCGCTGCTTTCTTAGTATAGTCCTTCACAAACCTCCCGTAATACCCGACTAGTCCCAGGAACTGATGTACCTCCTTGAGGCTCTTGAGGACCGGCCATTTCTGAATGTCAGTGACCTTCTCCGGGTCTGGTGCTACTCCCTCTGGACTAACGATGTGCCCCAGGTACTGTACCTTTCGCTTGAGCAGGTGGCACTTTGAGGGCTTCAGCTTCATCCCATACCGGGACAGCGACTCAAATACCTCCGCCAGGTGCTTCAAGTGGTCCTCATACGTTTTGGAGTACACTATCACGTCATCCAGGTATAGTAGTACAGTCTCGAAGTTGCAGTGTCCCAGGCAGCACTCCATCAATCTTTGGAACGTTCTGGGGGCGTTGCAGAGTCCAAACGGCATGCTATTGAACTCGCAGTGTCCCATCGGGGTGGTGAAGGCCGTCTTCTCCCGATCCTCCTCAGAAACAGCTACTTGCCAGTACCCACTAGTGAGGTCAAGGGTGGAGAAGTAATTTGCAGACTTTAAGGCAGCCAGGGATTCCTCTATACGTGGTAAAGGGTATGCATCTTTATGTGTAATGCGACTTACTTGTCTGTAATCTACACACATTCTCATGCTTCCATCCTTTTTCCAGACTAGAACTAGGGGAGCTGCCCAGGGACTACAACTATCCCTTACTACCCCTGTCTTCTTCATGTCGTGCAACATCTCCTTCACCTTCTGGTAGTGCGCTGGTGGTATAGGCCTGTAACGTTCTTTGATGGGTGGATGGTCACCTGTGGGGATATGGTGTTGAACCCCGTTAATCCTCCCAAAGTCTAGTGGGTGCTTACTGAATACCTGCTCGTATTCCTGAACCACCCGGTGTACACCCTGCTTCTGATGGGCAGGAGTGGTGTCTGTCCCAACATGGAGCTGTTGACACCAATCCTCCACCTGGGTTCCCGGGTCATTATCCTCTACTTTGTCTGGTGAGGTTAAGGACTCCGCCGTGTGTATGGAGTTGTTATTTACTGTGTACAGTTTGGCAACAGTGGCGTAGTGTGGTAATCTAACCTCGTCCTCCCCATAGTTTAGGAGACATACGGGCACCCTCCCGTTGCGTACATCCACTACCCCTCTGGCAGTCAAGAGTGTAGGCCTATGTTCCGAGCTAAGGGGCTCTACTACCGCCTGGTAGCTTCGTCCTTTGAGACCTATTGCTGCTCTACACCAAATCAGCATTTCACTCATCGGGGGAATCACAATGGGTACCGGGTCTGTCACCTGTACATTACCAATTTCACCGCCTGTTAGCTTTACTTGTTGCTGGTACATAAGGGCTCGGATTTCTTTCTGCAGCGCCCTTCTCTGCCCTGGTCTGGCAGTGTCAGCTATCTGTTGGAGCAAGAACACAACTTCTCCCAAACAGTTACTAACAATGTTAGTGCCAAGTACCATATACAAGTTTATATCATCAGGATTAGTCTCTACTACAATTAGTCCCTGGTCCTTCAGTTCCACTCTTCCCACCTTTACTGCCACATCCTTAACCCCGACTAGGTTAAGGGGAGGCTGTTGGAGGCATAAACTGAAAGGTTTGGAGCTGGTGGGCTTAGGTCATCCATGGACCAGAACCTTTTGTAGAGGACGTCAGGCATGATGGTTACCTGAGATCCTGTGTCCAGCAGAGCGGATGTTGCGATGCCATCCAGCACAACGGACAGGAAAAGTCTTCCTCCCACGAACCTGCTGTACCAGTCTGTTGGGCCTGGGGAGTCTACTCCTGGGTGTCGGCCCTCGGCCCTGGGTTTTCTCGTTTAAAGGACAGCTCTGGATAGTGTGGCCTGACTTGTGGCCGCGGTGGCAGACAGGGTCCCTCGGTGGACGGCGTTGGTCGCTGATCCTCCCAGGGGGTAGCGTTGTCCTCTTCCTCCTTCTCATCCAGGGGACATCCTCAGTGCTGTCGGCTAGCAGGAACCTTCCTTCTGCCTCAGGCTCCGTCCTCAGCTGCAGGGCACTCAGCACAGTGGTCAGGGTTTTGCTCAACTGACGCACTTCAGAGCGCAGGCTGTCCAGATCACTAGGGGACATTGCTTGCACCTTGGCTTCAGCAGCCACCGGGGAAAAGGTGAACGCTGCAGGTACTGGGGTGGCCCCACCCTGGTAACATTGGATAGCAGTTGTTTCCAGGGGCTGCAGTCCTTTTATAGCCATATCCTTAAGGGTGTCAAAGGTGGCAGCTGGATGATCCAGGGACCACCAACGCACAGTCCTGCTCTCCTCTTGGGACCTCAGTCCCTGGATAAACTGTTCCTTCAGCATTTTATTTTCATAATTGATGCTGGTTGGACTAACCTGTTTCAGAGCTCGCAGGGCCCCTTGTGAACGCCAGGCATAGTCCCGAACACTGTCTTCCGGTTGCTGAGAGCAGTTGTAGAACCTCATCCGGAGGTCTGTCTCAGTACGATTCTCAAAGACAGTCTGTAACTTTTTAAAGATTGCGGACACTGACTCCTGGTCTGCGGCCGAACAGGTTTCTACTTCTCGCACCGCAGCACCAGTCAATTATCCCAATACAACAGCGGCTGTTTGCTTGCCTGTCATAGAGTAAATGTCCAGTATACCGCATATTTTCCTTTTAAAGCCAGACAGGGTATCTGGTTTGCCGCTGTACTGGGGGAGCCACTTCACTCCAGGGATTTACGGTAGGGCCATGGGTATGACAGGGGTTACAGGCCCTGCTGGTGGAGCGGCTGCTTCGGCCTGCTCGGCGCCGAGCTCGGGTTGAAAATCAGAGCCGGTAACCGGTACTCCGGCGTTGTGCTGTTCTTTGGACATTCTGGCGCCCCCCTAGCGAACCATGGCCTACCTTCTCTTCTTTTCTTCCAGTAGGCCGCAGCTCCGCAGGTGACGGTCTTCTTCAGGACCTTGCGTCGCTTGCGTCCTACATCAGAGCGCTCACCGGCGCTCCTTCCAGGACCTGGCGCTTCCTGGTTTGACGTCGAGGCGTGGGGCGTGTCCGGGGCTTTGCGCGCTTTAGCAGGTATGCCTCTCAGTTTCCCGCGGTTACGCCCTTCTTCTCGCTCGGCGGCCCAACAATGGCGGCAATCTTCGCCACAGTTTAATACACAGTTTTTGATTAAAGGTGCACAGTACCCGGTGGCAATGGGCACAACACTCCGTCGTTGCAGCGGGCACGGTATCCTGTTTGTGACGCCAGGCAGAGATGACGCGCCCAGGGGATGGGGAGGACTACTCAGCGCCCGGGCCTTGCTGTTAGTTTTGGGGGATGCCGCGGTGGCCGGCCCCCGGGCCCATACCCTGGGGTCACTCTTAAAAAGGGGGTAAAGGAGGAAGGGGGTAGGAAAGAGTTTGTGACGCCACCTGTGGTGTCTGGTGACGATCACCAGCGCTGCTACAGTCCTCTGAGGCTGGTGGTCAGGCAGCTTAGTTGGTGCGGCTCCCCACAGGTGGAGCGGGGCCTCAGGGCAGCGTAGAAGAAGGGATGCAGGACAGAGGGGACCCAGCCGGGTCGGAGGAAGAATAGGCACACACACGACAGTTCACTTCAGTACTTTTACTGGTGGTGTTTCAGGCACGATCCAGGGCACTTTAGGGTGAAGGGTGCATTTCAGGACTCTCCCCAGTGAGCGGGTGTGGGGCCTCCTGTTTCTTGCCTTTTCCTGTTAAGTTTATGTCCTGCCTGGAGCTAGGCCTAACTTGGTCTCTGTCTTGCACCGGCTGACCTGGTGGTAGGGCCTTCTGTTGGCGTTCACACTCCCTGGTCTCTTGGGCCTCAGTGACTCCTGACCCTGGTATTACAGTCAGCTTTTGGTGTTCCTGGGACATGTAGTTTGCCAGGGGCTCCGGTTGTTTCTGCTGGTCCTAGAGATCCTTGCAGACGCGGACCCGGTGTCCGATAAATGCTTGTGGGGTGAGCTGATTAAGCTCCTCTGCCCCCTATGTAGCTCGCTTACTCCACTTGCCTTCGGTCACGCTCGGGGCCCTCACTAGGCTTCACACTGGTAGTAGGCCTCGCTACTCTTCACCGCTCTTATGGCGTCGGCACGCCTTAGGCTCACTTAACTGAGCTCCTTGAGTCTGGGCTGTCTCTAGAGGGACTGCAACTTCCTCTGTCCCCTGAGAAAACTGTTCTCTAGACTGAGCTCCACTGCAGGGTGACCTCTCAGGCTCATCTACTGCAGTAACTGACTGACTGCCTAGCTCCACCTTCCCTATTTATATCCCTAACAGGCTCCCTCTGGTGGTCTGAGGTGGAAGGTGGAGGTGTGTGTATGCTGTGAGGGCCTCTTGTGGAGGAATCCATCCATGCACCCCTCCAGGATCTGTGGCACGAAGGGGCAGCAGGGGCGCCACACATAGACTGATGTTCAGGCCCTTTCCTCTTTAAGTTGTCTCCTCAAAAGCGAGTGAGATTTATTTTTCTTCTCATAATATTTTTGCCTACTATTAAATAACATTTTCATTTTTATATATGGTAATGTGAACAAATGGAAATAATGTGTCTAAGAATTTTTTTTTGACAGTTCAATGGTAAGTCAGATTTCTAATGCCCTTAATTCATCTGTCAGGAGATTTATTTGGTCAGATCCCCTGATTCGGAGTTGGGGGCAACCAAAGATCTATTTTAGAGGAAAGGCTATGTAATTTCCTCTAAAACAGCCTTCTGCGCTTCCGAGATAGTTGAAAAATTAGGTACTGAACCTTTGTTAGTTTCAAAATACTTTGTTATTGTTTCTTTCAATTCATCCATATGGATTGTTTTTATTTAGAAAGTTTTCGCTAAGTCTCCAGTGGCATAGTTTAATCTGGGTTGACGTTTAAGTGAGGGTGAGAGTTATAGGACCTTGATATGACCATGAGATTACTCCTATGTTGACATCTGTCGTCAGCCTTAATGTATGGATATTTCCCCAAAAATAATCAATTCTGGTATGTGTGCCATGTGAGGGGAAGAAGAAGGGATATGGTTTTTTTTCTCAGTGGGGTTTTTAGTGTGCCAAAGATATGATATAAAGCGAGTTTACGTATCACTTTCCGGAAAGTGACTGATAGATCCCAACATAATCTATTTGGGGTGTTTCCATGTACTGATAGTCTGTCCATTGTATCTGAAAAATAACTTTAAAGTCCTCTCCAATGATCCAGGCAGATGGGGATAAATGTGAGAGTTTAAGAAGGAGATTTGTAATACATTCGGCACATAGATGTTACACAGTAAAATAGGAATATCCCTGTAAGTACGATGTAGTATGATGTATCTTCTCTGTGGGTCTGAAATTGTTGACGTAATTTGAATGGGGCATCACCCCGAAATCAATATGGCTGCTCTTGCTTTCTTCTTGTTTTGGGATGCTAAGTATACTATCTATATATATAATCGTCTTATCCCGCCTGTCTGTCTTTCTGTCTGTCTGTCTGTCCAGGAAATCCCGCGTCGCTCATTGGTCCGGCAGCGGCCAATCAGCGCCGCGGGATTTCTGAAAAAAGATGGCGGCCGTTAGCGGCTCATCTGCGGGACGGAGCTCAGCAGCGATGCAGCCGGGAGATGAGCGGCGCGAGGCGCTCATCTCCCGGCCGGTACCAGCAGAAGGACCTCGACCGCCGGACCCATCTGCAGGACGGAGATGCAGCCGGGAGATGAGCGGCGCGAGGCGCTCATCTCCCGGCCGGTAGCAGCGGAAGGACCGCCGGCGTCGCTGACCTCCATGCGGAAGAGAGGACCGGGGAGCGGCGCTGCGGGTCGGGATACTTCTGCTGCGAGCGCCCGCTCATGTCCCGGGTTCTCGCAGCGGAAGTACCCGCACAGGCAGCGCCGCTCCCCGGTGCTCACCAAGACGATTCGATGATTGGTCGCGGTCTTCGGACCCGACCAATCACTGATCTTAGCGCAATCGGTGATTGGTCGCGGGCAGCGTCCGCGACCAATCTGCACAGTAGTGTTTAACTTTGGCGGCAAGATCAGTGATTGGTCGCGGGCCAAGACGGCGACCAATCACCGATTTGTGCGGCACATTTAAATAGCGGCCGCGACCAATTGGATGTCAGCGCCACTCCCCGGTCCTCCCTTCACACCCTATCCGCATGGATGTCAGTGCCGCTGCCTGTGCGGATACTTCCGCTGCGAGAACCCGGGACATGAGCGGGCACTCGCAGCAGAAGTATCCCGACCCGCAGCGCCGCTCCCCGGTCCTCCCTTCACACCCTAGCCGCTGATATCCCCACAGTATCTGCATGGTGTTACAAAGGTCCGGACATTTGTGTTAAAAATCGCTGATTGGTCGCTGGCGCTGCCAGTGACCAATCAGCGATATTGCCGCCAAATTTAAACACCGTTTTGCTGATTGCGCCCGGTCGGCCACATACCTATTCTAGAATACCCGATGCATTAGAATCGGGCCACCATCTAGTCTACTATATAATTGTCTTATCCCGTCTGTCTGTCTGTCTTTCTGTCTGTCTGTCCAGGAAATCCTGCGTCGCTCATTGGTCCGGCAGCGGCCAATCAGCGCCGCGGGATTTCTGAAAAAAGATGGCGGCCGTTAGCGGCTCATCTGCGGGACGGAGCTCAGCGGCGATGCAGCCGGGAGATGACCGGTGCGAGGCGCTCATCTCCCGGCCAGTACCAGCAGAAGGACCTCGACCGCCGGACCCATCTGCGGGACGGAGATGCAGCCGGTAGATGAGCGGCGCGAGGCGCTCATCTCCCGGCCGGTAGCAGTGGAAGGACAGCCGGCCCCGCTGACCTCCATGCGGAAGGGAGGACAGGGGAGCGGCGCTGCGGGTCGGGATACTTCTGCTGCGAGCGCCCGCTCATGTCCCGGGTTCTCGCAGCGGAACTATCCGCACAGGCAGCGCCGCTGACATCCATGCGGCTAGGGTGTGAAGGGGGGAGCGGCGCTGACTTCCAATTGGTCGCGGCCGCTATTTAAAAGTGCCGCACAAATCGGTGATTGGTTGCGGTCTTGGCCCGCGACCAATCACTGATCTTGCCGCAAAAGTTAAACACTACTGTGCTGATTGGTCGCGGATGCTGCCCGCGACCAATTACCGATTTGGGCGCCACATTTCAATATCGTCCGCGACCAATCACCGATCTTGGCTACACATTTAAACACCGCTGTGCTTATTGGTCGCCGACGCTGGTCGCGACCAATCACCGATTTTGGCGCCACCTTTAAATAGCGGCCGCGACCAATCACCGATCTTGCCGCCACATTTAAACACTGCTGTGCTAATTGGTCGCGGACGCCAGCCGCGACCAATCAGCGAGCTTGGCGCCAAATTTAAACAACGCTCTGCTGATTGGTCGCGGACGCCAGACGCGTCCAATCAGCGAGATTGGCGCCAAATTTAACCATCGCTCTGCTGATTGGTCGCGGACTCCAGCCGCGACCAATTAGCGAGATTGGCGCCAAATTTAAACAACGCTCTGCTGATTGGTCGAGGCCGCCGGCCGCGACCAATCAGTGATTTTAGCGCCAAATTTAAACACCGCTCTGCTGATTGATCGCGGTCGCTGGCCGAGATCAATCAGCAGTATTGGCGCAAAATTTAAACACCGCTCTGCTGATTGGCAGCGGTTGTCGGCCGTGACCAATCAGCAGTATTGGCGCCAAATTTAAACCTCACTCTGCTTATTGGTCGCAACCACCGTCCGCGACCAATCTGCGTTTTTTGTGCCAAATTTAAACAAAGCTCTGCTGATTGGTCGCGGTCGCCAGCCGCGACCAATCAGCAGTATTGGGGCGAAATTTAAACCCTGCTCTGCTGATTGGCGCATCCGCCGGGTGCGAACAATCAGCAATTTTGGCCCCAAATGTAAACCGCGCTCTGCTGATTGGTCGTGGTCGCGACCAATCAGCAGTATTGGCGCCAAATTTAAACCCCGCTCTGCTGATTGGTCGCGGTGGCCGGCCGCAACCAAGCAGCGAAATTGGCGCCAAATTTAAACACCGCTCTGCTGATTGGTCGCGGTTACCGGTCGCGAATAATCAGCATTATTAGTGCCAAATTTAAACACCGCTCTGCTTATTGGTCGCGGCCGTGACCAATCACCATTATTGGCGCCAAATTTAAATACCGCTCTGCTAATTGGTCACGTTCGCTGGCCGCGACCAATCAGCATTATTGGCGCCAAATTTAAAGCCCGCTCTGCTGATTAGTCGCGACCGCCGGCCGTGACCAATCTGCGATATAGGCGCCAAATTTTAACACCGCTTTGCTGATTGGTCGCGGTTGCCGGTCTCGACCAATCAGCGATTTTGGCGCAAAATGTAAACACCGCTCTGCTGCTTGCGCCCGGTCGGCCGCATACCTATTCTAGAATACCCGATGCATTAGAATCGGGCCACCATCTAGTCTACTATATAATTGTCTTATCCCGTCTGTCTGTCTGTCTGTCTGTCCTGGAAATCCCGCGTCGCTCATTGGTCCGGCAGCGGCCAATCAGCGCCGCGGGATTTCTGAAAAAAGATGGCGGCCGTTAGCGGCTCATCTGGCGGACGGAGGTCAGCGACGATGCAGCGGGGAGATGAGCGGCGCTAGCAGCACAACTACCCCGACCGGCGCCGCTGACCTCCATGCGGCTAACGTCGGAAGATCAGCGGCTTGGCCCGCTGATCTCCCGACAGCAAGTGTGAATGGAGGACCGGGGAGCGGCGCCGCCGGTCGGGATGCTTCTGCTGCGAGCAGTCGCTCATCTCCCGGCTTCTTGCAGCAGAAGGAGCCGCACAGGCAGCGCCGCTCCCCGGTCCTCGCTAATACGGAGCCGCACAAGCAGTGCCGCTCCCGGGCCCACACTAATACGACGTTGATTGGTCACGGTGGCCGGCCGCGACCAATCAGCGAGATGGGCGGCAAATTTAAACGCCGCTCTGCTGATTGGTAGCGGCCGGCCACCGTGACCAATGAGCGAGATGGGCGGCAAATTTAAACGCCGCTCTGCTGATTGATCGCGGTGGCCGGCCGACCGCGACCAATCAGCGAGATGGGCGGCAAATTTAAACGCCGCTGTGCTGATTGGTCGCGGTGGCTGACCGCGACCAATCAGCGAGATGGGCAGCAAATTTGAACGCCGCTGTGCTGATTGGTCGCGGTTGCCGGCCATGACCAATCAGTGAGATGGGCGGCAAATTTAAACGCCGCTCTGCTGATTGGTCGCGGTGGCCGGCTACCGCGACCAATCAGCGAGATTGGCGCCAAATTTAAACGCCGCTCTGCTGATTAATCGCGGCCGGCCACCGAGACCAATCAGCGAGATGGGCGGCACATTTAAATGCCGCTGTGCTGATTGGTCGCGGTGGCCGGCCGCGACCAATCAGCGAGATGGGCGGCAAATTTAAACGCCGCTCTGCTGAATGGTCGCGGCCGGCTTCCTCGACCAATCAGCGAGATGGGCGGCAAATTTAAACGCCGCTCTGCTGATTGGTCACGGTGGCCGGCCGCGACCAATGATCGAGATGGGCGGCAAATTTAAACGCCGCTCTGCTGATTAATCGCGGCCGGCCACCGCGACCAATCAGCGAGATGGGCGGCAAATTTAAACGCTGCTGTGCTGATTGGTCGCGGTGGCTGGCCGCGACCAATCAGCAAGATGGGCGGCAAATTTAAACGCCGCTCTGCTGATTGGTCACGGTGGCCGGCCGCGACCAATCAGCGAGATGGGCGGCAAATTTAAACGCCGCTCTGCTGATTAATCGCGGCCGGCCACTGCGACCAATCAGTGAGATGGGCGGCACATTTAAACGCCGCTCTGCTGATTGGTCGCGGTGGCCGGCTGCGACCAATCAGCGAGATGGGCGGCAAATCTAAACGCCACTCTGCTGATTGGTCGCGGTGGCTGGCCAACCCGCGACCAATCAGCGAGATTGCCGGCAAATTTAAACAACGCTCTGCTGATTGGTCGATTTTATCGCCAAATTTAAACAAGCTCTCCGGTCCTCACTAACACAGTTCGTTGATTAGTCGCGGTTGCCGGCCGCGACCAATCAGCGATTTTGGGGCCAAATTTAAACAACGTTCTGCTGATTGCGCCCGCTCGGCCGCATGCCTATTCTAGAATACCCGATGCGTTAGAATCGGGCCACCATCTAGTGGGATATAGTTGTTTAGCAATATTGCAGTTTCCATTTAAGAGGTTGTCCACTACTTATACATTGATGCCATAGCGCTTCAATGTCTGATCAACAGGGGTCCGGCACCTGGGACCCCCGCCGATTAGCTGTTATCGGTTTTGGTGGCGGCCGCCGGCTGGAAATACTTATTTGCTGAGCTTTGCCGTCTAGTTGTAGTGGCGGCTGCGGGGCACTGCACATCCGCCTCCTATTCAATTCAATGGGATGCGGATGTGTAGTACCTAGCCCCGGCCACTACAACCAAGCTCAGCAAGTAAGTACTTCCAGCTGGCGGCTGCCGCAGACACCGATAACAGCTGCCTACGGATAAGGCATCAATGTATAAGTAGTGGACCATTTCTTTAAGGTTTAAATGGCTTTCTTGTAGAAAAACTACATCTGTTTGTTGGGTACTTAACTCGTTTATAACCATAAGTCTTTTAATTGTTGGAATTCACACCCTAAACATTTAGTGATAAATAAATAAATTGTGATGATGAAGGGTGTATGAAAGTTTACCTAAAATGGTGTGATACTGTTCTCCAAATTGAGGGTTGATCACATTCTGGTGAGGTATCGCTCTTGTAGAAGTTCTTATCTTACCTATTAAGATACAGAAGGAAGTGGGGAAGACCAAGACATAACACATACTATAACCTAAAAATCAGATATACATCAATAATGTCACCATTAAGGAAGGGAAGAAAAAAAAAGTTGGAAAAAAATTACCCACCTCCTAATTTCCCTTCTTCATGATGAGTGCTTAGCAAAGTTTTTAAAAAAATAGTAATTTGTAAGTGGAGAATTCAACCTAATATCTCCCGGTGTCTTTCCCAAGAGAGGAGCTAGGAAAAAGTGCCCTATTAAGGGGGTGGGAGATTGTCATGAAATAGAGCAGAACTAGGAGAGGAGGAGCATCACATTATCCCTCGCTCACCGTCCAAGAATATAGTTAAGAGCCGGGTCGGAGTGGCCTGGCTGGGTACCGGTGAAATGCTCAGTGGGCCCCAGAGAAAGAAGAAGGAGAGGAAGAAGAAAAAAAATATTTTTTTTACAGACACGGGCCCTTTAAAAGCATGGGAGACAGGGGCGCGCGCTCGCATGCAACAGACCTGACCCGCCGCGATGACCATGGCCAGCGTCATGGGAAGTGCTGTGGCCCTGGGATGAAGGGACACCGGCACGCTATTGGGCCCATGAGTCGGGGAAGGGAGAACGAGAACCCCCCACCAGCTCCAGTGACGTCAGCACCTTCTGATTTTGACATCTCAGGGCAAAGGGCAAGTGACGTCACTACCGCCCTCTGCTCTGAGCACTGTAGAGTCAGAAGGCGCACTGAGTATACCGGACCTGCAGGGAACGGGAGAGGTGAGTATTTGATTTTTTTTTTATGTATGCAGCATTACATGGGACCCAGAATTCTGTATGGGGGACCATGTGGGGCCCAGAATTCTGTATGGGGGACCATGCGGGGCCCAGAACTCTGTATGGGGGACCATGCGGGGCCCAGAACTCTGTATGGAGGACCATGCGGGGCCGAGAACTCTGTATGGAGGACCAAGCGGTGCCCAGAACTTTGTATGGGGGACCATGTGGGGCCCAGAACTCTGTATGGGGGACCATGTGGGGCCCAGAACTCTGTATGGGGGACCATGTGGGGCCCAGAACTCTTTATGGGGGACCATGTGGAACCCATAACTCTGTATGGGGGACCAGGTGGGGCCCAGAATTCTGTATGGAGGTGGTCACAGCATTAGATGTATATACCTGTATTACAGCATATACAGGTACTCTGTATATGCTGTAATATCACTGGTGATTACCATATTACCTGTACACTATTTACAGAACTATATACAGAACTCCTGTGTGTAATGTCACCAGTGGTAATATTAGTGTTATTAGTATTGTGATTTTTATTAATGATCAGTATTGTATTATTCACTATGAGGTGGTAATATATGATCTGGTAATGGTGTGGCGGTATTTGTTCCTTGTATGTGGTATTATTCGGTCACTATGTGGTGGTAATATGTAGTCTGGTCATGGTGTGGCAGTATTTATCCCTTGTATGTGGTGATATTGGTCTTGTTATAGTGGATTGTGTTGTGTATGGCAGCCATTTGTTCTCTCTGATATCAATAAGGGTATGATTCTTGACTTCCAATAGAGATTAAATACTTGGATGTTTAACCCCTCCCTGTCCTGTGACTATTACACAGTAGCAATTATGCACTTACGAGTGTTCTATGGTAAAGACAAGTAATCACCTATCCTAAGGCCATGTTCACACATTCTGTAAGTGGTCAGTATTTCACATCCATATTTGTAAGCCAAAACCAAAAGTAGGTGATAAATACAGAAGTGGTGACGAGTTTCTATTCTACTTTTCCTCTGATTGTTCCACTCCTGGTTTTGGCTTACAAATACTGATGTAAAATACTGACCAAATACTGAATGTGTGAACGTGGCCAAAGGATAAGTGATAAGTTATTGATTGGTGGGGGTTTCACCTCTGGGACCCAGCCGATCTGGAGTATGGAGCGGCATGTACTACTCAACCACTGATCCATTCATTCCCAAAGAGGATGAATGAGGCTGTGGTCAGACATCCTACCTGCCGCTCCATTTTAAAATGGGGATAAGTGTCCTGTCAGGGATAAAAGTTCCCCATTCTTCCGATCGGTGCAGTTTCCAATGCTCGGATTCCACCGATCAATAAGTTATACCCTACCTAACCTGTAGATCGGTGATTACTTGTTTTCATCAAATAACCCTTCAATGCAAACTACAGTAATTGTACATCCCAGTTATGGTGGTGCACAGTAGATGTGCAGGAGCCGGCTGTGTTTTACAGTCGACACTCCACTGTAACAGGGATAGCGGATAACAGGTATTTGCATATAGCTGAAGGGTGGACCCCTAGGGTCAATTCCCCTGTGGACCCCAGACTCCCCCAGTCCGACCCTGGTTATGAGATTAAAATAGTGTATGAGAGAAGATAAATGTACGTTAACTTAAAACATTTCTATGCAAAAAATCACAGTCAGAAATCTAACACTGGTAAACAAGAGAAATGAATATAAATGTGAAGGATAGTGTCATCCATATGCTGAGATTAAGTAAAAGCACAATTCCTCAGGTTGGGTCAGACTGTATAGCTTCTCCTGGTGAGGAACCATTTTTTCTTGGTTGCTACTCTTTGCCAGATCGGTGAAGGAGCGGTAAAAGGGAGTTCCAACTCCCAATCTGGTAGGCTAGGAGGTGGAATGTCCAATTCAGTACAAAAGTTGCCAGATCTTTGGGTGAGCGTAGAGTAACTGGTCACCCATTTTTCATAACTGTAAGGGCAAATAGAAAGTTCCACCTATATGGGAAGTTTTTGTTATAATAATCCTGTCGCTGGACAGCTGGAGTCTGGTGATGTGGTTGGTGCCCAGTCTAGGACCAGGTGAGTACCTCTGCAGGAACCCCAGAAAGCGTAACCAAAAGAGAAAATGATAAAACCCTGCTGTAATAGCAAAACCTAATGCTAACACCACAAACCACCAAACACATGGGAAACTGCAATAAACAGCAAAAGACTGAGCAGGGAGCAGGATTATATAGCCTGCCTAATGACCAGGTGCTGACTACCTTCCAATCATCCCCAGACAGCCACTCCCTGCTAGCTTCAACAACAGGCTGGACAAAATCCCACCATTGCTTATTGCCAAACAAAACAGCATCCTGCGTTGCTTGGCTACCAGGGACGACAGTCTCCCATTATTGGGGCACTGCTGGACCTAATATTAACCAACAGGCCAGACCGCATATCAAATATACGAGTTGCGGGTCACTTGGGTAATAGTGATCAGAAAATAATAAGTTTTCATGTATCCTTTAATAAGATGTGTAGTAGAGGGGTTACAAGGACACTAAACTTCAGGAAGGCAAATTTCCAACGGTTGAGAGATGATCTTAGTGCAATAAACTGGGACGATAGATATCCTGAGTAGTGTTGAGCGATACCTTCCGATATCGGGAAATATCGGATCGGATTGGATCGGACCGATACCGAAAAAGTATCAGATATCGCCGATTCCGATACCGGAAACCAATGCAAGTCAATGGGACATAAATATCGGAATTAAAATAAACCCTTTCTTTCCTTGTAGGTTATTTCTACATGAAGGAAAACAACTAAGAATAATGTAGAATGTATTGGGGGAGGTGGGGGAGACAATAAAGGCATAGAGGTTTAGCCCAGTCAAATGGAATAGCAGGAATTACTATTTTTTTATTATGTTCTGAGTTACGGAAATATTAACTATGTTAAGTATTTTTATATTTTGTCAGATATTTATGTTTCACTACTTCCATGCTCTTCACCTTCTTTTTTACTTCTCCCACACTTTCTCCTTCATCATCCTCAGCATCTTTTTCATCCACTTCTTCTTCACCTTCTTCTTCTTCACCTTCTTCGTATTATTCTTTTTTTTACATTCTTCATATTCTACTTCTTCATCTTC
Organism: Phyllobates terribilis; assembly: GCF_046119375.1. NCBI lineage: Eukaryota > Metazoa > Chordata > Amphibia > Anura > Dendrobatidae > Phyllobates > Phyllobates terribilis. The sequence continues at coordinate 169,064,992 of NW_027362770.1, forward strand.
TTCATATTCTTCTTCTTCATCATATTCTTATTTGTGACAGGCATTCCTGTAGTTGTTATCTATAAAAGGTTGGACATTACACCTTTCGTTCTGCCCGTCGCAAAAGATTTACAACAGGATTTGTCCGCGTTCAGTTTGGCCTGCAGCAGCAGGTCTTTTCCAGGGGCACCACGAGGAGGAACGGACTCACCCCCATACACTGCTTAGTCATCTTCTGCTTATAATTTAGATATTATCTTTTGCTCTGATTTTTAGTCTTATGCTTAATGTTCTTCCGCTTTTTGTTCTGCAGCTTCTTGTATTTCTGCTTCTTGGTTTTCTGTCTCTTGTTCTTCTGTATCTTGGTGCTTGTGACGCGCCCCCTGGGCCATATTCTTTATGGGAATATCCGGAGCCGGATCAGATGGGGGTTGTAGTCTCCGAGTGGCTGTGACCCGGTCCGTGCCCAGGGTGTCAAACTCAGTTGTATGTGGCAGTCCTACAGATGTTACTAAGTTCTTAATGTCGACTACGCCACCCGTTGTGTTGCGGTCACTGTGGCCGCCGCTGCAGCAGGGTCCGCTGAGGCCGGTGGTGTAGGTGCAGCTTTGGTGATATAACCCCCAACGGGTGGGGTATAGCCTCAGGGGGATCAGGTGCAGAGGATGGGAGTTGTGGTGATGCAGTGTAGACGGCAATCAGAGACAGAGTCGGGTTATGCAGTTTAGGATGTTTACTCACTGCTGATGTTCTGGTCACTCCAGCTTCGAGTGACCTCCCGAGCCGTGCTGCGTTCACCAGGTTCTGGATCCAGCCAACTCCCAAATAAGTCCGGAGCGTGACCCTGAGCTCTCCTTCTGTCCTTTCTCTGGCCGTCCCCACTATTGATCCACCCAGGTCCAGCTCCCTCGGGCCTTCTGTTGGGAGACCCTTGGCCTTTGGGTTCCCTGACCCTCCTCGTGGTATGCCTTCGTGGTGGATGTGGTGGGTGACCGTGGCAAACGCTGCCCACGGTCTCCGGTCTCTGGCTGGGGAGTGTTTTTGCCCCCACCAGCTTGGGTTCCGGTACCCTGTGCCGACTCTTCACCCGGGGATTTAGTTTGGGGTCTTGGAGTCCTTTTCTTCTGTTCCCCCCCTCTGGGTCTCTCTTTCTCCTCTCTCACTCTGGGTCTCTCTTCTCCTCAGCTCGCTGACTTTCTCTCTGCAACTGACCCTGTTCTTAGTTGGTGCCCACCTTATATACACCCTCTATGTGTGAGCTCAGGTGACCAGCACCCAATGAGCTCCTATCTTTACCCAGGCTGCTCCCCCTATCTGCCCCTACACTACTTGGGATGTACCACCCCCCTCCCACTCCAGCCAGGAACAGACTCGGTCGTACCTGCACATTTCTAAGTGGGAGTACCGTCGGCCTGTTCCTCGGAAATGGGATGTATGTAGTGCATGCAGCCTACCGAGCTCAGTTCCACACTCCATCCTTACCCGGGAGTGGAATATCACACCTCTGGGTTGAGGTGCAATACCCCTGTAGCAGCCGAATCCTCAGGGTGCTACATTCCCCCCTGGTAAATCACAGCACGTCCTCGGGCTGTAAGACAAAAACATCACATAACATACAAAATTTTCATAAACATATAAAATATATAAAACATTATATATATAAAACTTTCTCGTCGCCTCTGGCTCCTCCTCCGGTCACTGTGCAACGTGTGACCAGGTAAAGTGCGACAGTCTTTCTAGAAAAATGGTTTTCCTATAAAACCGGTAGGGGGCGCTTTAGGAAGCGCAACTATGTACAAGGGTATGGCCGCTCTCAGTCCTCGGCCAGGTAAGGAGGGAAAGGGAATGGCTGCTCACAGTCCTCAGCCTGTGGGATTAAGGGTAAACGGGTGAACAGTTCACATCAGCTGGTCCCAACGGGGACTATATTTGCAGTAACAATTTCTTTATACCCCGATCGGGTAACTATTTACAGCACCTGCTCCGCTGTACTCAACAGCGTCTTCCTCCTGCTCCTTCTTTGGGGATCTCAGCTTCAGACCCGTCCGGATCCTCTTGCTCTTCCTCCTCACATCGCAGCTCCTCCTCTGTCAGGCGATGCACATGGAGGGCGTAAGGTCCTTTGGCACACTTGTGCCGGGTAAAGGTGACCTCGTCCCCGATGTAAAGGTCACGACCTCTGTGCCCCTCCGGCAGATGGGACTCCACGTCTCTGCGCGTGACAAAGACGTCGCCGGGGGTGTTGTGGTCTCTGATGAAGCCCCACCCGTGCTGCATGTTGAACTTGATTACAGTCCCGGTGGTGCGGGGACTGTGCGCTGCACGGGGGTCCCTCCTGGTCCGGCTCTTCTGCTCGGCGCTCCTTATTTGGGCCTGTTGTTCCCGGACCCGCCTCTCTCTCCGCTCCCTCGCAAACTCCTCGAGCTGCTGTCGGCAACACTCAGCACGCTCCGCTGCAGCTGCCCTGGTTTCCTGAGTGAACCCCATTAGGTCTTCTCCGGTGGGGTCCCACTCAAATTGGGTCTCTTCAAGCGGGGGCGAGATCCTTATCACGGGCTTCGGAGCCGGAATCAGGGGTGCACACATGGCCCCAACTCTCCTCTGGTGCTCCAGTTCATAATATCTCTGGGGCCAGATGAAAGGCTGCCCGTCCGGCCACGTGTGCTGGGCAAACAAGTCCTCTCCCAGACGCGGCACCCTTGGTTTTACGGGTGCGGGCGCGGTGGTGGTGGCGCCCGGGTTGCCCAGGCCTTGCGGCCAGGCCTGGGGCACCTGGAAGGTGAAGGGCACCGTTAGGACGGCGGCGCCCTGGGCTACTTGGCCTTGCGGCCAGGCCGGAGGCTCCGCGGAGGTAGGGGGCGCTGTTGGTGCTGCGACGCCCGGGAATTCTAGGCCCTGCGACCAGGCTGGTGTTACTTCCTGTTTTGCCACGCTCGGGGTCGGTGCGCATGGCGTCACAGGGGTCGCGGCGGCGGCTTCCGGTTGGGGCCTAGTCTGCGTCGGTGACATGGCGTTTTCGGGCACAGCAGGGGGACTTTCGGGCTCTGCGACGGGGAGCTGGGGCAGGTAAGCGGTGTCCTGGTTTGGGGTATAGACGTCCCCTTTACCTGCCTCCATGCGTTCGGCTCCCTTCTCGGCGCCGTCTCCGGCCTTGGGTCCTCCCGCGCCATCCTCAGAGGCGGTCTGTCTCCTCATCTTGGCTGGCGTGCTCCGGGTCTTGGTTTGCTGGGCCATCTCTCGGCTCCACTCCGCCAATGTCTCTCGCTGTACCCGGGCCATCCTCCGTGCGAGGCCCTCCAGAGCTGTCTGTGCACACTCCCGGTCTCGGGGGAGCTGTGCAAGGACCTCCACTAGGCCTAGTGGGGTCGTGGTTTCCAGCAGGCTCCTGACCAACGGGTCGGTGCTGCTCTGCTCTTCTTCCAGCAGGCTCCTGGCCAGCGGGCCGGTGCTGCTCTGCTCTCTCGCCATCTCCGGGTGAGCTTCTCTGCTACTCTTCTCCAGGCTTCCTGCCTCCGGGTGCGCTCGCTCCAGACTCCTCCAGGCGGCACCCATCTTCGTTCTTTTCTTTCGTCTCCTCCCACTTCGAGGGCGGTCCCGGGGCCACTGGGTGACTGTCAGCTCCAGGGGCGGTTCTTTCACGCTGACAGACACCTCTAGCATCACAGTCTCTGTTGGTGGGGGCGGTTTCCACTTTTGGCGCCATTTTCGGTCCTGGCCCACGATGGGAGGTGGCCTCTCGCCACCCTCTGGCACGCCCATAATGGCGTCCGCTCTTCCAAGGCGGGAAACCTTTGGAAATGGCGGGAATCGCTTCCCAGTGGCGGGAAACTCTGCAGATGGCGGGAAAAAGTTGTTAATGGCAGACACCCGGCGGGAATCGATCTGTGATGGAGTCCGATGGCGGGGACCCTCCGGAACCGGCAGGAGACTTCTTTTTGAGGTAAATGCGATCTTTTCTTCAGGCACGCAGTACCCGGGTGTTGCGGGCACGTAATCCTGCCGACTACGCCAAAGTTGACGCGCCCCCTGGGCCATATTCTTTATGGGAATATCCGGAGCCGGATCAGATGGGGGTTGTAGTCTCCGAGTGGCTGTGACCCGGTCCGTGCCCAGGGTGTCAAACTCAGTTGTATGTGGCAGTCCTACAGATGTTACTAAGTTCTTAATGTCGACTACGCCACCCGTTGTGTTGCGGTCACTGTGGCCGCCGCTGCAGCAGGGTCCGCTGAGGCCGGTGGTGTAGGTGCAGCTTTGGTGATATAACCCCCAACGGGTGGGGTATAGCCTCAGGGGGATCAGGTGCAGAGGATGGGAGTTGTGGTGATGCAGTGTAGACGGCAATCAGAGACAGAGTCGGGTTATGCAGTTTAGGATGTTTACTCACTGCTGATGTTCTGGTCACTCCAGCTTCGAGTGACCTCCCGAGCCGTGCTGCGTTCACCAGGTTCTGGATCCAGCCAACTCCCAAATAAGTCCGGAGCGTGACCCTGAGCTCTCCTTCTGTCCTTTCTCTGGCCGTCCCCACTATTGATCCACCCAGGTCCAGCTCCCTCGGGCCTTCTGTTGGGAGACCCTTGGCCTTTGGGTTCCCTGACCCTCCTCGTGGTATGCCTTCGTGGTGGATGTGGTGGGTGACCGTGGCAAACGCTGCCCACGGTCTCCGGTCTCTGGCTGGGGAGTGTTTTTGCCCCCACCAGCTTGGGTTCCGGTACCCTGTGCCGACTCTTCACCCGGGGATTTAGTTTGGGGTCTTGGAGTCCTTTTCTTCTGTTCCCCCCCCTCTGGGTCTCTCTTTCTCCTCTCTCACTCTGGGTCTCTCTTCTCCTCAGCTCGCTGACTTTCTCTCTGCAACTGACCCTGTTCTTAGTTGGTGCCCACCTTATATACACCCTCTATGTGTGAGCTCAGGTGACCAGCACCCAATGAGCTCCTATCTTTACCCAGGCTGCTCCCCCTATCTGCCCCTACACTACTTGGGATGTACCACCCCCCTCCCACTCCAGCCAGGAACAGACTCGGTCGTACCTGCACATTTCTAAGTGGGAGTACCGTCGGCCTGTTCCTCGGAAATGGGATGTATGTAGTGCATGCAGCCTACCGAGCTCAGTTCCACACTCCATCCTTACCCGGGAGTGGAATATCACACCTCTGGGTTGAGGTGCAATACCCCTGTAGCAGCCGAATCCTCAGGGTGCTACATTTGTCTTCTCTTCTTTGTCTTCTTGGTCAACTTCTTCAGGGTCATCTTCTTGGTCTTCTTCGGGGTGGTCTTCAGGGTCGTCGTCTTCGGGGGTCCTCGTCTTCGGGGTCCTCGTCTTCTTCGGGTTGGTCTTCTGGGTCCTCGTCTTCGGGGTCCTCGTCTTCTTCGGGGTGGTCTTCAGGGTCCTCGTCTTCTTCGGGGTGGTCTTCAGGGTCCTCGTCTTCTTCGGGGTGGTCTTCAGGGTCCTCGTCTTCAGGGTCATTGTCTTCGGGGTCCTCGTCTTCTTAGGGTTGGTCTTCAGGGTCCTCGTCTTCAGGGTCCTCGTCAGGGAGATCCAGAGTGATTACCAAGAACCATTTCAAAAAGCTTGAACTTGGAAATGTAGCAGAAGGTACAAGAAATCTGTGGAACTACCGAGGACCAGCTGACGGTACTGGAACCCGGATGGGTAGCAGAAGGTACAAGAGCCAATGGAACTACCGAGGACCAGCTGATGTTACTGGAACTCGGTTACTAAGCAGGAGGTACCTGTGCCAGAAAGCACTACCAAGGACCAGCAGACGTTGGTGGAACTTGGATACCGAGAAGGAGGCACCTAATCCAAAGGCACTGCCGAGAACCAGCTGACGGTACTGGAACCCGGATGGGTAGCAGAAGGTACCCATGTAAAAAAAAGTTCAAGGCCGCGAGCCGGCCGCAGTTACCAAAACCCACAGTCCTACAGGGGGTGCTTGTCCTATTGGCACTATGGAACCAGCCTTCATTGCCAGATCCCGCAGCCCACATAGGAGTCACCTAAACTGCAGGCACCATAGAGTCGGCTAACCCGACCGCAACACGACAGGACAACGCATTGGAGGCAAAGTGACGTTGACACTACCCGGAAACAGCTGGCGTGCTGGAACCAGGCTGGGCAGGAGGGAGTACCCGTGCCAAAGACACTGCCGAGAACCAGCTGACGGTACTGGAACCCGGATGGGTAGCAGAAGATACAAGAGCAAATGGAACTACCGAGGACCAGCTGACGGTACTGGAACCCGGATGGGTAGCAGAAGGTACAAGAGCCAATGGAACTACCGAGGACCAGCTGATGTTACTGGAACTCGGTTACTAAGCAGGAGGTACCTGTGCCAGAAAGCACTACCAAGGACCAGCAGACGTTGGTGGAACTTGGATACCGAGAAGGAGGCACCTAATCCAAAGCCACTGCCGAGAACCAGCTGACGGTACTGGAACCCGGATGGGTAGCAGAAGGTACCCATGTAAAAAAAAGTTCAAGGCCGCGAGCCGGCCGCAGTTACCAAAACCCACAGTCCTACAGGGGGTGCTTGTCCTATTGGCCCTATGGAACCAGCCTTCAATGCCAGATCCCGCAGCCCACATAGGAGTCACCTAAACTGCAGGCACCATAGAGTCGGCTAACCCGACCGCAACACGACAGGACAACGCATTGGAGGCAAAGTGACGTTGACACTACCCGGAAACAGCTGGCGTGCTGGAACCAGGCTGGGCAGGAGGGAGTACCCGTGCCAAAGACACTGCCGAGAACCAGCTGACGGTACTGGAACCCGGATGGGTAGCAGAAGATACAAGAGCAAATGGAACTACCGAGGACCAGCTGACGGTACTGGAACCCGGATGGGTAGCAGAAGGTACAAGAGCCAATGGAACTACCGAGGACCAGCTGATGTTACTGGAACTCGGTTACTAAGCAGGAGGTACCTGTGCCAGAAAGCACTACCAAGGACCAGCAGACGTTGGTGGAACTTGGATACCGAGAAGGAGGCACCTAATCCAAAGGCACTGCCGAGAACCAGCTGACGGTACTGGAACCCGGATGGGTAGCAGAAGGTACCCATGTAAAAAAAAGTTCAAGGCCGCGAGCCGGCCGCAGTTACCAAAACCCACAGTCCTACAGGGGGTGCTTGTCCTATTGGCACTATGGAACCAGCCTTCATTGCCAGATCCCGCAGCCCACATAGGAGTCACCTAAACTGCAGGCACCATAGAGTCGGCTAACCCGACCGCAACACGACAGGACAACGCATTGGAGGCAAAGTGACGTTGACACTACCCGGAAACAGCTGGCGTGCTGGAACCAGGCTGGGCAGGAGGGAGTACCCGTGCCAAGGACACTGCCGAGAACCAGCTGACGGTACTGGAACCCGGATGGGTAGCAGAAGATACAAGAGCAAATGGAACTACCGAGGACCAGCTGACGGTACTGGAACCCGGATGGGTAGCAGAAGGTACAAGAGCCAATGGAACTACCGAGGACCAGCTGATGTTACTGGAACTCGGTTACTAAGCAGGAGGTACCTGTGCCAGAAAGCACTACCAAGGACCAGCAGACGTTGGTGGAACTTGGATACCGAGAAGGAGGCACCTAATCCAAAGGCACTGCCGAGAACCAGCTGACGGTACTGGAACCCGGATGGGTAGCAGAAGGTACCCATGTAAAAAAAAGTTCAAGGCCGCGAGCCGGCCGCAGTTACCAAAACCCACAGTCCTACAGGGGGTGCTTGTCCTATTGGCACTATGGAACCAGCCTTCATTGCCAGATCCCGCAGCCCACATAGGAGTCACCTAAACTGCAGGCACCATAGAGTCGGCTAACCCGACCGCAACACGACAGGACAACGCATTGGAGGCAAAGTGACGTTGACACTACCCGGAAACAGCTGGCGTGCTGGAACCAGGCTGGGCAGGAGGGAGTACCCGTGCCAAAGACACTGCCGAGAACCAGCTGACGGTACTGGAACCCGGATGGGTAGCAGAAGATACAAGAGCAAATGGAACTACCGAGGACCAGCTGACGGTACTGGAACCCGGATGGGTAGCAGAAGGTACAAGAGCCAATGGAACTGCCGAGAACCAGCTGGCGGTGCTGGAGCCCAGGGTAAATACTAAAAACAGAGGAGCCAGAGGTGTATTTGGAGGAGGTTTTAAATCCATAGTACAGTGGATGTGGACAAAGCAGGAGAATTTGCCGGACACACAGCTGGGGATCAGCTGACGTTACTGAACCCCAATAACACTGGAGCAAGCGTTGACTGTGCAGACGGCACTTCTGAGCAGCAACTAGCGGTATTGGAGCCCAGGGTAAATACTAAAAACGGAGGAGCCAGAGGTGTAATTGGAGCAAGTTTTAAATAAGTAGCACAGTGAATATGGACAGAGCAGGAGAAATTGCCGTGAACACAGCAGGGGAACAGCTGACGTTACCGAACCCCAATAACACCGCAGCAAGTGTTGACTGTGCAGACGGCACTTCCGAGCGCCAACTGGCGGTGCTGGAGCCCAGGGATAAGAATGAAAACAGAGGAGCCAGAGGTGTAATTGGAGCAACTTTAAAATGTGTAGTACAGTGGATGTGGACAAAGCAGGAGAAATTGCCGTCCGTACAGCAGGGGAACAGCTGACGTTACCGAACCCCAATAACACGGCAGCAAGTGTTGACTGTGCAGACAGCACTTCCGAGCGCCAACTGGCGGTGCTGGAGCCCAGGGATAAGAATAAAAATAAAGAGGAGCCAGAGGTGTAATTGGAGCAAGTTTTAAATAAGTAGCACAGTGAATATGGACAGAGCAGGAGAAATTGCCGTGAACACAGCAGGGGAACAGCTGACGTTACCGAACCCCAATAACACGGCAGCAAGTGTTGACTGTGCAGACAGCACTTCCGAGCGCCAACTGGCGGTGCTGGAGCCCAGGGATAAGAATAAAAATAGAGAGGAGACAGAGGTGTAATTGGAGCAAGTTTTAAATAAGTAGCACAGTGAATATGGACAAAGCAGGAGAAATTGCCGTGAACACAGCAGGGGAACAGCTGACGTTACCGAACCCCAATAACACGGCAGCAAGTGTTGACTGTGCAGATGGCACTTCCGTGCGCCAACTGGCGGTGTTGGAGCTCAGGGATAATACTGAAAACAGAGGAGCCAGAGGTGTAATTGGAGCAACTTTAAAATCTGTAGTAGTGAGAATGTGGACAGAGCAGGAGAAATTGCCGTCCGCACAGCAGGGGAACAGCTGACGTTACTGAACCCCAATAACATGGTAGCAAGTGTTGACTGTGCAGACGGCACTTCCGAGCGCCAACTGGCGGTGTTGGAGCTCAGGGATAATACTGAAAACAGAGGAGCCAGAGGTGTATTTGGAGGAGGTTTTAAATCAGTAGTACAGTGGATGTGGACAGAGCAGGAGAAATTGCCGTCCGCACAGCAGGGGAACAGCTGATGTTACTGAACCCCAATAACACGGCAGCAAGTGTTGACTGTGCAGACGGCACTTCCGAGCGCCAACTGGCGGTGTTGGAGCTCAGGGATAATACTGAAAACAGAGGAGCCAGAGGTGTAATTGGAGCAACTTTAAAATCTGTAGTAGTGAGAATGTGGACAGAGCAGGAGAAATTGCCATCCGCACAGCAGGGGAACAGCTGACGTTACTGAACCCCAATAACATGGTAGCAAATGTTGACTGTGCAGACGGCACTTCCGAGCGCCAACTGGCGGTGTTGGAGCTCAGGGATAATACTGAAAACAGAGGAGCCAGAGGTGTATTTGGAGGAGGTTTTAAATCAGTAGTACAGTGGATGTGGACAGAGCAGGAGAAATTGCCGTCCGCACAGCAGGGGAACAGCTGACGTTACTGAACCCCAATAACACGGCAGCAAGTGTTGACTGTGCAGACGGCACTTCCGAGCGCCAACTGGCGGTGTTGGAGCTCAGGGATTACAGTTCAGGTGGTAGAAACATGAACAGAACAGGAGACCTGGATACTGTTGCCAACCAATTATTTATTCTGGAAGAGGACTGGCAAATTCATGAGAGATCCAGGCCTTGTTCATTTTGAGAAAAGTAAGCCGGTCAACGTTATCGGAGGATAGTCGCATGCGACGGTCTGTTAGTACACCACCTGCGGCACTAAAGACGCGTTCCGATAATACACTAGCAGCAGGGCAAGCTAGCACCTCCAGTGCATACTGACTAAGCTCTGGCCATGTATCCAGCTTACAGACCCAAAATTTGAAGGGAGAAGAGCCGTCTGGGAGTACACTAAGAGGGCAAGACATGTAGTCTGTCACCATCTGACGGAAACGTTGCCTCCTGCTGACTGGAGCCGTCTGTGATGGTGTAGACATTTGTGGCGGCGGGGACACAAAACTTTGCCACATTTCGGCCATACTGGTCTTGCCTTGTGCTGAGGCGCTGCTTCTGCTCCCTCTTTGTGCAGAGCTTCCTCCACTGCCTCGACGCACTGAGCTGCTTTGTAAAGCACTAGCAGCACTGCTCTCGGTTGGAATGGAGAACATGATGGAATGCACCAGTGCGTCTTGGTACTCCCGCATTTTACGCTCCCGGTTCAACGGTGTTATGAGGCTTTGTAAGTTGTCCCGGTAGCGAGGATCTAGGAGGGTGGACACCCAATAATCAGCCGTGTTGAGAATGTGGGCGATGCGGCGGTCGTTTCTCAGGCACTGCAGCATGAAATCAACCATGTGCTGCAGACTGCCAACTGGCCAAGAAACGCTGTCCCCTGCTTGAGGCGTGATCTCTGCCTGCTCTGCATCACCCCACCCTCGCTCTAGATACTGACTACTAGAGCATTGTGTACCTCCCTCCTCTGGACAGATGTCTTCCTCATCCATTGACTCCTCCTCATCCTCCTCACAAAGTGTCCCCTGCCTAGGCCTTTGTGAGGAACCACGTTGCGCAGACTGTAGAGAAGCAGATGGCATTTGTGACTCCTCATCCTCCACCTCTTCCAAAACCTCGTCCCTTAGTGCTTGCAGTGTTTTTTCAAGCAGGCAGATAAGGGGGATAGTCATGCTGACTAGTGCATCATCTGCACTCGCCATCCGCGTGGAATAATCGAAGGCACGCAAAACGTGGCAAATGTCCTTCATAGAGGCCCACTCAGTGGTGGTGAAGTGTGAACGGCGCGCACTGCGACTTGTTTGCGCCTGCTGCAGCTGGTACTCCATTACTGCTGCCTGCTGCTCACACAACCTCTCCAACATATGTAACGTTGAATTCCATCTGGTGGGTAGGTCACATATGATGCGATGTTCCGGAAGACATAATCGGCGCTGCAGAGCTGCAATGCGTGATCTTGCATTGCTGGAACGCCGCAAGTGAGCGCACTCTATGCGGACCTTGTGAAGCAGTGCATCAAGATCCGGATAGTCCCTCAAAAAACTCTGCACGACCAAGTTGAGCACATGTGCCAGACATGGGATGTGAGTGAGGTTGCCTAGGCCCAGAGCTGCCACCAGATTTCGGCCATTGTCACACACTACCATGCCTGGCTGGAGATTCGCTGGCACAAACCACACGTCACTCTGCTGCTTGATGGCATTCCAGAGCTCCTGCGCTGTGTGGCTTCGATTCCCCAAAGAAATTAATTTTAATACGGCCTGTTGACGTTTGGCCACGGCTGTGCTCATATCGGTCATCATAACAGGTAACCGTTCACAGGTCGATGTGGAGGTAGACCGTGACGGCTCCTGCAGCGCTGATTCAGAGGAACTGGAGTATGAGGAGGAGTCAATGTGTACAGACTGGATTCCTGCAATCCTTGGAGTTGGCAGAACACGTACAGCGCCACTCTCAAGATCTGTACCCGACTCCACAACATTTACCCAATGGGCAGTGAGGGAAAGGTATCGTCCCTGTCCATGCTTACTGGTCCACGCATCAGTGGTCAGGTGGACCTTGCTACTGACGGCGTTTTGTAGCGCATGTTTAATTTTTCCCTCCACATGATGTTGCAGGGCAGGGACGGCTTGCCTGCTGAAATAAAAGCGGCTGGGCACGTTGTATTGTGGGACTGCCAATGCCATAAAGTTACGGAATGTGTCAGTCTCCACCAGCCTGAATGATAGCATTTCAAGGGCCAGTAGTTTAGCAATGCCAGCATTCAGAGCCTGTGCTCGGGGGTGGTTTGCCGAGTATGGGCGCCTTTTCTCCCATGCCTGTGCTAACGATGGCTGTAGACTGGCCTGGGAGTGTGAGGATGACTGGGAAAGTGGTGCTGTGGGTGGAATTACACTGTGTCTCTGTACAACAGTGCCAGAGATTCTTCCATGGCGATCCTGTGAGGAAGCCGAACCAGCTGTGTGTGAGCTGGAGGAAGAGGCTACAACACGAGCTGAAGAGGTGGTAGGTGGCGCTGTAGGTTGGCCTAGGTCTTCAGTGTGTTTGTGTAACTCCACCACGTGCTTGGTCCGCACATGTTTCCACATATTTGTGGTATTGAGGTTGCTGACACTTTTCCCTCTTTTCACCTTCTGATTACACAGCTTGCATTTGACAAAGCAAATGTCATCTGCAACTGTGTCAAAAAAGGACCAGGCACTGCAAGTCTTGGGAGCGCCCGCTTTGGATTTTGGAAGAGCCATGCTCCTAATGGGTGCCGAAGTGGAGGCTACAGGCAACCAAGTCTGCCCCCTCCCTCTCCCTCCTTTTTGGGCCGTTCGGGGAATCTCTTCCTCAGAGCTACTCCCACCACCTTCCTGTCCCTCACGCCATGATGGGTCAAGGACCTCATCATCTACACCACCCTCTTCAAACAACTGCTTCTCCTGGGTAGTCTCGACAGCACAGTACGCACCAGAAAGTGGCACCTGAGTCTCATCATCAGATGCGTACTGAGGTGTGCTGCTGACCATAGGCACTGGCCCACCCGCCTCTTCAGATTCAGAGAGACAAAACGGTTGCGCATCACTGCATACTACCTCTTCTTCAAATTCTCGAATTCTGCTTGGCTGGCCCCCTCTTTCCAAGCCAAGAGATTGAGAGAACAGAAGTAGAGATGGCTCCTGTCCAGGGCTCTCTGACTGCCTGGGCAATTTGGCAGGTGGTGAAGAGACAGATGGGTGCTCTTCAGTGCTCAGGACCTGAGAGGATCTGGAACTAATTGAAGTCGATGCGTTAGCTGCCATCCATCCGACAACGGCTTCAATTTGGTCCTCGCGCAGCAGTGGGGTACGGCTAGCTCCTACAAAGCTGCGCATAAAGGACTGTTCCCTGGTAAAACTGGGGGATGCTGAGTCACTGGTGCCCGCAGCAGGCACAGAATCCCCACGTCCTCTCCCTGCAGGCACAGAATCCTCACGTCCTCTCCCTGCAGAAACTCCACGCCCACGCCCACGACCACATGCCTTACTCCCTGCCTTCTTCATCTTGGTAGACTGATAATGATAGGCAGAAAAGTACTAAGGGCTTAGTGTGCTTATTCCTGAACAGCTGCTAACAGGTATAAGAAACACTAATTTTATAAAGTGTGGACTAGACTTTAATATGAGCTAATGTGGCCTACACAACTGTAAAGTGGAGTGTTTGGTGAACTTTATTTAGGTTTTTTTTTGTCACAAAAAGACACTGGATGTGCCTAAAGATGTAATAACGATAGTATCACAAACTTTTTGTAGCTATTACAATGTAGGAAGGTAACCTACAATGCAATAGATGAGGCTGCAAAAAATAGGCTAATACTAATCTGGCTGGGGCTGCAGGGCCCAAGGCTGCAGAAAGGCTCCTCTATCTACTCCTATATAGTGTGTTTGGAATCAATTTAGCTGAATACGGATGGAACCACCACACTAATAGGAGAAATCAGGAAAAATTATGAATTGGCAATAAAGGACAATGTATGAGGCAGTGACACACACTGAGTGCACTACAACCAGACGGGGTTGAAGCACACACTACAGGGTGAGCTGCACTCACACACCAGACCTTGCAGACAGCGGTGAACAGTACAGATGCAGAGCACTGTGCACTAGCGCTGCAAGACCAAAAAAATTTCTCTATCTACTCCTATATAGTGTGTTTGGAACCAATTTAGCTGAATACGGATGGAACCACCACACTAATAGGAGATATCAGGAAAAATTATGAATTGGCAAAAAACGACAATGTATGAGGCAGTGACACACACTGAGTGCACTACAACCAGATGGGGTTGAAGCACACACTACAGGGTGAGCTGCACTCACACACCAGACCTTGCAGACAGCGGTGAACAGTACAGATGCAGAGCACTGTGCACTAGTGCTGCAAGACGGAAAAAAATGTCTCTATCTACTCCTATATAGTGTGTTTGGAACCAATTTAGCTGAATACAGATGGAACCACCACACTAATAGGAGATATCAGGAAAAATTATGAATTGGCAAAAAAGGACAATGTATGAGGCAGTGACACACACTGAGTGCACTACAACCAGACGTGGCTGAAGCACACACTACAGGGTGAGCTGCACTCACACACACAGACCTTGCAGACAGCGGTGAACAGCACAGGGAACTGTGCACTAGCGCTGCAAGGCACAGTGATTTAGAAAGTAGCTTGGGTAAAGCAGTATAGAGCAAAAAGGTAGCTAAAACTGTCCCTCAGAACAACAGCGTCCTATCCCTAACTGAATTCACAGCAGAGTGAGCTCAAAATGGCGGCGGTGGCTTTTATAGTGCATCATGACATCATTTCAGCAGCCAATCACAGCCATGCCATTAGTTAAGATGCCTACATGCCTAACAGGATGTGCCCACACTTCTTAGGATCCTCATTGGCTGAATAAAATGAAAATGTCTCATTGCATTATGGGAACTTCCGATTCCGGTATACGATATTGCAAAAGTATCGGAATTAAGTATCGGAATTCCGATACCGCGAATATCGGCCGATACCCGATATTTCAGTATCGGAATGCTCAACACTAATCCTGAGACATAAAACTGCACAAAGCAAATGGGAGACAATTATTAGCATCCTGAATAGGACCTGTGCACAATATATACCCTATGGGAATAAACATGCTAGAAATAGGAGGAAACCACTATGGCTAAATAGAGCTGGAAGGGGCACAATAAGTGACAAAAAGAAAGCATTTAGAGAACTAAAGCAAGTAGGTAGTGATGAGGCATTAAATAAATACAGATGATTAAATTCTGTAAAAACCAAATCAAGGCAGCAAAGATTGAGACAGAGAGACTCATGGTCAGAGAAAGTAAAAATAATCCCAAAATATTCTTTAACTACATACAGGTGCATCTCACTAAATTAGAATATCATCAAAAAGTTAATTTATTTCAGTTCTTCAATACAAAAAGTCGTTACAGACAGAGTGATCTATTTCAAGTGTTTATTTCTGTTAATGTTGATGATTGTGGCTTACAGCCAATGAAAAGACAAAAGTCATTATCTCAGTAAATTAAAATAATCAACAAAAAACACCTGCAAAGGTTTCCTAAGCATTTAAAAAGGACCCTTAGTCTGTTTCAGTAGGCTCCACAATCATGGGGAAGACTGCTGACTTGACAGATCTCCAGAAGGCAGTCATTGACACACTCCACAAGGTCCCAGAGTTCCAATTTTCATTTGGAAATCAAGGTCACAGAGTCTGGAGGAAGAGTGGAGAGTCACACAACCCAAGCTGCTTGAGGACTAGTGTGAAGTTTCCACAATCAGTAATGGTTTGGGGAGCCATGTAATTTGCTGGTGTAGGTCCACTGTGTTTTATCAAGACCAAAGTCAGCACAGCCGTCTACCAGGAAATTTTAGAGCACTTCATGCTTCCCTCTGCCGACAAGCTTTTTGGAGATGGAAATGTCATTCTCCAGCAGGACTTGGCCCCTGTCCACACTGCCAAAAGTACCAATACCTGGTTTAAAAACAATGGTATCACTGTACTTGATTGGCCAGCAAACTCGCTTGACCTTAACCCCATAGAGAATCTATAGGGTATTGTCAAAAGGAAGATGAGAGACACCAGACCCAATAATGCAGACGAGCTGAAGGCTGCTATCAAAGCAACCTGGGCTTCCGTAACACCTCAGCAGTGCCACAGGCTGATCGCCTCCATGCCACGCCACATTAATGCAGTAATTGATGCAAAAGGAGCCCCGACCAAGTATTGAGTGCATTTACTGAACATACATTTCAGTAGGCCAACATTTCGGATTTTAAAAACATTTTTCAAGCTGATGTTATGAAGTATTCTAATTTACTGAGATAATGACTTTTGTGTTTTCATTGGCTGCAAGCCATAATCATCAACATTAACAGAAATAAACACTTGAAATAGATCACTCTGTTTGTAATGACTCTATAAAATATACACACGTGGTCAAAATTGTTGGTACCCCTCGTTTAATGAAAGAAAAACCCACAATGGTCACAGAAATAACTAGAATCTGACAAAAGTAATAATAAATTAAAAATCTTTGAAAATTATCAAATGAAAGTCAGTCATTGCTTTTCAGCCCTGCTTCCACAGAATTTAAAAAAAAAATAAACTCATGAAATAGGCTTGGACAGAAATGATGGTATCCCTGAAAATAATGTGACAAAAGGGACATGTTAAATCAAGTTGTGTCCACTAATTAGCATCACAGGTGTCTACAATCTTGTAATCAGTCAGTGGGCCTGTATATAGGGCTACAGATACTCACTGTGCTGTTGGTGACATGGTGTGTACCACTCTCAACATGGACCAGAGGAAGCAAAGGAAAGAGTTGTCTCAGGAGATTAGAAAGAAAATTATAGACAAGCATGTTAAAGGTAAAGGTTATAAGACCATCTCCAAGCAGCTTGATGTTCCTGTGACTACAGTTGCACATATTATTCAGAAATTTAAGATCCATGGACTGTAGCCAACCTCCCTGGACGTGGCAGCAGGAGGAAAATTGATGACAAATCAAAGAGACGGATAATACGAATGGTAACAAAAGAGCCCAGGAAAACTTCTAAAGAGATTAAAGGTGAACTTCAAGCTGAAGGAACATCAGTGTCAGATCACACCATCCGTCGTTGTTTGATCCAAAGTGGACTTCATGGTAGACGACCAAGGAAAACACAATTGTTGAAAAAAAATCATAAAAAAGCCAGACTGGAATTTGCCAAACTACATGTTGACAAGCCACAAAGCTTCTGGGAGAATGTCTCATGGACAGATGAGACAAAAATGGAAGTTTTTGGCAAGGCACATCAGCTCTATGTTCACAGACAGAAAAATGAAGCATATCAAGAAAAGAACACTGTCCCTACTGTGAAGCATGGAGGAGGCTCTGTTATGTTCTGGGGCTGCTTTGCTGCATCTGGCACAGGGTATCTTGAATCTGTGCAGGGTACAATGAAATCTCAAGACTATCAAGGGATTGTAGAGAGAAATGTGCTGTCCAGTGTCAGAAAGGTTGGTCTCAGTCGCAGGTCATGGGTCTTGCAACAGGATAATGATCCAAAACACACAGCTAAAAACACCCAAGAATGGCTAAGAGGAAAACATTGGACTATTCTGAAGTGGCCTTCTATGAGCCCTGACCTAAATCCTATTGAGCATCTTTGGAAAGAGCTGAAACATGCCGTCTGGAGAAGGCAACCTTAAAACACGAGACAACTGGAGCAGTTTGCTCATGAGGAGTGGGCCAAAATACCTGTGGAGAGGTGCAGAAGTCTCATTGACAGTTACAGGAATCGTTTGATTGCAGTGATTGCCTCAAAAGGTTGTTCAACAAAATATTAAGAAGAACCATCATTTCTGTCCAGGCTGATTTCATGAGTTTAATTTTTTTTAAAATTCTGTGGAAGCAGAAAAGCAATGTCTGACTTTCATTTGTTCATTTTCAAAGATTTTTGATTTATTATTACCTTTGTCAGATTCAAGTTATTTCTGTGACCATTGTGGGTTTTTCTTTCATTAAATGAGGGGTACCAACAATTTTGA
This sequence comes from Phyllobates terribilis, assembly GCF_046119375.1. Taxonomy (NCBI): domain Eukaryota; kingdom Metazoa; phylum Chordata; class Amphibia; order Anura; family Dendrobatidae; genus Phyllobates; species Phyllobates terribilis. The sequence continues at coordinate 169,082,896 of NW_027362770.1, forward strand.
CCACGTGTGTATGAGTTTCACTTTTTGTATGGAAGAACTGAAATAAATCAACTTTTTGATGATATTCTAATTTAGTGAGATTCACCTGTAAATAGTAAGAAACTAAAAAATGATAGTGTTGGCCCCCTTAAAAATAGGATGGGTGAAATGGTGGATGAGGAAAAAGCCAATATGCTAAAAACATGATCAGTGATAACAAAAAATCTCCATTAAATATCACTTGCTTAACCCAGCAGGAAGTACGGCGGCGTCTAAAAATCACTAAAGTTGACAAATCCCCGGGCCCGGATGGGATACACCCGCGAGTACTGCAGGAATTAAGTAAAGTCATAGATAGACCATTATTGTTAATCTTTAAAGATTCCATAATAACAGGGTCTGTACCACAGGACTGGCGTATAGCAAATGTGGTGCAAATATTCAAAAAGGGGACAAAAACCGAACTTGGAAATTATAGGCCAGTAAGCTTAACCTCTACTGTGGCTAAAATCCTGGAGGGTTTCCTAAGAGATGCTATACTAGAGTATCTGAAGAAGAATAACCTCATGGCCCAATATCAACATGGGTTTACGAGGGACCGTTCCTGTCAAACTAATCTGATCAGTTTTTATGAGGAGGCAAGTTCTGGACTGGACCAAGGAAATGCAGTGGATGCTGTGTATATGCACTTTTCAAAAGCTTTTGAAACGGTTCCACACAAAAGGATGATACATAAAATGAGAACAATGGGGATAGGAGAAAATATATATAAGTGGGTTAAGAACTGGCTCAGTGATAGGAAACAAAGGGTGGTTATTAATGGAACACACTCAGACTGGGTCACAGTTAACAGTGGGGTACCACAGGGGTCAGTATTGGGCCCCCTTCTTTTTAACATATTTATTAATGACCTTGTAGGGGGCATACAGAGTAGTATTTCAAATATTTGCAGATGACACTAAACTCTGCAGGGTAATCAATACAGAGGAGGACAATTTTATATTACAAGAGGATCTATGTAAACTAGAAGCTTGGACTGATAAATGGCAAATGAGCTTTAATTGCTTAATTGTAAAACACTGGGCAAAACTGTTACTGAAAAAGACCTGGGTGTATTGGTGGACGACAAGCTCACGTTTGGTGGCCAGTGTCAGGCAGCTGCTGCAAAGGCAAATAAAATAATGGGATGCATTAAAAGAGGCATAGATGCTCATGAGGAGAAGATAATTTTACCTCTATACAAGTCATTAGTGCGACCACACTTAGAACACTGTGTACAGTTCTGGTCTCCGATGTATAAGAAAGACATAGCTGAACTAGATCGGGTGCAGAGAAGAGCGACCAAGGTTATTAGAGGACTGGGGGGTCTGCAATACCAAGACAGGTTATTACACTTGGGGTTATTGAGTTTGGAAAAACGAAGGCTTAGTAGTGATCTTATTACTACGTACAAATATATGAGGGGACAGTACAAAGACCTTTCTACTGATCTTTTTACTCTGTGGACGGGGACAAGGGGGCATCTTCTACGTCTGGAGGAAAGAAGGTTTAACCATAATCACAGACGGGGATTCTTTACTGTAAGAGCAGTGAGACTATGGAGCTCTCTGCCGCATGATGTTGTAATGAGCGATTCACTACTAAGATTTAAGAAGGGCCTGGATGCCTTTCTTTAAAAGTATAATATTACAGGTTATATATACTAGATTCCTTGATAGGGCGTTGATCCAGGGAACTAGTCTGATTGTCGTATGGAGTCAGGAAGGAATTTTTTTCCCCAATGTGGAGCTTAGTGTTTGCCACATGTTTTTTTTTGCCTTCCTCTAGATCAACATGTTAGGCTATGGGGTGAACTAGATGGACATAGTCTTCCTTCAATCTTAAAAACTATGTTACTATGTTATCTTGCCTGTGCAGAAAAATCAGTGAGGGACATGGCGTCCCGTGTCCTCACACATCCCACAACACCAGAACTTGATGCTCCGCAATATTGGGACAATTTCCCTGCACGCATGGTTAATCCGCCTCCCGGGTCAGGACAATGGCGGCGCTTGAGAGCGGAGTAGCACCATACTGGACCAGCTCCATTACCAGGTGGGAGCACAGAACCACGATTCGTAACAGTACCCTATTCCCTAGGAGATCTCCGGGCTCTCACTACCCACCTTGTCCTGAAACCTCTTATGGAACTCAGCGATGAGATGATTGGCATGTATATTACCTTTCGAGACCCAGGACCTCTCCTCAGGACCGTACTCCTTCCGATGAATCAAATACTGAATGGAGTTCCAAACTCTAAAAGAGTCCACAATACTTTCTATCTCATATTCTTCCGTATTATCAAGCAGAATAGGAGGAGGAGGATCCTGGGTCACAAGCGGAGTAACCACCTTCTTTAACCCCTTTCTGACTTGAGGCACAATATTGCGTCCCTGTGCTTTAATAACCAAGTACGGATTATTACGCCTCGGCGATCGCGCCAGCACAGAGGCTGTGTGGGCGTGATCGTCTGGTGTCAGCTGATTCTGTGCCAGGAGTGGTCCTCCACTGCTCCTGGCACATTAACCCTCGAAATGCTGCAGTCAAAGTCGATCGCAGCATTTTGGGAGCAGACAGAGGTGAGCCAGCCCCTCTTACATTGGATCGGAGACCCCGCGACTTCATTGCGGGGTCCCGATCATTGCCATGGTGACCCGATGTCGTAGTGACGACATCCGGGTCAACAGGCACCAGCAAGTTAGTTAGATTATGCGCAGTGCATAATCTATCCAACTTGTGTCAGTGCAGCGCTGACAGCCCGCATAGCATAGGAATGCTCCTGTATAGATATGCTATACAAGCGATCAGCCTGCAAAAAATGAAAGTCCCATAGTGGGACAAAGTAAAAGAGTGACAGTAAAAAAAATTGTAAAAATATAAAAAAAAAGAAAAAATTTTTTTTCACCCATAAATAAATATTATTATGAAAAAAAACAACAATAAAAATACATAAATTTGGTATTGCCGCATCCGGAACGATCTGACCTATAAAACTGTCCCACTAGCCAACCCCTTTAGTGAACACGGTAAAAAACATTAAAAAACGAAGCAAAAAACTGTGCTTTATCATCATACCTCCGAACAAAAAGTGAAATAAATCACAATCAAAAAGACGAATGTAAATAAAAATGGTACAGCTGAAAACGTCATCTTTTCGCGCAAAAAACAAGCCGCCATACAGCTCCATCAGCCGAAAAATAAAAAAAGTATAGCTTTCAGAATAAAGCAATATAAAAAATATATATTTTTCTATAAAATAGTTTTTATTGTGTAAAAGCGCCAAAACATAAAAAAATTCTAAATGTAGTATCGCTGTTAACGTACTGACTTGAAGAATAAATCTGCCTTATCAATTTTGCCATACGTGAAACATGTAGCATACCTGGCGGCGTTCTTGCATAGGGCACCATCTCCCACTATGCAAGACCGCAAACTTGGTCATCAGTCCAGTCTGCTAGCCTGGCTTCTTTCCATGCTGTCTGCTTGCCTCTGTTCTGGCTGCTTAGGGTGGCGGCCCGGTCACTTCCTGCTTCTTGTAGCTGCTGTGGGCACACCCCTAATGCGTCCTCAGTCTATTGCTGTCAGTCACTGGATATTTAAACCAGCTTCACCTGGAGGCTGATGCCTGAGCAACGCTTTCATTCAGTGTGCCCCTTGACTCTGATTGTGCCAGGTCCTGTTCTGTTCTTGTCTGTTTCCACCACTCTGGGGACTGTATTCCCAGACTGGCTCCTGTATCTCTTTCAGTAGCAGTTCCTGTCTGAACTGTATCCTAGCCTGTTTGTCCCGCCTTCTAGGGGCCGCATACCTTGACCTGTTGTCTGTGTTTTCTTGCCTGTCTGTCCGCCTTCCTGGAGGCTGTATTTCCAGGCCAGTCTGAACACGCTCCTAGCCTGTTCGTTCCACCTTTTCTGGGGGCCGCATACCCAGACTCGCTCCTGTATCTCACTGCAGTGTCAGTTTCTGTCTGAACACTCAGTTCCTGTCTGAACACTCTCCTAGCCTGTTTCTTGTTTTTCTCTATGTCCGTACCTTCCCTTTTTCTGCAGAGTCTGAACCTGCACCTAACTCCTACTCGTTGTCGCTGTACTTCCGTTTGTGAGTTTAGAGTCCACTCGCTACTTCATTGCAAGTATCTTGTGTGTATCTGGTTCTGCCTTTCCCTTCCACTCTGTTCCGTGTGAACAGAGCCCTGTCCCCTCTGCTCTGCCTTTGCTCACCGCTCCGGCGGTTCTTGCCTGCTGTGCCTTGCTCACCGCTCCGGCGGTTCTCGCCTGCTCTGCCTTGCTCACCGCTCCGGTGGTTCTTGCCTGCTCTGCCTTTCTCACCACTCCGGCAGTTCTTGCCTGCTCTGCCTTTCTCACTGCTCCGGCGGTTCTTGCCTGCTCTGCCTTTGCTCACCGCTCCAGGCGGTCTCGCTCTGCTCTGCCTTTGCTCACCGCTCCAAGCGGTCTCGCTCTGCCCTGCCTTTGCTCACCGCACCAGGCGGTCTCGCCCTGTTCTGCTCTTGCTCACCGCTCCGGCGGCCTCGCCCTTCTCTGCTCTTGCTCACCGCTCCGGCGGCCTCGTCCTGCTCTGCTCTTGCTCACTGCTCCGGCGGCCTCGCCCTGCTCTTGCTCACCACTCCGGCGGCCTCGCCCTGCTCTGCTCTTGCTCACCGCTCCGGCGGTTCTTGCCTGCTGTGCCTTTGCTCACCGCTCCAGGCGGTCTCGCTCTGCTCTGCCTTTGCTCACCGCACCAGGCGGTCTCGCCCTGTTCTGCTCTTGCTCACCGCTCCGGCGGCCTCGCCCTTCTCTGCTCTTGCTCACCGCTCCGGCGGCCTCGTCCTGCTCTGCTCTTGCTCACTGCTCCGGCGGCCTCGCCCTGTTCTTGCTCACCACTCCGGCGGCCTCGCCCTGCTCTGCTCTTGCTCACCGCTCCGGCGGCCTCGCCCTGCTCTGCTCTTGTTCACCGCTCCGGCGGTCTCGCCCTGTTCTGCTAGTCTACCGCATCTGCGGTTCTGTTCCTGAGTCCCAGTCTGTACTGGACCTTATCCAGTCTGTGCTCCAACCTGCTAGTGCCTCCCTGTCGGCACTCCAGCCGTGCCTGCCAGTACTCCCTGCCTGCATACCAGTCGTGCTTACCAGTGCCCGTCTGTCTGCATACCTGCCGTGCCTGCCTATACCCACCAGTCAGTGTGCCAGCCTAACCTGCCTGTTCCTGTATTCTCCGGTGTGGGTCAACAGCCGTGTCCGGGGTCTGACCTGGAGTAGCACCTGGTCCCTCTGCTCGGTTCCTCCCTGGTGCACTGGCGTCGTTAGCCGTCGTGCGACCTTGGTCGGATCGGGTAGATACTTAGTTACGTCCCTCCAGGCACTCTCCGGTTCATGGTCCAGTGGGATCACTAAACACGCACACGCCAGTCAGTCCGGGCGTGTGCATAACAGTTTGCTCAGGCCATGGTTCCCGTTGAGCCCCACGGCCTTTCGCTTTCAGAGACATTTTGAATCCGTGTCCAGCGAATACGTGCATTAAAAATAAAAAAAATTAAAAAAAAAGATAATTTTTTTTTTCTCTAGCTATGGCCCAGGCGATTTACGCACCAGTCCAAATGGAGCTTTCTGCACCCGTTCCTGCGGATCTGCCACGGTACTATGGGGATCCTAAACAAAGCCGTGCGTTTGTGGAGCAATGCATGCTGCAATTCCAGTTCTATGCTCACTTTTTTCCCACCGATCGGGTTAAAGTGGGATTTTTGATGTCCTACCTAGCGGGTGATGCCTTGAAGTGGATCACCCCCCCCTATGCGAAGCACAGGATCCCATCGTCCTTGACCTGCAGGCCTTCCTGGTGGCCTTTCTAATGGTCTTCGATGACCCTAATCCTGGGGCCTCTGCTGAAGCTGCCCTTCCCAGTGTCCCGGAGCAGCCCCGATGGGTGATGTGTGTGGGTAGCTCACCAGTTCTCCTGCCCGAAGAGACTGCTGCCCACCCAGAAACCAGACTGAATATGGTCCCTAAGCAGGAACTCTCCATCTTTAATGAATCTGGCGATACGTCCATCGAGGCAGTGGATACTTCCAAGTCTCTGCACCCCTCTGACCAGGCGGAGGACCTCCAGTTGCCTCCTGAATCCTCCGGGATACCACCTGATGGCAAATGGAGAGAGACTTTCCTAAACCCGGTACCCGATACTTCGCCCGCTCCGTCCAGTGAGCTTGACAAAGGGTGCTTCAAAGCAGTGGTTACCCCCGAGTCCCTGCACCCCTCCAACCTGGCGGAGGACCCCCTGTTGTCTCCTGAATCCTCCGGGGTACCACCTGATGGCAAATGGAGAGAGACTTTCCTACACCCGGTACCCGATACTTTGCCCGCTCCGTCCAGTGAGCTTGTCAACGGGTACCTCAAAGCAGTGGTTACCCCCGAGTCTCTGCACCCCTCCAACCAGGAGGAGGACCCCCTGTTGTCTCCTGAATCCTCCGGGGTACCACCTGATGGCAAATGGAGAGAGACTTTCCTACACCCGGTACCCGATACTTCGCCCGCTCCGTCCAGTGAGCTTGGCAAGGGGTATTTCAAAGCAGTGGTTACCCCTGAGTCCCTGCACCCCTCCAACCTGGCAGAGGACCCCCTGTTGTCTCCTGAATCCTCCAGGGTACCACCTGATGGCAAATGGAGAGAGACTTTCCTACACCCGGTACCCGATACTTCGCCCGCTCCGTCCAGTGAGCTTGTCAACGGGTACCTCAAAGCAGTGGTTACCCCCGAGTCTCTGCACCCCTCCAACCAGGCGGAGGACCTCCAGTTGTCTCCTGAACCCTCCGGGATGCTACCTGATAGCAAATGGGCAAAGACTTTCTTACACCCTGTACCTGGTGCTTCGCCCACTTCATCCAGTGAGCTGGACCAAGTGCTGTCCGAATCAATGGTTACCCCTGAGTCTCTGCACCCCTCCAACCAGCCGGAGGACCTCCAGTTGTCTCCTGAATCCACCGAGGTGCTATCTGAAAATAAATGGAGAGAGACTTTTCTGTGTGCTGTTCCCGGTACTTCACCCATTTCATCTGTTGCTGAGGATGGCTTGATGGGAGGAAGCATCCTAGTTACCAAGATAATGAGACCAGGTTCGTTTCCTCTGGTGGACAGAAGAGGTAGTCCTCTTAAAGAGAAGGATTGGCCTCCAAATTCTCTGCGGAACACCTTGCAGGCTTGAAGAAGAGGAGGCGTAAAGGGGGGGGGTACTGTAGCATACCTGGCAGCGTTCTTGCATAGGGCACCATCTCCCACTATGCAAGACCGCAAACTAGGACATCAGTCCAGTCTGCTAGCCTGGCTTCTTTCCATGCTGTCTGCTTGCCTCTGTTCTGGCTGCTTAGGGTGGCGGCCCAGTCACTTCCTGTTTCTTGTAGCTGCTGTGGGTACACCCCTAATGCGTCCTCAGCCTATTGCTGTCAGTCACTGGATATTTAAACCAGCTTCACCTGGAAGCTGATGCCTGAGCAACGCTTTCATTCAGTGTGCCCCTTGACTCTGAATGTGCCAGGTCCTGTTCTGTTCTTGTCTGTTTCCACCACTCTGGGGACTGTACTCCCAGACTGGCTCCTGTATCTCTTTCAGTAGCAGTTCCTGTCTGAACTGTATCCTAGCCTGTTTGTCCCGCCTTCTAGGGGCCGCATACCTTGACCTGTTGTCTGTGTTTTCTTGCCTGTCTGTCCGCCTTACTGGAGGCTGTATTTCCAGGCCAGTCTGAACACGCTCCTAGCCTGTTCGCTCCGCCTTTTCTGGGGGCCGCATACCCAGACTCGCTCCTGTATCTCGCTGCAGTGTCAGTTTCTGTCTGAACACTCAGTTCCTGTCTGAACACTCTCCTAGCCTGTTTCCTGTTTTTCTCTATGTCCGTACCTTCCCTTTTTCTGCAGAGTCTGAACCTGCACCTAACTCCTACTCGTTATCGCTGTACTTCCATTTCTGAGTTTAGAGTTCACTCGCTACTTCATTGCAAGTATCTTGTGTGTATCTGGTTCTGCCTTTCCCTTCCACTCTGTTCCGTGTGAACAGAGCCCTGTCCCCTCTGCTCTGCCTTTGCTCACCGCTCCGGCGGTTCTTGCCTGCTGTGCCTTGCTCACCGCTCCGGCGGTTCTTGCCTGCTCTGCCTTGCTCACCGCTCCGACGGTTCTTGCCTGCTCTGCCTTGCTCACTGCTCCAGCGGTTCTTGCCTGCTCTGCCTTGCTCACTGCTCCGGCGGTTCTTGCCTGCTCTGCCTTACTCACCGCTCCGGCGGTTTCTCTCTGCCCTGCCTTGCTCACCGCTCCGGCGGTTTCTGCCCACTCTGCCTTGCTCACCGCTCCGGCGGTTCTTGCCTGCTCTGCCTTTGCTCACCGCTCCAGGCGGTCTCGCTCTGCTCTGCCTTTGCTCACCACTCCAGGCGGTCTCGCTCTGCTCTGCCTTTGCTCACCGCTCCAGGCGGTCTCGCTCTGCTCTGCCTTTGCTCACCGCTCCAGGCGGTCTCGCTCTGCTCTGCCTTTGCTCGCCGCTCCAGGCGGTCTCGCTCTGCTCTGCCTTTGCTCGCCACTCCAGGTGGTCTCGATCTGCTCTGCCTTTGCTCACCGCTCCAAGCGGTCTCGCTCTGCCCTGCCTTTGCTCACTGCTCCAGGCGGTCTCGCGCTGTTCTTGTCTTGCTCACCTCTCCGGCGGTTCTTGCCTGCTCTGCCTTGCGCACCGCTCCGGCAGTTCTTGCCTGCTCTGCCTTGCTCACCGCTCCGGCGGTCTCGCTCTGCTCTGCTTGTCTACCGCATCTGCGGTTCTGTTCCTGAGTCCCAGTCTGTACTGGACCTTATCCAGTCTGTGCTCCAACCTGCTAGTGCCTCCCTGTCGGCACTCCAGCCGTGCCTGCCAGTACTCCCTGCCTGCATACCAGTCGTGCTTACCAGTGCCCGCCTGTCTGCATACCTGCCGTGCCAGCCTATACCCACCAGGCAATGTGCCAGCCTAACCTGCCTGTTCCTGTATTCTCCGGTGTGGGTCAACAGCCGTGTCCAGGGTGTGACCTGGAGTAGCACCTGGTCCCTCTGCTCGGTTCCTCCCTGGTGCACTGGCGTCGTTAGCCGTCGTGCGACCTTGGTCGGATCGGGTAGATACTTAGTTACGCCCCTCCAGGCACTCTCCGGTTCATGGTCCAGTGGGATCACTAAACACACACACGCCAGTCAGTCCGGGCGTGTGCATAACAAAACAGTATTAAAAAAAAAAAACAATTCCTGAATTGTTGGCTTTTGTTTATTCTGCCTCCAAAAAATCGGAATAGAAAGCGATAAAAAAATATCACGTGCACGAAAATGGTACCAATAAAAACGTCAACCTGTCCCTTAAAAAACAAACCCTTACATGACTGTCTGCCGAAATATGGAAAAATTATAGCTCTCACAATACGGCGATGCAAAAACTAGTCTTTGCAACAACAAAAAAGCGTCTTTTACTGTGTGACAGCTGGCAAACATAAAAATCAGATATAAATCTGGTATCGCTGTAATTGCACCGACCCGAAGAATACAGTTGTCTAATCACTTATACCGCAAGAGGAACGGCGTAAAAAATAAATAAAACCAATTCTTCACCTTCTGCTGATTTGTTCATTCTACCTCCCAAAGATTGCAGTATGGCTCGGCTCACATTTATCTGTGCTCTGCGCTGAGCACTTACACCAGGGTTTCCATGTAAATCTCTGAAATATGTGATTCAGACGGAACCCCCGGTGGAAGATTCCCTGTAATGAGGGAGATGGAGGCACCGTGGACGCCGTCTGGCCTGTGATCCCATGGTGTCTGTCTTTTTATTAGGCGTGCATAAAAGTGCGGTCGGCCGCAGTTTTGTGAACCTCGGAAAAAAAAGGACACCACTAAACAGAGGCTAGACGGAGTCCAGAGTAACTCTGTTGCCTCATTATAGTGAATGGATCCCATGGGATATGGTTAGGGTTGTGTCAGGTTAGGGTTCTGTTAGGGTTAGTATTCGGGTTAGGGTTGTGTTAGGATTAGGTTTTACGGTTAGGATTAGTGTTGTGCTAGAGTTAGGGTTGTATTAGGGTTGGAGTTAGGGTTGTGTTAGGGTTGGTATTTTTTTCGAAAGTAAAAAAAAATGATGATATGGTGACTAGTGTTGAGCGCGAGTGCTCGCTACTTGAGTTTGCATCGGATGCTCGGGTATGCACCGAGACGAGTATCGTGGGTGCTCAAGTGACATGCTCGAGTCTCTGACCCCTATGTTTCGCGGCTGTTATAGAGCCAAAAAAACAAGCAGGGATTGCCTGCCATACACGAGTAATCCCCGAGTGGTTTTTTTTTGGGGTGTCTAACAACCATGAAGCATGCGGAGCGGGGACTCGAACATGTCACTCGAGCATCCACGATACTTGGTGCATACCTGAGAACCCGATGCAAAGTCAAGTAGCGAGCACTTGCGCTCAAGACTAATGACAGCATATTCAATATGATGACTTAATGTCGTACCTCCGGGTTCAAAATGTTCACTATACCCCTTGATAAAATCCTTGAGGGGTGTAGTTTCCAAAATGGGGTAGTTTGTGGGGGTTTCCACTGTTTAGGCACATCAGGGGCTCTCCAAAACGCAACATGGCGTCCGCTCTCGATTCCAGACAATTTTGCGTTCAAAAAATCACACAGTGCTCCTTCCCTTCTGAACCCTGTCGTGCGTCCAAACAGTGTTTTTTCCCCACATATGAGGTATCGGCTTACTCAGGAGAAATTGCACAACAAATGGTTTGGTGCAATTTCTCATGTTACTCTTCTGTGAAACACCTGGGGGTTTAGGGTGCTCACCACACACCTAGATAAGTTCCTTGAGGGGTGTAGTTTCCAAAATGGGGTCACTTGTGGGAGGTTTCCACCATTTAGGCACATCAGGGGCTCCCCAAATGCGACATGGCGTCGCTAATTATTCGAGCAAATTTTACATTCAAAAAGTCAAATGGTGCTCCTTCCCTCCCGAACCATGCCGTGCGCCCAAACAGTAGTTTTCCTCCACATATGGGGTATCGGCTTACTCAGAAGAAATTGCACAGCAAATGGTTTGGTGCAATTTCTTCTGTTACCCTTATGAAAATGCAAAATTTTGGGCTGAAAAACATTTTTGTGGGCAAAATGTGAAAATTATATTTTTACGGCTCAATGGTATAAACTTCTGTGAAGCACCTGGGGGTTCAGGGTGCTCACCACACATCTAGATAAGTGCCTTGAGGGGTATAGTTTTCAAAAGTGGGGGGTTTCCACTGTTTAGGCACATCAGGGGCTCCCCAAACGCAACTTGACGTCCGCTAATTATTCAAGCAAATTTTACATTCAAAAAGTCAAATGGCGCTCCTTCCCTTCCGAACCCTGCCATGTGCCCAAACAGTGGTTTTCCCCCATATATGGGTATCGGCATGCTCAGGAGAAATTGCACAACAAATTTTGTGGTCTATTCTTTTCCTGTTACCCTTGCGAAAATAAAGAAATGTGGGTCTAAAGTAAAATTTTTGTGAAAAAAAGTTAAATGTTCATTGTTTTCTTACACATTCCAAAAATTCCTGTGAAGCACCTGAAGGGTTAATAAACTTCTTGAATTTGGGTTTGAGCATCTTGAGGGGTGCAGTTTTTAGAATGTGTCACTTTTGGGTATTTTCTGTCATAAAGGCCCCTCAAAGTCACTTCAAATCTGATGTGGTCCCTTCAAAAATGGTTTTGTAAATTTTGTTGGAAAAATGAGAAATCGCTTGTCAACTTTTAACCCTTATAACTTCCTAACAAAAATGTTTTATCCTGAGATGGATACGGGCCTCCCCCCAAACCTTCCGGAAACGATGGATAGTAGCAGAGACGGCTGGAAGGACATCATCCTCTCCCTCAAAACAAGGAAACCTAGGATGGAGTCCTAAATTACAAAACAAGGGAAACAAATTAGAAATTGCTGGTCAACTTTTAACACTTATAACTTCCTAACAAACAAAAAAATGTTGTTCCAAAATTGTGCTGATGTAAGGTAGACATGTGGGAAATGTTTATTAACTTTTTTGTGTGACATCTCTCTGATTTAAGGGCATGAAAATTCAAAGTTTGAAAATTGTGAAATTTTCAACAAATTTCAGATTTTTTCACAAATAAATGCCAGTCATATCAATTAAATTTTACCACTATCATGAAATACAATATGTCACGAACAAACAATCCACAGTTATTACTTCATAAAGTGGTCAGAATTGTAAAAATTGGCCTGGTCATTAATGTGCAAACAACCTTTGGGGTAAAGGGTTTAAAATTATTAATGGTTCCGATCTCCCCCCAAAAAATCAGGAAGGGATAAGGTGCCCCTATGGGAATGACCCCCACTGTGGGACTGGGTGTAGAACTTGCATGTGTCGGGGGGACCCTCTGAGCCAGGGTTTTTGCCAAACAAAACCGCGTCCTGTGTGGCTTGGCAACCAGGGAAGACAGCGTCCCATCTTCCCTGGGCAGAGAAATCAGTGAGGGACAAGGCGTCCCGTCCCAGCGTCCCGTGTCCTTACACATCTCACAACACCAGAACTCGACGCTCCACAAGATTGGGACAATTTCCCTTCACTTGTGGTAACTCCGCCTCCCGGGTCAGGACAATGGCAACACTTGCGACCGGAGTAGCTCCGAACTGAACCAGCGCCATTACCAGGTGGGAGCACAGGACTACGATTTGTAACATGTACGCAGTCCACAGATTATATTAGATTTAAGGTTAGATGGCACGGAGCTCCTCTCCTTTCCACTTACGGATCTGTATAAATTGTGGATACCTTCTGCGCTGCTGGTTTATTGAAAACGTCAATTCCAATGGTTTTATTAACTTGCGGTTTTACTCAACGCGTTTCTAAGTGTAAAGAACTTCTTCCTCAGGAAACAACCACGTACAAACAATATCGTACAGGACTGTTTTTAAAATCTTGAATTTTGAATTAAGGCGTCAAATCAACAATAATTTTGAATATGTTTATAGTATATGAATTATGATACACCTACTAGAATTTTTTTTTGTATAATTGATATGTACTTAATGTTGTTATTCTTTTATGTAATCATGTGCCAATTCAGTGAACTTTGACAGTACTCAGACACTCATGTGTTGATTTGGCTCCTTAATTCAAAATGCAAGCCTTTAAAAACAGTCCTGTACAATATTGTTTGTATGTGATTGTTTCCTGAGGAAGAAGTGCTTGTCACTTCAAAACACGTTGAATAAAACTGCAAGTTAAGAAAACCAGGTGGAATTTATTTTAATGATTCTACTAATTAGAGGGACTGTTGATGTTTAATACATCAGATTTAGTGAGTTTTTTTCTGAAGTTGGATCACTCCCCAAATTGCGACAACTCCAAAGTCTGGGAAGGGAGTGATGTGCAGGTTCTTGATATAGAAATCCTCAGCAAATGGAGAGGCCTTGTATTCATGACCACCAAATATGGTTTTGCCAATATAAGGGTTGGTCTGAATGGAAGCAATTAGGTGCTCCATGATAAGAATGTAAAAATGGGGGGCCAAGAGGCATCTCTGTTCAGCACCACTCTGGATGGAAAAAGTCTGCCAGGAATCCATTGATTTTTAGTTTTCCAGACGGAGACTGGTAAGGTCCAGGATTTTTGAAGAGAATATTGAGCTACGGCATACGTTCCAAGGTTTGGGAGAGGATAGGTCAGGAAATTTTATCAAGAGCCTTTTCAACATCAAAAGAAAGAATCATAAGGGGGATTTTTGTGTGTGTGGATAGTGAATAATGTCTGTTTTGAGAGTCTCTCTGGTACAAAGTCAACCTGGTGAGGATGGATCAGTTAGGTAGATTAATTTTCAATTTGTTTAACGAGAGTTTAGCATGTATTTTTAAATTCACCTTTAGGAGAGAAATTGGTGGGCTCTGTGAACATTCCTTCTGCAATGCATCATTTTGCTGGCACTATTATATTCTATGTCCCATCAGCACATACGTCCGAATCTCGTTTTGCGGTAGTCAGAACGTATGCCCTGGCGGGGCCACTGAACCGGTGCATAGATGTGACGCGCCCCCAGGGCCGTGGGGTACTTGGCAGCCGCGCCTCTGGTTGCCGGGGGATATCACGGTGGCTGGCCTGGTCCGTGACCCAGGGCGGTCAGTGAAATGGGAAAACTTCTATTATTTTAGGTTTTTGGAATTATTCGTGACGCCACCTGTGGTGTCTGGTGAGGATCACCAGTGCTGCAACAGTCCTCTGAGGCAGATGTTAGGGCAGCAAATGATGGGACAGCTCCCCACAGGTACAGCAGACCTCAGGGCAGTGTAGGGGATGTACTGGATGGTGAGTAAGTCCCGGAGGAAGGATGGACACTCACACAGGGGTAAGCTTCAGTACCTTTACTGGTGATGCTGCAGGCATGGTCCCGGGTACTCCAGGTAAAGGGCGCACTTCTGGACTCTCCCCAGTTAGCGGGTATAAGGCCTCCTGATCCGTTGCTTATTTCTCTAAGCTTCTGGCCTGCCTGGAGCTGGGCCTAGCTTGGTTACTGTCTCTCTCTGCACCTGCTGACTTGGTGGTAGGGCCTTCTCTTTGGAGATAACTTTCCCTGGAAGCTGGGACCTCTGTGACTCCTAGCCCTGGTACTACAGGTGGACCTGGGACCTGTAGTTCTCCAGGGGTTCCGGTGGTTCCTACTGGGTGTAGAGAGTCCCTGTAGGCACGGACCCGGTCTCCGGTATATATGTATCGGGGTGAGCTTACTATGCTCCTCTGCCCCCTAAGTTCCACTCTCTCTTTCTCCTCACCGTCGACCACACTCGGGGCCCTCACTACTCGGCAGCTGGCGTGCTGCGTCTTCACCGCTCTCTGAGTGTCGGCACGCTCTCAGCTCCTTCTGAGCTGTGTTCCTCTCTGAACACTAACTGCTGAATCATTGACTGTGAACTAACTGAGCTGCCTAGCTCCACCTTTCCTTTATATATCTCTAACGGGCTCCCTCTGCTGGTCTGAGATGGAAGGTGGAGGTGTATGAATATAGTGAGGGCCTCTTGTGGAGAAGTCCGTCCATGCACCCTTCTGGGTTCTGTGGCACCAATGCACAGCAGGGCGCCACATTCCCCCCTAGTAAAACTCAGTACTCCTGGACTGAAGCAATTTTCAAAAACAGGTTAACAATAACTCTTCCCTTTATGGGAGGCACATCTCTTGAACGTTACAGGTGTAAAAACATAATAAATATATACAAATATAGAGCGTCCTCAGAGTCTTACAAGTTAATGCTGTCCATCTCACCGGTGAAAGAACATGAGGCACATGAGGGGCCCACCTGAAAACCCTCAACGTAGGCCCTGGGCGTGGCTACAGGGCATAGGTGATCCAGGTGCTGGACCACGTCTTCGGCCACGCCAAACGGGTTTTTGCTCCGTGGTCAACTAAGGGGCACTCCAGGGACTGCAACTACATACATAAGAGTTTTTGGGCTGCTCACAGTCCTCAGCCACTGAGTCCTTTATATATATATACCCTTACAGGTAACTAATGTTCATGTAAATTGTCCACCATAAGCTGAAACCAATAAATAAATACATGAAAATCACACAAGAATAACATACCACAGGAGCAACTATTTATACTATAGGTATTTCTACTTATTCACTGAACCTGACAGGGGCCTGGCATTTGGTGCTACGTGTTGATCTGCGTAGTACGGGAGTGTGGATGGCATCTGTGTTTGCACCATCTGCTACCCTGTCAGTTCTACGTGTGGGTAAATTGTAAAACTGCCTTAACCTCTCCATGGGACTGGCAAGTGTACCATTGGCTGGGCCTTCTTGCTCTGCTCCAGCCGGGGATCCTTCTTCCGGGGATTCTTCTTGAGCAGGCTCTTCTGGGGCACTTACAGGTTCTACTTGCTGTGGAGGGTCTTCTGGCTGTTGGTAGAAGGGGATCACAGGTATTATCACTGCTCCATCCAATTGAGGCCAATCTGCCGGGAAATCTCCTAATTTAGTGTGGAGTACTTCTTCTTTAGGCTCCTCCAGAACGGTGAGAGGCACTTCTTCCTGGGGCTTCAAAAGACCTGGACACAACTTCAGGTGGTCTCTTGATACTGTCGCAGTTGTTCTTCCTCCGTCTCTACTAATTAGGCAGGTCTTCCTATTATCGAATCTGGAGTTCAATACAGTGTAGGGTTCTCTCTCCCACTGGTCGCCAAGTTTGTGGCTTCTCCTTTTTCTTTTTAGCACAACTTCTCCAGGTGAAAAGGGTTCTGCTGGTGCACTCTTGTTGTACTGTGCTTTTTGCTTGTCTCTTACCCTATTCAGACTGTCTTCGACACAGGCTTGTACTCTCCTGTACTGTTCCTGTCGAGTCGTATCCCAGTCCTCAGTGGACATATCTGCTTCGGGTTCTACTACACCAAGCTCCAGGTCCATGGGCAACTTTCCGGGTCTTGCTCGCATGCTGGAGAACTCACAGGTATGTGGTTGTAGAAATCTACCAGGTCAGGTAGCTTGTTGGGCCACTGGTTTCTTTTCTCTAGTGGTAAGGTCTTTAACAGGTTGATGACGATGTTATTCATCTTTTCACATAACCCATTGGTTTGGGGGTGGTACAGTGTAGTCCGGATCTTCTTACACCCGTACAGATGGCAGAACTCCTTGAATAATTCGGCTTCAAAGGCAGGGCCTTGATCTGTCAGCACTTGCTCCGGGTATCCATGAGGCCTGAAGAAGTACGCCAGAAATGTCTTCGCTGCAGTTTCTGCTGTCATATTCTTGATGGTGGCGACCACCAGGAACCGGGAGTAGTGTTCCACCATGGTCAGGGCATAAGAATATCCTGACCTGCTGGGTGACAGCTTGACATGATCCAGGGCCACGATCTCCAAGGGTCGAGTTGTCTTGATGGTTTGCAGGGGTGCCTTCTGGCTGCTGTAGTCTTTTCTTCTGAGGCTACAGGGTCCACAATCCCGGCACCATCTCTCTATGGAACTGCGCATTCCAACCCAATAAAACCGACCTTTCAGCAGGGTTTCTAGCTTCTTCCAGCCAAAGTGCCCCGCTTGATCGTGGTAGGCCTCCAACACCATCTGGATGTCCGTCCTAGGCACTAAGATCTGCCATACCATCTCATGGGTCCTCGGGTTGACGTACCTTCGGCACAGCTTCTCTCTATAGATAAACAGCCGGCTTCTCTCATTCCACAGTTGCTTGGCTTGTGGAGACGCGTCCTTCTCCAGGGAGGATCCTTCCTGGGTTATCAGTTCTTTGATATGGCTGACAACCGGGTCGCTGTCCTGGGTCTCCTTCCAGCTGTGGTGAGGCAAAGGGTTTAACGTCTTACCGCGATGCCTCTTGGAGGCTCGTTGCTCGTGGACCATTCCATTACGGTGGAAGGCAAGTAGCTCAACCTCCTCCAGGTCATCCACTTCTTCTTCAGTGTCCGACTGGTGAGGCATCCTGGACAGGGCATCAGCGTTGGCATTCTTGCGGCCTGCCCGGTACTTAATAGTGAACTGGTAGTTTGACAGCTGAGCCATCCATCGTTGTTCTATGGCTCCTAAATTGGCTGTTTCTAGATGAGTCAAGGGGTTATTATCAGTGTAGGCAGTGAACTTACTGGAGGCTAGGTAGTGCTTGAACCGCTCGGTGATGGCCCAGACCAAGGCCAGGAATTCCAACTTGAAGCTGCTATAGTTCTCTGGGTTCCTCTCAGTCGGGCGGAGCTTCCTGCTTGCATAGGCGATCACCTTCTCTCGGCCATTCTGCTTCTGACTTAACACAGCTCCTAATCCCTCGTTGCTGGCATCAGTGTACAGCAGGAACGGTTGGCTGTAGTCAGGGTAGGCTAGGATCTCTTCGCCGCCGGTCAGGATCTCCTTCATCACCTCAAAGGATTCAGCTTGCTCCATGCCCCACTGGAACGGGGGGTTTCTGCCTCTCCCGGACTGTCCTACCAGGAGATCTTGCAAAGGTGCCGCTTTCTTGGTGTAGTCCTTCATAAACCTCCAGTAATACCCGACTAGTCCCAGGAACTGACGTACCTCCTTGAGGCTCTTTGGCTCCAGCCATTTCCGAATGGCAGTGACCTTCTCCGGGTCCGGTGCTACTCCTTCTGGACTGACGATGTGTCCCAGATACTGTACCTTTCGCTTGAGCAGGTGGAACTTGGAGGGCTTCAGCTTCATCCCATACCGGGACAGCGACTCAAATACCTCTGCCAGGTGCTTCAAATGGTCCTCGTACGTTTTGGAGTACACTATCACGTCATCCAGGTATAGCAGTACAGTCTTGAAGTTGCGGTGTTCCAGTAAGCACGCCATCAATCTCTGGAACGTTCCGGGGGCGTTGCAGAGTCCGAACGGCATACTGTTGAACTCGCAGAGTCCCATCGGGGTAGTAAAGGCCGTCTTTTCCCGATCCTCCTCAGCAACAGCTGCTTGCCAGTACCCACTAGTGAGGTCAAGGGTGGAGAAGTAATTTGCAGACTTTAATGCAGCCAGGGGTAAAGGGTATGCATCTTTGTGTGTTATGCGATTTACCTGTCTATAATCTACACACATTCTCATGCTTCAATCCTTTTTCCTGACCAGGACCAGGGGAGCTGCCCAGGGACTACAGCTATCCCTTACTACCCCTGCCTTCTTCATGTTGTGCAACATCTCCTTCGCCTTCTGGTAGTGTGCTGGTGGTATGGGCCTGTAACGTTCTTTGATGGGTGGATGGTCACCTGTGGGTATATGGTGTTGTACCCCTTTAATCTTCCCAAAGTCAAGTGGGTGTTTACTGAATACCTGCTCGTATTCTTGAACCACCCGGAGTACACCCTGTTTCTGATGGGCAGGAGTGGTGTCTGTCTCAACATGGAGCTGTTGACACCAATCCTCCACCTGGGTTCCTGGGTCATTATCCTCCACTTCGGCTGGTGAGGTTAAAGACTCCACTGTGTGTATGGAGTTGTTATCTATGGTGTACAGTTTGGCAACAGTGACGTAGTGTGGTAATCTAATCTCGTCCTCCCCATAGTTTAGGAGGCGTACAGGCACCCTCCCATGGCGTACATCCACTACCCCTCTGGTAGTCAAGAGTGTAGGTCTATGCTCTGAACTAAGGGGCTCTACTACCACCTGGTAGCTCCGTCCTCTGAGACCTATTGCTGCTCTACACCAAATCAGCATCTCACTCATTGGGGGAATCACAATGGGTGTCGGGTCTGTCACCCGTACATTACCGATTTCACCACTTGATAGCTTTAAATGTTGCTGGTACATAAGGGCTCGGATCTCTTTCTGGAGCACCCTCCTCTGCCCTGGTCTGGTGGTGTCAGTCATCTGTTGGAGCAAGAACAACACTTCTCCCAAACAGTTACTAACAATATTTGTGCCAAGTACCATATACAAGTCTGTATCATCAGGATTAGTCTCTACTACAATTAGTCCCTGGTCCTTCAGTTCCACTCTTCCCACCTTTACTGCCACATCCTTAACCCCGACTAGGTTAAGGGGGAGGCCATTAGAGGCATAAACGGAAAGGTTGGGATCTGGCGGGTGAAGTTCATCTATGGACCAGAACCTTTTGTAGAGGACATCAGGCATGATGGTTACCTGAGATCCTGTGTCCAGCAGGGCAGGTGTTGCGATGCCATCCAGCACAATGGACAGGAAAGGTCTTCCTCCCACGAACCGGTGGTACCAACCAGGCCGGTCTACTCCTGGGTGTCGGCCCTCGGCCCCAGAGTTTCCTCATGTAAAGGGCAGGTCCGCGTGGTGTGGCCTGCTTTATTACAGTGGTAGCAGATGAAGTCTTCTGGAGGGCGCTGTTGGTCGTTGGTCCTCCCACGGGGTGGCGTTGTCCTCCTCCGGGGTGGCGTTGTCCTCCTACGGGGTGGCGCTGTCCTCCTTCTTCTTCTCATCCAGGGGACATCCTCAGGGCTATCGGCTAGCAGGATCCTTCCTTCCGGCTCAGGCTCCGTCTGTAGCTGCAGAGTGCTCATGACAGTGGCCAGGGTTTTACTTAACTGGCACACTTCAGAACGTAAGCCTCCCTAGTGCACTGGAGCCTACCTTCTTCAACAGGTAGGCCGCAGCTCCGTGGGCGACGGTCTTCTTTCAGGACCTTGCGTCGCTCGTGTCTGACGTCAGAGCATCCTCTGGCTCCTTCCAGGACCTGACGCTTCCTGGTACGACGTCAGGGGCGGGGCGAGTCCTGGGCTTCGCGCGCTTCCAGCAGTTACGCCCCTCTTCTTTCCGCGGGGCAACAGGAAAAATGGCGGATATGGCGGGAAAAATTCAGGAATGGCGGGAAAACTTCACCACAGTGAGTAACACAGTCTTTTAAGGCGCACAGTACCCGGTGGCAACGGGCACGGAATCCTGTTCATGACGCTAAAACAATGACGCGCCCCCAGGGCCGTGGGGTACGCGGCAGCCGGGCCTCTGGTTGCCGGGGGATATCACGGTGGCTGGCCCGGTCCGTGACCCAGGGTGGTCAGTGAAATGGGGAAACTTCTATTATTTTAGGTTTTTGGAATTATTCGTGATGCCACCTGTGGTGTCTGGTGAGGATCACCAGCGCTGCAACAGTCCTCTGAGGCAGATGTTAGGGCAGCAAATGATGGGACAGCTCCCCACAGGTGAAGCAGGCCTCAGGGCAGTGTAGGGGATGTACTGGATGGTGGTGCAGGGGAGAGACGGCAGGTCGGTCCCGGAGGAAGGATGGACACTCACACAGGGGTAAGCTTCAGTATCTTTACTGGTGATGCTGCAGGCATGGTCCAGGGTACTCCAGGTGAAGGGTGCACTTCTGGACTCTCCCCAGTGAGCGGGTATAAGGCCTCCTGATCCGTTGCTTATTTCTCTAAGCTTCTGGCCTGCCTGGAGCTAGGCCTAGCTTGGTTACTGTCTCTTTCTGCACCTGCTGACCTGGTGGTAGGGCCTTCTCTTTGGAGATCACTCTCCCTGGAAGCTGGGACCTCTGTGACTCCTAGCCCTGGTACTACAATCAGCATTAGGTGGACCTGGGACCTGTAGTTCTCCAGGGGTTCCGGTGGTTCCTACTTGGTATAGAGAGTCCCTGTAAGCACGGACCCGGTGTCCGGTATATATATTTATCGGGGTGAGCTTACTATGCTCCTCTGCCCCCTAAGTTCCACTCTCTCTTTCTCCTCGCCGTCGACCACACTCGGGGCCCTCACTACTCGGCAGCTGGCGTGCTGCGTCTTCACCGCTCTCAGAGCGTCGGCACGCTCTCAGCTCCCTCTGAGCTGTGTTCCTCTCTGAACACTCACTGCTGAATCACTGACTGTAAACTAACTGAGCTGCCTAGCTCCACCTTTCCTTTATATATCCCTAACGGGCTCCCTCTGCTGGTCTGAGGTGGAAGGTAGAGGTGTATGAATGTAGTGAGGGCCTCTTGTGGAGAAGTCCGTCCATGCACCCTTCTGGGTTCTGTGGCATCAATGCACAGCAGGGCACCACAGATGCAATGTAAAAACACCCTAATACTTTTGCAGGGCTGTCCTTAACCCCATAACGCCCAGTGACAGACACTGCATGGCATGAGCTGGTATAAGTTACTGCTCCTTGCCGTGCAGTGTCCGTCATGCATTTAAACAGTCACTGTGTGTAAACACACTGTGATAGTTAAGTGTCGACAGCTGTCTGTGACAGCTGAGCGGCAGGGGAAGAGGTACAGGGACCCATGCCGTCGGTCCCCGCACCCAGATTTCTGTGATCGGTCAGTCAATCTGACTGACCGGTCTCAGCATGATCGCGCAGAAGATGCTGTAATATCAGCACCTCCTGCCCGATCAGCGCCGGAGGTCAGGGCTGCCAGTGGCTGAGCTACGGCACTAAACATCGAGGAGTGGTGTCATTACTGCCCCTGGCTATTAACCCCCTGAATGCTGCGATCGAGCGCGATCGCAGCGTTCAGGAGGCAGGCAGAGGGACGGGAGCTCCCTCTGCCTTCAGATCGGCGCCCACGTGATGTAATCGCGGGGCCCGATCGTTGCCATGGTGACTAGGGGTCATCATGACGACCCCCGGGTCACCAAGCTACGGACAGCTGCTGAGACTATGCTCACAGCATGGTCTCAGGAGCTTTCACTATAGGTATAATGCACTGCAATTTAGTGCATTGCAATACATTATACCTGTGATCAAAAGGAAAAAAGTGAAAGTCTCAAAAGGGACTAAGTAAAAAAGTAAAAAAAAAATGGAAAAAAATATTACATAATATTAATAATAATAATATTCCACTAATAAATACAAATTTTTATGTAAAAAATAATAATAAAAAAGTACACATATTTGGTATCGCTGCGTCCGGAACGACCAAACCTAAAAAAGTGTCACACTAGTTAATCCCTTTAGTGAACGTCGTAAACCCCCCCAAAAACGAGGCAAATGATGCTTTATCATCATACTGCTGGAAAAAAGTGGAATAAAACGCGATAAAAAAAATGAATATAAATAAAATTGGTACCGCTGAAAAACAAGCCACCATACAACTCCATCAGCGGAAAAATAAAAAAGTTATAGCTTTCAGAATACAGAGATGGAAAAAAAAATCTTTTTTTCTATAAAAGTTTTTATTGTGTAAAAGCGCCAAAAAAAAAAAACGCTATAAATGTGGTATCGCTGTAATCGTACTGACCTGAAGAATAACGCTGCCTTATCAATTTTACCACACGCGAAACGGCATAAGAAAAAAAAAAATCCTGAATTGCCGGTTTTTGTTTATTCTCCCTCCCCAAATCTTGGAATAGAAAAAATGTCATGTGCCCGAAAATGGTACAAATAAAAACTCCAACTCGTCCCGCAAAAAATAAGCCATAACATGACTGTCTCGGAGGAAGATTCCCTATGAGGCAGATGGAGGCACTGTGGACACTGTCTGACCTGTGACCCGGCAGTGTCCGTCTTTTTATGTGTGCATAAAAGTGTGGTTGGCCGCAGTTTTGTGCACCTCTGAAAAAAAGGACAAGGCTGAACAGTGGCCAGACGGCGTCCAGAGTAACTCTGCTGCCTCATTATAGTGAATGGATCCCTCGGGGGTTTCACCTGAATTACATCACTCAGAGATTTAGATGGAAACCCCAAAGCAATTGCTGAGCGTAGAGCGCCGGATAAATGTGATCCCAAATGTTATGTAAAATGTTCCCAATAAAATCTTCAACTTAATCCCCCAAAAAAACCCACTTAGGTCCATCATCTGTCAGTGGAAATATAGGGGGCTTCCACGTTACTGGTAGCACAAAGGCTCTGGAAAAGTGAAATGGCTCCTCACCCCCAAAAGAAATTCAGCAAATTCTACGCTCCGAAATTCTAATGCCCCCCCGACCTTCTGAGCTCCAGTGTGTGCCTAAACCACATTTAGCATCCACATGTTTGGCAGGGGTATAATTTCCAAAACGGGGTCACTTGAGGGGGGATTCTGCTCTTCTAGCATTTAGGGTCTGTGTATATGGAGTCCGCAAACTATTCTAGGAAAATCTGTGCTCCAGGAGGCAAATAGCGCTCCGTTCCTCCTGAGTGTCGCCGTATAGCTAAGCAGTACTGTACAGCCACATATGAGGTATTGCCACATTCAACAGAAATTGTGGGACAAATTTTGGTGCCAGTTTTATCCATTATCCTCATTTGAAAATGTAAAATCTGGGGCTAAAACATTTTTTTTGCGGTAAAAATGTAATTATTTTTTCTTCACTGCCGAATAGTATAAAATTCTGTGACACACCTGTGGTTTCAATATGATCATTGCACCCCTAGATGAGTTAATTGAGAGGTGTAGTTTGTAAAATGGGGTCACTTATGGGGAATTCTGCTGTTATGGCACCTCAGGGGATCTCCTAGTGGGTCATGGCACCCTCAAATAATAACAGTAAAATCTGCTCTTATAGGGTATTGGCGTAGTCAGAAGAAATTGCGCAACAAAATGAGAGGTAAATTTTCTCTTACCATTGTGAAAATAAAAAAATTGGGGCCAAAAGAATATTTTTGTGGAAAAAAATAGATTTTTTTATTTTCATGGCTCTACATTATAAACTTCTGTGAAGCACCTGGGGGTTCAAAGTGCTCACCGCACATGTAGATAAGTTCCTTGAGGGGTCTAGTCTCCAAAATGGGGTCACTTGTTGGGGGGTTTCTGCTGTTTAGGCACATCAGGGACTCTCCAAATGGCGTCTGCTCTCAATTCCAGCCAATTTTGCGTCCAAAAAGTCAAATGGTGCTCCTTCCCTTCCGAACCCTGCCGTGTGCTCAAACAGGGGTTTTCACCCACATATGAGGTATCAGTGAACTCAGGAGAAATTGCAGAACAACTTTTGGGGTACATTTTCTCCTGTTACCCTTGTGAAAATAAAAAAATTGGGGCTAAAAGTTCAATTTTGTGGAAAAAACAGTTAGAAACTTCTGCTCACCACACATCTAGGCAAGTTTATTGAGGGGTCACTTGTGGGGGGTTTCCACTGTTTAGGCACATTAGGGGCTCTCCAAACGCGACATGACATCCGCTATTTATTACAGCAAATTTTTAATTCAAAAAGTCAAATGCCGCTCTGTCCCTTCCGAGCCCTGCCGTGTGCCCAAACAATGGTTTTCCGCCACATATTGGTTATCGGCATGCTCAGGACAAACTGCACAATACATTTTGGGGTCCATTTTGTATCTGTTACCCTTGTGAAAATAAAAAAAAAATGGGTCTAAATTAAATTTTTTGTGAAAAAAAGTTAAATGTTAATTTTTTTCTTCCTCATTGCTTCAGTACCTGTGAAGCACCTGAAGGGTTAATAAACTTCTTGAATGTGCTTTTGCGCTCCTTGAGGAGTGCAGTTTTATCATGGTGTCACTTTTGGGTATTTTCTGTCATATAGACCCCTCAGCACTTCAAATGTGATGTGGTCCTTAAAAAAAAAAATGGTTTAGTAAATTTTGTTGGAAAAATGAGAAATCGCTGGTCAATTTTTAACCCTTATAGCTTCCTAACAAAAAAAAATGTTGTTTCCAAAATTGTGCTGATGTAAAGTAGACATGTGGGAAATGTTATTTATTAACTATTTTGTGTGACATATCTCTCGGATTTAAGGGCATAACAATTCTAAGTTTGAAAATTGCAATATTTTCAACATTTTCGCCAAATGTCAGTTTTTTTCACAAATAAACACAAGTGATATCGAAGAAATTTTACCACAATCATGAAGTACAATATGTCACGAAAAAACAATCTCAGAATCAGGAGGATCCGTTGAAGCGTTCCAGAGTAATTACCTCATAAAGTGACAGTGGTCAGATTTAAAAAATAAGGCCTGGTCATTAACCTACAAAGTGGCTTGGTCCTTAAGGGGTTAATTATCCTTTTTTCAATATTGCAATGTAATGTGATCTTTGTGATCTTTTTTACTGTGTATTTTTCACTTTAGACTTTTATGACACACAAGGCCGAGAAAGGAAAAATCCTTCCGGGGTATGTAAATTTTTGAGCACAACTGTAACTCCAGATATGACATAAATGTCTCATAGGTGAGGGTCCCAGCAGTTTGTCCCTCATCATTCTCAAGAATGGGGAGCGTGCGACCCCATCTAACCTGCCTGGCACTACACCTGCTGTCAGTGGAGAGATGGACATTTACCTCTTCCTGTTGACATGTTATTTTCCATTGAAGGAAATCACCAATTTCTGGGAAGTTTCAAGGCTGTTGGGATTTGCTGACTCTTCCATGAGTCTGGATCGTCGCTGGCCATGAGCCCTCCACAGCTATGCCTCAAGCCCTCACTATATCACAAGGAGACACATGACAAAAGAGTAATATTACAGAAGGAGAGAACAGTTTATTATACCGACCGGTTACATTAGATATAATATAGTGTGAGGATTACAAAAAAGGAAAAACACAATCTCCAAAATGATAGAAAACCCAGAAATATCACAGAATTGATCAACACGGGACATAACGACAACCCTTGTCCCGTTAGATCGAAAGGTGTAATAAGGTTGTAATAAAGATTATTGTATGATGAACAGTTAGTTATACATTCTTCTGTTCCACTTTATCTATCAATTCCTATCTATGTGCAATATGTCTAGGCCCCCCGTATCTGCAACCTCGGTCCTATTGTAACGCCCAGATTGTGACTGAGCTTCATAGGAAACTGTCAGTATGACTATATCCTGCAGTACTGAGATTATACAGTATATAGTACAAGCGATCAAACGATTGAAAGATTGAAAAAGATGTATAAACTAAAAAAAGTTTTAAAAAAATATGCGCAAAAATGTAAAAAAAAATAATAAAAAGCCCAACTAAAATATTGTACCTTCCTAGTTAGAAACAATGACAATTTAAAAAAAATAAAATATTTCGTATTGCCATGTTCACAAAAGTTCAACCTCTAAAAATTATTTCGCCCGTACAGTGACTATCATGAAGCAAAAAAAAGCAAGAAATCAAAACTCCAGAATTTTTTTTTTTTTCCGCCACCACAATCAAAAGTGATCAAAACATTGTATGCACCACAAAATGGCACCTATAAAAGCGACAGCTCATCATGTCGAAAACAAGCCCTCAAAAGTAAAACAGATCTCTAAAAAAGGGGGAACATAAACCAATTTGTTTTCAGGCCACGTGCAAACGTTCAGTATTTGGTCAGTATTTTACATCAGTATTTGTAAGCCAAAACCAGGAGATGAACAATCAGAGGAAACGTACAAATATAAACCACTTCGGCATTTTTCACCCACTCCTGCTTTTATGTTACATATACTGATGTAGAATACTGAGCAAATACTGATCGTGTGAATGTGCCCTAAAATAACAATAAATTGCCTTTTTTCATCATTTTTTTGGTAATTTTCAGTCATTGTATAGTAAAGTATATAGTGTCATTGAAAATTACAACTAGTCCAACAAAAAATTAGCCTCGTGATTATGTTGATGGGAATAAAGTTATGTCTCTTGGAAGAAGGGGAGAGAAAAATAAGAGTGGAAACTTACGATTTGGTAACATTAGGATTGGTGCTAAAAGAAAATGGAGCTATCTAAAAAATATAGCGAGGAAGTGCATTCTTACAATAAGGCTACTTTCTCGTGATCAGTATTTGGTCAGTATTTTACATCAGTATTTGTGGGTGAAAAATGCAGACGTGGTGCACGTGTTTCTATTAGAATTTTCCTGTTATTGTTCCACTCCTGGTTTTGTTTTACAAATACTGATGTAAGATACTGACCAAATACTGAACGTGTGAACGTGGCCTAAGGGTAGGTTCACACGACTGTATAAAAAAATCGTCAAGAGTTTGAGAAAAAAATCATTCTATCTTTCTGGATGAAACTCTGAATGATTTTTTATACGGTTGTGTGAACCTACTGTAAAACTAATAACAGTAATAATCTTGAAGGGTCATCCATAATAGAGTCCACAGATCAAATGACCAATTTTATTAAATTTTCAGCCAATCAGATTCCCTTCCCTGTGATGTAACCAATCTCTGGGAAAACTTCTTACAACAAATGTTATTCTTCAACTGCAGATTCTAATCCAGCAACCACCAAACAATGATGGGTCATTTACACTTAGC
Source organism: Phyllobates terribilis (assembly GCF_046119375.1). Lineage (NCBI taxonomy): Eukaryota > Metazoa > Chordata > Amphibia > Anura > Dendrobatidae > Phyllobates > Phyllobates terribilis. The sequence continues at coordinate 169,110,474 of NW_027362770.1, forward strand.
GTAGCATGAAGGGTCTCGGAGAAGGTGGCAGTGAAGGTGTGTAAGTGTCTGATGGGGTCACACAGCTCATAAAAGGACAGCTGCCCGGCCTCATAATCCAGACATATCCTGACTCTATCACTGGAGATCTTGTCAGGTAACCGGATCTCTTTCCTGTCATGTATCACTAAATACTGATTATTACATCTCCACAAACTCCAGGACTTGTTATTATTTCCAATCACTGACTGACGCCCCCTCCTGTCTATACTGGGATAACACATCCCCACCCTCCACCACCCTGATCTACTGCTCTCCACATCCCAGTAATGTCGTCCTGAGGTAAATCCCCTCCTGCTCATCACCTGATTATACTGGAATCTCTCTGCTGTTTCTGGACGTTTCTTCTTCTCTTCTGTCCCGGTTGCAGTTTTCAGGTCGTCTGATATAAGGAGATTATTAGCAGCTGTGTTTACATCCAGTAATATGTCTGCAGGACCCTCCACATAGATCCCAACCCTTATACCTGATATTACCTCACATAATGTGTGTAATGTGTGTGAGATCACAGCCACATCCAGGTCATCTCCATCATGGGGCTGTTTATCATGTCCCCCTGTGTCCTCATCACCTCCCTCCTCCTCAGGATCACACAAGTCACCGGTGTCTGGTTCCTGTAAGACAGTCAGTGGATCCGTCATGTCACACAGCTCCTCAATGTGTCTCTGTGGCACCCCAGGGGTCTGGTTTTCCACAGTAATGTAATGTTATGTCTGAGAGCAGGTGGGAGGTCCTTTGGTCAGGGATCCTGTGCATGCCACACCTCCTGCCCAGTCTTGGGAGGGGAAGAACTTCCCCTGTATAAACCCGGGGCTGAGGCAGGGTGAGTCAGACAAGTGGAGTAGAGACAAGAAGCAGCATAGGAAACAGCAGAGTTACAAGGAGTCAGGGGCTGGCAGCCGCAGAGCTCGCCCTGACTAAGAAGACTTCTTTCCGGACCCGGAGTCCGAGGCTGTGGGGACTAACTCCTACCCAGCAGCAGAATCCGTCAGGCAGGGGATTTCAGGTCCTCTGGCCCAGAAGCCCGAAGGCACGGTCACACGCGTGGGACCAGCACCGCCATCGTGGAGCGGAAGCCATTAGAAGGCCCCGAGTCACCGGCCATACGGGTGAGCACCACACGGTACACTCAGGGACGTGGGCTACTTACATCAGCTTCTAGCAAGGTAGCCAGAAGAGTACAGTCAGTTTGGGAGGCCTACAACTACGCCTGGCCAGGGGAGATCCCATCTGCTCAAGGACTGACCAGGCCCCGTTCGCTAGCAAGTACTCCGGGAGGGTCTATCATTGTCACCAGTAAAGACCCTGAACTACACCGTACCGTCTCTGAGTGGTTCCTGCTACCCCCATCATCCACGTCGGCTGCCCTGAGACCATACCCCTCCCGTTGGGGGTTATACTATCACGCTGCATAATCCTACCATCGGCCTCAGCGGTCTGCCCTGCAGCAGCAGCTCCCTGGCTGCACTCAACGGGTGGCGTAGTCATCAACTGTTTACTACTAGTAGACTGCCGTCCAGTTTGACTCCCTGGGCACGGACCGGGTCACCGCCACGAGACTACAACCCTCCACGGATCCGGCTCCGGGTAAGCTCCCGCGTGCGCACCGCAGCGCGACACAGGCCCAGGGGCGCGTCAACTTTGGCGTAGTCGGCAGGATTTCGTGCCCGCAACCACCGGGTACTGCGTGCCTGAAAAGCAAAGACTGTTCAAACTTACCAGTGGTGAAGATTCCCGCTATCCGTGGAGGTTTCCCGCCATCCGGCGCCATCTTCTACCTTCTTCCCGCCATCCGCGAAGTTTTCCTGCCATCCGGCGCCATCTTCGACCTTCTTCCCGCCATCCGTGGAGTTTTCCCGCCATTGGACGCCATCTTGAGGACGCCGCGCGGGAAGAAGAGGGGCGTGGACTCCGAAAGCGCGCGAGAACTGAAGCCCCGCCTCACGTCCGGACGTTGCGTAAGGTCCTGGAAGGAGCCCAGCAGACGCCGACGTCACAGGAGCGCGACGGAAGGTCCTCAACCCTGACGATCCACTGCGGAGCCGCGGCCTACGGAAGAGGATCATCGCAAGGTAGGCCACGGTCCACTAGGGGGGAGGAAGATGTCGGATACGGAGGAGAGCTTCACTGCCTCAACCCCCGCCAGCGCTACCGCTGCTGCAGTTATGCCCTTCACCATGCCCTATATCCCGGGAGCAGCTTGGCTACCCCAGTACTCAGGGGAGTCACATACCCTGCATGACTTTAGAGAAAAGCTGGATAGCCTCTTCCAGGTGTACCCCCTCACAGAAGAGCAAAAAGTGAGCATCCTGGTGGCCCAACTAACAGGGGCAGCCAAAAGGGAAGTAAAATCCTGGCCACCTGGGAGGAAGACTGTCGCAGGGATACTAACCCGGCTGAAGGACACCTTTGATACCCGCACCTCAGCCGAGATTAAGCTTAGATTCTACGGGTGCAAGCAGCGAGCGCATGAGAGTATAAGGGACTATGCACTAAACCTACAAGAGGCCCTGAGGGCCATAAAGCAGACCGACCCTGATGGGGTGGGAAACGAGGACAGGCTGTTGACTGAACAATTTATAGAGGGTTTATATTGCAATGCCCACCGAACCCAGTTGCGGGCAATGGCCTTACAGGATCCCCATCTGGACTTTGCACAGTTCAAGGACAGAGCCATCCGGGTGCTCCGAGAACCGGCACCAGGTGGCGTTGTGACCCACAGACGCCCCACTACCACTTACTACCAGGAGGCGGCGCCCTTGTCAGCAGGGCCTGTGGGAGCTGATGCGCAGGCTTTGGACAATGACCCGGCTCCAGACCTACACCATCAGGTCCAAGAGCTAGCTAAGAGCGTTGCTGCGCTAACCCGAACTGTGCAGTCTTTACAGGTTTCCACCCCAGGGAAGATCCAGCTGGCATCCGGACCGGAGGACATCCCGTGGCGTCGACCAAGGAGGACCCCACCGGCCAGAGGAAGACCCAGTGACCGATACAGTGAGGACGGACGACCCATCTGCCGCCGCTGCAATCAACCCGGACATATGGAAAGGTACTGTTCTTTAAACGGGCACAACCTGGGGTAGAGGGCCAACCCCCAGGAAAAAGATCACCAGGCCCATCGAACTGGCGCGACAGATATGTGGGAGGACGTCCAGTCTTGCCTGTGGTACTGGATGGCATTCCCATGAGTGCCCTACTGGACACCGGGTCACAGGTCACCACCATCCCGTACGTGCTCTTCAAGCAGTACTGGAATGACTCGGATATTACCCGCTACCCCGACGACGACTTGAGTATCATCGCCAGCAATGGTCAGCCCGTGCCACAGATCGGATTTAAAGAGGTGACCATCAAAATTGGTAGAGTCGAACTGGCCGCACAGGGACTGATCATTGTAGATATTGATAAACATGAGAGTCACCCAAAAATAACTCTAGGAACTAATGTAATTGAAAATTGTCTTGCAGAGGTGATTTTCCTTTTACAGCAGGTTGCCAAGAATGCCAGCTCCGGCGAGCAGCGGGTGCTCCAGAAAGAGATCCGGGCACTGATGCAACGGCAACAAGTGGAACTCTCCGGCGGTGAGATTGGTAGCGTAAGAATGTGTGACCCTTTTCCTATTGCCATGCCCCCAAAAAGTGAAATGATGATTTGGTGCCGGGCAGCTATTGGTCTGAGAGGTAGAGATTACCAGGCAATGGTAGAACCAGTTTACTCAGACAGTAGGCCCACCATTTTGACAGCACGGGGGGTCGTCAATGTACGCCATGGGAGGGTGCCCGTTCGCATAATAAATATCGGGGAGAGGGAAGTGTACCTGCCCCGGTATGCCACGCTAGCCAAATTATATATCACTAATCAAAATTCTATACAATCTGTGGAACCCTTGCCTCCATCTCACCCGGAGGAAGGTAACGGCTCTAAGAAAGACATGGAGGACTGGTGTCAGCAACTACATCTGGGTACTGACTCCACTCCCTCACATCAGAAACAAGGAGTCTATCGGGTGGTTCAAGAGTATGAGAGAGTGTTTAGTAAACACCCGTTAGACTTCGGGCGAGTCAAGGGGGTAGAACATCGCATCCCCACGGGAGATCATCCTCCCATAAAAGAGAGGTATCGACCCGTACCCCCTGCACATTACCAACACGCCAAGAGGATGCTTAGAGACATGAAGGAGGCTGGGGTAATCCGGGATAGTTGTAGCCCCTGGGCAGCCCCATTAGTTTTAGTCAAAAAGAAAGACAACACCATGAGGATGTGTGTAGATTACCGGAAAATCAACCGTATCACACACAAGGATGCGTACCCCTTACCAAGGATAGAGGAGTCATTGGCTGCTTTAAGATCTGCTAACTTCTTCTCTACCTTGGATCTCACTAGCGGGTACTGGCAGGTTCCTGTAGCAGAGGCGGACCGGGAGAAGACCGCATTCACCACCCCGATGGGACTTAGCGAGTTCACCTGCATGCCGTTCGGACTCTGCAACGCACCAGGAACCTTCCAACGCCTAATGGAGTGTTGTCTGGGCCACAGAAACTTCGAGACGGTCCTGTTGTACCTGGACGATGTCATCGTATATTCCAAGACGTATGAGGACCACCTGAAACACCTGGCGGAAGTGTTCGAGGCTCTGGCGAGTTACGGCCTAAAGGTGAAACCCTCCAAGTGTCACCTCCTGAAACCAAAGGTGCAGTACCTGGGACACGTAGTGAGCGCTGACGGAGTGGCTCCCGACCCTGATAAAATCACCGCAATTAAGGAATGGCCAAGCCCCTCCAGCGTAAAAGAAGTGCGGCAGTTCCTCGGGTTGGTAGGCTACTACCGAAGGTTTATTCCCGGTTTCACCAAAAAGGCAGCACCTATGCAGGACCTCCTGATAGGCCAGTCCCGGAAGGCCAAGAACCAGAAGCCGCCCTTCAAATGGGAAGAGCTGGAAGAAGAGTCCTTCCGCCAGCTGAAGATGGCCCTCACGGGGGACGAAATCCTGGCGTACCCGGATTATAGCCAGCCCTTTATCCTCTACACCGACGCCAGTAACATCGGGCTAGGAGCCGTACTGTCCCAGATCCAGCAGGGGAAGGAACGAGTAATCGCCTACGCCAGCCGAAAACTGCGACCCACCGAAAGGAACCCCGAGAATTACAGCTCATTTAAGTTAGAGTTCCTGGCCGTAGTATGGGCAATCACTGAGCGCTTTAAGCATTACCTCGCTTCTTCCCGGTTCACCGTGTACACGGATAACAACCCGCTGACACACCTGGACACGGCAAGACTCGGTGCCCTGGAGCAGAGGTGGATGGCCCGTCTGTCCAACTACGAGTTCACAATTAAATACCGGGCAGGACGCTCCAATACCAACGCGGACGCCCTGTCCAGGATGCCCAACCTGCCGGACGGAGGAGAAGATCCGGAGGGACTGGAAGAAGTTGAACTCCCTGCGTTCCACCGTCATGGGACTATTCAGTATTCCCACCGGGTAAGGAGTAAGCAGGCTGCTACGTTGAACCCCTTACCCCACTACAACTGGGCGGAAACGCAAGACAGCGACCCTGCCGTCCGACTGGTGAAGGAGATGCTGACTCGGCCGGAGGCTCGCCTTGAACCAGACGCTCCGGAGGAAGCCAAACAACTATGGGCAGAGAAGAGTCGACTGTTCCTTTACAAAGGGAAGTTGTGCCGCAGAATGGTTAACTCCCGGACGCATGAATTACTCTGGCAAGTAGTGGTGCCACGAAGAGACGCAGCCATGGTGATGGAGGCATACCACGACGGAGCTGGACACTTTGGGTGGAAAAAGCTGGAGTTCCTGCTGCGCGAGCGGTTCCACTGGGTAGGCATGAGGGGAACCATCGAGAAGTGGTGCAGAGATTGTGGCCCGTGCAACCTGAGAAGGAAGGACCGAGCCAGCCAGAAGACTCCCCTGCAGTCCATCGTCACCCGGCAACCGTTGGAACTGGTAGCCTTGGATCATGTAAAACTGACCCCAAGCAGAAGTGGCTACGTCTACGCGTTAACCATCGTGGATCATTACTCCCGGTTCTTGGTTGTCGTCCCCGTCAAGGACTTAACGGCTCAAACAGCAGCTAGAGCCTTCCAGCAGCACTTCTGCCGTCCACACGGGTACCCGGACCAAGTGCTGACGGACCAGGGACCTGCCTTTGAAGCGGAGGTCTTTCAGGAATTCTGCAATCTGTATGGCTGCCGGAAGATAAGGACGACACCCTACCATCCGCAGACTAATGGACTTTGTGAAAAAATGAACCAGGTGGTAATGGATCTTCTAAAAACGTTGCCCCTGGAAGAACGCAGTCTGTGGCCTGAAAAGTTGCCCGATCTGGTGGACCTATACAACCACATCCCGGTAGGTTCCACCAACTGTACCCCGGCTTACCTAATGAGGGCAAGACCTGGTAAGTTACCTGTTGACCTGGAAATGGGAGTCCTGACCCCCGAGGACACTTCACCAGAAACAGACTGGGACACAGAGAGGCAGCAGCAGTACCGGAGAATACAGGAGAGCGTGGAGCGAAGTCTCTGTCAGGCTAGGGAAAGACAAGAGAAAACTTACAACCAGTATGCTCCCGCTGTTCCCCTGGTACCCGGAGAGCAGGTCTTGAAGAGGAAGAGACGGCTCCACAAGTTGGACGACCAGTGGGAGAAGGACCCGTACACCGTACTGCCTTCAAGCCACGAGAACCCGAAGGTCTGTACCATCAGTAAAGACGGAGGGGAAACCACAGCCATTGTATCCCGGGACCACCTGAAGAAGTGTCCCGAACAACTGAGGAACCCTGAAGAGGAACAAGAAGACCATCGACCCGTGGAAGAAAGGGAAGATATGGTTAGTACCGTGCTCGGGGACTTCCCTCAGTCTTGGACTCAAGTCAATGGTGCAGTTGTGGTACCCGTACTCACCTTCCTCCAACCATCATCCCAAGAACCTACGGAGCAACGGGTAGAGCTGGAAGAACAGCCGGTCCAGGAGGCAGAAGACTCCACACAAGCAGAACAGGAGAATCAACCCTCTGCTTATAGTGAGCCTGCCGTACCCCTAGTGAGACAAAGAGCCGGTAGACAGCTGCCCAGTTTACCCTTGACAGCTCCTACACCCTGTAGTTCAGGGCCAGACAGTCAGCTCCGTAGGTCCACTCGGGCCACTAGAGGCCAGTTACCCGCACGCTGGAGAATTTAAAGTGTATAAATTGTTTTATTTATGTTTTTCTGTGTCTTGTTGCTTGTGTATAATTTTGTGTTTCTAGTTATTTTTAGGAATCCTTGGTGGATTTACCGGGAATCCTTGTACATAGTTGGAGCGTAACCCAGGATGGACTAGAGACTGTTAAGGACTCGGGGTAGGACAGACCCCTACCTGGTTACGTCTCCCTGTGTTGGTGAAATGGACACCTTGCTCTCTTCAGAGACTGCACCCGGTTGCGGACACGCCGTAACCATCTTTATATGTTTTCTTATTGTATTATTAATGTTTTTGCCTTGTTATGTTTTTCTAAATGTGTTTAGTCCCGGAGTACTAAATTTCACTAGGGGGGAATGTGGCACCCCAGGGGTCTGGTTTTCCACAGTAATGTAATGTTATGTCTGAGAGCAGGTGGGAGGTCCTTTGGTCAGGGATCCTGTGCATGCCACACCTCCTGCCCAGTCTTGGGAGGGGAAGAACTTCCCCTGTATAAACCCGGGGCTGAGGCAGGGTGAGTCAGACAAGTGGAGTAGAGACAAGAAGCAGCATAGGAAACAGCAGAGTTACAAGGAGTCAGGGGCTGGCAGCCGCAGAGCTCGCCCTGACTAAGAAGACTTCTTTCCGGACCCGGAGTCCGAGGCTGTGGGGACTAACTCCTACCCAGCAGCAGAATCCGTCAGGCAGGGGATTTCAGGTCCTCTGGCCCAGAAGCCCGAAGGCACGGTCACACGCGTGGGACCAGCACCGCCATCGTGGAGCGGAAGCCATTAGAAGGCCCCGAGTCACCGGCCATACGGGTGAGCACCACACGGTACACTCAGGGACGTGGGCTACTTACATCAGCTTCTAGCAAGGTAGCCAGAAGAGTACAGTCAGTTTGGGAGGCCTACAACTACGCCTGGCCAGGGGAGATCCCATCTGCTCAAGGACTGACCAGGCCCCGTTCGCTAGCAAGTACTCCGGGAGGGTCTATCATTGTCACCAGTAAAGACCCTGAACTACACCGTACCGTCTCTGAGTGGTTCCTGCTACCCCCATCATCCACGTCGGCTGCCCTGAGACCATACCCCTCCCGTTGGGGGTTATACTATCACGCTGCATAATCCTACCATCGGCCTCAGCGGTCTGCCCTGCAGCAGCAGCTCCCTGGCTGCACTCAACGGGTGGCGTAGTCATCAACTGTTTACTACTAGTAGACTGCCGTCCAGTTTGACTCCCTGGGCACGGACCGGGTCACCGCCACGAGACTACAACCCTCCACGGATCCGGCTCCGGGTAAGCTCCCGCGTGCGCACCGCAGCGCGACACAGGCCCAGGGGCGCGTCATCTCATCTTCCTGGACAGCTCGTCCTTCTTTATCTCCAACTGATGGATCAGAGCAGACAGTGACAGGGACTCTTCCTTTTCCTGCCTGGAGATCTCACTCAGGACCTTCTTCTCCAGGTCGTCCACCCGTCTCCTGATGTCTGTACACAGGGCAGTGACTCTCTCGGCTTCTCCAGCTGCTTTTTCCTGAGATTTCCTCCATTGCTCCTCCAAACTCCGGACTCTTTCCTCAGTCTCCTCTCTCTTTGTGGTCAGTTTCTGGAGAACATTTCTCAGTTTCTTCTTCCTCTTCTCAGAGGCCTCATCCAGCAGCTCCACCCGGTGTCCCCGATGTTCTCCAGCCAAACTACAGGACACACAGATACAGATGGCATCCTGAGTACAATAGTACTTTAAAAGTTCCTTATGGACAGAACATTTCCTTTTCTCCAGAGAAGTGCTGGGATCAGATAAGACGTGTTCTGGTGATTTGCTGTGAGACCTCAGGTGTTTATCACACAGAGAAGCCTCACAGTGTAGACAGGATCTAACAGCAGGTACAGGAGAGTCCACACAGTAAGTGCAGCAGATCCCGGTGATCTCCTCTTGTTCTTGCTGAGTAATCAGGAAACGTTCCGCTACATTATGAAGATTTATGTTCTTCATCGGTGCCGGCCGAACATGAAACTCTTTTCTGCATTCAGGACAGGAATAAACTCCAGACTCGTCCTGTGTATCCAGCACACGATCAACACAGACCCGGCAGAAGTTGTGTCCACATCTCAGCGTTACAGGATCCTTAAAAACAGATAAACAGATGGAGCAGAGCAGCTCGTCTCTCAGAATAGCAGACGCCATGGCTGACGGAAGAAGGAGGAAACGAAACTGAATGTGTCTAATGCTGGACAAATAACAAAGTTCTAGTTACACCCATTTACTTAAACCTTTATTTTTTCCTTCCTAAAGCAATACATTTTCCAACCAATATAGCCATATGAAGGTTTGGTTTACTATGAAGATTATATGCAGTAAATTCACAATTTTGATGCATGTGTACTGTATTGGCTGATTATTTTTTGTTGAGGGTGGTGCGTCATTAAATGAAAGGACAGGCCGGAGTACAGCCGCCCCCTCCCCCGCAGGCTTGGACGTAGGCCTGCATGACAATGGGTTGGAGGGAGTGGCTAAGGCTATTAGCATTGGGAGGGGTTTAACGGGGGGTTTAAGGGCCAGGGAGGGGAGGGGAGTCACATTTTCCCGCTCACAAGGGTGGTGAGTTGTCTCCCCCACTTCGTGCTGCGTACCTCATGGCGTCCATGGCGCAGCTGTTTGAGTCCCTGAGGGCGGCTGCAGAGTCGCACCCTGCAGGCTGGCTGGAAGAGCAGATTGCGGCGATCATTGGAACGGTGGCTGTGTCAGCGCAGCCTGAGCGGCGTTCCCGTCGGGCGCGGCCTCCTGCCAGGCTGTCGCCTGATTTAGCTCCCCAGACACAGCGCAGGCGCAGGAGCCCCTCCGGGGACCCTCCAGGCCGGGTGCCGGTTAGGAAGCGCAGCAGCAGGCCCCGGTCTGGGAGGAATCCGCTTGCCAGCACGTGTCATGCGGCGGTTAGTAGGCCGCAGCCTGCGCTCGGGCAGGGGCCTACATGCGCCAGTCCTCGCAACACCAGTGACGTCATGGGGGGTCGCATCGGCGATGCTCCGGTCGGGCGGCCCGCCTCCTCAGACACAGTGGATGGCATGATTACCCACGATGGGCAGCAATCGGGCGGTGATAACAGGCAAGTGTTGTTACCGCCCCTTATTGATGGTCGCGTTAAATTCAGGACCGGATGCCAATACACAGACCTTGTGGGTAGTGCGCAGAGCGGACAGGGGGTCGGGTGATATTAATATGTCCCCACATACACAACCCTTTGGTCCTTCTTCAACTCCAGTGCATGTCAGTAACTTTCGGCCTTACAGGGCTGCGTCGGCGGGATCCAGTGCATCGGTGGTGCTCGGGCCTCAAGAGATAGAGGGTCCAACGGGAAGAATCGGAAGTCGGGATGGACGGCTGGAGTTGGGAGTATCGGCTGGGGGGACCACAGCTCCTCCGCAGCCCGGTGAGTTGGGTTCTATGTCTTGTTCGTTGTCCCAGAATTTTTTATCCCCAGTTTTAAGTGCTAATCGGGGGTCAGTGGCTGGGGGTACAAGTCAGGAACAGGTTGGGGAGAGTGTGAGTGAGGTTTTAGCAAATGTGAGGGAGTTATTGTTGCGTTTGGAAAGGGGTAGTAGTGCTGTTTCGGGCCATTTAGCCGCATGGGTGAGCCCGCAAGGGGGCGGGCTGAACAGCTTCGGTAATAGATTTGGGGGCGCGAGCCAATTGCCTGAGCCCATTTTGGTGTCAGTCCAGACAGAGAAAGAAAAAGAGTGTAGAATTCATTTGGATGATAGGTCTCACGGCGAGGTTTACGTGTGTTTTGAGGGTCCGTTGGGTGCACACCTCAAGAAGGAGGTGAGGGAAAAAATTTGGAAAGATGAATACGTCGAAATTTTTTCTCTTTTGCCTCTGGTGAAATTTAACCTGGAAAAAAGTAAGAAGGATGATAGTAAGAAGGAGTAGGAGGAAAAGAAAAGATGGCGCTTAATCCCGCAGACTTTTACTAATTGGCTGCAGGCATTCGCCATTTTGGCGAGCGTAATAGGTGAAAAAGCACCGGAGAATTGCTCTCCCTTGTTTTGCTATATGGATGCTATTGGGGAGGCTCACAGAACTTATGGGGGACAAGCATGGCTTCGTTATGACGAGCAGTTTCGTCAGAGGAAAGCTATTCGTCCTGCCATAAGATGGGATCAGAAGGACATTGGCCTTTGGTTACGGGTGATGGCTCCTTCTAGATTAGGTCATTCCTTTCATGGAGGGGCCGGTTGTGCCGGCCATTCCGGGGGTCAATCAAGTACGCAGGGGAGCGGAGGCACATCAGGGCAAGCGGGAACGCAGAAACCAGGTTTATGCTGGCAGTTCAACGACGGCCAGTGCAAATTTGGGGCTAACTGCAGGTTCAATCATCTTTGCTCGCACTGCAGTGGATCATCACACGGTGCTGCCAGATGTTTTAAAAAGAAGGCTAAGCCAGGGGCCAACAATTCCCAAGGGGGAGACGCCGGTGAAACTAACCGCGATGCTCCCTTTTCTAAGTAGGTTTCCCGATAGGGAAAAAGCTGCAGTGTTAGTATCAGGTTTTGCTGACGGTTTTAAAATTCCTCCACCTCCATTCGAGATTCCCCGGGTGTTGAAAAATCTTAGATCAGCAGATCAATATGCGGAGGTGGTTTCTGCTAAGTTACAAAAGGAGGTAGCTTTGGGGGCGTATGGCGGGTCCGTTTTCCGATCCTCCTTTTTCGAATTTAGTAGTATCGCCATTGGGGGTGGTGCCCAAAAAGGAGCCTAATAAGTTTAGGCTCATTCACCATCTTTCCTATCCACGGGGAAAGTCAGTGAATGATGGGATTGATCCGGAACTATGTTCCGTGGTTTATACATCATTTGATGAGGTGGCTCGGTGGGTCAGACAGTGTGATAAAGGGGCATTGCTGGCTAAGACGGATGTGGAATCAGCGTTTCGGTTGTTGCCCGTTCATCCTGAAAGTGTTAGGTTGTTGGGTTGTTACTGGGAGGGCGAGTTTTTCGTAGATAGATGTTTGCCCATGGGATGTTCTTTATCCTGCTCCTTGTTTGAGGCTTTCAGCACATTTTTGGAATGGGTCGTACAGAATGTGACAGGGCTCGAATCCATTATACATTACCTGGATGATTTTCTGTGCATCAGTTCGGGCGATTCTTCATGTTGTGAAATTTTGCTGAGAGCGACTCAGTGGGTAGCAGAGCGTTTCGGAGTGCCTTTGGCTCCAGAAAAGACCGAAGGTCCAACTACCACCATTTGTTTTTTAGAAATTGTAATTGATTCAGTGAATTGGGAATTTAGGTTGCCTGAGGAGAAAGTGAAAGCTTTGAAGGAAGAGGTCGCACGGGCTAGGAAGTTAAAGAAGATGACTTTGAGAGAAATGCAGTCTCTTCTTGGGAAACTTAATTTTGCATGTCGCATTATTCCTATGGGGAGAATTTTTTCTCACCGGTTAGCCAGCGCTACGGCGGGTCTAAAATTGCCGCATCATTACATGCGTTTGTCAGCTGAACACAGAGACGATTTGGTAGTGTGGGAGAAATTTTTGGAGCAATATAATGGACGCTCATTGCTTATGGAGGAAGTACAGGACAACTGTGCTTTGGAGTTGTACACGGATGCGGCGGGAAGTTCAGGTTTTGGGGCGTACTTTAGTGGTCGATGGTGCGCATCCAGTTGGCCTAAGGAGTGGGTAACATCAGGATTGGTAAAGAACATAGCCCTATTAGAGATTTTTCCCATTTTGGTGGCAATATATTTGTGGAAGGGGGAACTGCAAAATAAGAGGGTGAGGTTTAATTGCGACAACATGGGGGTTGTGTTTGTAATTAATAACATTACAGCATCTTCACCTCCAGTGATTAGGGTTCTACGACAGTTAGTGCTGACTTGCCTTTCCATGAATGCTTATGTGACAGCGTCTCACGTACCGGGAGTCCAGAATGCCATTGCTGACTCACTTTCTCGTTTTCAGTGGGAGCGCTTCCGGCAGTTGGCACCAGAGGCGGCAGACAAGGGGATGGAGTGCCCTCCAGAGCTTTGGAAGGTGGTATGCGGGCCGCTGAGTCGCTGATTAGGTCATCGTTGGCGGGGGGAGCTTGGGAAGCGTATCAGTTTATTTGGCATTTATGGGAAGATCGGTTGCTTAATACAGTCGGGCTTATGGCTCAGGATGACGATCAGTTAGGCGCACTATTGGCATGGATTAGTCAAGGGGCTGGGGAGGGTTGGTCGGTAGCAAAAATCTCTCGGACTATGGCGGGTTTGGCTTTTGGTTTCAAGTTTCATGGTCAGAGAGATTTGACAAAAAGTTTTTTGATCAAACAGGCTTTGAAGGGGTTTCGGAAAGGGAAAGGACAAGTGGACTCCAGGAGACCGGTTTCATTTGGCATTTTGGAAAAGATTGGGGGGGTGTTACCTTCTGTGTGTTGCTCCAGGTTTGAAATCTGTCTTTTTAGATTGGCCTTCTCCCTGGCCTTCTTTGGAGCGTTGAGGTTGGGTGAGATCGTGTCACCCAGCAGGTCTGTGGGCGGGGGGCTTTTGTCAGCAGATGTGATTGGTACCTCAGGAGGTGTGGAATTTTGGATCAGGAAATCTAAAATGGACCATTTGGGTAAAGGGAGGCGTGTAGTTTTGAGAGCAATTGGGAATTCCATTATGTGTCCGCTAAGATGCTTGCAGCTGTTTAGGGAGGCCGAACCAAAGCCAGGTGGTCCGTTATTGTGTCATGAGGACGGTCCTTCTTGTCCAGATATCAGTTCATAGCGGTATTTAGGAAGTGTTTAAATTCATTAGGGTTAGATGCATCCCGTTTTGGGTCCCACTCGTTTCGGATTGGAGCAGCAACGGAAGCGGCTGCGGGTGGTCTTAGTGGGGAGACTATACAGCGCATTGGGCGTTGGGAATCGAGGCGTTATCGGAGTTATATCAGGCCTCAGGCTCAGGGTAAAATGCAACTTTAATGTTTGATTTACGGCAGGTGTTGTTATTGCGAGAGTTGTTCAAGTTTGTTTGTATTTTCTGCAGGTTCCAATTCCGCGTTGGTATGGATTCTGGGACACTCCTACGTGCACTGGGGAGCACTGAGGGCGGATATAAGGCCTGCAGGAAGGCAGCTCGGTTTTGACAGAGAAACAGCTGTGATTAGGTGGTTGGGCTTTAGAGGCATGAGTTGGTCCAGAGTGCTGCAGGAGGTACATCACAGTGCGCGCTTAGATAGGTCACCTGACATTTTGGTGTTGCACGTGGGGGGGAACGACCTAGGTTCACGCCCTTTTAGAGAGTTGATAAGGGATGTTAAACATGATTTGTTGGGTTTGTGGGTGGCATTTCCAGGCTTGTTTATTGTTTGGTCGGAGATTGTTCCTCGAAGATGTTGGCGTAGGGCTAGGTCAGTGGAGAAAATCAATAAAGCCAGGATTAAAGTTAATAGGGCAGTCTCTAGTTTTGTTACTAGGAATGGGGGGATTGCTGTGCGGCACTTTGAGTTAGAGAAAGGAGAGGGTGAATTTTGGTTGGCAGATGGAGTGCATTTGAACGCAGTAGGTATTGACATGTGGGCTTTGGGGTTACAAGAGGGCATTGAGATGGCCATAGCTTTTCGTTTGGGGGGGGTCTCGGGCATTTGAGATATTCAAAGCGCCCTCATTGTGGCGGTTGGGGGTCCTTGAAGTTGGTTTTAAATTGGTATAAGGGGTCCATTTGGGTACGGATTCCTTAATTAGAAAGCGTTGATTGCTGATCTGGTTTTGGGGGTCTCACGGCAGGGAATGTCAGAGCCCAGGAAGTGGAAGTAATTTTTGGAACCCATGTTTGGTTGTGGTGCTCTCGAGCCAGTGGGTATCGGCTGTGGGCAAGTTGGTGTTAATTGTTGGTTTATGTTAATCACCAGATCTTTGGAGCTTCAAGGACCCTCCTACCATTGGGTGTTAATTTAATTACTTATCTATGTAATTTTGTTTAAATAAAGGCTGCTGTGGCCAGTTTTTCCCAAAGTATATGGTGTTTTGGTCTTATTTTAGTTAAGTAAAGGAGTTTCATGGGAAGATGGGTATTAATTTAGATGGTTTGGTTAAACGGATCATCGACAATACCAGTGTCAAGGACAGGCCGGAGTACAGCCGCCCCCTCCCCCGCAGGCTTGGACGTAGGCCTGCATGACAATGGGTTGGAGGGAGTGGCTAAGGCTATTAGCATTGGGAGGGGTTTAACGGGGGGTTTAAGGGCCAGGGAGGGGAGGGGCGTTACATTTTCCCGCTCACAAGGATGGTGAGTTGTCCCGCCCGCCCTAAGGTTCGTATTTGGTTAAGGGGTTGTAGTTTGGTTTTGGGTCACTGTGGCTCTTGGCGGTTGGGGGTCCTTGAAGTTGGTTTTAAATTGGTATAAGGGGTCCATTTGGGTATGGATTCCTTAATTAGAAAGCGTTGATTGCTGATCTAGCTTTGGGGGTCTCACGGCAGGGAATGTCGGAGCCCGGGAAGTGGAAGTAATTTTTGGAACCCATGTTGGGTTGTGGTGCTCTCAAGCCAGTGGGTATCGGCTGTGGGCAAGTTGGTGTTAATTGTTGGTTTATGTTAATCACCAGATCTTTGGAGCTTCAAGGACCCTCCTACCATTGGGTGTTAATTTAATTACTTATCTATGTAATTTTGTTTAAATAAAGGCTGCTGTGGCCAGTTTTTCCCAAAGTATATGGTGTTTTGGTCTTATTTTAGTTAAGTAAAGGAGTTTCATGGGAAGATGGGTATTAATTTAGATGGTTTGGTTAAACAGATCATCGACAATACCAGTGTCAAGAGCAGCAATTCTATCATTTTTAATTTTTGCAAGAATTGTTTTAGAGTATTCATCTCTCTTTAAAGGGGTTGTTTGGTCCAAATCGATAAGCCTGCAGTCACTCTGTGTGACTGCAGACTTATGAATCCCCCAATGCAAGCACTGTCTACTGCAGGAGTTCACCGGATTCTGACCCGTGACTGGAAGTTATTCATCCTCCTGGCCAGTGGGCGCGGACATGCTTCCATACACTTGTGTGGAGCAAGGCTGTGCCCACTAGACTGGCCCTAGCCGGGAGTATAATGCTTACATATCGTCCGTTCCCTGCTCAGAAACCTGCGAATCCCCACAGCGCACAATGTGTGCACTGGGGGATTCATAAGTCAGCAGCCACACAAAGTCTGTTTGCCTTGGATTCTGGAGATTCATTCACCCGACATTGTCTATGGGATTCCGCATCGTGTTCCTGCGTAGCGGCAGTGTGTTGTGGTGTCTCCCGTTCCCGACGTTTTCTGTGAGATTCCGCATTCTGGGCTTGTGTGGCAGCAGTTTGTTGTGGTGTCTGTTGCTCTCGACGTTGTCGTTTCCTTGCTGCTTCAGTGGCGTATTTTCGCTTACGACCCATTGGAAGAAAGGAAGCGTAAATCGTGATAACGTGCAGTAAAGAAGTATCTGGTCAGCGCGCTGTGACTGGCAGAACGTGTTCAGTAAACGTGACAGAAGTACGTCACACTGTGACTGACAGAACGTGTTCACTGAACGTGACAGAAGTATATCACACTCTGACTGACCGTATTTAGTAAACGTGACTGAACTATGTCAGGAATATTAGAAAATATTAATATCAGGAAAATGTCCTTCCACCTGCGTGACACAGATGTTCACCCCCCTCCCTTATTCCCTTTCTGCTCAGCACAAAAGCCCCAATTAACGCACGACTGATAAATAGTTATTCACACACGGCCAGGGAAGAAGTGTGAAAACTTCGTTATAAGCAGGCCTCTTGTCCCTGAAAGACGCAGGAGGTACTTAAAATGCAGGCTTCCCTAATTTGTGTGTAACTGTGAAGGGTCTTCCCCGAGCTTCAAAGGGGAATTTGCAGACGAACTGACTCCGATATTAGTTATGAAATAATATGAGTTCCATAGGTCCGACAATAACGAGACCCAAATGGGTAGTGACCAAATCAGCCCCAGAATATGCAGGTATTTTTCCACGGCTGTAACCACAATCAGGGAGCTGCAGCGCAAAAACATCCGAATAGTAGACTGCAGCTGTGGGATGCGTGATATCAAAAGAAAGATAAAATCGTGAGGGAAAATATGGTGTAGTTTGCGAGCTTCTGTGATCAACGATCATTGCTGGGGGGAATACGAATTATACGCAAAGGGTCCTGTTCAATAACAGCAATCTGGAGAACCCCCCCTCCCACTATATTGAATCGTCTCTGCGATCGTGTAGTGTAAGTAATTTTCACTCTTTAACCTGTTTATTTTATGTAACTGTTTATGTATTTTAATGCCCCCTTTGTAACATCCTTATGTATATATTTTTCCTAAACACTGCCTCCCTTTTGGATTAAATATAAAATTTAATAGTTCTGTTTCTTTTGTTCTGTAATCGTTCTCCTCCCCGAAGCCATAAACACTACCGGGTTGGTTCCTGACCCGATACAAGTCCATTAATATCGGGCTGTATCAAACCAGAACTTGTGGCAGCATACCATCTGGGGGATTTGAGGAAGGCTGGCAGTGACGGTCGGAGGTGTGGATATATATTACTGGCGCAGCCAGGGAAATATATATATATACTGCCCTCACTGCAGAGGGCCTCAAATACCCAGTGGGCTACAGGACGGCCTCTCCGGCGACCACTCGCTCTAGGTGCAGTACCTTGACTGATCTGAGAGGCGAGGGGGCGCCAGAGAGTTGTGCCTGTATTGTGGCGTCACGGATTGGTGACGTGTAAGGGACACACACCCCACAGTGTCTTCCCCCGCTGGTGGCAGCTTCTTGGCACTACTTACTCTAGGTGCAGTACCTTGACTGACCTGAGAGGTAAGGGGGCGCCAGAGAGCGGCACCCACCGGCCGGCAAGCTTTCCTGACAAACTATGTCGCACTGTGACTGACAGAACGTATTCATTAAACGTGACAGAAGTACATCACACACTGTGACTGACAAAACATGTTCAGTACGTCATGGGCAGTTGGTGAGTTACATGATCACATGGGCGGAGTCAGCCCTGCTATCTCCCGACGGTGGCGTACTTATTTTAAATCCGGCGCCAATTGGCCGGAGAGCGTGTTTAAATTTGGCGCCAAAATCGCTGAGTGGTCGCGGCCGGCTTGGGCCGCTGATCTCCCGACGGCAAGTGTGAAGGGAGGACCAGGGAGCGGCGCCGCCTAGGCCGGTCATCTCCCGGCTGCTTCGCCGCTGACCTCCGTGCGGCAGATGAGCCGCTAACGGACGCCATCTTGTTCTGAAATCCCGCGTCGCTGATTGGCCGCGGCCGGACCAATCAGCGACGCGGGATTCCCTGGATGGACGGACAGACAGACGGGATAAGCCGATTATATAGTAGATGTGGGCAGGATCTGCTTGCTTATATCTGACGTAGACATCTTTCCTCCACCTCTGAATATTTTCAAAAGAATAAGGGAGAATTAAGTTTAAGATCACAGTGCAGAGACATTTTGTTGGTGACTGCAATGTGATACCAAAATGTGGACAGTGTCACCGAGGACTGCTGGCAGTGCCAATTTTGTTAGTTGGCGTCGTGATTGGTGTCTTTACAGAGATCTGAGTGGAGCAGTCATATAACTGTGACTGCAGCTCTCAGATCACAGTAATTAGACAGTTTAGCAGTCATTAGCAGACACTTTCACAAATTCAGCACCTTGTCTTTTCTTCTATACCAGACCCAGAAGGACTAGAGGGGTGTCATTCATTGAAGCCTGGATGGTTGTGAAGAAACATGTGAGGAAATATTTGATTTCAAGGGCTATTACAAGACTGATTAACCAGTCCAACCTGGCTATTTAATGGATCCGTTTTCCATAGACTTCAAGAATAAAAAAACTGATCCAGTTGAAATGTTTTTTTTTAGCTGGACAAAATAGTTGTCTCTGCACAACTTTTTTGTTAACCGATTGCTGCATGATCCGTTCTAACTGATTATTACTGGTCATGTGACCATGGCACTAATGTGTGAGAAAATCACTGAAGGAACTGTAGAGTTCAATTTCTTTAATCTAATCATGTCTTTTATGTAACTTACTAAAGCCATACACTTTAGATTAATGCCGACCGAACCTGCTGATATCATTGGGTTCGTTCAGCAGTCTAATGTTTATGAGATATCGATCCGATGTGTCCAATTCCAGACTGTGAATCATATTGTTAGCTTGGATGGAGATAAGTTGCTGTCAGACATGTCTGGCTGTGGCTTTCACATAGAGGACACAGGTGCCAGCTAAACGAGCACTTGTGTGTATAGCAGAGCAGACAGAAATGGCTGCCAGCTGAACGATCTGTAAGGGGAAGCAGAGGTGTCCCTGGAAAGCTCTTGCGGGTTGTCAAATTAGTGGTGGAATATTGCCATCTGCTGGCCAGGCAAAATGAAGTGGAACCAATTTATTCTGGAAGATCTCCAGTAGGAACGACTTCATGTTCTGGACTTGATCAGGTGACCCGCATGAGAGACTTCCTTGATATTAAAACCCTGTGCGCCAAACCACAGGTGGATTTGGCACCAGAAAAGAGTGGAACAGATGCGCTGCAGCGATGTTGCCGGGGCCAGCGTGACAGATCTCAGTGGGAAGTCTACGCCACCAAGGTGTTGGTCACCGCCTGGCAAGGCCTATATTCCGCTCAAGAGGACTCCGCATTCTGCCTGCACTGGTCAGGACTAGGATCAGCGCCCTATGCCAGTTAAACATCAGAGACCAAATGTCGCCTGTCAAGAGCTGAGGCCTAGTCCAGTTCTGCTTCAAGTCCAAGAGACTTCCGCCGACGGTCAAGCCGAGAAGATCCGCGAGGAGACGGCAACAGGAGAGACATGCCTGCAATTGCGGTGGGACAGTGCGCGTGAGCAAGGCCGTCACTTCCAGCTATCACCTGCAGTATGATTGTCAGCTGGGACTAGGAATGCAGGTTGGGGAGGGGGTCGGTTGGTGCGTGGAGACTCAAAGGGCTTTGATAGACTACGTCAGAGAGAGACTTGTGGCCTAGCGGAAAAACCTGGTGACCCCCACTAGGACCACAGCTGCAGAAAACACTTACGTGGTGACTCCCACGAATGGGCGCACCACCTTTGTTAAGGGAACATTAACGTCATATAGTGAAAGACTTTTTGTTATTCCAAGCTTATTCTTATTCGTTTCATTGTTGATTTGCTTTGTTATTATGACTAATTGTTCAGAGTTACTTTAAATGACTGTAAAATCACCACTGCATTTAAATAAGAATTATATCGTTCACCGACTGTTGTTGCCTTGTGTTATCTGTGCGTTGCATCCAGACACCGGCAGGATGCAACATTCAGACAGATGGCAGACTACTCCATGACCAGGGCCATCAGGGGACATATACCCTCGGGGGCTATGCTCAACAATCTTCCCAAGTTCACGGGAAGCAGCGTGTCGTTGTGGGACTGGGTAGAGAGGCTTAAAAATATGTTGCACATATATCCTCTGAACCCTTCCATTCAGGCCGAGTTAGCTCTCCTGACCCTTGACAGGGAGGCCCGACAGACTGTTATGTACCGTCCACTTAGGGACTGTGACACTATGGATAAGGTGATAAAAATCTTGGAAGATATGCTCGGTGACACCATGGACCTAGGGCACCTCTGCATGCGGTTGTTCCAGTGGGTCCAAAAGGAAAGTGAGAACATGGCTCAATATGTTAATCAAGGGGACCCCTGCTGCCATCCCTCAAGCTGTCCACAAAGCCCAACGTGAAAGGAGGTCAGAGCAGGAGGTTTCTCACGAGCAACGCTGTGTACATAGCCCATCAGCGGAACGTTGGACCTGCAGAGGGATGAGGCATATCTCAAGGGACTGCCCGAGTCGAGAAAGGAGAAGATGGGGGCACCTGTTAAACTAACGTGCCCCACGGTCATGGAGCATACCGTGGGGTTTCGCTCTTCAGAGGGCAGATAATAGAACTCTGAGTATATTGTCTCTGAGAGACTCATTACCTGGGCTGAATTCAATGGGCAACGCATTCGCTGCTTGATGGACACAGGGTCTCATGTGACCACTATACCTGAGTCACTTTCCCGAAGTTGCTCGCTCCGGAATCAACTGCCTATCCCAGTAGCAGGAGTAGTGTGGATGTTTGTCTGGGTGTGCGGAAAAGACCTGGCCGAAAGGGAATAGTGCTGACAAAAGGTCCGGAGGAGAAGGACTCATTTTAATCCTGGGCATGAGTGTGCTAAAAGAAGTAGGACAATTCTTGGCTGAGGGCCCCGATAAAAACAATTGGACCCATGCTAGTCGTGATTCAACCTGTAAGAAGGTGTTTCAGCAATTTGTGCGAGTCAGCCAAATTCAGAAGTTACCCGCTGTCTCCCAGCATCTTGGCAAAGTATTGATACCGCCCGAAGCCACCATGACACTGCCGATGGGACAGACTGTACTCACTGTGCCGGTACTGCCCCATGTATCCTTAGAGGATGTGGACGTCCAGATTGAGCTCATAGAGGGAGAATAAGCGATCTCCGGATTATTAGTTGTCTGCACCCTGGCCACCGTGTGACAGGGGTGAGATTCGGTGTGCTGTATAAACTTGAGTGGAGAAAGTCTACAGTTGATGCCTTGAGAAGAAGTGACCTGAGTTTGCATAATGCCGGAAGATCTCACCAGAGTTGATGCTGTAGGACTGACACCTGTGGGAGGAGACCCGTGGACCTTAGTGGTGTCGTTCGATAGTCAGGAGGACAATAAGTGAGCCACTGGCTGGACGCCACCTTTTGGAATAGATGGAAGCCAACATCACAGAGGTTTCCTTGAGGCAAGTTGGACAGGTTGAACAGTTATTACAGCGATATTGGGGGGTGTTTGCATGATATGAAGATGACTTTGATTGCACCAAGGCTATTCAAGATGAGATCCCTACAGGAACCACTGCTCATTATCCGAGAGAGATATCAGCAGATCCCACCTCAGATGTACCAGGAGGTGAAAGAACTGCTAGCCCACATGCTGCGCAATGGCATGATTGGCGAGAGCATGAGTCCCTGGGCGGCCCCCATCGGGTTAGTTTGGAAAAAGGACGGTACCCTGAGATTCTGTGTAGACTACTGGAGGCTGAACGCGTGTACTGTATGGGACTCCTATGCCTTGCCCAGAATTGAGGAGTCCCTATCTGCGTTGGGAAAAGCCAAATATTTCTCCTCCCTTGATTCAGCCAGAGGCTACTGGCAAGTCCCGGTGGCTATGGAGGATCCCCAGAAGACAGCCTTTGTCCTCCCTATGGGCCTGTCTGAGTCCAACCGGATGCCTTTTGGACTGACAAGTGCATCAGTAACCTTTCAGCGTTTGATGGAAAGATGCTTGGGAGATCTGGACTTCGAAGCCATTTTGATATATCTAGACGACATAATCATTTACTCCGCCACATTTGAAGATCACCTTAACCGGCTGGAGCATGTGCTGGAGCACGGATTAAAAGTTAAGCCCTGGAAGTTTCACCTATTCAAGCGGGAAATTGAATACCTGGGGCACACTGTGTCGAGTGTGGGAGTTTACCCCACCACAGAGAAGGTGGCTGCAGTACAGAAGTGGCCCACGCCTACCTACCTGAGAGAACTGAGAGCGTTCCTGAGGCTAGTCAGATACTACCACAGCTTTATAAAAGACTTTGCAAAGATTTCGGTACCACTCAGCGAGTTGTTGCATGGAATGGCCGGGGGAGCCAAACGTCAAACAATTCAGTAGGGCCCACGACAAGAGGAAGCGTTTCAGACACTGAAGATAGTGTTGACGGATGCCCCAGTCTTGGCCTACACTGACTTTTCGCAGCTCTTGGTGCTGTACACTAAAGGAAGCCTGTACAAATTGGGGGCAGTACTGGCCCAGGTGCAAGAAGGAAGACAACAAGTGATCACGTATGCCAGTAGGTCACTGAGAGACACGGAAAAGAATCCGGACAATTTCAGTTCATTCAAACTGGAGTTGCTGGTGCTGGTATGGGCCATGACTGAGAAATTTGCAGAATATTTGTCGGGGTCAGAAATACATGTGCGGACGGATGACAACCCCTGGCCCACCTAGAAAATGCAAAGCTGGGAGCACTAGAATAGCGGTGGGTCGCGAGGATGTCCAAATATAAGTCCCATAACACACATGCAAATGCCGTGTCCAAAATCACCCAAGCAGGACTGAAGAGAGATATAGTTGAAGAGCTTGAAGGTGACGAGATCCCGCATTTTAGGCAGTTTGCTGCGGCTGTAGTAACTGCCCAGGAGTCTAGAGAAAAGTTCAGACCCATCCAGATTCTGTGTCGTTCAAGAGATGAGTGGATATGACACGCCCCCTGGGGCCGTGGGGTACTCAGTAGTCGGGCCGATTGGTTCCTTGGGGGTAGTCACGGTGGCAATGACCCGGTCCGTGGCCCAGGGCGGTCAATCAATGAAAAGTCAATTGGGGAAATAAAGTTTTGGGGATAAAGTTTGTGACACCACCCGTGGTAAGCGGCTATAGGTGGCCGCCGCTGCTATTCAGATCCACAGGGGCGGTTGGTGACGCAGCAAAGATGGTTCAGCTCTCCACGGGTATAGCTAGGCCTCAGGGAAATTAAATGAGAGATCTAGGATGTTGGCGTTGTGGTGCAAGGCAGGTGACACAGCAATTAAGTCAAGGACACAGCAGGGTGTAGTCTTCAAGTATTTACTCACAGTTGTTAAAATGCTCCAGGTTACAACTGCCAGATTATAACCACCCGCCGAGTCCTGTGTCCTCCGGGGAAGTGATCCAGCCAACTCTCACATAATTTGGGTGCACTTGATCGGTACCCCCTTCTTGTGTACCTTCCCAGGTCGTCTCTCTGTGCTGGCTCTCGCTCTCCTGCCCTGCGCCTCACACACAGTGTCCCGAGCCAGTGGCCGCGGGCCTGGTTGGGCGACATCTTTTCTGTTCCCTTTGTCCTATATGGCCACCTTTTCAGCGAATGTGTGTGGTGTTTGGCTACGGCACGTGAAGATACCGTAACCTCCGATTTGCTAGCTGAGTCTTGCAGTCCTCCACTAGTCTGGGGCCGGTCCCCTACTGCAGCCTGATCCCTTCACGGTCAGTGTGAATTCGGGCGCACGGGTGGACTCTGCACTTCCCGTGCCCCTAGGATCCTCTCTCTCTCTCTCTGGAGCCCTCCTCAACGGTCCTCGCTCACTGGGCCTGGATCCAGGACTGGAACTTAACTGGAACTCCTCTTCTAGATGTTTCTACCCTTCCTTTTATACTCTTCCTTCAGTGCTCCCCTAAACTACTTCCTCCACCCACCTCCTCTACTTAGTTTCACCTTCAAGACAGGGACCGGGTCTGTGCTCTCCCTTAGGAGCTATCTGGAACCTCCCTATGGAGTGGTGTAGCGTTGGATGTGAATATGTGGGTCCCGAGTAGTGCTCCCTCCTTACCTGAGAGTGGGGTACCACACCTCTGGCTAAGATGCAGTACCTCTGTGGCAACTGGACCCGCAGGGGCACCACAGATACACCTACAACAAGTCTGATCCGGAGCTGGCGAGGCTGAGAATATGCGTCGCTCGGGGCAAAGGCCTTACCAGGAGGCTAGGGCTGCTTCCTCCCAAGTACCCTGCAGATCTTGGGCCAGTGGGAAAGGCTCTTCCTGAAAGATGGCTTGCTGTGCTGAAGGATTCAACTTCCTCGAGAGTTCGATGTTACCTGGCAGGTAGTGGCTCCAGAAGCGCTGGTAGTACAGCTAGCTAAAGAAGCTCATGAGAGGGGTGCCAACTTCGGTGTAGATAAGACCTTTTGGTGGTTGCAACGACTGGTATACTGGCCCCAACTGCGGCAAGAGGTCAAAGGAGTTTGCCGAAGATGTCGCCGGTGTGAGCTGTACAAACTGTAGCGTCGGCATCCCTGCTTCCTGCTAGGCAGAGACGCCGTTCCTCTCACCTCCCTGCTCCGTCCTCGGCGTCCTCTTCCCGCGCTGCTGACAGCGCTCGCCGCTTCCCAGGCACTGTGCTTAGGGCGTGCGCGCGCGCGCTCCCTCTCTCTTAAAGGGGCCACGCGCGCCGTCCTAAGGAGTCCCCGGCCAATTGCCGGTGGAGCTCCCATATATAAAGCACCTCCTCCAAAATGGAGGTGCCCGAGCAAAGTTGTTGCAAAGCCTTTCACCTCCGCTTCAGCCCTCAGGTCCCGTTGCCAGTCTGTTTTCCAGCTCTGTCTACCTGCTTGCATCCCCTGCTTGCATCCCCTGCGGATCAGGAAGCACCTGCCTGATACCTGCCTGATACCTGCCTGATACCTGCCTGATACCTGCCTGAGACCACCTGCCAGCCAGCCGAGAGACTCTTATCCGCTCACCTGGGAGCGCTCACCTGCTACCCGCCAGCTAACCTACCTGGAGGCTCTGTCGTCACTTGCTGTGACCACCTGCGAGCCAGCCGAGAGACTCTTATCCGCTCACCTGGGAGCGCTCACCTGCTACCCACCAGCTAGCCTACCTGGAGGCTCTGCCGTCACTTGCCGTGACCACCTGCCAGCCAGCCGAGAGACTCTTACCCTGCTGTCACTTGCTGTGACCACCTGCCTGTCTAGAGACTCCTACCCTGCTGTCACTTGCCGTGATCACCTGCCTGTCTAGAGACTCCTACCCTGCTGTCACTTGCCGTGACCACCTTCCTGTCAAGAGACTGTTCCCGTCACTTGCCGTGACCTCCTGCCCTTCTATCCAGAGACTGTCCCTGTCACTTGCCGTGACTACCTGCCCGCCTTCCCTGGGAGCCACCCGCTTCCGTACAAGGACTGCCCCTTTGTATAGTAGCTCAGAGGTTCCACCTCCCAGACCCGTTACAGTTTGCTCGGGCCATGAAACCCTGTGGCACCCAAGCTCCCTCACTCTCGGACCTATGTCATGAACTTTCCCGTCAGAGGTCCCAACAGGACTCCATCTTGGGCCACCTGCGTAGTGTTCACTCCCGCCTGGACACACTGACTACCTCGTCGGGAGCTGCTTCCACTCGCACAACTACTACCCCGGCAGCGCCGCTGCCCATCAATACCATGGCATCCTTTCCCGTTCCCGCCTTTCCGCTCTGCCTCGTTTTGGTGGAGATCCCGGTCAGGCACGGGGCTTCATTAACCAGTGCACCCTGCACTTCGAACTTTTGGCACACCAGTTTTCCACCGACCGAGCCAAAGTGGCCTTCATCATGTCCCATCTCACTGGGGAGGCGCTGGCCTGGCTAAATCCTCTATGGGAGAGAGGAGACCCCCTGGTGTCCAACCTGCCAGCTTTTCTCACGGCCTTCCGGAAAGTCTTCGACGAACCAGGACGAAAGACCTCATCCGCCTCATCTCTGCTATGCCTCCGTCAAGGGAGTCTCACCGTGGGCCAATATGCCATACGGTTCGGTACCCTTGCTTCTGAGCTTGCCTGGGATAACGACGCCCTGGTGTCCGTGTTCTGGGAAGGTCTATCTGGCCGGATTAAAGATGAACTTGCCGGTTGGGACATTCCTACCACTCTCGACGACTTAATAACTCTTGCCACCCGGATTGACATCCGGTTCCAGGAGCGTACCAAAGAGGTCCCCCTTGAGAGGAGGTTTCCTCGCCTTGCTCCTACCTTCCAGAATCCCGTCACTTCTTCTGTTACTCCCCAGGCGCACTCACCCGAGCCTATGCAGGTCGACCAGACCAAGATGGTCAAAACCCGTCAAGAGTCACGCCGTGCCGAGGGGAGCTGCTTCTACTGTGGCAGTAAGGAGCACTGGATCCGTTCCTGCCCGGAGAGGTCGGGAAACGCCTGTGTCTAGGATCGCTCAGAGAGGTCGTCCTAGACAAGAGTAAACCCTCTCCATCTCTGATGCTGTTGGTCTCTATCATCTGCGGGGAGAACCGTTACTTTGAACTAGCTCAACTTGATTCTGGAGCTGCCGGAAATCTAATTTCTCAGTTCCTGGTAGAGAAATAAAGCATTCCCACCAAACCTCTGGTCGAACCCTTATCTGTCGCCTCTGTGGACGGGGGTCTCTTACCGCATCCCATCCAACTTATCACCGAACCAATAACTCTGCAGGTGGGAATGCTGCACTCTGAGAGCATCTTCTTTCATGTTCTACCTGGACTCTCTCATGCCCTTTTGCTTGGCCTACCTTGGCTCCAGAAACATGCACCCATGCTTGATTGGCAGACCGGAGAAGTCCTTCGCTGGGGACAGGACTGCCATAAGACTTGTTTAGTTCCCGTTCATCCTGCCCGTCCTTTTCCTCCCCCAGCCAATCTAACCGGCCTGCCGGTACCCTATTGGTCTTATGCTGATGTCTTTAATAAAAAGGAAGCAGAGACATTACCTCCTCATAGACCATATGATTGCCCCATCGACTTGGTACCTGGCGCTACCCCGAGGGCGTATCTACCCTTTGTCCGCTGCTGAGACCCGGTCCATGTCTAAATATATCGAGGAGAACCTGGCCCGGAGATTTATCCGGAAATCTACCTCCCCGGTGGGAGCAGGCTTCTTCTTCGTTAAAAAGAAGGACGGATCACCCCGTCCCTGCATAGACTATAGAGGCCTTAACCAGATCACGGTGAAGAATAAATACCCCCTTCCGCTCATTCCCGAATTATTTGACCGTCTGAGGGGTGCTAGAATCTTCACCAAGCTGGATCTCCGTGAGGCCTATAACCTGGTTCGTATCCGTCAGGGGGATGAATGGAAGACGGCATTCAACACCCGGGACGGCCACTATGAATACCTCGTAATGCCCTTCGGTCTCTGTAATGCTCCCGCCATCTTTCAAGAGTTGGTCAATGATATCTTCCGTGACCTTCTCTACTCCTGTGTGGTGGTATACCTGGACGACATCTTGGTCTTCTCTCCGGATCTCCCCACACACCGGAGGGACGTTCGTCAGGTCCTGCTCAGGCTCAGGCAAAACCACCTCTACGCAAAATTTGAGAAGTGCCTCTTTGAGCAGACCTCACTTCCATTTCTGGGCTACATCATCTCTCAGACCGGTCTACGAATGGATCCTGAGAAACTTTCTGCCATCCAGAAGTGGCCCCGACCAGAGGGGTTAAAGGCTATCCAGCGGTTCCTGGGCTTCGCCAACTACTACCGCCTCTTCATTCCGCACTTCTCTTCCCGGACTGCCCCTATCTCTGCCCTCACCTGTAAGGGCGCTAATCCCAAAGAATGGCCGCCCGAGGCAGAGGAGGCCTTCCTGTCTTTGAAACAAGCTTTCTCCTCCGCTCCTGTGTTGCACCGTCCGGACAGCCACAAACAATTCTTCTTAGAAGTAGACGCTTCCTCCTCCAGAGCCGGAGCGGTGCTCACCCAAAAGTCGTCTTCCGGATGAATGGTAACCTGCGGCTTCTTCTCCAAACTCTTCTCCTCATCTGAGCGCAATTATTCTATAGGAGACCGAGAATTGTTAGCCATTAAGTTGGCACTGGAGGAGTGGCGTTACCTGCTCGAGGGGGCTCTTCATCCAGTAATAATCTACACGGATCACAAAAACTTGGCTTATCTCCAGAGTGCCCAAAGACTTAACCCGCGCCAAGCCCGGTGGTCCTTGTTCTTCGCCCGCTTTGATTTCATTCTTCATTTTCGCCCGGCAGACAAAAATATCAAAGCTGATGCCTTGTCCCGATCCTTTTTGTTCTCTGATCTAGAGGAGGAGCCAAAGCACATCATCGACCTCGCCAAGGTAATGCTGGTGGCTCCCGTGGATCTTAATCGTCTTCCACCCGGTAAGAAGTTCGTAACAGTACCTGATCGTGAGAAAGTCCTACACTGGGGACATTCGTCTAAGCTAGCTGGCCATGCTGGCCAGAAAAAGACCCTCCTGCTTATTACCCGGCATTACTGGTGGCCTACCCTGCACAAGGACGTAATAGACTTTGTCTCAGCCTGTGCGTCCTGCGCCCGCAACAAGGTTCCTAGACATCTGCCAGCCGGCCGCCTTCTGCCTCTTCCCATACCTGCTGCCCCGTGGCAGCATATAGCCATGGACTTTATAACGCATCTTCCTGTCTCTGCTGGTTGTACGGTCATCTGGGTGGTCGCTGACCGCTTCTCTAAGATGGCTCACTTCATTCCCCTGCCGGGCCTTCCGTCTGCATCTGAATTGGCTAAAGACTTTATCCATCATATTTTCCGTCTTCATGGTCTCGCTTTCCACATCGTATCCGACTGTGGAGTTCAGTTCACCTCTCGCTTCTGGAGAGCCATGTGTAAACTGCTGGGGGTCACCTTGGACTTCTCCTCTGCTTATCACCCACAGTCCAATGGTCAAGTAGAGCGGATCAACCAAAGTTTAACCAGCTACCTCCGGCACTTTGTTAATGCCCACCATTCTGACTGGGTTGATCTTTTACCGTGGGCCTAATTTTCCTATAACAATCACGAGAGCGAGTCTTCCTCCAAATCCCCATTTTTTATTGTCTACAGTCAACATCCTCGGATCCCGTTTCCCGTCTCTGCCTCGGTGGATAATCCGGCCGCGGAATCTCTTGTTAGCGAATTCTCCTCCATTTGAGAGAGTACCAGATCCGCACTTCTTCAGTCCTCCGAGCGGATGAAGAAACAGGCTGACAAGAGACGTCTGGATCCGCCCCAATTCCGTCCTGGAGATAAAGTCTGGCTCTCGTCCAAGTATGTCCGGCTCAAGATTCCTTCCTACAAGTTAGGGCCTTGGTTCATCGGCCCACTGGAAGTTATCAAACAAATCAACCCGGTGGCCTATAAATTGAAACACCCGGCCAACTTGCGGATCCCTAACTCCTTCCATGTATCTCTCCTCAAACCTGTGGTACTTAACTCTTTTTCCAAATCTACAGGTACGCCTCCTGCTCCGGTTTCCGCTGAAGACGAGTTTGAGGTAGAGAGCATTCTGGCCACCAAAAGGGTAAGAGGAAAGACCTTTTTTCTAGTGGATTGGAAGGGGTTTGGCCCTGAGGAGAGAACGTGGGAGCCCCGGGAGAACATCCATGCCCCGCTCATCCTTGATAAATTTCTCTCCGGCCTAAAAAAGGGAGGGCCTAAAGGGGGGGGTACTGTAGCGTCGGCGTCCCTGCCTCCTGCTAGGCAGAGACGCCGTTCCTCTCACCTCCCTGCTCTGTCCTCGGCGTCCTCTTCCCGTGCTGCTGGCAGCGCTCGCCGCTTCCCGGGCATTGTGCTTAGGGCGCGCGCGCGCTCCCTCTCTCTTAAAGGGGCCGCGCGCGCCGTCCTAAGGAGTCCCCGGCCAATTGCTGGTGGAGCTCCCATATATAAGGCACCTCCTCCAAAATGGAGGTGCCCGAGCAAAGTTGTTGCAAAGCCTTTCACCTCCGCTTCAGCCCTCAGGTCCCGTTGCCAGTCTGTTTTCCAGCTCTGTCTACCTGCTTGCATCCCCTGCGGTCCGACAGTCTGTCTACCAGCATCCGCCAGTCTGTCTATGGACCAGTCCGCCTGCGGATCAGGAAGCACCTGCCTGATACCTGCCTGATACCTGCCTGATACCTGCCTGAGACCACCTGCTAGCCAGCCAAGAGACTCTTATCCGCTCACGTGGGAGCGCTCACCTGCTACCCGCCAGCTAGCCTACCTGGAGGCTCTGCCATCACTTGCTGTGACCACCTGCCAGCCAGCCGAGAGACTCTTATCCGCTCACCTGGGAGCGCTCACCTGCTACCCGCCAGCTAGCCTACCTGGAGGCTCTGCCGTCACTTGCCGTGACCACCTGCCAGCCAGCCGAGAGACTCTTACCCTGCTGTCACTTGCCGTGACCACCTGCCTGTCTAGAGACTCCTACCCTGCTGTCACTTGCCGTGACCACCTGCCTGTCTAGAGACTCCTACCCTGCTGTCACTTGCCGTGACCACCTTCCTGTCAAGAGACTGTTCCCGTCACTTGCCGTGACCTCCTGCCCTTCTATCCAGAGACTGTCCCTGTCACTTGCCGTGACTACCTGCCCGCCTTCCCTGGGAGCCACCCGCTTCCGTACAAGGACTGCCCCTTTGTATAGTAACTCAGAGGTTCCACCTCCCAGACCCGTTACACAAACCCCCAGATCAGAGGGCTCCTATTCAGGCTATCCGAACTTCTGCACCTTTGGAGGTCCTGATGATCGACTATCTGATGATCGTAACTTCGTACAACAGCTATGGGTATTGCTTGGTGATGACTGATTACTTCACCAAGTTTGCGGTGGTGACCCCTACCCGGGATCAGATAGCCGAAGCTGCAGCCAGGGCCATTTGTCAGGACTTCATCCGCATATATGGGTGCACGAAGCAAATTCACTACGACCAAGGGGCCTGCTTCCAGGGGCGAGTAATGGACGAACTGTATCATATCTACGAAAACGATAAATCCCGAACCCGTACCATACACAATTGAACGGGGCCTGTGAGCGCTTCAACTGGTCCCTGTTACAAATGTTGCGGACCCTGGAAGAGGACAAGAAGATGAAGTGGCCCGAATTCATGTCTGAGCTGGTGTGGGGTTATAACAATCGAGTCCATGCGACTACTGGTTACACTCCTTACATGCTGCTGTTTGGATGAAGTGGATGAGAGATCACTGAACTGGAGCTAGATTTGGAGGACCCCTGTCCGGGCAGTAGTCCAAGCACCTGGATCCGAGAACACCAACATCGACTTCAGACAGTAAGTTGGTTGAGCAGAAGTTTCGGTAAGTGGAGCATTCAGGTCGATCCCCGATGTCAGGTGGGCAACTCCAGCCAGGGGACCATGTGCTAGTGCAGGCTAAGCGACCCAGAAACAAGCTGGATCATCATTGGGAGGCGGTACCCTACAGAGTAGTGAGGAAGATCCACCTAGATAACTATGAGGTTAGGCCTGAGGGAGATGACGCAGCGGTTCCTCGGGTGTTGCACCGAAATATGCTACGACCCTGTTTGTCAGAATTCCAGTTGTCCTTCTACAGTTTGACCACTAGTGGCTGCTATTGTTCACCTTACTAATTGTGCTGCAATCCCACTCCTTACCATTGGAGGCTGTTGTTGTGTTTTGCAATTGCCCTTTACTAAGATGGCGATTCTGAATCTGTGGGATCCATCTTGTTTTCTGTTTGGGCCTACTTAAAGCCGTATGGATCTCTCACTCATTGCTTGAATATTGTGTCTAGCTGTTAGCCTAGTTTCCAGTCTCCAAGCTCCTGAACATTCTTACCTAGATTGTTCTCACGTATCTGAGGATTGTTTCCTACAACTGTTTGCTAACTACAAGAGCTTCTACTACCGCTTGCTGTTTCTGCTCGTGCTCCTTCAGCTACTGGTTTCCAGCAGTACTACACCAGTATCATAACACTGCTTCTCCGAAGCAGAAGACCGTACCGAAGCTGGGCCCCCAACAAAAGTGGCCAAGGTCTCACAAAGGGGAGTCTTAGAGGAGGAGGAAGGATGGCTTGCAGTGTCGCTGAGTTCACCGGAGATGTCGATGGCGCTCTCAAGTGGAACAGAAAAAGAACCAGAAGTCGACCTGCAGTCTCTGATTGCCGGGTCTACAAGAACCCCAAAAGTGCTTCCACAGCAAGAGCCTCACAGGACTGAGCGAGCCAACGCTGGAATTCCCCCCAATCGATATGACGTGCCCCCTGGGCCGTGTGTGTAGGGGAATACCTGGAGCCGAGTCTCTGTGTAATGCTAGGGGTTGTAGTCTCCGTGACGGCGACCCGGTCCCGTGGCTCAGGGTGGTCAAACCAGTGGCGGATCTATTTCTTTAGTTTTTGTAATGCTTAAATGTCCGACTACGCCACCCGTGGATTGCGGTCACCGAGAACCGCCGCTGCGGGGCAGACCGCTGAGGCTGATGTTGTGTGCGCAGCAGAGGGTAGTATAACTCCCCACGGGAGGAATATAGCCTCAGGGCAGTGAGTGCAGATGGTGGGGGTGATGGTGCGCGGGAGCAACAGTAATGACTCAGAGTCCAGTGATGCAGTCCAGGGTCTTTACTCACAGTTTTACACTCCAAGCCACTTCTGCAGGTAATGGCTGCCCACGTCGTGCTGTGCTCACCAGGTGAGGGGCTCGGCCAACTCCCAGGTACCTTTGGAATGCTTTTCAGGACCCCCTTCGTGTGTCCTTTCTCTGGCCTGTCGTACCCCACAATTGACCACGTTTCTGTCCAGCTGCCTCGGGCCTTGGCGGGCAAACGTATGTTCCCTGGGTCCTATATGGTGCCTTCCTAACGGGTGTAGTGAGGAGCCGTGCATGTACAATGCCATGGCCTCTGGTTACTAGCTGAGGGTAGCTGCTCTCCTGCACTAGATTTGGGATCCGGTTCCCTTTCTTGGCCTGACCCCCCTACTGTGATAGCGGCGGGCGTGCGGTGGCGGCTGGCCGGTCCGCACCCCTGGGGTCCCTTCACTTCACTCCTGGAGCCTCCTCCGTTCCTCTCCTTTCTTCTCCTCCAGGCCCAGGCCTTAAGACTTGGCCTGCCTGCGGAGCAGAGCCCATGCAGAGCCTCTGCTCCCAGCCTCCTTCTCTCTCTCCCACTTTCTCTACTCTTTCTCTAAGATGGTGCCCACCATATATACTCCCCTATACAGTGCACCCGGGATCTAATCTCCCCACCCACACACTACCGGGTTCCCCCTTCCTAGGTGTTCCCTCCCCCCACTCCAGCCAGGGACAGGGGCAGTTGTGCTCACTCTTGGGAGCATTGTCGCCCTGTCCCCTGGAAATGTGGTGTAGTGCATGTGGGTGTTAGGGTCCTGAGCCACACTCCATCCTTACCTGGAAGTGAGATATCACACCTCTGGGTGAGATGCAATACCTCTGTAGCGACCGAACCCTCGGGGCGCTACAGATATGCTCATGATGAATTTGTCTGGTCATAGATACAGCAGAAAACCAAGGAGTGCACTCAACTGCTGGCTGAACTTAGGCTACCTGTGGAGGAGCTTCGATCCTGCAAGACTTCTGCCCGCCTGAGGACTGGTGAGCTAAAAGGGGAGAGAAATGTAAGGGGAAGCAGAGGTGTCCCTGGAAAGCCCTTGCGGCATGTCACATTAGTGGAGGAAGACTGCCATATGCTGGCCAGGCAAAATCAACTGGAACCAATTTGTGCTGGAAGATTTGTAGGGGGAGCAACTTCATGTGCTGGACTTGATCAGGTGACCTGGATGAGAGACCTCCTTGATATAAAAGCCCTGTGTGCCAAACCACTAGCAAATTTGGAGCCAAAAAAGAGAGTGGAACAGACGCGCTCCAGGGATGTCGCCGAGGCCAGCATGGCTGGCCTCAGCGGCAAGTCTATGCCACCAAGGTGTCGGTTACTGCCTGGCAAGTCCAGTATTATGTTCAGGAGGACTCCCAAGTTCTGCCTGCGCTGGTCAGGACCAGGATCCATGCTCTATGCCGGTTAAACCTTAGAGGCCAGAAGTGGCCTGTCAAGAGACGAGGCCTAGTCCGTTCTGCCCCAAGCGACTTCCGTCAACAGTCAAGCCGAGAAGATCCGCGAGGAGACTGTGACGGGAGAGGCATGCAATTGCGGAGGGACAGTGCATGTGAGCAGGGCCGTCACTTCCAGCTATCACCTATGGTTCTGGGATCGGCTGGCACTAGAACTACAGGTTGGCAGGGGGCCTGTTGGTGCGTGGGAGGGTCAACGGGTTTTGATAGACTATGTCAGACAGAGATTTGCGGCCTAACGGGAAAACCCAGTGACCCCCACTAAGGCCAGAGCTGCAGAAAAAATTTTACGTGGTGACTACCACGAATGGGCGCACCACCTTTGTTAGGCTGAGTTCACACGATGCGTTTTTAATGCGTTTCCGCTGCGTTTTTGCAGTTGCGTAAACGCCGCGGAAACGCATGGTAGAAGGGCAGCAATGTTCCCCAATTGAAATCCGCATGTGCTGTGCCCATGATGCGGATTTTTCCGCAGCGTAAACGCTGCACTCAAAAGTCCGTAGCATGTCAATTAATTTTGCGTAAACGCGGCATTTTCGCCGCCATTGACTTGCATTAGAACGCGCCAATTCCGCAAGACTGCATTTGTACTTGCGTTATTGGCGCGTTCTAATGTGCGGATGGTACCCGAGTGTGGAGGAGAGGAGAGTCTCCTCCACACCCAGGTACCATTAAAAAAGCTGTAAAACAAGAATAAAATAAAAAATAAATGTATACTTACCTTCTGTCGGCCCTGCTTGGTTCCCGGCACTTTGCAGTGAAGGACCTGCGCTGACGTCAGAGTCATGTGAAGGGTCACGTGACGCTGACGTCGGCAGGTCTTTCAATTCAAAGTTGCCGGCGAGGGAGAACGGATTGAGCAGGACAGCGCGGGCCATCGGAGGGTAAAGTATACATTTATTTTTTATTTTTACCACTCTCTCGGGTCACACTATATAAATACATGCCGGTTGCATGGATTTATATAGTGTGACCTAGTTGTCAAGCACTTTCCAGGTGATGCTAAAATCGCCTGGAAAGCGCTTGTCAATCCACATGCGGAAACGCATGTGAATCCGCATGTATTCCGCAGGAAAAACGCATGCACAATCTGCATGCGTTTTTTCTGCCAGGGAGATGCAGAAATGATGCAGAAATTTTCTGCTTCATTTCTGCATCGTGTGCACATACCCTTAAGGGAACATTAACATTGTGTAGTGAAAGTCTTTGATATTCCAAGCTTATTCTTATTCGTTTCATTGTTGATTTGCTTTGTTATTATCATTAATTGTTCAGAGTTACTTTAAATCGCTGTAAAATCACCACTGCATTTAAATAAGAATTATATCTATCACCGACTGTCGTCTTGTGTTATATGTGAATTGCATCCAGGCACCTGCATTACAGATCAGCTGAAACTTCATTCGGCCGACAGCCCTTTAATGTGTAAGGCAGGCTTAAGACTGCAGTGTTTGAAGAATGAAATTTTTTCTTGCAGTGTTGTTCATGTTAATGAGGCAGGACTAGTCAGGTGGGACATATTTTTCCTGGACTAGTCCTGCTATGGATATACAATGAAGAGCAAAAGGTTAACAGTGTTTTGAACTTTCGACTTTTAGGCTCCATATCTCACCATTCACTACTGCTTTTAACGTGAGGCTACCATAATTTTATAGACCTTCATCTTGGCTATCTCATACATAAATTTGACTTGCAACTATTTAGCATATGATTAGTTATGCAGATTCTTGTCATGTCACTGCATTGTTACTGTTTTGCTCCTGATGGCGGAAAAATCTTTTGTATACTACAAATTACAATCTGTTCTCTCATTCCCTAATAGCTCAGTGTGTTATTAGGTTGATTCCCAAGGGAAAAGTCACTGGTTTGAATCGAGGAGCATCCATGAAGAAGATTTCCCAAGAAAAGAGAAACAGCATCATCCAGCTCATCAATAGCGGTCTCTCGGCCAAGAAAATTGCCAAACTGCATCATGTGAGTGCCAGGACAGTTGGAAGAATACGAAATGAAGTCCGTCCATCCATTCAAATCCAAGAGAAAGATGTCCAGGCAAAATATTGGATTCAACAAGTTGGCTCATCACAATGTCTATTAGTTCTGGTGTGCCAAACACGGGAGTGGAGGTGACTCGTAAGCTTAGTAATAGTGAGATCACAGACATCCATGCAAGCACCGTGCAACGCATGTTACACAAGTCTGGAATGTTGGCTCAAAAAAAGGTAAAGAAGCCTCGACTTCAATATCGTCATAAGAAGCGTCGACTCGACTTTGCAAAAAAGTACAAAAACTGAACAGTAGAAGATTGGAAACGGGTGACTTGGAGCGATGAGACAAAAGTCAATAGACTAGGCTCTGATACGTGCGAATGGGTCTGGAAGAAATAAGGGAAAAAGGGGCTAACGGATTGAGAAATTGAAGGAACTGTCAAGTTTGGTGAAGGAAACCTGATGATATGGGGTTGTTTCACAGCCAAAGGCGTTGGATATTTGACCAGGATCGATGGTGATCTCAATGTTAAGCTATCAGTGAGTATCCTACAAAACAAATTACTTTGTACACTCGAGTACTATGAGTATGAAAAGGACGACATAGTGTTCCAGCAGGACAACTACCCAAAGGATACGTCGAACTTGGCTAAGAAATGGTTCAATGACAATGAAGTAGAGGTGTTGGATTGGCCCCGACAGTCTCCAGACCTCAACCCGAATTGAACACTTGTGGGTAGAGTTGAAGAAGAAAACTGTCTACATACCCAAGTGAGTAGACCAGTATGCACCAACTTTGGAAAGGAAGTACAGCTATGTCAGGATTATAGACGTCTGAATGAAGCCCAGGATTTACAAATTGTTTCAGAATTAACTTGTTGCCACTGGCGTTAAATTAAAAGCAGAAGTAGAACTCCTAGGTTTCATTCTTGTGAAACAAGAAACAGAGCAGGTACTCACCCTCCAGGGGTCCAGCGCTGGCATTTCACCGCTGTTCTGATCTCTGTGTTTTGGCTGCAGTGGAGACGTCACATTGATAGCGCATAGCACCGCTGCAGCCAATCAGTGAGCTCACTTGTTCTGCTCCACCGATATTGATGTCATGAGCTGTAGATCTCAGTAATTTCCTGTAGTATTGATGCCACTGTCGATGTGATGTCAGCCAAAACACAATCTTTTCCCCCTTTTCCCCTCTTTTTTCCCTTTGTTATAGGATATGTCATAAATGTCCAATAATTGTTGGTCCCACTACACACGCTTGTATGGAATGGAGAGGTGGCTGCGCAGCCGAGGTTTTATCCATTTATTTCTAGGGGAGCCCTGAATATTACGGAATCAGCATCTACTGAACATTTATAGCATTTCCTTTAAATTTATCACGAATGTCCCAGATGAGACAAAAAAAAGACTTATCGCGTCTAAAGTGGCCAGATTCTTCTAGTTTTTTATCTCCCTTGAGAACTCTATTTTTTTCTTTTTTTATCACCACTATACTGCTCCTGAGATATATTTAGTGCACACTGCAATTTTTCATGGTCTATATACCAAGGGGCCGTTACTCACGGTAATAATACAGAGCAGCCTAGGGATCCCACCCAGAAAAACCTGTGAGTGGCGCCCTCTTGGAAAACACCATAAAAATGAGCATTTGTGATTCACTACATAAAAAAAACCCCACATCTCTGGAACTGTTTAGCGTTTTTCTTTTATTCTGCCTCTCAAAAAAAAAAAAAATCAAAAGTGATCAAAAAGTCTTGCGTTCCCCAAAATGTTTTTGGTCTCGGCATATTGTGACAAAAAATTGTTTTAACTAAAAGATAAAAACTATATAAATTTGGTATCACCGTAATTACACTGATCTGCAGAATAAAGTTAAAGGGGTTTTTGGCTTTTATAAATATGGTGCCCAAAGGATTGCATACGTGTAAATCAACAAACACAGATAGTCCTCGCCCTGCCCGGGTTCAGCTCCAGATCTCTGCCTCTGCTCTGGTCCTCTGGTCTCTGTGTATTGGTTGCAGTGGTGATGTCATGACAACAGCGCAAGCAAACATCACCGCTGCGGACATTCACTGAGCTCAGCGATTAACTGCAGCGGTGATGTGCGCTCTAGTCGTGACGTCACTACCTTTGTTTGTTGCTTTACAAGTATGCAATTGTTTGGGTACCAGATAGTTTTGAAAGTAGAATACCAACTTTTAAAGTCTATACCACGTGGTGAAAATGAAAAAAAACCCAATGCAATGGTTTTTATCTTCTGCCCCCTCATTAATATTTATAAAAGCTAAAAAATACATGATAGATATCCCAAAATAGTGCCAGCTCCTATCTAAACAATCCCTATATAACTGCATCTTGAAGACCAAAATGGGTCATCATGGGGTTAACTAATTATAATTTTTTGTTACCGTAAGACTATTTTCACATACTGTGTTTTTGCATCATTTTTTTACTTTTTAAAGCAAATTAAAAGTTTCTATTTACAGTACCCGCAAAAGCAATGAGAATTCAGAAATCGCATACACACGTTTTTTTTTTCCTGACTGGTATTGAGAGCTAATATGTCATATAGGTTACTCAAATTTAATAAAAAATCAGACAAAATAGTATATGCACAGTAAATACATTGCTCAAAAAATAAAGGGAACACTTAAACAACAGAATATAACTCCCAAGTAAATCAAACTTCTGTGAAACCAAACTGTCCACTTAGGAAGCAACACTGATTGACAATCAATTTCACATGCTGTTGTGCAAATGGAATAGACAATAGATGGAAATTATTGGCAATTATCAAGACACCCTCAATAAAGGAGTGGTTCTGCAGGTGGGGACCACAGACCACATCTCAGTACCAATGCATTCTGGCTGATGTTTTGGTCACTTTTGAATGTTGGTTATGCTTTCACACTCGTGGTAGCATGAGACGGACTCTACAACCCACAGAAGTTGCTCAGGTAGTACAGCTCATCCAGGATGGCACGTCAATGCGAGCTGTGGCAAGAAGGTTTGCTGTGTCTGTCAGCGTAGTGTCCAGAGGCTGGAGGCACTACCAGGAGACAGGCCAGTACACCAGGAGACGTGGAGGGGGCCGTAGGAGGGCAACAACCCAGCAGCAGGACCGCTACTTCCGCCTTTGTGCAAGGAGGAACAGGAGGAGCACTGCCAGAGCCCTGCAAAATGACCTCCAGCAGGCCACAAATATGCATGTGTCTTCACAAACGGTTAGAAACCGACTCCATGAGGGTGGTATGAGGGCCCAACGTCCACAGATGGGGGTTGTGCTCACAGCCCAACACCGTGCAGGACGCTTGGCATTTGCCAAAGAACACCAGGATTGGCAAAGTCACCACTGGAACCCTGTGCTCTTCACAGATGAAAGCAGGTTCACACTGAGCACATGTGACAGACGTGACAGAGTCTGGAGACGCCGTGGAGAGCAATCTGCTGCCTGCAACATCCTTCAGCATGACAGGTTTGGCAGTGGGTCAGTAATGGTGTGGGGTGGCATTTCTTTGGAGGGCCGCACAGCCCTCCATGTGCTCGCCAGAGGTAGCCTGACTGCCATTAGGTACCGAGATGAGATCCTCAGACCCCTTGTGAGACCATATGCTGGTGCGGTTGGCCCTGGGATCCTCTTAATGCAGGACGATGCCAGACCTCATGTGGCTGGAGTGTGTCAGCAGTTCCTGCAAGATGAAGGCATTGAAGCTATGGACTGGCCCGCCCGTTCCCCAGACCTGAATCCGATTGAGCACATCTGGGACATCATGTCTCGCTCCATCCACCAACATCACGTTGCACCACAGACTGTCCAGGAGTTGGCAGATGCTTTAGTCCAGGTCTGGGAGGAGATCCCACAGGAGACCATCTGCAACCTCATACAGGCACGTGGAGGCCACACACAATACTGAGCCTCATTTTGACTTGTTTTTAAGGACATTACATCAAAGTTGGATCAGCCTGTAGTGTGTTTTTCCACTTTAATTTTGGGGGTGACTCCAAATCCAGGCCTCCATTGGTTAATAAAATTGATTTCCATTGATGATTTTTGTGTGATTTTGTTGTCAGCACATTCAGCTTTGTACAGAACAAAGTATTCAATGAGAATATTTCATTCATTCAGATCTAGGATGTGTTATTTGAGTGTTCCCTTTATTTTTTTTAAGCAGTGTATTTTATTGAGATACACAACTACACAATAAAAAAATAAATGTAAAAGTTAATAGTATAAACAAGAAACAATGAAATCTAGGGGAGGCCTATGAGAAACACAAAATAATGAAAATAAGATTACAATACAAAGGGTAGCCACCAGATGGCAGAATACTACCAAGGAGTAACGATAGTAGCTATGTACAGTATATCACATATATTTTGTATATCACCACAAAGGTAATTACAATGCAATTTTGAGAGTTAGATATATAGACATTTGGTGCACAAAAAATAATGAAATCAATTGTGAAAAAATAAAAAAAATATATATATAATTGTCTTATCCCGTCTGTCTGTCTGTCTTTCTGTCTGTCTGTCTGTCCAGGAAATCTCGCGTCGCTCATTGGTCCGGCAGCGGCCAATCAGCGCCGCGGAATTTCTGAAAAAAGATGGCGGCCGTTAGCGGCTCATCTGCGGGACGGAGCTCAGCGGCGATGCAGCCGGGAGATGACCGGCGCGAGGTGCTCATCTCCCGACCGCCGGCGCCGCTGACCTCCATGCGGCTAGGGTGTGAAGTGAGGACCGAGGAGCGGCACTGCGGGTCGGGATACTTCTGCTGCGAGCGCCCGCTCATGTCCCGGGTTCTCGCAGCGGAAGTAGCCGCACAGGCAGCGGCGCTGACCTCCATGCGGCTAGGGTGTGAAGGGAGGACCGGGGAGCGGCGTTGCGGGTCGGGATACTTCTGCTGCGAGTGCCCGCTCATCTCCCGGGTTCTCGCAGTGGAAGTAGCCGCACAGGCAGCGGCGCTCCCCGGTCCTCACCAATACGATTCGCTGATTGGTCGCGATCTCTCGCCGCGACCAATCACTGATCTTGGCCCAAAAGTTAAACACCGCTGTGCTGATTGGTCGCGGACGCTGCGATTTTGAACACAAATGTCCTTACCTTAGTAACACCATGCGGCTACTGTCGGGAGATCAGCGGCTACGGTGTCAAGGGAGGACCGGGGAGCGGCGCTGCCGGTCGGGATACTTCTGCTGCGAGCGCCCGCTCATGTCCTGGCTTCTCGCAGCGGAAGTAGCCGCACAGGCAGTGGTGCTCCCCGGTCCTCACCAATACGATTCGCTGATTGGTCGCAGTCTCCGCACCCGACCAATCAGTGATCTTGGCGCAAAATTTAAACACCGCTATGCTGATTGGTCGCGGCCGCTGCCCGCGACCAATCACCGATTTGGGCGCCACATTTAAATAGCGGCCGCGACCAATCACCGATGTTGACGCCACATTTAAACACTGCTGTGCTGATTGGTCGCGGACGCCACCTGCGACCAATCAGCGAGATTGGCGAAAAATTTAAACAACGCTCTGCTGATTGGTCGTGGCTACCAGCCGCGCCCAATCAGCGAGATTGGCGCCAAATTTAAACAACGCCACAGATAATCAGGGCCTCCACATCAAACCCTGACGCACGTTCCGACCCCACTTCATCTGGGGGTCCAAATGAATTTTCGAACTGCAGCATTTTTTAAGTCTGATGCATGTCAATTCTTTTAGAATTTTGCAGCATTTTTTCACCCATAGAAAAATATGAAAGTGTAAAAAATACTGCAAAAAATAAACCCACAATGCCTTTTTTGAAGCATTTGCGTGAATAAAA
The DNA here is from genome assembly GCF_046119375.1 of Phyllobates terribilis. Lineage (NCBI taxonomy): Eukaryota > Metazoa > Chordata > Amphibia > Anura > Dendrobatidae > Phyllobates > Phyllobates terribilis. The sequence continues at coordinate 169,152,862 of NW_027362770.1, forward strand.
CTAATTTTATTGAACATGTTCTCTAGACAAAGCACACATGAAATTTGCATCTAAAAGCCATGAAAAAAAAATGTTGCGAAAACGCAGAAAAACAGATGGAGTGTTTTTATTTCCAGGAGAGCAGGTTTTGGTTGCAGAAAAAAAACGCTGCGTGTGAATATAGTGTGTGAACTTAGATTGCACTGTACTTTGGTTTCTGATTTTATGTGCGATTTCTATTCTGCGGTCTCTGCCGCCTGTCTCTAATAAAAGAGGTTGCACAGCACACAAATCATACATGTATTATAAGGGCTTTAGTTGTGAACACTCTGTGGATTACGTAGGACATGTCGAGAACACTGGGTGGACTATGTAGAACACGTCGTGAACACTGTGTCTATTACGTAGGACACGTCGTGAACACTGTGGATAATGTAGGACACGTCGTGAACGGGAATTGGATGTTTCGCCCCCATCAGTTCTCCACCAGCAGTTAGCCCCCAGCAGTTCGCCCCCAGCAATTCGCTCCCGGGTACATTTCGCCCCTGCACATTTCGTCCCCAGCATTTGGCCCCCAGGATGTTTTGCCCCTGCACATTTCACCCCCGCACATATCGCCCCCAGTTCGCCCCCAGATGTTTCGCCCCCGGATGTTTTTGTAGGGTGAGGCCTACTGATTCCAACTATGCTTCGCTTGTTTAGTTGCAGTCTGATTCTCTGCTCAGCTTCAAAGTAGAAGTCCTGCCTTTGAGATACAGTGGTCTGCCATATTCATAAGCAGAGTGGTAACCTTGTCCACCAACCATGATTTGCAGGTATCCAGCCAGAGGACAAGGTTGTCGCATCAAACCCGCATCACTAGATATCAATTTTAGTGTAGAATTTTCTGCTATAAAATAGCTGCAGATTGTCTGCTGCAACTACTTAGTGCATGTGAATGTACCTTAAGGATTCATTAACATGTCTCCTAACCTCTGTGGATTATCCACAACTGTAGATATACAGCTATTCTGGTGTAGATAATTCTACACCAAAATCTCCATTTAGCTCTATGGATTTAGGTGCAGGTTTTAGTGCAAAATTTTAGCCCCTTGTCTGAATGGCTGGAATCTTCGAAACGTCCGGGGGCGAAATGTGCGGGGGCGAAATTGACGCGCCCCCTGGGCCGTGGGGTACCCGGAGCCGGGCCGGTAGACTCTGGGGGTTGTAGTCACCGTGGCGGTGACCCGGTCCGTGACCCAGGGCGGTCAAACCAAGGGTAGTCTATGTGTAAAGGTGTTTAATGTCCGACTACGCCACCTGTGGAATGCGGTCAATAGGAACCGCCGCTGCGGAACAGTCCTCTGAAGCTGGTGGTATAGCAGCTAAGGTAGTGTAACTCCCCACAGGAAGAGTGTAGCTTCAGGGCAGCGTGCGTGGATGTTGGTGGTTATAGTGCAGGGAGTCAGTAATGAACACAGAGTCCGTATGATGCAGTCTCAGGTCTTTTACTCACAATTGTAGCTGTTCCAGATACAGGCGCCAGTGCAAGGCCCACGGCGTCCTGTGTTCACGCAGTGAGGGGTTCAGCCGACCCTCAGGTAACTCCGGAGCATTTAACAGGACCCCCTTCTGTGTGTCCTCTCTCTGGCCTGCTCCCTGCACCTCACAGCCAGTGGCACTTCTATCCGGTCTCCTCGGGCCTTGGCGGGTGACGTGTATTCCGTCCCCTGGGTCCTATGTGGCTACCTTCTTAGTGTACTGGTGTGGACTTGTGGCCTGCGGTACTTGAAGTGCTGCAGCCTCCGGTTTCCTAGTTGGGCCTTGTAGCTCCGTGCTAGTTGAGGGACTGGTTCCCTTTATCTGGCCTGACCCCCCTACTTTCTAGTAACGGCGGGCGTACAGGTGGCTTGCTGCACGGCCCGTACCCCTAGGGTCCCTTCGGTTCCTGGAGCCTTCCTGCTCCTACTTCTCTCTTCTCCTTCCAGGCTCAGGCCTCCTGGCTAGGCCAGCCTCTGGAGCAGAGCTCATGCAGAGCCTCTGCTCCTGTCTTCACCTCAATCTGTCTGACTGGAACTCCTCTGACTGAACTCCACTGATCTAAGATGGCTCCCGTACTTATACTCCTACTCTAGTGCTCCCAGGATCTACGTCCTCCACCCATCCACTACATAGTTCCCCCTCTCTAAGTGGCTACTCCCCACTCCAGCCAGGGATCAGGGACTGTGCTCTCCCGTAGGAGCAATCTCGCCCTGTCTCCCGGAAATGTGGTGTAATGAATGCTGGTGTTAGGGTCCTGAGCCATACTCCTTCCTTACCTGAGAGTGAGGTACCACATCTCTGGATGAGATGCAATACCTCTGTGGCGACCGAACCCTCAGGGGCGCCACACCCCCCCCTGGTAAAACACAGCACGTCCGCGGGCTGGAACAGAGCAAAAGCAAATATATTTCAAAGACATGCAAAATTTTTGAACGCGTTCACATATAAGATCATCAATGCAGTATATCTTCCCTTTATGGGAGGCAATTTTCTTTTTAAACGTTACTGTCATCATAATACATTTTTCTTTCAATAAAACTCTTTTCAGTTGCATAAACACATTTTCTCATATAAAACACATTCTATCAAGTCACAGCATGATCTGCAACCAGGTGTCCATTTCACTGAAACAAGGTGCAATTCTTGAGGGACCCGTCTAAAACCATCCACGGAGACCCTGGGGTGGCTGCAGGGCATTGATGATCCAGTGCCGGACCACGTCTTCAGCCACCTCCACGAGTTTTTGTTCTGTGGTCTCTGAGTACAAAGATATAAAACCAATAGAGGGCACCTGAAGAGGTGCAACTATTTACAAGGAAGTGGCTGCTCCCAGTCCTCAGCCGGTCAGTCTCAGGACCCTTTCCGGGTAGCTAAACAAACTGGTAAAAACACAAACGGTGAACCTGCAGTGTCTATGCTGCTGTACGGGTACTGGTTACTACTGGCAGTCCTTAGTAGTATTGCTCCCTCCGGGGAGGCTCTAGTTCATCATAAGCTGACCCAGCCGGGTCTTCAGCTTCATACTGGTAGAAGTCGCTCTCTTCTTCCACCTTGTGGACATTTAAGGCGTACCAGCCTCTGACTCCTTTGTGACGGGTATAGGTCATGGTGTCTCCGGGGTAGAGGTCCCTATCAGGGTGACCTGCTTTTAGGTGGGACTCCACGTCCCTCCTGTTGACGAACAGATCAATGTCCGTCTGCGGGTCCCGGATGAATCCCCACCCGGCATCCAAGTTGAATTTTACGACAGTCCCTTCCTCCCGGGGACCGTGGATGGCTTTATTGGCCCTGCGGGCCAGGGTTTTCTCCTCCACATTTTTGGCTTCTTGCCGCTCCCAATGGACCCGCCGGCGCTGCCGCTCCTTTTCCAGCTGGGCTAACTCCCGGCTGCAGGACTCCTTTCTGCGGGCTGCGGCTGCCCGGTTCTCTTGGGAGAAACCCATCAGGTCCTCCCCCAAGTGGTCCCACTCGAACTGGGCCTTGTCCTCCGGTATTTGGGAGTCGACGGCCGGCTGCAGGGCGGGCAGGAGCGAGGGGCGCTGGTCTTCTACCTCCGCGGACCAGTTCCACCGGCGGTGGCGGTACATCCACTCTGCTGGCGGGGGAGACGGCTCCTGCAGGGGGCCCAGAAGCTGGCTGGATGCTTCCCGGGATCTGGGGAGCATGCTGGGCGGACGCGCCCGGGGCTTGTAGGCCTTGCGGCGGGGCCTGGTGAGGGCAGCTGCTGATGACGCCCGGGGTCAGAGGGCGCGGCTTTGGGCCTGGGCGCGGGATGGTGGTAGTAGCACCCGGGGCTGGAGGACTTGATCTTGGGCCTGGGCGCGGGCTGGTGGTGGTAGCGCCCAGGGTTAGAGGACTTGGCTGCGGGGCTTGCTGCGGGGTCAGGAACAGGCCGGTGTCGGTAGCGCCCGGGATCGGCGGCTCCACCAGGGGGCCCAGGAGCAGGTCGACGCTGGCAGCGCCCGGGACAGGGAGACTCCTCCTACCTGCTCCTGCGGCCGCTCCTGCGTCACGCGTCGCCTCCTGGCGCTGGTCGGGATCCGCGACGGCTGGGGCACTGCCGGTGCTGGGCAGCGTCTTCTGCTGCCGGTCCGCCATCCTCTGCTCCATCTCCCGCTTCCATCCGGCGATGGCGTCGCGCTGGGCCTTCTCCATCCTCCGGCACAGGTCTTCCATCCCGGAGCGGAGGAACTCTGAGTCCTCCTGGGGCAGCTTTGCCACGAGCTCCTCCAGGGTGTAGGGTGCTGCAGGCTGCAGCAGGCCGCTGGCTGGGGCTCTAGTGCTGCCGTCCTCCATCTTCCCCTCCGGGTGCGGTCTGTCCAGACTCATCCAGACCACACCCTGTCTGCCAGTTTTCCTCTCTCCCCTCCCCTGCTGGGAGCGGTCCCAGGGCAATTTGCTGCGGTCCCATGGCAGCCTGCTGTCGGTCACTCTTAGGGTCAGCCCCCCCACCTTGATGGACACACTTGCATACATGACCATTGCTGTTTGGGACGGGTTCTGCATTTGGCACCATTCTGGGACCTGGCCTACGATGGGAGGTGGTTTCTTGTTGTCTTTTAGCACGCACATAATGGAGTCCGTTCTTCTGGGGCGGGCGCCACATTCAGTACAGTGAAACAGTCTCTAGGCGCGCAATACCCGGTGATAACGGGTTGGTTGCATATCCTGCCGACTACGCCAAAGTTTACGCGCCCCCTGGGCCGAGGGGTACCCTGAGCCGGGCCAGTAGACTCTGGGGGTTGTAGTCACCGTGGCAGTGACCCGGTCCGTGACCCAGGGCGGTCAAACCAAGGGTAGTCTATGTGTAAAGGTGTTTAATGTCCAACTACGCCACCTGTGGAATGCGGTCAATAGGAACCGCCACTGCGGAACAGTCCTCTGAAGCTGGTGGTATAGCAGCTAAGGTAGTGTAACTCCCCACAGGAAGAGTGTAGCTTCAGGGCAGCATGCGTGGATGTTGGTGGTTATAGTGCAGGAAGTCAGTAATGAACACAGAGTCCGTATGATGCAGTCTCAGGTCTTTTACTCACAATTGTAGCAGTTCCAGATACAGGCGCCAGTGCAAGGCCCACGGCGTCCTGTGTTCACGCAGTGAGGGGTTCAGCCGACCCTCAGGTAACTCCGGAGCATTTAACAGGACCCCCTTCTGTGTGTCCTCTCTCTGGCCTGCTCCCTGCACCTCACAGCCAGTGGCACTTCTATCCGGTCTCCTCGGGCCTTGGCGGGCGACGTGTATTCCGTCCCCTGGGTCCTATGTGGCTACCTTCTTAGTGTACTGGTGTGGACTTGTGGCCTGCGGTACTTGAAGTGCTGCAGCCTCTGGTTTTCTAGTTGGGCCTTGTAGCTCCGTGCTAGTTGAGGGACCGGTTCCCTTTATCTGGCCTGACCCGCCTACTTTCTAGTAGCGGCGGGCGTACGGGTGGCTTGCTGCATGGCCTGTACCCCTAGGGTCCCTTCGGTTCATGGAGCCTTCCTGCTCCCACTCCTCTCTTCTTCTTCCAGGCTCAGGCCTCCTGGCTAGGCCCGCCTCTGGAGCAGAGCTCATGCAGAGCCTCTGCTCCTGTCTTCACCTCAGTCTGTCTGACTGGAACTCCTCTGACTGAACTCCACTGATCTAAGATGGCTCCTGTACTTATACTCCTACTCTAGTGCTCCCAGGATCTACGTCCTCCACCCATCCACTACATAGTTCCCCCTCTCTAAGTGGTTCCTCCCCACTCCAGCCAGGGATCAGGGACTGTGCTCTCCCGTAGGAGCAATCTCGCCCTGTCCCCCGGAAATGTGGTGTAATGAATGCTGGTGTTAGGGTCCTGAGCCATACTCCTTCCTTACCTGAGAGTGAGGTACCACATCTCTGGATGAGATGCAATACCTCTGTGGCGACTGAACCCTCAGGGGCGCCACAAAATGATAGGGGCGAAAAGTGCAGGGGCGAAATGTACCTGGCGGCGAACTGATGGGGGCGAACTGCTGGGGGCGAAACTTCCTATAACTGTCGTAAACACTGTGTGGATTATGTAGGACACATTGTGAACACTGTGTGGATTACGTAGTACACGTCGTGAACACTGTGTGGATTACGTAGGACACGTCGTGAACACTGTGTGGATTACATAAGACACGTCATCCACACGAAGCAGAGAAGGAGAACGGCATCGCAAGAAAACAGGAGGTGCCAGACCAAGACCAGTGACGCCTATCGGACCGGACCACTTTATAGGTGAGTATAATAAAAACTCTTTTTTTGTTTCGCAGGGCGGCTTTGAGACTTACATGCAGCATTCCAGATTGCTGTAACACAGGGCTGAAAGGTGGTGGCCGTAGGCTATGTGAGAAAATCCTGGCAACAGGTTCCCTTTAACTTATTCTAAAATGGCCACAACAATCCCAACTTCAATAGGTAAAAGAAACCTAATGACAAAACTGCGCTCCACATTGATTACTATGTGGCGTTTTTATATCTCGTTGTCATGTGAGTTGTCAGCCGGCTCCCCGAGGAAAAGATACAACTAAGAAAATAATTATTAGAAGCTTTCTAAAAAAAATCAAAAAAAAAAATCAAGGGTTTATATTTAGTTGGATATTTTTCTGGATGTTAACCCCTTTCCCGACATCTGTCGTGCCTATAGCACATGTTGGGTGCGGGTTTACACTGTCAACATTCACCTGTGACAGCAGCAACCGGAGCTGCGCTCACTAATGTTTAACCCCTTCACCCGAGAGTGGTTTTCTGTTTTTAGCTTTAATTTTTTCCTCCCCGTCTTCCAAGAGCCATGACTTTTTTTTCCCGTCAATATAGCCGTATGAGGGCTTGTTTTTTTGCAAGACGAGTTGTCCTTTTCAATGACAACATTAATTTTACCACATAATGTACTGGAAAATGGGGAGAAAAAAAATTCAAGTGAGGGGAAATTGCAAAAAAAGTGGAATTCCACAATTGTTTTTTTGTTTTTTTATTTACCATGTTCACTTGTCACGCAAGGTATAGGAAAGACTTAGTGCAACACAAAGGGAAGAGGGAGAGGGAGTCCAGACTCTAGGGAAAGGGGAGAGTGGAGACCTCCTAGGTATATCTAATCTCACCTGTCTCCACTAACGTCCCTATATTGGTTCTTCACCAATCGCTGCACGTGTGTAAGAAGGAAGACTTGCCCAGGGACAGGTGCGGAGCTCCGGCGCTGGAACTGCCAGGGTCCTGCCCAGTGTTGCCAGGGGACGGGATTAAGAGTGCATGGGGGACTTCCTGGACAGTGCTGGGGGAAAGAGGAGAGGGACAGAAGAGAGGAAGTCAGGTGTCTGGGCTCGCGCGAAAGAGACAGTTGGTTGTGAAGAGCAGACCGGCAGTTGGGGAGAAACAGTCTGTCCTGCCGACAACGAGAGAGAGACATGCTGCCCTGTCCTCGGTGAAATAGAGACGTGCTGACCTGTCTGCGGTGACGGACGAATGGGTGACACAGCTTGCCGCAAAACAAGGGGCGTGCGGTCTGTACCGGCCCTACAGAAAGTAATCGTTCAGTTACACAGTTTTCCAGACATCTGACGGTGATCTACGGGTGAGGACGCACCCGGGATTAGTGATCCTAACGCAGTTTGTTGTACGCGGGGGGAGATTGCTACGGCTCTTAAAGAAGTCGTGACCGCTGTTGTGTGGTCAAAAGGACTGGAGGCCCAGTGGGTGAGACCCGAGACCGCCTACTGCCGCCAGAAGACGGACACCCTCCGGAGTGAGTGTCTGAAGGCGGATGTAGTTATCGCTAAAAGAACAGATAAGTGCAAGCCTCCAGTAATCTACCTTCCCTTATTCAGCCTGAACCTTTGGGACCGAGCCGTATTGTTCATCCTTTCCGTGTTATAGTTAAACCACAATCGTTTATTGTCCGATTTTACTGTTTTATTGTTGTGTTACTTAAAATTATACTCCCTGCGTGGAGAAACTAAATCTTGAATTAAACCTCTGCCATACTCTCTGCGTGCTGTGTGCGGCATCCGAGCCTTTTAACACGTGTATCTTGCCCTGTCTTTCCCTGGTGTTTGGCCCTGGCTAGGGAAGGGAAGGGATGAGCACTAGTCGATCCCCACTGACCACTATAGACAACAAGGGGAGACAAACATGGGAAAATTGCTTAGCTTTAGACGACTCCAGACAAATGCACACACGTCCTTTAGCACCGGAGAGGAAGAAATACTGCTCTTGCTCAAGCCTTCACAAGGGATAATGTGAATATTGCTGGCACCTCCCTCTGGCACACAGCAGGTATTTATACACCCAGGACAGGGTGTTAATTAGCCAGAGGAAGGTAGCCATTGGGTCCCAGAGAGACAGCTTCAAGAAGGTGTCTGTAATTCCAAATGAAGAGATCTCCTGTAACCAACTGCAGGACGACTGTCTGTCACTTCTGACACACTCATGACATCACTATATGGTAAAACTGACCCTTATAATATGATTCCCCAGGTCAGTACGAGTATGCTGATACCAAACATGTTAGAACACGTTCAGGACTGAGCAGGTAATATATGTCAATTAACGATAAAAAATATGTAAGTTAGATAACACAAATAGATATATTTGCTTGGTCTGGGCGATAATGTGTGCAAGTGGGTAAATAGCTGGCTGAGTGATAGAAAGCAGAGGGTGGTTATCAATGGAGTAAGCTCAGGGGGTGTCAGGGTTACTAGCGGGGTGCCTCAAGGGTCTGTCTTGGGCCCTATATTATTTAATATATTTATTAATGATCTAGTGGAAGGGTTGCATAGTAAAATAGCAATATTTGCAGATGATACTAAACTTTGTAAAGTAGTTAATACAGATGAGGATAGGGCACAGCTACAGGAGGATTTAGATAAATTGGGGAGTTGGGCCAAAAAATGGCAAATGGGGTTCAATGCCGATAAATGTAAGGTCATGCACATGGGAAAGAAAAACAGCAGTCACCCATACATATTAAATGGAAAACCGTTGGGGAAATCTGACATGGAGAAGGACCTGGGCGTCTTGGTTAATAGCAAATTAAATTGGAGTGCCCAGTGTCAGGCAGCAGCTGCGAAGGCAAATAGAGTCATGGCATGCATCAGAAGAGGAATAGGGGCATATGATGAGAACATTGTTCTTCCTCTATATAAAGCGCTGGTAAGGCCGCACTTAGAATATTGTGCACAGTTCTGGGCTCCGGAAAGACATATTGGAGCTAGAGAGGGTACAAAGGAGGGCGACTAAGGTAATAAAGGGAATGGAGGGACTAGAATACCCAGAGAGGTTGTCAAAATTAGGCCTATTTACGTTGGAAAAGAGAAGGCTTAGGGGAGACCTCATGAACATGTATAAATACATCAGGGGGCAGTACAGAGATCTCTCCCATGACCTGTTTATACCAAGGATGGTGACAAAGACGAGGGGGCACACTATGCGTCTGGAGGAAAGGAGGTTCCTGCACCAGCATAGAAGGGGATTCTTTACGGTCAAAGCCGTGAGACTCTGGAACTCTCTGGGAGAGGAAGTGGTGATGTCCAACTCACTTAATGAGTTCAAGAGAGGCCTGGACGCTTTTCTTGAGAACAATAAAATTACATCTTATGCTTAGTGATAGTTAATTAATCCAGGGATTTAATCTGACTGCCAGATTGGAGTCGGGAAGTGAATTTTTCCTCAATGATGTAAATTGGCCTATACCGCATGGTTTTTTTTTTGCCTTCCCCTGGATCAACGCTGCGGAATAACTGCAGTGCACAAGAAATAGGCTGAACTCGATGGACGCTTGTCTTTTTTCAGCCTTATAAACTATGTAACTATGTAACTATATATTGACATACAACTGCAGAAAGATAGAATGGCAGACCATTCGTAAGAAATATGTGCCTAAAGAAGAAAAACTGAACTTGCGGTCATTGAAAAAGTCAAAACCCTATTAGGGTATGTGCACACGATGCAGAAATGAAGCAGAAAATTTCTGCATCATTTCTGCATCTCCCTGGCAGAAAAAACGCATGCAGATTGTGCATGCGTTTTTCCTGCAGAATACATGCGGATCCACATGCAGATTCACATGCGTTTCCGCATGCAGATTGACAAGCGCTTTCCAGGCGATGTTAGCATCACCTGGAAAGTGCTTGACAACTAGGTCACACTATATAAATCCATGCAAACAGCATGGATTTATACAGTGTGAACCGAGAGAGTGTATATACTTACCTCCGATGGCCCGCGCTGTCCTGCTCACTCCGTTCTCCCGGCTGCCGGCAACTTTAAATTGAAAGACCTGCCGACGTCAGCGTCACGTGACCCGTCACATGACTCTGACGTCACCGCAGGTCCTACAACTCACTGCAAGTGCCGGAAACCAAGCGGGAGCGCAGCGCGGGCCGACAGAAGGTAAGAATACATTTATTTTTTATTTTATTCTTCTTTTTACAGCTTTTTTAATGGTACCTGGGTGTGGATGAGACTCTCCTCTCCTCCACACCCGGGTACCATCCGCACATTAGAACGCACCAATTACGCAAGTACAAATGCTGTCTTGCGGAATTGGCGCGTTCTAATGCAAGTCAATGGCGGCGAAATCGCCGCGTTTCCGCAAAATTAATTGACATGCTGCGGATTTTTGACCGCAGCGTTAACGCTGCGGAAAAATCCGCATCATGGGCACAGCACATGCGGATTTCCATTGGGGAACATTGCTGCCCTTCTACCATGCGTTTTTCATGCGTTTCCGCGGCGTTTACGCAACTGCAAAAACGCCGCGGAAACGCATGAAATACGCATCGTGTGAACACAGCCTTAGAGTAAAAAACCTTTATTGACAGTATTAAAAATACATATATAAATATATATACAAATGTGTGTGATAAGATATGACACCACAAACCACACAGGACAAGAGTATATGCCACAAAAAAAAAACAGAAACAAAAAGGAGACAGTTACAATTACAATAATGATAATGAGATTAATCGAATCAACACAGTACACAGGTAATGACCTTGGACATAGATAGATAATGCTAGATAGATGTTTGTCCAAAGAACATAAATGGAATAGCTGTATTGAAGAGCCCGTTTAAACAGGTCACAAGAATGAATAAAGCATACAGTACAGACCAAAAGTTTGGACACACCTTCTCATTTAAAGATTTTTTCTGTATTTTCATGACTATGAAAATTATACATTCACACTGAAGGCATCAAAACTATGAATTAACACATGTGGAATTATATACTTAACAAAAAAAGTGTGAAACAACTAAAAATATGTCTTATTCTAGGTTCTTCAAAGTAGCCACCTTTTGCTTTGAGGACTGCTTTGCACACTCTTGGCATTCTCTTGATGAGCTTCAAGAGGTAGTCACCGGAAATGGTCTTCCAACAATCGTGAAGGAGTTCCCAGAGATGCTTAGCACTTTTTGGCCCTTTTGCCCTCACTCTGCGGTCCAGCTCACCCCAAACCATCTCGATTAGGTTCAGGTCTGGTAACTGTGGAGGCCAGGTCATCTGGCGTAGCACCCCATCACTCTCCCTCTTGGTCAAATAGCCCTTATACAGCCTGGAGGTGTGTTTGGGGTCATTGTCCTGTTGAAGAATAAATGATGGTCCAACTAAACGCAAACCGGATGGAATAACATGCCGCTGCAAGATGCTGTGGTAGCCATGCTGGTTCAGTATGCCTTAAATTTTGAATAAATCCCCAACAGTGTCACCAGCAAAGCACCCCCACACCATCACACCTCCTTCTCCATGCTTCACGGTGGGAACCAGGCATGTAGAGTCCATCCGTTCACCTTTTCTGCGTCGCACAAAGACACGGTGGTTGGAACTAAAGATCTCAAATTTGGATTCATCAGACCAAAGCACAGATTTCCACTGGTCTAATGTCCATTCCTTGTGTTCTTTAGCCCAAACAAGTCTCTTCTGCTTGTTGCCTGTCCTTAGCAGTGGTTTCCTAGCAGCTATTTTACCATGAAGGCCTGCTGCACAAAGTCTCCTCTTAACAGTTGTTAAAGAGATGTGTCTGCTACTAGAACTCTGTGTGGCATTGACCTGGTCTCTAATCTGAGCTGCTGTTAACCTGCGATTTCTGAGGCTGGTGACTCGGATAAACTTATCCTCAGAAGCAGAGGTGACTTTTGGTCTTCAATTCCTGGGGAGGTCCTCATGTGAGCCAGTTTCTTTGTAGCGCTTGATGGTTTTTGCAACTGCACTTGGGGCCACATTCAAAGTTTGCCCAATTTTTTGGACTGACTGACCTTCATTTCTTAAAGTAATGATGGCCACTCATTTTTCTTTACTTAGAATTTGTATTATGGAAAGAAAAAAGCAGCTAACAGTCTATTCAGTAGGACTATCAGCTGTGTATCCAACTGAAAATATGTCTTGTATTCTAGGTTCTCCAAAGTAGCCACATTTTGCTTTGATGACTGCTTTGCACACTCTTGGCATTCTCTTGATGAGCTTCAAGAGGTAGTCACTGGAAATGGTTTTCACTTCACAGGTGTGCCCTGTCAGGTTTAGTAAGTGGGATTTCTTGCCTTATAAATGGGGTTGGGACCATTAGTTGTGTTGTGCAGAAGTCTGGTGGATACACAGCTAATAGTCCTACTGAATAGACTGTTAGAATTTGTATTATGGCAAGAAAAAAGCAACTAAGTAAAGAAAAACGAGTGGCCATCATTACTTTAAGAAATGAAGGTCAGTCAGTGCGAAAAATTGGGAAAACTTTGAAAGTGTCCCCAAGTGCAGTTGCAAAAACCATCAAGCGCTACAAAGAAACTGGCTCACATGAGGACCGCCCAGGAAAGGAAGACCAAGAGTCACCTCTGCTTCTGAGGATAAGTTTATCCGAGTCACCAGCCTCAAAAATCGCAGGTTAACAGCACCTCAGATTAGAGACCAGGTCAATGCCACACAGAGTTCTAGCAGCAGACACATCTCTTCAACAACTGTTAAGAGGAGACTTTGTGCAGCAGGCCTTCATGGTAAAATAGCTGCTAGGAAACCACTGCTAAGGACAGGCAACAAGCAGAAGAGACTTGTTTGGGCTAAAGAACACAAGGAATGGACATTAGACCAGTGCAAATCTGTGCTTTGGTCTGATGAGTCCAAATTTGAGATTTTTGGTTCCAACCACCGTGTCTTTGTGCAACGCAGAAAAGGTGAACGGATGGACTTTACATGCCTGGTTCCCACCGTGAAGCATGGAGGAGGAGGTATGATGGTGTGGGGGTGCTTTGCTGGTGACACTGTTGGGCATTTATTCAAAATTGAAGGCATACTGAACCAGCATGGCTACCACAGCATCTTGCAGCGGCATGTTATTCCATCCGGTTTGCGTTTAGTTGGACCATCATTTATTTTTCAACAGGACAATGACCCTAAACACACCTCCAGGCTGTGTAAGGGCTATTTGACCAAGAAGGAGAGTGATGGGGTGCTACGCCAGATGACCTGGCCTCCACAGTTACCAGACCTGAACCCAATCGAGATGGTTTGGGGGGAGCTGGACCGCAGAGTGAAGGCAAAAGGGCCAACAAGTGCTAAGCATCTCTGGGAACTCCTTCAAGATTGTTGGAAGACCATTTCCGGTGACTACCTCTTGAAGCTCATCAAGAGAATGCCAAGAGTGTGCAAAGCAGTCATCAAAGCAAAAGGTGACTTCTTTGAAGAACCAAGAATATAAGACATATTTTCAGTTGTTTCACACTTTTTTGTTAAGTATATAATTCCACATGTGTTAATTCATAGTTTTGATGCCTTCAGTGTGAATGTACAATTTTCATAGTCATGAAAATACAGAAAAAATTTTAAATGAGAAGGTGGGTCCAAACTTTTGGTCTGTACTGTATATATACAAGATGTTACTATCAGAGTCCAGTTAGAGCTGTTGGCCAAAAAATAATCATGAAAAACCTCAAGCTATAAAGTGAACCCAATGAGAAAACACCCAGAATGAATGAGACACTATTTGTATAAGAACAAAAAACGAGACAATGCTCAGAAGAGTAAAGAATATAGTGTCATTAAACTATATATATAAGATGTTGATTCATGGTCTATAAAAGAGAAGGGCAAGTATATAATGATATAATATGGGAATAATCCAGCAGGAGGTTATTAATTGTAATATTTGTCAGGAGAAAGATAAGGAAAACCAAAGTCCGCTCATGTATATACAGTACAGACCAAAAGTTTGGACACACCTTCTCATTTAAAGATTTTTCTGTATTTTCATGACTATGAAAATTGTACATTCACACTGAAGGCATCAAAACTATGAATTAACACATGTGGAATTATATACTTAACAAAAAAGTGTGAAACAGCTGAAAATATGTCTTATATTCTAGGTTCTTCAAAGTAGCCGCCTTTTGCTTTGATGACTGCTTTGCACACTCTTGGCATTCTCTTGATGAGCTTCAAGAGGTAGTCACCGGAAATGATCTTCCAACAATCTTGAAGGAGTTCCCAGAGATGCTTAGCAATTGTTGGCCCTTTTGCCTTCACTCTGCGGTCCAGCTCACCCCAAACCTTCTCGATTGGTTCAGGTCTGGTGACTGTGGAGGGCCAGGTCATCTGGTGTAGCACCCCATCACTCTCATTCTTGGTCAAATAGCCCTTACACAGCCTGGAGGTGTGTTTGGGGTCATTGTCCTGTTGAAAAATAAATGATGGTCCAACTAAACGCAAACCGGATGGAATAGCATGCCGCTGCAAGATGCTGTGGTAGCCATGCTGGTTCAGTATGCCTTCAATTTTGAATAAATCCCCAACAGTGTCACCAGCAAAGCACCCCCACACCATCACACCTCCTCCTCCATGCTTCACGGTGGGAACCAGGCATGTAGAGTCCATCCATTCACCTTTTCTGCGTCGCACAAAGACACGGTTGCTGGAACCAAAGATCTCAAATTTGGACTCATCAGATCAAAGCACAGATTTCCACTGGTCTAATGTCCATTCCTTGTGTTATTTAGCCCAAACAAGTCTCTTCTGCTTGTTGCCTGTCCTTAGCAGTGGTTTCCTAGTAGCTATTTTACCATGAAGGCCTGCTGCACAAAGTCTCCTCTTAACAGTTGTTGAAGAGATGTGTCTGCTGCTAGAACTCTGTGTGGCATTGACCTGGTCTCTAATCTGAGCTGCTGTTAACCTGCAATTTCTCAGGATGGTGACTCGAATAAACTTATCCTCAGAAGCAGAGGTGACTCTTGGTCTTCCTTTCCTGGGGCGGTCCTCTTGTGAGCCAGTTTCTTTGTAGCGCTTGATGGTTTTTGCAGCTGCACTTGGGGACACTTTCAAAGTTTTCCCAATTTTTCGCACTGACTGACCTTCATTTCTTAAAGTAATGATGGCCACTCGTTTTTCTTTACTTAGCTGCTTTTTTCTTGCCATAATACAAATTCTAACAGTATATTCAGTAGGACAATCAGCTGTGTATCCACCAGACTTCTGCACAACACAACTGATGGTCCCAACACCATTTATAAGCCAAGAAATCCCACTTATTGAACCTGACAGGGCACACCTGTTAAGTGAAAACCATTTCCAGTGACTACCTCTTGAAGCTCATCAAGAGAATACCAAGAGTGTGCAAAGCAGTCATCAAAGCAAAAGGTGGCTACTTTGAAGAACCTAGAATATAAGACATATTTTCAATTGTTTCACACTTTTTTGTTAAGTATATAATTCCACATGTGTTAATTCATAGTTTTGATGCCTTCAGTGTGAATGTACAATTTTCATAGTCATGAAAATACAGAAAAATCTTTAAATGAGAAGGTGTTTCCAAACTTTTGGTCTGTACTGTATGTAGAAAGTATGGTAATGTGGAACAACTATACTAAAAAAGAAATTGCATTAACCGGGCAATGTGAATGCATATTCTATGCAACTGCTAGCGGCACAAGAGGTAGCCAGCATGAATGAAGACAATAAAGGAAGTGTTATACCTGGTGGTCCAAAGGACTTATTTTGGCGCACACCTTGACGCGCGTTTAAGTGGAGAACTTCGTCTGTATAGTTTATTTTTTATTTAAGTAGTGAAAAAAAATGCCGAAATTTGTATGAAAAATCATTTTTGTGTTTGTCGCCATTTTCTGAGACCTGTAACATTCTAATTTTTTGGATCTCGGTCTGGATGAGGGCTTATTTTTTGCGTCCTGAGTTGATGTTTTTTATTGATAACATTTTGTGGCAGATACGATGTTTTGATCGCCTCTCATTGCCATGTTGCGACAACCTTAAAAACGTAATTCTTGTTAGAACCCTCCTGCTTGTTTTTTCCATCTTGTGTTTTGCGGTCACGTGACCATCTGCCTTTATATTCCAGCTCCGCCCTTTTGGCTGTGCTGGACTTCAGTGTTTGACTGTTTCTCTAGCCAGGTGCTTCTGTGCCTTTCTCTGTCTGTTCATTTGGTCCTTCTGGGACCTCTAGTACTTTTTTTTGTCTGTTTGTCTTTTTGTGTTCTGCAACAACTTCTCTGTTTAGGAGGTGTCCCATTTTTTGTCCCAGTCCTTAGTTCTTTTAGGGACCCCTCCCCTTATGCTATAGGTCTTCGTTCAGACTAGCTGAGGACTTAGGCGGGTCTGTTCGCTAGGAACAGGCAGCCAGCTACATCGTAGGGATTCAGCTTAGTTTTACTGTAGGGACAGTTTTCCCTTATCTTTCCTTAGTACATGTTGCAGATCATAACAGTAAGTCCAGCCCAAAAAAACTAAAAGGAAAGAAATTCGGGGATCAGTATGGTTTCCGTCCATGATTTGGCTCAACGCTTGCAGGGATTGTCTCTGGAGGTGTCCAAGCTCCAGCAACACGTGAGTAGCTGTTCTGAAGCGCATTTTGTGGAACCCAAGGTAGGACTGCCTAATGTTTTTTATGGTAAACAGCAAGATTTTTTTTCCTTTAAAAATGCTTGTTTGTTATATTTTCGTTTGAGACCAAGGTCCTCTGGGAATGAATCACAGCACATTGGTTTTATTATGTCACTTTTGCGCAAAGAACCACAGGGGTGGGCCTTTTCTCTCCAACCTAATGATCCATGTTTAAGATCTGTAGAAGATTTTTTTTCTGCTATGGGGCTATTATATGATGATCCTGATCGAATCTCATCTGCTGAGGCAGAACTCAGGTGTTTGAATCAGGGGTCAGGTGATGTTGAAAATTATTGCACACACTTCAAAAGATGGCCTCAGAGGTTAAATGGAATGATCCAGCTCTGAAATGTCTATTTCTTGCTGGTCTGAGTGAAAGGGTTAAGGCCCCGTCACACTAAGTGATGCAGCAGCGATCCCGACAACGATACGACCTGTCAGGGATCGTTGCTGCATCGCTAATACATCGCTGGTGAGCTGTCAAACAGGCAGGCTCACCAGCGATCAGGGGAGCAGCGATATCGTGGAAAGAATCGTTCCACGATGTCCTGCTCCCGTTACCAGCCTGCTGCTTAAGCAGGAGCAGGCTGGTAACTATGGTAAACATCGGGTTACTAAGTGCGCGTGTGCCCCTAGTAACCCGCTGTTTACCATGGATATCACTCTGCTACGGTGCGCGGGAGGTTACCGTTCACCTTAGCAGAGTCGTATCCATGAGAAACATCGGGTTACTAGGGGCATACGCGCACTTAGTAACCCGATGTTTATCATGGATACGACTCTGCTAAGGTGAACGGTAGCCTCCGCGCACCGTAGCAGAGTGGTATCCATGGTAAACAGCGGGTTACTAAGTGCGTGCGTGCCCCTAGTAACCCGATGTTTACCATGGTTACCAGCCAGATCGTTGGTCCCGCTGGTCACACACACAGCGATGTGTGCTGGCCAGCGGGAGGCCAACGACAAAAAAATGGTCCAGGACACTTTGCAGCGATCAGCGACCTCACAGCAGGGGCCTGATCGTTGCAAAGTGTCACACATAGCGACATCGCTGGTGAGGTCGCTGGTGAGTCACCAAAACCGTGACTCAGCAGCGATCTCGCTAGCGATATCGCTATGTGAGACGGGGGCTTTAAGGACTTGCTAATTGCATTCCCCCGTACCTGAGACTCTGCAGGATGCCATGCAATTAGCTGTTCCTGTGGATAGGAGACTGAGATTTAGACAGAATGAGGTAAAGACTCCTGTAATGCCAGGTCCTAGTCCCCAGAAAATCTGCTTTGATGGCGGAGAACCAATGGAGGTTGGGGTGAGAATGATTGGTAAGAATGTGGTTGTGTATTTGGATGACATTTTGATTTATTCACCAGATCTGGAGTCCCATTGGCAGAGTGTACATGAAGTCTTGCAGTTATTGAGTGATAATTCACTCTTTGCTGGAGAAATGTGAGTTCGCTGTGCAGAAAATTAGTTTTTTGGGCTACATTGTCTCCAGCGAGGGCTTTGAGATGGACCTGGTGAAGGTTCAGGCTGTGCAGGAATGGCCCAGGCCTATTGGTTTGAAAGCTATACAGAGATTTTTGGGTTTTGCCAATTATTACAGGAAATTCATTAAGAATTTTTCTGTAATTGTTAAGCCTCTGACCGATCTCACCAGGAAAGTTGCGAATACGGTCCAGTGGACTACTGAGGCCATTGAAGAGTTTGAGTATCTCAAAGAGAGGTTCAGTTCTGCTCCTATCCTTATGCAGCCTGATGAGACCAAGCCTTTTTTGGTTGAGGTCGATGTTTCATCGGTGGGGGTCGGAGCAGTTTTGTCTCAGGAGAATAAGGATGGAGTACATCCTTGTGCCTTCTTTTCAAAAAAAAATTTCGGAAACCGAACTGAATTATGATGTTGGAAATCGGGAGTTTCTGGCTATTAAACTCGCGTTTGAACATTGCCATCATTTTTTGGAAGGCGCTAGATTTCCTATTCAGGTTTTCACAGATCATAAGAATTTGATCTATCTGGATGCTGTCAAGCGCTTGAATGCCCGTCAAGCTAGGTGGGCACTTTTTTTTCCTCGGTTTAATTTTTCTGTTACCTATATCCCTGGTACTAAGAATGTTAAAGCCGATGCTTTATCTCGCAGCTTCTCTCCTATGGTCGGTGCCGAGGAGGAGAGCATTTTACAGAAAGGAGTTGTGGTGGCGGCATTGGACTCCGTTTTGGAGAATGGGATTCTGAAAGCTCAAGATGATGCTCCATCTATCACTCCCCATGGGAGGTTGTTCGTGCCTAGAGCCTTTAGGAGAGATTTGTTTGTGGAGTGTCATGAGTCTCGGTTGGCAGGTCATCCAGGAATTTCGGAGATTAAGAGACTTATCAGTCGCAGTTTTTGGTGGCCTGGATGGCAGAAGGAAGTCATCAAGTGGGTGCGTCAATGTACTGTGTGTGCTAGGTCAAAGGCTTCACATACTCCTGCTGCTGGGTTGCTTTGCCCTCTGGAGGTTTCTAGTGCGCCTTGAAAGCATGTCACAATGGATTTTATTACTGATCTTCCTGTGTCTGAGGGTTTTACTGTCATCTGGGTGGTCGTGGACATGGGGGGGGCATGGTTTCAGCCGCCGCTCACTATGTACTGAGCAGTGACTGAAGCCTTGCCTCTACGACTGAAAGCCAAAGGCTGCCATAAGAAATAAAGTTAATTTCCTCTGAGCCGCACAACTTCTGAACGCTATTAACTTGCAGATTAACCCCATATCTGCAGGTTAATATTGTTTTTTCACATGACAGGCTTCCTTTACATGGCTTGGTTGTTAGTGTCCCATCAGCCCCTTCTCATTGCAATCATGGCTGAAGGTCTCCGTCTCTACCCACTTGGTCCTAATATCAAGCTCAATCCAAAACTGGGCTTCATAGATGTCAGTCTGTCTATATACTGCAATACTGAGATATTACTGTACACAGTACATGTGATCTAATGACTGCAAGTTCAAGTCTTGAACTGGGACTGAAAAGGAAGTATAAAGTTACAAAAAAAATAATAACAAAAATAAAAATAAATTGTATCATTCATCACCCTTTTCCCAGTTAAAAATATAATGACATTTACAAAAATAAAATATGCAGTATAGCCACGTCTGCAAAAGTCAAAAGTGTCAAAATATAAAATTATTAAACCTGTACAGTGGACATCGGAGAGTAAAAAAATAAAATAAATCAAAACACCAGAATTTCTGTTTTTCAGTCATCAGACTTCCCCAAAAAATGCAATCAGATTATCTGCACCCAAAAATGGTACCAATGAAAATTACAGCTCATCATGCAAAAAACAAGCTTTCAAAAGTAAAAAAAAAATATATATTTTTCACCGTTCTGATTTTTTTTCACATTAAAATATTTTAAAAAAAATACTATATAAGTTTTGTATCACCATAATCATACTGACCTGGAGAATCTTGTTACTGGGTCATTCTTACTGTACAATGAACAACGTAAAAACAAAACCAAAAAAACTATGGCAGAATAGCTTTTTTTTCACCATTGCACCCTAAGGTCGGTTTCATACGTCCATATATTTCCGGTACCGGAAAAACTGTTACCAGAAATATCCAGCATATAGTTAGCGCTGTTCCCAAGCGCTGGGTGCTGAACCCTGCCCTCATCATGGTTCCAGTACCAGCAGGGACAATGATGAGGGTAGTAGTGTCTGCTCCCACAGTGTCCTTGTGTAAAAAAAAAAGAATAAAATAAAAAATCCATATACTCATCTATCCTAAGTGTCCCCCGCTGTAATCCTCTGACCGCTGACACTGAGGGGCCGGGGAGAATGAGCCTCTCCAGCGAGCGGCTCCGGAGCTGAGCTCTGGAGCGGTTCCCTGTCACTTACTGAGTTCAGCTCTGGAGCCGCTCATTCTCCCTGGCTTCTCAGCGTCAGAGGATGTAACATCCCTGGCGGCATGCTTGCATAGTGCACCACCCCCCACTATGCAAGACCGCAATCTTACCCACCAGTCCAGCCTGCAAACCTTGCTCCAGTTCATGCTGTGTGCATGTCTTTTGTCTGACTGCTTAGGGCGGCGGCCCGGTTACTTCCTGATTCTTATAGCTGCTCTGGGCGCACTCCTAATGCGTCTCCAGCCTATTGCTGTGAGTCACTGGATATTTAAACCCCCTCCACCCAGAAGGAGGTGCCTGAGCAACACTTTCTATCAGTGTGCTCCTTGCCTCTGAGTTGCCAGGTCTTGTCCTGTATCTTGTCTGTTTCTGCCACCCTGGGGGCTGAATACCCAGGCCTGTTACCTGTGACTTCTAGTCTGTTTCCGCCTCTGGGGGCCGTATACCCAGGCTCGTTCCTGTATCTTGTTTCAGTATCAGTTCCTGTCTGAACTGTCTCCTAGCCTGTTACCTGTCTGTCTCTATGTCCGTACCCTCCCTTTTCCTGCAGTGTCTGAACCTGCACCTAACTCCAACTCGTTGTCTCTGTACTTCTGTTTGTGAGTTTTGTGTCCACTCGCTACTTCATTGTAAGTACCTTGTGTGTATCTGGTTCTGTTTGTCCCTTTTCCCTTCCTCCGTATCTACCTCCTGTGTTCTAGCCATCTTCCTGTATCTTCCAGTCTATTCCATGTGAAAAGAGCCCTGTCCTCTCTGCCTGCACCTTCAGCCCTGTTCTGCTCTGCCTTGTTCACAGGACCTGCGGTTTCGCTCTTCCTTGTCCATCGCCCCGGCGGTTTCGCTCTGCTCTGCCTTGTTCACCGCACCTGCGGTTTCGCTCTGCTCTGCCTTGCTCACCGCACCTGTGGTTTCGCTCTGCTCTGCCTTGTTTACCACACCAGCGGGTTCGCTCTGCTCTGTCTTGTCCACCGCTCCGGCGGTTCCGCTCTGCTCTGCCTTGTCCTCCGCTCCGGCGGTTTTGCTTTACTCTGCTTGTCTACCGCATCTGCGGCTCTGTTCCTGTCTCCCAGTCTGTACTGGACCCTATCCAGCCTGCGCTCCAACCTGCTAGTACCTCCATGTCTGTACTCCAGCCGTGCTTGCCAGTATCTCCCTGTCTGCATACCAGCCGTGCTTGCCAGTACCCACCTGTTTGCATACCAGCCGTGCTTGCCAGTACCCACCTGTCTGCATACCAGCTGTGCTTGCCAGTACCCACCTGTCTGCATACCAGCCGTGCCTGCCAATACCCACCTGTCTGTATGCCAGTCTAACCTGCCTGTTCCTGCATTCCCCGGTGTGGGTCAACAGCTGTGACCGGGGTCTGACCTGGAGTAGCACCTGGTCCCTCTGCTTGGTTCGGGTTGATACTTAGTTACGCCCCTCCAGGCACTCCTCGGTTCATGGTACAGTGGGATCACTAATCACGTTCACGCCAGTCAGTCTAGGCGCGAGAGTAACAGAGGATTACAGCGGGGGACACTTAGTTAGGACAGGTGAGTATATAAATTTTTTATTTTATTCTAATTTTTACACAGTGACACTGCGGGAGCAGACACTACTACCCTTATCATTGTCCCTGCTGGTCCCAGCAGGGGACAATGATAAGGGCAGCGTTCAGCACCCGGCGCTTGGGAACAGAGCTAACTGTACTGCTAATTCCCAGGCGCCGGTACGTATCACACTGATGACCCACGGATGTCATCCATGTGTGTTCAGTGTGAGACACTTTTGCGGACCGTGCATCCGCAAAAAAACTGACATGTCAGCGTGTGGAGCACACGGTCCGTGGAAACACACTGACAAGGGCGCAGACCCATAGATTTGAATGGGTCTGCATGTGTCAGTGTCTCCAGGACATGTGGAAACTGTCACCACACTTACTAGAAACACGGACGTATGAAGGAGCCCTTAGTGGAATTTTTATTTGTCATTTTTTGGTAATGATATGGTGAAGTGAATCGTGTTATTCAAAATTACAACTAGTCCAGAAAAATCAAGCCTCACGTGATTATGTGGCTTGAAAGAAGGAAGGGAACAGGAAAGTGCAAAATACAACTTGATACCATTAGGATGGGAGTAAAATGAGGAAAGTGCAAATTAAGTAATTTACATCATTTAGAAAATTTTACAAGGAAATTAATTCCCATATTAAAACTAATAACAGTAATGATCCTGGATGGTCGTCCATAATAGGGTCCACAGATCACATGACCTGTTTCATTAAATGTTCAGCCAATCAGATTCCCCTCGCTGTGGTGTCACCAGTCTCTGAACAAATTTCTTATAACAAATGTTATTCTGCAGCTGCAGATTCTAATCCAGCAGTCACCAAAAAATTATGGATAATTTAAACGTAGCGCAGAATGAAGGGGCTCGGAGAAGGTGACTGTGAAGGTGTGTAAGTGTCTGATGGGGTCACACAGCTCATAAAAGGACAACTGCCCGGCCCCATAATCCAGACATATCCTGAATCTATAAATGGAGATCTTGTCAGGTAACCGGATCTCTTTACTGTCATGTATCAGTGAATACTGATAATTATTAGTGATGGGCGAGTGCTAAAATGCTCAGGTGCTCGATGCTCGGGTCGAGCAAATTGGAATGCTCGGGTACTCGACCCAAGCAACGAGCCCAATGTAAGTCTATGGGAAACTCGAGCATTTTTCAGGCGGCTCCCCCCGGCGGTCTGCAGAGGCCTACAAATTACCCAAATCAATGGGAACAGTGCTCAAATGACATGGGAACAGCATGGGGAAGACCCCTAGAAGCATTTCTGACCCCATGTCACTGCTGTGAACAACGTTGTCAGAGGTATTACGTCACTTTTACGGACTCACAATAAAACATACAAAAATGAAACCAAAATGGATTTTCCTGGGAAATATGTTAAGGAACATCCTTTCCAGGGTAATGACTTGTACACAAGGCAAAATAAATAACCAAAACCAAAACTACTCCTCCACACCTTGGGCTATGTTCACACGTAGCGTTTTTGATGCATTTTTGCACTGCTTTCAACCGTGACAAATGCATTCACCAGGAAATGTCATTTTAACATTTTACAACCTTATCAGGCCATGTGGTGCGTGACACATCATCAGACACATCCGGTTTCATTTATGAAGGATGGACTGTGAAAGTCACAAAGCCTATTTTTATAGGGCCATCAGGCGGCCTTTACTATTCTTATAGGGCCAGCAGTCAGCCCTCACTATTCTTAGAGAGCCATCAACCGGCTATGCTTTTTTGTTCCCATTACTAAACAGTGGGTCTCCTATACTGTTATTGCACATGCAGTGAGTGGCAGGGCGTCCCAATACCCCTTTGAAAATTTGGACTCACCCCTATACCCCTTTGAAGAGACTTAGAGGAGAGCCTCCTCAAAACAATGTTCCCTTTATTAGGAAGTGGGTCTCCCATTGTGTTTGCCTATGCAGTAAATGCAAAGGTTGCCAAAAATTTGGAGGCACTCCGATGCCCCTTGGAAGAGACATGGACGTCAGAGGGCCTTCTGAAAACAATGTTCCCATTATTAGGAAGTGGGTCTCCCATTGTGTTTGCCTATGCAGTGAATGCAAGGGTTGCCAAAAATTTGGAGGCACTCCAATGCCCCTTGGAAGAGACGTGGAGGTCAGAGGGCCTCCTGAAAACAATGTTCCTATTATTAGGAAGTGAGTATCCCATTGTGTTTGCTTATGCAGTGAATGCAAGGGCTGCCAAAAATTTGGAAATATCCCAATGCCCCTTGGAAGAGATGTCGAGGAGGGTCTCATGAAAAAAAAAATGTTCCCATTATTAGGAAATGGGTCTCCCATTGTGTTTGCCTATGCAGTAAATGCAAGGGTTGCCCAAAATTTGGAGGCACTCCAGTGCCCCTTGGAAGAGACATGGAAGTCAGAGGGCCTCCTGAAAACAATGTTCCCATTATTAGGAAGTGGGTCTCCCATTGTGTTTGCCTATGCAGTGAATGCAAGGGTTGCCAAAAATTTGGAGGCACTCCAATGCCCCTTGGAAGAGACGTGGAGGTCAGTGGGCCTACTGAAAACAATGTTCATATTATTAGGAAGTGGGTCTCCCATAGTGTTGGCCTATGCAGTGAATGCAAGGGCTGAAAAAAAATTGGGAGGCACTCCAATGCCCCTTGGAAGAGATGTAGAGGCCCTCATGAAAAAATGTTCCCATTATTAGGAAGTGGGTCTCCCATAGTGTTGGCCTATGCAGTGAATGCAAGGGCTACTAAAATTTGAGAGGCACTCCAATGCACCTTGGAAAGATTTGGAGGAGGGCCTCATAAAAAAATGTTCCCATTAGAAAGGAGCGGGTCTCCTATACTTGTAATGCCCATGCACTAAGCGTATGGGCTGACAAACATTTATACCTGGGGGGTATACATGAACATATTGTAGAAAAACATTTTTTTATGGGCATCATCAACACCCTTTAAAAAAATTATGTGGGTGTTGCATCACGGACCACAGTCACCCTGGTGATATGGTGGTGGAGGATGAGGAGAAGGAGGAGGACAAGAGCAAATAGCCAAAATCAGGAAGCATATACCCATGTGTGGGTGTGAAAAGGTGCATGGGAATACACCTCCCAAAAAAAAGACACTAGATTTGAGTTTATGTTACGCTGCTATCATTCGGTGGTGTTGAGAAGTCTGGCCCAATCCAGCCCTTGTTCATTTTTATAAGAGTCAGCCTGTCAGCATTTTCAGTTGACAGGTGGATGCGCTTATCAGTTAGAATTCCACCAGCGGAACTAAAAACCCGCTCTGTTAAAATGCTAGCGGCAGGGCAGGCCAGGACCTCCAAGGCGTAGAGAGCCAGTTCATTCCACGTTTCCAGCTTGGATACCCAATAATTATAAGGCACAGTGGAATCACTGAGGACGTTTGTACGGTCGGCAAGGTACTCCCTCAGCATCTTCCCAAAGTTTGCACTTCTTGTGAGAGTACCCCGCACCTCAGAGCCTGTGCGATGGGAGGGGCTAGAAAACTCTCCTAGAAGTTTGACAATGTTCCCCTGCCTCTGCTGGATTGGAGTTGTGTCTCTCTCGCCTGTACTCCTTGGTTGTCCAATGAACTGTGACCTCTGCCGCCAGCGTTTTCAGATGGGATATTTTTTTAATAGTGCCGCAACAAGGGCTTCTGGTACTGCCCCATCTGGTACTGCCCCATTTTTGTAGACCTGTCCACCTCAGGAATAAGAGAAATAAAGTTCTCCTTGTAGCGTGGGTCTAGAAGTGTCACCAACCAGTAATGACTGTCACCCAAAATTTTGAGAACGTGAGGGTCACGGGAAAGGCAGCGTAACATAAACTCAGCCATGCGTGCCAGACTGCTAACAGGCAAGACTTCCGTGTTCTCACCAAGAGGACAACTGAACATGCTCTCCTCCTCCTTCCCCCTGTCCTCAGGCCATCCACACTGAACAGACGGTATGACAGTTGTGCAGGTAGTACCGTCTATAGCACATGAAACTAGCTCCTGTTCTTATTCCTCCTCCTCTTGCTCATTGTCACCCAATCCACATTGGGATGAGATGAGGCAGGGCTGTGTGTAATCACTCTGTATGTTTCCTTGCTCCATCTCATTGTGCTCCGCCTGCAATGTATCGTCTTTGATTGTGAGCAGAGTGCGTTTCAAAAGACAGAGAAGCGGGATGGTGATGCTAATTATGGCATCATTGCTGCTCACCATCTTGGTGGAGTCCTCAAAGTTTTGGAGGATGGTACAGATGTCTGACATCCATGTCCACTCCTGAGGTCTTATGTGTGGAGTCTGAACTGAATACTGGCGGCCTTGTTGATGCTGGTAGACAACAACTGCCCTCT
Source organism: Phyllobates terribilis (assembly GCF_046119375.1). Lineage (NCBI taxonomy): Eukaryota > Metazoa > Chordata > Amphibia > Anura > Dendrobatidae > Phyllobates > Phyllobates terribilis. The sequence continues at coordinate 169,179,476 of NW_027362770.1, forward strand.
TCTGCTCACAAATCCTTCCCAACATCTGCAGTGTAGAGGTCCAACGCGTGGGGACATCACACACCAGTCGGTGAGCCGGAGGGTGCAAACGTTGCTGAAGCACAGAAAAGGCGGCGGAAGCTGTAGCTGACTTTCTAAAATGGGCACACAGGTGGCGTACTTTGACAAGCAGATCCGGCAGCTATGGGTAGGTTTTGAGAAACCGCTGAACCACAAGGTTAAGCACATGGGCCAGGCATGGTACATGTGTGAGCTCGCCTAGCATCCGCCATCAGGTTCCGGCCATTGTCACACATGACCATGCCTGGCTGTAGGTTCAGAGGTGTCAGCCACAGATCTGCCTGCTCTTTCAGAGCTGTCCACAACTCTTCAGCATTGTGCGGTTTATCACCTAAGCATATTAGCTTCAGCACAGCCTGTTGCCGCTTGGCTGAGGCAGTGCTGCAGAGCTTCCAGCTTGTGACTTATGTGGTCATTTCGGAGATGGAGGCTGAAGAGGAGGAGGAGGCTGAGGAGGATAAGGTGCAGGAGCTGTAGACTGTGGGGGCAACCCTGATTGACCTAGTGGCCGCAATCCTCGGCGTCGGGAGGATGTGTTTCGTCCCAAGGTCCAACTGGGTCCCAGCTTCCACTATGTTAACCCAGTGTGCCGTCAGTGAGATGTACCGTCCCTGCCCACAAGCACTTGTTGTCACGGGTGTGTTGCCACGAAGATCGTCACGAGTACACAGCCTGACTTCTCGCAGCTGACTTGTTGGTGCTTTGTGTTTTCTCGGCAGTGTAGGAGTTAATTCTCTCTCTCTCTGGGCTAGCTGAGGTCCAGCCTCGCCCAGCTGCAATCAATGCTTCTTTAGTGAGACTCCTTTATATTCCTGCAGGTCTGTTTGGGAGGTGTCGGTGAAAGCTTTTCATTCAGACTTACAGAGCGGATCGTGGTGTTTGGAGTTGCTGAGATAAGTGTATTTGGAAGTGTGTTTTCCCTTTCCTCGCTTTATCATTTATCTCCTTTCCCGTTGGTGTTCCCTCTGTTGTAGTTGTTTAGAAGTTGTATGCAAGGTGGTTTTGGTTTTTCCCTTGTACTGTCTCGTTCGTCTAAATACTGTGTGTGGGCATATTATTTCTGGTTCCCTATTGTTGTGATCGGGGTCCTTCTCAGGACTAGATTACTTAGGTGCAGGGATCCTCAGAAGGTAGGGGTTACGCTGGCGGCCTGGACCTCTGTACCTTTAACAGTACCTCCAGGATGAGGGATTAGTCAGGGCCCCAGCTTAGGGTCAGCTTAGGCCCCCTACCTCCAGTATTCTGTGACAGTGTGACATTTTCACCGACCATCTTAGTTTTTCTCCAGCTACCATGGATCCAGTAGCCGGTCTAGCTCGGCAGTTGCAGAGTTTGTCCATGGGGCTGGCGGACGTTAGGTCCAAGGTTTTGCATCCTCTGGAGCAAGCCGGACCAGAACCTAAAGTAGCTCTCCCTGACAGGTTCACTGGGGGGCGGGACAAGTTTTTTGTTTTCCGGGAGGCATGCAAATTGTACTTTCGGCTGCGGCCTCGGTCATCGGGCAGTGAAGAACAAAGGGTGGGAATTGTCATCTCGCTCCTACAAGGGGACCCACAATCTTGGGCGTTCTCTCTTCCCCCAAGCTCCCCGGTTCTCCAGTCAGTGGATAGGTTTTTCGCTGCTCTGGGACTCGTATATGATGACCCAGATCGGATCTCCCTTGCTGAGTCTAAGTTACGTAGGATTCAGCAGGGAGATCGTCCGGCGGAGGAATTCTGTTCGGAGTTCCGTAGGTGGGCCACGGACACCCAGTGGAATGACCCGGCTCTTAGGAGCCAGTTTTGTCATGGTTTATCCGACAAATTACAGGATGTGTTGGCACAGTATGACTCTCCCGCGTCACTGGAAGCCGCTATGGCCCTTGCTATTCGCGTTGACAGACGGCTTCGGGAGAGGTGCGGGATAACTCTACCCCCTGTAATGTCTCCACCTCCTACAAGGTCCCCTCATATGGTGGTTCCCCTGGTCAGTCCGGAGGAGCCTATGCAATTAGGAGGGACATCATTTCGGGGAAGGGGACCGGTGGTGCGCCATAAGACAGGAAGGTGTTTTCTCTGCGGGAAAAAGGGACATTTTATTGGGGGGTGTCCATCCCGTCCCTTGCAGAGTAAAGAGTCGTCGAAAAAACTGTTGATCCCAGGTTGTGTGGTGGACGGCAATCTGGGAGTAGGTATTTCGTCCCTAGGTTCGTCTCAGTTTCTCGTACCGGCGGAGGTGGTGGTGGGTACGAGAACTGAGAGGATATCTGTTCTTCTGGATAGTGGGGCCGGGGCTAATCTGGTTGATGCTCGGTTTGCCCGGGTTCAAGGTATGCGATTGAGTGAGTTGGCTAAACCCATCCCCATATTCTCGATCGATGCCAGACCTCTCGGTCAGGGAAGTTTTTTGCAAGCTGTGCATGGCGTAAAACTTCAAGTGGGGGCAATACATAAAGAACTGTTGTCTTGCTACGTGTTGGAGGGTCTTCCCACTCCTATAGTGTTGGGCCTTCCTTGGTTAGCTAAGCATAACCCGGTTATTAATTGGCAAACCAGAGAGATAAGCCAATGGAGTAAATTCTGTAATAAAAACTGCATGAACACGGTCATCGGTGCGGTTACTCCTTGGGTCTTACCTCCATTTCTGGCGGACTTTGAGGATGTATTCTCGGAGAATGGGTGTCAGGAACTACCTCCTCATCGCGTGTATGACTGTTCTGTAAAACTGCTCCCTGAGGCCAAGTTACCTAAAGCTAGGTTGTATAACCTTTCTGGTCCTGAGAGGCAGGCCATGAAGGATTATATTTCTGAAAGTCTGGCTAAGGGGCATATTAGACCTTCATCTTCTCCGGTGGCCGCGGGGTTCTTCTTTGTTAAGAAGAAAGATGGAGGCCTACGCCCTTGCCTGGATTTCCGTGAACTTAATCGGATTACGGTCCGAGATCCGTATCCGCTCCCACTTATTCCCGATCTCTTTAATCAGATCGTGGGCGCCAAATGGTTTTCTAAGTTGGATCTCAGGGGGGCGTACAATCTGATTAGGATGAAGGAGGGGGATGAGTGGAAGACGGCTTTTAACACTCCGGAGGGGCATTATGAGAACCTTGTCATGCCATTCGGTCTGACTAATGCCCCGGCGGTGTTTCAACACTTTGTTAATGATATTTTTCGCCACCTGGTGGGACAGTTTGTTGTCATATATCTGGATGATATCTTAATTTACTCGCCGGATCTGGTGTCTCATCAGGAGCACGTTAGACAGGTGTTACAGATCTTGCGGGATAATAAACTGTATACCAAGTGGGAAAAGTGTGTGTTCGCCGTACAGGAACTCCAGTTTTTAGGCTTCCTGGTTTCAGCGTCCGGTTTTCGTATGGACCCTGGGAAAGTGCGGGCAGTTCTTGAGTGGGATCGGCCGGAGAATCTTAAGGCACTACAACGTTTCCTGGGGTTTGCTAACTATTACCGGAAGTTCATTCGTAATTTCTCGTCCATGGTTAAGCCTCTCACAGACATGACTAAAAAGGGGACGGATTTTTCTAGGTGGTCTGACAAGGCTTGTCAAGCATTCTCCTCCTTGAAAAAATGTTTTGCCTCGGCACCCATACTCATTCAACCTGATGCGTCTCAGCCATTCTTTGTAGAGGTAGACGCTTCCGAGGTAGGGGTGGGAGCAGTATTGTCACAGGGTTCGTCCCCTGGTAAGTGGCATCCGTGCGCCTTTTTCTCTAAAAAATTGTCGTCCGCTGAGAGGAATTACGATGTCGGCAATAGGGAACTCTTGGCCATTAAGTTAGCTTTTGAGGAGTGGCGCCATTTTTTGGAGGGGGCAGTTCATCCGGTCACCGTCATCACCGATCACAAGAACCTGCTATATCTGGAGTCCGCTAAACGTCTGAATCCCAGACAAGCTAGGTGGTCATTGTTTTTTACCATGTTTAATTTCGTCGTTACATATCGTCCTGGGTCTAAAAATGTAAAGGCGGATGCCTTATCTCGTAGTTTCCCTGGGGCCGGGAATACGGACGACCCGATTCCTATTCTTCAGGAGGGGGTGGTGGTTTCGGCAGTATGCTCTGAGCTGGAGGAGTAGATATTGGAGGCTCAGGGAGACGCCCCTGTTGGACCTCCGGGGAGACTGTTCGTTCCAGATCAGTTGCGACAAAAGGTGATCGAGGCACACCATAACTCAGTTTTTGCAGGACACCCGGGGAGTAAAGCAACTGTGGATCTCCTCTCGCGTCGGTTTTGGTGGCCTAACTTACATAAAGAGGTGGTAACTTTTGTCGCGTCCTGTGGGGTTTGTGCGCGCTCTAAGACCTCACATACCCGTCCGTCTGGGGCCCTCTTACCTTTGAAGATCCCGGAGCGTCCTTGGACTCATCTGTCTATGGACTTTATTACTGACCTCCCTCCGTCTTCGGGTAAAACGGTCATACTCGTTGTAGTGGACAGGTTCAGCAAGATGGCACATTTTATCGCTCTTCCGGCTCTCCCTAATGCTAAAACTCTTGCGCAGGTGTTCATTGGGGAGATTGTGAGGCTTCACGGGGTACCCTCCGAGGTGGTGTCTGATCGGGGGTCTCAGTTTGTGTCCAAGTTCTGGAAGGCGTTTTGTGCACGGCGGGGGATGCATTTGTCATTCTCGTCGGCTTTTCATCCTCAGACCAATGGTCAGACGGAACGTATGAACCAGAGCTTGGAGACATATCTTCGGTGTTTTGTGTCAGAGAACCAGGAGGACTGGGCTTCTTTCCTACCTCTGGCAGAGTTTGCTCTCAATAATAGGCGGAGCGAGTCCACTGGTAAGTCCCCGTTTTTTGGGGCATATGGTTTTCACCCCCAGTTTTGTACTTTCAGTAGGGGGGGCTCTTCGGGGGTTCCGGAGGAGGAACGATTTTCCTCATCTCTCGCTTCAGTATGGAGAGGGGTGCTGAAGAATCTGAATACTATGGGGAACCGATACAAACGTATGGCTGATAGGAGGAGAGTGTCTGGTCCGGACCTAAGTGTGAACGATCAGGTATGGTTGTCTACCAGGAATATTAAACTTAAGGTTCCCTCCTGGAAACTGGGTCCCAGGTTCATCGGGCCGTACAGAATCAGTTCTGTTATTAATCCGGTGGCATTCCGTCTTGACCTCCCCCCTACGTTTAAAATTCACAACGTGTTTCACAGATCATTGCTTAAGAGGTATGTGGCGCCGGTGGTACCGTCACCTTTACCTCCCCCTCCTGTGGTTGTCAATGGTAACTTGGAGTTCCAGGTATCGAGGGTCATTGATTCACGCTTTAATCGCCGGTCCCTTCAGTACTTGGTTCATTGGAAGGGGTATGGTCCTGAGGAGAGGATGTGGGTTCCTGCGTCGGATATTAACGCAGACCGATTAGTTCGGGCCTTCCACACGACTCACCCGGATAAACCTGGCCCTGAGGGTCCAGAGGCCCCTCGTAGAAGGGGGGGTACTGTCACGGGTGTGTTGCCACGAAGATCGTCACGAGTACACAGCCTGACTTCTCGCAGCTGACTTGTTGGTGCTTTGTGTTTTCTCGGCAGTGTAGGAGTTAATTCTCTCTCTCTCTGGGCTAGCTGAGGTCCAGCCTCGCCCAGCTGCAATCAATGCTTCTTTAGTGAGACTCCTTTATATTCCTGCAGGTCTGTTTGGGAGGTGTCGGTGAAAGCTTTTCATTCAGACTTACAGAGCGGATCGTGGTGTTTGGAGTTGCTGAGATAAGTGTATTTGGAAGTGTGTTTTCCCTTTCCTCGCTTTATCATTTATCTCCTTTCCCGTTGGTGTTCCCTCTGTTGTAGTTGTTTAGAAGTTGTATGCAAGGTGGTTTTGGTTTTTCCCTTGTACTGTCTCGTTCGTCTAAATACTGTGTGTGGGCATATTATTTCTGGTTCCCTATTGTTGTGATCGGGGTCCTTCTCAGGACTAGATTACTTAGGTGCAGGGATCCTCAGAAGGTAGGGGTTACGCTGGCGGCCTGGACCTCTGTACCTTTAACAGTACCTCCAGGATGAGGGATTAGTCAGGGCCCCAGCTTAGGGTCAGCTTAGGCCCCCTACCTCCAGTATTCTGTGACAGTGTGACACTTGTCCACGTGTCCGTGGTTAGGTGGACTTTCCCTGTAACGGCATTGTTGAGGGCATGGCTAATGTTGTGGGACATGTGCTTGTGTAATGCGAGGACGGCAAACCGGGAGAAATAGTGGCCGCTGGGGACCGAGTACCGAGGGACGGCCGCTGCCATCAGGTTGCGGAAAGCTGCCGTCCAAAAGGCAACATTTCGAGCGCAAGCAGTCGCGAAATGTGGGAATTTAGTAGGGTGGCCTGTGGGGCGTTGGCTGCGAATTTGCGCTTGCGTTCAAAGGACTGGGGTATAAACAACTGAACGCTGTGCTGGGATAAGGATATGCTTGCTGATGGTGCTAGTTGAGAGTATGCAATGTCAGGTGCAGGGCAGGAGGCATCTTCGCATGCACTATGGACAGGGGATTGGCTTGCACGCACATCAGCGGAAGAAGTAGTGGTGTCACCCGCAGACACTGTTCCTGGACCCTGGGGTTCGGCTCACAATGTCGGGTGCTTTGCTGCCATGTGCCTGATCATGCTGGTGGTGGTCAGGCTGGTAGTTTTGCTACCCCTGCTGATGCTGGCCTGGCAGGTGGTGCAAATGGCCTTTTTGGGGTTATCGGCAGAGTCTTTAAAAAACAACCAGACTCGGGAAGACCTAACAGTTGTACTGGCAACTTCCGTCATGTTGTTGTTACGGGGAACGGTTGCCCGCCTTTTGTCTGCGGCCACCACACTGCTTCTTCCTGCCTGTTGGGGTGCTCTGCCTCCCTCTCCCTGTGTGCTGCTGTCCTCGCTCTTCATGTCCTCCTGCCAGGTTGGGTCAGTTACTATATCATCCACCACCTCGTCTTCCACTTCCGCACCCTGGTCCTCTTCCTGACTTTCTGGCAATTGTGTCTCATCATCGTCCACCTCTTGTGACACTTTCCCACCGTCGCCTTCGTATGACCGTGGCTGCTCAAATATTTGGGCATCGCTACATGCTATCTCCTCTTGCCCCGCTTCAAGTGGACCAGGCGAGAGGCCCGAATTTATAAATGGAAAAGTGAACAGCTCTTCGGAGTGTCCAAGTGTGGGATCAGTTGTCTCTGGGCACTGGGCATGGTGGGAGGAAGGAGGATCAGGGTGAGGAATATGCGGTCCAGACTCACTGCTACTGAGACTTGACCATGTGGAAGACAGGGTGGTGGTGGTGGTGGCTAAGTGACTGGAAGCATTATCTGCTATCCAACAAATAACCTTTTCACACTGCTCTGTGTTCAATAGTGGTGTTCTGCGGTCCCCTATTAATTGGGACAGGAAGGCCGAGCGAGAAGATGTGGGTGTTTGTTGTGGCACAATTTCAGCTTGCCCACTGCCTTGGCCTCTGCATGCACCATCACCATCACGTCCAGTTCCCCGTCCCTTGCCCATTTTAAAAGGAGGATAATATCTTCTACGCTCACTACAAATGGCTGAATTTGGAGCGAACTTATATGTGATCCGTTTGACGGACAAACCACAGTTTTAAATAGCTGGCCTGTAGGTAACTATTTTGAACAGCAAACTGGTGTCAATAGCTTCACTGACACACTGCAACAAATGTTTAATGGAGGTCAGAAATGGCAGTATTTTCTGACAACGTATATGTGATCCGTGTGACTGACAAACCACAGTTTTAAATACCTGGCCTGTAGGTAACTATTTTTAACAGCAAACTGGTGTCAATAGCTTCACTGACACACTGAAACAAAATTTCAATGGAGGCCAGAAATGGCAATATTTTCAGCGCAATTATACATGAACCGTGTGACGGACAAACCAGTTTTAAATAGCTGGATTTTTAGCGCTGTAATATGGAAAGGACCTGGCTGTATTCTGCAAGCAAATGGAGCAGAAAAACGGTGTTCTCTGGATTGCTTTTTAAGCAAATAATCAGGATTAAAATAAAAAATAATTATTCCTGTCCCCTGATACCTGGGGCTATTTCAACAAATATCTGTAAAAGCAGCAGACAGAACTGCAATGGATGCTCTTGCTATGTGCACTGCAGTCTGCTATGTACACTGCCTGCCAGCCTAGCACTGATATCTCTGCAGCTGGATTAGTCCTCAGAAGGACTGTTAGTTGAGATAGATATGTGCCTTTATAGTCTGGTATACCTACACTAACTAGAAACAAGCAAATCTCTCCCTAGCTCAGCAGCACCTCTCCCTACACTGTCTGATTCCAGAGTGACTGTGACGAGCATGGCGGCGCCAGGTCTGATATAGACCTGATGACGTTGTGCAGCCAGCCAATCACTGTAATGCCACAACCAACATGGCTGCGGCATTACAGTGTGTGGCAGACAATCCCTGTGTAAGACTGGGGAAGACCGGGATGTGAGTACTTTCAGAGCAAGGGATCCGGAACTGCCGGGGCCGTACCCCTGGTTGCAGGGGGAAGACAGACTGCGAGCACAGGAGTCAGGTGACTGGGAAGCTGGGGGCGTGTCCAGAGTGAGAGCTGAGAGGTCAGGTGACCGGGAAACTGGTGGTGTGTCTAGAGAGAGGGGGAGACAAGGACTTTTGCGCGGGAAAGCGGCAAGATAGTTCTGCTCAGGAGAGCAGTGTGAGAGGGTCCAGGCTCCTCTCTCCAGTACTGGGAGCAAGATCCGAGTGCAGTGGACCAGAGGAGTCAAGCCGACTAGAGGGAGAGAGACGCAGGGTCCGTGGAGCCGAGCACGTGAGGTGCACTTTTATGGACTAGGGGCTCAGCGGGTAAAACCGGAGACCGCCCGCTGCTGCCAGAAGATGGAGCATTGTTTGGGAAGGGAAGCCTGAGGAAAGCATCACCGGCATCAGCTGGCAACTGCCTTGTGGAGGATAAAAGTCAGCTAAGTGTAAAAACTGTTGATTACAACCGGTTTGACTCTGCTGCATCTAGTTAAACTGTGAACTGTCAGTTATAGACTTCTACCTGCTATTTCCCTTGTTTTTCCCCATATTTTCCCCTGTTACTCCCTGCGTGGAGATTGACCCTGTTATTATAAACCTTCCCTGTTTATTAACCCTGTATTGGCTGCTCTGTGTTTCTGTGTCACAGCATCTAAAGTACCTGTATTACACCTGCATGTTGATTGGCGCTCTTGCTCTAAAGAGCGCCAAACATGCAAGGAGGGGACCCGAGCTCCCGCAGAGCAGCCCCGGAAATACTCAGCGAGCGCCGAGCATCTCGAGCAGTAAGATGCTCGGGCGAGCACCAAGCAGTAGCGAACATGCTTGCTCATCACTAATAATTATATCTCCTCAAACCCCAGGACTTGATATTATATCCAATCAGTGACTGACGCCCCCTCCTGGCTACACTGGGATAACACATCCCCACCTTACAATCCCCTGTTCTACTGCCCTCCACATCCCAATAATGTCATCCTGAGGTAAATCCCCTCCTGCTCATCACCTGATTATACTGGAATCTCTCTGCTGTTTCTGGACATTTCTGCTTCTCTTGTGTCCAGGTTGCAGTTTTTCAGGTCGTCTGATATAAGGAGATTATTAGCAGCTGTGTTTACATCCAGTAATATGTCTTCAGGATCCTCCACATAGATCCCGCTCCTTATGCCTGATATTACATCAAATAATGTGTGTCATGTGTGTGAGATCACAGCCACATCCAGGTCATCTCCATCATGGGGCTGTTTATCATGTCCCCCTGTGTCCTCATCACCTCCATCCTCCTCAGGATCACACAAGTCACCGGTGTCTGGTTCCTGTAAGACAGTCAGTGCAGGGGCGGAACTACCGCCCGTGCAGCCCGTTCATTGAACGGGGGCCCCGAGGGAGAGGGGGCCCCTCCAGCCTCCAGCAGGGCCGCTATCAGGGCATGACTGCCCTGACTCCAGTATGGTGCCCGGCCGGTAGGGGCCCCCTCGGAGCCCCGGTGGGGGGCCCCCCTCTTGTGCGTCTCTCTCCTCATCGGGCCCCCGGCCCCATGCTAAGCGCCGGGACATCTCAGCGCTGCGCTGCGCTGCTACGGCAGCGCCTTCATGATTCCCCTGACCTCCGGTCATGTGACGGTGCCGTCACATGGCCGGAAGTCAGGGGAACCTGGTGTCAGCGATTTGGACGAGCGCCAGGATTCTGCAGGGATCGCATGGGGGTAAGTATAACAAGTTTTTTTTAAATACAATTAACTAGGAGTGGGGGGAATGGGAGAGGTGCACATGTGGGGGAGGGGGATGAGAGAGGTGCACATGTGGGGGAGGGGGATGAGAGAGGTGCACATGTGGGGGAGGGGGATGAGAGAGGTGCACATGTGGGGGAGGGGGATGAGAGAGGTGCACATGTGGGGGAGGGGGATGAGAGAGGTGCACATGTGGGGGAGGGGGATGAGAGATGTGCACATGTGGGGGAGGGGGATGAGAGATGTGCACATGGGGGGGATGAGAGATGCGCACATGGGGGGGTGAGAGATGCACATGGGGGGGATGAGAGATGCACATGGGGGGGATGAGAGATGCACATGGGGGGGATGAGAGATGCACATGGGGGGGATGAGAGATGCACATGGGGGGGTTGAGAGATGCACATGGGGGGGTGAGAGATGCACATGGGGGGGATGAGAGATGCACATGGGGGGGATGAGAGATGCACATGGGGGGGATGAGAGATGCACATGGGGGGGATGAGAGATGCACATGGGGGGGATGAGAGATGCACATGGGGGGGGATGAGAGCTGCACATGGGGGGGATGAGAGCTGCACATGGGGGGGATGAGAGCTGCACATGGGGGGGATGAGAGCTGCACAGGGGGGGATGAGAGATGCACATGGGGGGGGATGAGAGATGCACATGGGGGGGATGAGAGATGCACATGGGGGGATGAGAGATGCACATGGGGGGATGAGAGATGCACATGGGGGGGTTATGTTTACATAACTTTGTTGCCTTATGAAGGGCAGGGGGGGCCCCCCAAAATTTCTTGCACAGGGGCCCACTACAGTCTGTGTCCGCCCCTGAGTCAGTGGATCCGTCATGTTACACAGCTCCACAATGTGTCTCATCCTCCTGGACAGCTCGTCCTTCTTTATTTCCAGCTGATGGATCAGAGCAGACAGTGACAGTGTCTCCTCTTTTTCCTGCTTGGAGATCTCACTCAGGACCTTCTTCTCCAGGTCGTCCACCCTTCTCCTGATGTCTGTACACAGGGCAGTGACTCTCTCGGCTTCTCCAGCTGCCTTTCTTGAGCTTTTCTCCACTGCTCCTCCAGACTCCGGACTCTTTCCTCAGTCTCCTTTCTCTTTGCGATCAGTTTCTGGAGAACATTTCTCAGTATCTTCTTCTTCTTCTCAGAGGCCTCAACCAGCATGTCCATCAGATGTCCCCAATGTTCTCCGGCCAAACTGCAGGACACACAGATACAGATGGCATCCTCAAGTACAATAGTACTTTAAAAGTTCCTTATGGACAGAACATTTCCTTTTCTCCAGAGAAGTGCTGGGATCAGATAAGACGTGTTCTGGTGATTTGCTGTGAGACCTCAGGTGTTTATCACACAGAGAAGCCTCACAGTGTAGACAGGATCTAACAGCAGGTACAGGAGAGTCCACACAGTAAGTGCAGAAGATCCCGGTGATCTTCTCCTGAGGTGGTTCAGTATGCCGGAAAGTCTTCACAATCTTACAAAGAGCAAAGTCTCTCATTAGTGTCGGCCGCTCCTGAAACTCTTCTCTACATTCAGGACAGGAATAAACTCCAGACTCGTCCTGTGTATCCAGCACACGATCAATACAGACCCGGCAGAAGTTGTGTCCACATCTCAGCATTACAGGATCTGTATAAGTGCTCAGACAGATGGAGCAGAGCAGCTCGTCTCTCAGATCAGCAGACGCCATGGCGGACAGAAGAAGAAAGAAACGAAAGTGAAAGTGTCTAATGCTGGACAAAGAACAAAGTTGTAGTTACACCCATTCACTTAACCCTTTATTTCTTCCTTCAAAAAACGATGACTTCGATCAACATAGCCATCGGAAGGTTTTATTTAGTAAGAAGATTGTATGTGTCAAATGCATCATTTTGAGGTACATATAATGCATTAACTTTTATTATTTTCTGTTGAAAGAAGTAAAAAATGGGTGCGTAAATAGCACTGAAATCCGATAACCAATCGTGAAGATAATAAATTAAATTGCTCACCTTTCAGAGTTGTGACATGCACAACTCATTCTAAAGATATAAAACGAGGTGCTGCAGCTGGCACTAATCTCCAGGGATCCTTAGCGAAACAAACAGTATGTGGATGTGGTGGTGCCAGTGAAAGCCGCGCTTCCCCCAGGATGAGACAGTAAAATAGGTCGATATGAAACTTTTATTGAAGAGCTACAATACTAAGCGTTTCTCGGACGTCCGTCCGCTTCCTCAGCTACATAGCTGATAATCATTATAGTGCAGGTGTCCATATATATATACACACACACATATACATATTAACCCATGTGATCAAAGAAAAAAAAACGCTAAGGGATTCCTTGGCGCCAATAAATAACGGTCATCCATCCTAAAAAAACTCTTATGAGGTCAAACCAATTTGCAATATATATTACTAATTGCTATTATCATAGTCAATAAAAAATGCATGCATATTAATAAATTCATAAGGAGCTATATATGAGTATTAAATGCAATTAAATAAATAGTAAGAGAAAAACAAAAATACATTTAATTTCAAGAGAATCATAATCCCCTGATTCACCATTAGGAATATTTGTCTGTTTTTATCACGGGAGAAGGAAGGAGGGGGATAGGATATGAACCTGTACCCGGCACACATCCAGCTAACCACTGTGCTAGACTCTAGAGACTGACACCGGAGGATTAGCCAGAATAAGCCAAACTGATGATATGTCTAAACTATGTGCAGGTTAGTTGCCACTCTGCGCAGGTTAGTTGCCACTATGCGGGTTGTATGATAGGTTCCTCTGTACAACTAAGCAACAAAGAAAATGAAGTACAATTCAATTACACATGTGACGCGCCCCCTGGGCCTGTGCTGTGCAGGGGGATACCCGGAGCCGGATCGCTGGGGGTTGTAGTTCTCCGTGGCTGTGACCCGGTCCGTGCCCAGGGCGGTCAAACCAGTGGCAGTCTTAGGTAATAACAATGTCCGACTACGCCACCCGTGGATTGCGGTCAGTGGGGACCGCCGCTGCGCTGCAGACCACTGAGGCTGATGTTGTTTGCGCAGCTGAGTATGGGATAACTCCCCACGGGAGAAGTATTGCCTCAGGGCAGCTATTGTGGATGATGGGAGTGATGGTGTGAGCGTCCCAGTGCTAATGGTGCTGGTGCGGCAAGGAATCACAGAGACGTGTGGTGCAGTTCAGGGTCTTTACTGATGGTACAAGGCAGACCCTCCCGGGAGTACTGGCTATTATAAGGGGCCTGGTCAGTCTGTGAGCATGCAGGAGTTCCCCTGGCCAGGTGGAGTTGTAGGCCTCCCCATTTATCTGCACTCTTCCTGGCTACCTTGCTGTCAGCGGTTACAAGTAGCCCACGTCCCTGAGTATACCGTGTGGTGCTCACCCGTATGGCTGGCGACTTGGGGCCTTCTGTTAGCCTCCACTCCTGGATGGCGGCGCTGGTCCCTTCTTTGTGACTGAGCCTCCGGGCTTCTATGGCCAGAGGACCTGGAATCCCCTGCCGGCTGGTTTCTGCTGCTGGGTATATGTCACGCTGTCTCTGTATACTGGAGGTAGGGGGCCTAAGCTGACCCTAAGCTGGGGCCCTGACTAATCCCTCAACCTGGAGGTACTGTTAAAGGTACAGAGGTCCAGGCCGCCAGCGTAACCCCTACCTCCTGAAGATCCCTGCACCTCAGTAATCTAGTCCTGAGAAGGACCCCGATCACAACCAAAGGGAACAAGAAATAATATGCCCAAACACAGTATTTAGACGAACGAGACAGTACAAGGGAAAAACCAAAACCACCTTGCATACAAACAACTACTCAACTACAACAGAGGGAAAACCAACGGGAAAGGAGATAAATGATAAAGCGAGGAAAGGGAAAAAACACTTCCAAATACACTTATCTCAGCAACTCCAAACACCACGATCCGCTCTGTCAGTCTGAATGAAATGCTTTCACCGACACCTCCCAAACAGACCAGCAGGTATATGAAGGAGTCTCACTACAGAAGTATTGATTGCAGCTGGGCGAGGCTGGACCTCATCTAGCCCAGAGAGAGAGAGAGAATTAACTCCCTCACTGCCGAGAAACACAAAGCACCAACAAGTCAGCTGCGAGAAGTCAGGCTGTGTACTCGTGACGATCTTCGTGGCAACACACCCGTGACAGTACCCCCCCTTCTACGAGGGGCCTCCGGACCCTCAGGGCCAGGTTTATCCGGGTGAGTCGTGTGGAAGGCCCGAACTAATCGGTCTGCGTTAATATCCGACGCAGGAACCCACATCCTCTCCTCAGGACCATACCCCTTCCAATGAACCAGGTACTGAAGGGACCGGCGATTAAAGCGTGAATCAATGACCCTCGATACCTGGAACTCCAAGTTACCATTGACAACCACTGGAGGGGGAGGTAAAAGTGACGGTACCACCGGCGCCACATACCTCTTAAGCAATGATCTGTGAAACACGTTGTGAATTTTAAACGTAGGGGGGAGGTCAAGACGGAATGCCACCGGATTAATAATAGAACTGATTCTGTACGGCCCGATGAACCTGGGACCCAGTTTCCAGGAGGGAACCTTAAGTTTTATATTCCTGGTAGACAACCATACCCGATCGTTCACACTTAGGTCCGGACCAGACACTCTCCTCCTATCAGCCATACGTTTGTATCGGTTCCCCATAGTATTCAGATTCTTCAGCACCCCTCTCCATACTGAAGCGAGTGATGAGGAAAATCGTTCCTCCTCAGGAACCCCCGAAGAGCCCCCCCTACTGAAAGTACAAAACTGGGGGTGAAAACCATATGCCCCAAAAAACGGGGACTTACCAGTGGACTCGCTCCGCCTATTATTAAGAGCAAACTCTGCCAGAGGTAAGAAAGAAGCCCAGTCCTCCTGGTTCTCTGACACAAAACACTGGAGATATGTCTCCAAGCTCTGGTTCATACGTTCCGTCTGACCATTGGTCTGAGGATGAAAAGCCGATGAGAATGACAACTGCATCCCCCGCCGTGCACAAAACGCCTTCCAGAACTTAGACACAAACTGAGACCCCCGATCAGACACCACCTCGGAGGGTACCCCGTGAAGCCTCACAATCTCCCCAATGAACACCTGCGCAAGAGTTTTAGCATTAGGGAGAGCCGGAAGAGCGATAAAATGTGCCATCTTGCTGAACCTGTCCACTACAACGAGTATGACCGTTTTACCCGAAGACGGAGGGAGGTCCGTAATAAAGTCCATAGACAGATGAGTCCAAGGACGCTCCGGGATCTTCAAAGGTAAGAGGGCCCCAGACGGACGGGTATGTGAGGTCTTAGAGCGCGCACAAACCCCACAGGACGCGACAAAAGTTACCACCTCCTTATGTAAATTAGGCCACCAAAACCGACGCGAGAGGAGATCCACAGTTGCTTTACTCCCCGGGTGTCCTGCAAAAACTGAGTTATGGTGTGCCTCGATCACCTTTTGTCGCAACTGATCTGGAACAAACAATCTCCCTGGAGGTCCAACAGGGGCGTCCCCCTGAGCCTCCAATACCTCCTCCTCCAGCTCAGAGCATACTGCCGAAACCACCACCCCCTCCTGAAGGATAGGAATCGGGTCGTTCGTATTCCCGGCCCCCGGGAAACTACGAGATAAGGCATCCGCCTTTACATTTTTTGACCCAGGACGATATGTAACGACAAAATTAAACCTGGTAAAAAACAATGACCACCTAGCTTGTCTGGGATTCAGACGTTTCGCGGACTCCAGATATAGCAGGTTCTTGTGATCGGTGATGACGGTGACCGGATGAACTGCCCCCTCCAGAAAATGGCGCCACTCCTCAAAAGCTAACTTAATGGCCAAGAGTTCCCTATTGCCGACATCGTAATTCCTCTCAGCGGACGACAATTTTTTAGAGAAAAAGGCGCACGGATGCCACTTACCAGGGGACGAACCCTGTGACAATACTGCTCCCACCCCTACCTCGGAAGCGTCTACCTCTACAATGAATGGCTGAGACGCATCAGGTTGAATGAGTATGGGCGCCGAGGCAAAACATTTTTTCAAAGAGGAGAATGCTTGACAAGCCTTGTCAGACCACCTAGAAAAATCCGTCCCCTTTTTAGTCATGTCAGTGAGAGGCTTAACCATGGACGAGAAATTACGAATGAACTTCCGGTAATAATTAGCAAACCCCAGGAAACGTTGTAGTGCCTTAAGATTCTCTGGCCGATCCCACTCAAGAACTGCCCGCACTTTCCCAGGGTCCATACGAAAACCGGACGCTGAAACCAGGAAGCCTAAAAACTGGAGTTCCTGTACGGCGAACACACACTTTTCCCACTTGGCATACAGTTTATTATCCCGCAAGATCTGTAACACCTGCCTAACGTGCTCCTGATGAGACACCAGATCCGGCGAGTAAATTAGGATATCATCCAGATATATGACAACAAACTGTCCCACCAAGCGGCGAAAAATGTCATTAACAAAGTGTTGGAACACCGCCGGGGCATTAGTCAGACCGAATGGCATGACAAGGTTCTCATAATGCCCCTCCGGAGTGTAAAACGCCGTCTTCCACTCATCCCCCTCCTTCATCCTAATCAGATTGTACGCCCCCCTGAGATCCAACTTAGAAAACCATTTGGCGCCCACGATCTGATTAAAGAGATCGGGAATAAGAGGAAGCGGATACGGATCTCGGACCGTAATCCGATTAAGTTCACGGAAATCCAGGCAAGGGCGTAGGCCTCCATCTTTCTTCTTAACAAAGAAGAACCCCGCAGCCACCGGTGAAGATGAAGGTCTAATATGCCCCTTAGCCAGACTTTCTGAAATATAATCCTTCATGGCCTGCCTCTCAGGACCAGAAAGGTTATACAACCTAGCTTTAGGTAACTTGGCCTCAGGGAGCAGTTTTACAGAACAGTCATACACGCGATGAGGAGGTAGTTCCTGACACCCTTTCTCCGAGAATACATCCTCAAAGTCCGCCAGAAATGGAGGTAAGACCCAAGGAGTAACCGCACCAATGACCGTGTTCATGCAGTTTTTATTACAGAATTTACTCCATTGGCTTATCTCCCTGGTTTGCCAATTAATAACCGGGTTATGCTTAGCTAACCAAGGAAGGCCCAACACAATAGGAGTGGGAAGACCCTCCAACACGTAGCAAGACAACAGTTCTTTATGTATTGCCCCCACTTGAAGTTTTACATCATGCACAACTTGCAAAAAACTTCCCTGCCCGAGAGGCCTGGCATCGATCGAGAATATGGGGATGGGTTTAGCCAACTCACTCAACCGCATACCTTGAACCCGGGCAAACCGAGCATCAACCAGATTAGCCCCGGCCCCACTATCCAGAAGAACAGATATCCTCTCAGTTCTCGTACCCACCACCACCTCCGCCGGTACGAGAAACTGAGACGAACCTAGGGACGAAATACCTACTCCCAGATTGCCGTCCACCACACAACCTGGGATCAACAGTTTTCCGACGACTCTTCACTCTGCAAGGGACGGGATGGACACCCCCCAATAAAATGTCCCTTTCTCCCGCAGAAGAAACACCTTCCTGCCTTATGGCGCACCACCGGTCCCCTCCCCCAAAATGATGTCCCTCCTAATTGCATAGGCTCCTCTGGACTGACCAGGGGAACCACCATATGAGGGGACCTTGTAGGAGGTGGAGTCATCACAGGGGGTAGAGTTATCCCGCACCTCTCCCGAAGCCGTCTGTCCACGCGAATAGCGAGGGCCATAGCGGCTTCCAGAGACACGGGAGAGTCATACTGTGCCAACACATCCTGTAATTTGTCGGATAAACCATGACAAAACTGGCTCCTAAGAGCCGGGTCATTCCACTGGGTGTCCGTGGCCCACCTACGGAACTCCGAACAGAATTCCTCCGCCGGACGATCTCCCTGCTGGATCCTACGTAACTTAGACTCAGCAAGGGAGATCCGATCTGGGTCATCATATACGAGTCCCAGGGCAGCGAAAAACCTATCCACTGACTGGAGAGCCGGGGAACCCGGGGGAAGAGAGAACGCCCAAGATTGTGGGTCCCCTTGTAGGAGCGAGATGACAATTCCCACCCTTTGTTGTTCACTCCCCGATGACTTAGGCCGCAGCCGAAAGTACAATTTACATGCCTCCCGGAAAACAAAAAACTTGTCCCGCCCCCCAGTGAACCTATCAGGGAGAGCTACTTTAGGTTCTGGTCCGGCTTGCTCCTGAGGATGCCAAACCTTGGACCTAACGTCCGCCAGCTCCATGGACAAACTCTGCAATTGCCGAGCTAGACCGGCTACTGGATCCATAGTAGCTGGAGAAAAACTAAGTGGGTCGGTGAAAATGTCACGCTGTCTCTGTATACTGGAGGTAGGGGGCCTAAGCTGACCCTAAGCTGGGGCCCTGACTAATCCCTCAACCTGGAGGTACTGTTAAAGGTACAGAGGTCCAGGCCGCCAGCGTAACCCCTACCTCCTGAAGATCCCTGCACCTCAGTAATCTAGTCCTGAGAAGGACCCCGATCACAACCAAAGGGAACAAGAAATAATATGCCCAAACACAGTATTTAGACGAACGAGACAGTACAAGGGAAAAACCAAAACCACCTTGCATACAAACAACTACTCAACTACAACAGAGGGAAAACCAACGGGAAAGGAGATAAATGATAAAGCGAGGAAAGGGAAAAAACACTTCCAAATACACTTATCTCAGCAACTCCAAACACCACGATCCGCTCTGTCAGTCTGAATGAAATGCTTTCACCGACACCTCCCAAACAGACCAGCAGGTATATGAAGGAGTCTCACTACAGAAGTATTGATTGCAGCTGGGCGAGGCTGGACCTCATCTAGCCCAGAGAGAGAGAGAGAATTAACTCCCTCACTGCCGAGAAACACAAAGCACCAACAAGTCAGCTGCGAGAAGTCAGGCTGTGTACTCGTGACGATCTTCGTGGCAACACACCCGTGACAGTATATATATCAGTCCCCACAGCCTCGGACTCCTGTGTCCGGTTTTTAGTGTCCTCAGCCAGGGCGAGCTATATCTCTGCTCACAGCCCCTGGCCTTCTGCTTCTCCTCCTACAGAGCTCCTGTTCTCACTTTCCCTCTCCAGGCTCTGACTGCTCTGCTTGTTCTGCAGGCTCTGTCTCTGTCTGCAGCTTCACTCTAGGCTCTGACTGACCTAATCCCGCCCCAGACCCAGTTTATAAGGGCAGATTCCTCCCCTCCCAGGTCTGGGCGGGCCGTGTTGCATGCTTAGGGCTCCTGACCAGAGAAACCTCCCACCTGCTCCCAGACATAATATCTCTATTACTGTGGTAACCAGACCACTGGGGTGCCACATTACCCCCTAGTAAATTTTAGTACTCCGGGACTAAACACATTTTTAAAACACAATAACAGGGTATAAACAATAATACGATAACATATTTACAAGAAGCTTTAGTTCTTTAAAGGTCACGGCGTGTCCGCAACCGGGTGTCTATATCACCCAAGGTGAAGTTTTTGAAACAAGAGGGTGTCCATGTCACCCAAGGTGAAACTTTAAGCGAAGTAGGGGACCTGTCCAAAGCAAACCCCTTGCGTTGGCCTTGGGCGTGGCTGCAAGGGTAGACTAACTACTTTGGGCCGCAAGGAGGCCACGCCAGACAGGTTTTCTCTTCCGCGGCCGTCTTCGCAAGAGGCACCAAGGTGCAACTATCTACAAAACTGTTCCGGTTATCCAGCGTCCATAACCTGTTAGTCCAAATAAATCTGCAGGGTAACTGAGAAACATAGAATCATAGAATCATAGAATGGTAGAGTTGGAAGGGACCTCCTGGGTCATCTGGTCCAACCCCCTGCTCAAAGCAGGATTCACTAGATCATCTCAGACAGATGTCTGTCCAGCCTCTGTTTGAAGACGTCCATTGAAGGGGAACTCACCACCTCTCGTGGCAGCCTGTTCCACTCATTAATCACCCTAACTGTCAAAAAGTTTTTTCTAAAATCTAATCTATGTCTCCTCCCATTTAGTTTCATCCCATTGCTTCTAGTCTTTCCTTGTGCAAATGAGAATAAAGATTAACAGGCAATTAGTAACTAGTAACAGGCAACAAACATAAACCATAAACAGTTAACAGATAAATTCACAGTGCATTAGTTTAGATTCTCCAGCGAGCGGGCATCTGACCTCTAGTGACTCTAGTGGACCTACGGAGCTCACTAACTGGTTCTGCACTACAGGGTGTAGGAGGTGTTATGGGCAAGCTGGGCAGCTGTCTGCGCACTCTTTGGCTCACTAGGGGCACGGCAGGCTCACTACTAGCAGAGGGTTGATCCTCCTGTACTGCTGGTGTGGACTCTTCTGCCTCTTGGGCCGGCTGCTCTTCCAGCTCTACCGGTTCCTCTGTAGGCACTTGCGGGGCTGGCTGGAGAAAGGTGAGGACGGGTACCACGACAGCGCTGTTTACTTGTGTCCAAGACCGGGGGAAGTCTCCAAGTACGGTACTGATCATTTCTTCCCTTTCCTCTGCGGGTTGAGGGTTTTCTTGATCTTCTTCAGGGCTTTGAAGCTGCTCGGGACACTTCTTCAGGTGGTCTCTGGAGACAATGGCTGTGGTTTCTCCTCCATCCTTACTGATTACGCAGATTTTTGGGTTCTCATGGCTTGATGGCAGTACGGTGTACGGGTCCTTCTCCCACTGGTCGTCCAACTTGTGGAGCCGCCTCTTCCTCTTCAAGACCTGCTCTCCAGGTACCAGGGGAACAGCGGGAGCATACTGGTTATAAGCCTTCTCTTGCCTTTCTCTAGCTTGAGACAGACTTCGCTCGACGCTCTCCTGTACTTTCCGATACTGCTGCTGCCGTTCTGTATCCCAGTCTGCCTCTGGCGAGGTGTCCTCAGGCGTCAGGACTCCCATATCCAGGTCAATAGGCAGCTTACCAGGTCTTGCTCTCATTAGGTAAGCCGGGGTACAGTTGGTGGAACCTACAGGGATGTGGTTATACAGGTCCACCAGATCGGGCAGTTTCTCAGGCCACAGACTGCGTTCTTCCAGGGGCAATGTTTTTAGCAGATCTATCACCACCTGGTTCATCTTCTCGCAGAGTCCATTGGTTTGAGGGTGATAGGGCGTTGTTCTTATCTTCTTGCAGCCATACAGGTTGCAAAACTCCTGGAAGACCTCCGCTTCGAAGGCTGGTCCTTGGTCTGTCAACACTTGGTCCGTGTACCTGTGTGGACGGCAGAAGTGCTGCTGGAAGGCTCTAGCTGCTGTTTGAGCCGTTAAGTCCTTGACCGGGACCACCACCAGGAACCGGGAGTAATGATCTACGATTGTGAGGGCGTAGACATACCCAGATCTGCTTGGAGCCAGTTTCACATGGTCCAGGGCTACCAGTTCCAGTGGCTGTCTGGTGATGATGGGCTGCAGGGGAGTCTTCTGGCTGGCACGGTCTTTTCTTCTCAGGTGGCACGGGCCACAGTCTCTGCACCACCTCTCGATGGCTCCTCTCATGCCTACCCAGTAGAACCGTTCACGCAACAAGAACTCCAGCTTCTTCCATCCGAAATGCCCTGCTCCGTTGTGGTATGCCTCCAGAACCATAGCCGCGTCTCGTCTTGGGACCACTACCTGCCAGGTCAACTCATGTGTTCGAGAGTTAACCATTCTCCGGCACAGCTTCTCCCTGTAGAGGAACAGCTTACCTTTCTCCTTCTACAGTTGCTTGGTCTCCTCCGGAGCATCTGGGTCAAGACGGGCATCGGCCTGGGTCAGCATTTCCTTCACCAAACGGACTGCGGGATCACTGTCTTGCGTCTCCGCCCAGTTGTAGTGGGGCAAGGGATTGAACGTCACGGAGCGCCTGTCCTTCACACGGTGGGAATACAGGGTAATCCCATGACGGTGGAACGCAGGGAGCTCAACTTCTTCCAGATCTTCTGGATCTTCCCCTACGTCCGGTAAGTTCGGCATTCTAGACAGGGCATCCGCGTTGGCATTTGAGCGTCCTGCCCGGTATTTGATGGTGAATTCAAAGTTGGACAGGCGGGCCATCCATCTCTGTTCCAGGGCACCGAGCCTTGCAGTGTCCAGGTGTGTCAACGGGTTGTTATCCGTGTACACGGTGAATTTGGAGGAGGCAAGGTAATGCTTGAAACGTTTTGTCACTGCCCACACTACTGCCAGGAACTCCAGCTTGAATGAGCTATAATTCTCAGGGTTCCTCTCCGTGGGCCGTAGCTTTCGGCTGGCATAAGCGATTACCCGTTCTTTCCCTTGCTGGATCTGGGACAGTACGGCTCCTAGCCCGATGTTGCTTGCGTCCATGTGGAGGATAAAGGGCTGGCTGTAGTCTGGATATGCCAGGATTTCATCCCCCGTGAGGGCCATCTTCAGCTGGCAGAAGGACTCCTCTTCCAGCTTTTCCCACCTAAAGGGCGGCTTCTGGTTTTTGGCTTTCCGAGATTGACCTATCAGGAGGTCCTGCATAGGGGCTGCCATTTTGGTGAAACCGGGAATGAATCTTCGGTAGTAGCCTACCAACCCGAGGAACTGCCGCACTTCCTTTATGCTGGAGGGTCTTGGCCAGTCCTTAATCACGGTGATCTTATCAGGGTCGGGAGCCACTCCGTCAGCACTCACCACGTGTCCCAGGTACTGCACCTTTGGTTTCAGGAGGTGACACTTGGAGGGTTTCACCTTTAGGCCGTAGTTTGCCAGAGCTTCAAACACTTCTGCCAGGTGTTTCAGGTGGTCCTCGTAGGTCTTGGAATAGATGATGACATCGTCCAGGTATAACAGGACCGTCTCGAAGTTCCGGTGTCCCAGACAGCATTCCATCAACCGTTGGAAGGTTCCTGGTGCGTTGCAGAGCCCGAACGGCATACAGTTAAATTCGCTGAGACCCATCGGGGTGGTGAATGCGGTCTTCTCCCGGTCCGCCTCTGCTACAGGAACCTGCCAGTACCCGCTAGTGAGATCCAAAGTAGAGAAGAAGTTAGCAGATTTTAATGCAGCTAAGGACTCTTCTATCCTTGGTAACGGGTACGCATCTTTGTGTGTGATACGGTTGACCTTCCTGTAGTCTACACACATTCTCATGGTGTTGTCTTTCTTTTTCACTAAGACTAGTGGAGCTGCCCAGGGGCTACAGCTGTCCCTGATTACCCCAGCCTCCTTCATGTCTCTAAGCATCCCCTTGGCGTGTTGGTAGTGTGCCGGGGGTACGGGTCGGTATCTCTCCTTTATGGGAGGATGGTCTCCCATGGGGATGTGGTGTTCTACCCCCTTTACTCGCCCGAAGTCTAGCGGGTGTTTACTAAACACTCTCTCGTACTCTCGAACCACCCGATAGACTCCCTGTTTCTGGTGTGAGGGAGTGGAGTCAGTACCCAAATGCAGTTGCTGACACCAGTCCTCCATTGGTTTCTTAGAGCCGTTACCTTCCTCTGGTTGAGATGGAGGCAAGGGTTCCACGGCCTGTACAGAATTCTGGTTTATGGTGAACAATTTGACTAGCGTGGAATACCGGGGCAGGTATACTTCTCTCTCCCCGATATTTATGATGCGAACGGGCACCCTCCCATGGCGTACATCGACCACCCCCCGTGCTGTCAAAATGGTGGGCCTACTGTCTGAGTAGACGGGTTCTACCTTTGCTTGGTAGTCTCTACCTCTTAGACCAATAGCTGCCCAGCACCAAATCATCATCTCACTTTTTGGGGGCATGGCAATAGGGAACGGGTCACACATTCTCACGCTACCTATCTCACCACCAGATAGTTCCACCTGTTGCCGCTTCATCAGTGCCCGGATCTCTTTTTGGAGCACACGCTGCTGGCCGGAACTGGCTTTCTTGGCAACCTGCTGTAAAATGAGAATCACCTCTGCAAGACAATTTTCAATCACATTAGTTCCCAAGGTTATTCTAGGGTGACTCTCATGACGGTCTATGTCCACTATAATCAGTCCTTGTGCCGCCAGTTCGACTTTACCGATCTTAATGGTCACCTCTTTGAATCCCACCTGCGGCACGGGCTGACCATTGCTGGCGATGATACTCAGGTCGTCATCTGGGTAGCGGGTTATGTCCGAGTCATTCCAGTACTGCTTAAAGAGCACGTACGGGATGGTGGTCACCTGTGACCCAGTGTCTAGTAGGGCACTCATAGGAATGCCATCCAGTACCACAGGCAAGATTGGACGTCCCCCTACGTATTTATCACGCCAGTTTGATGGGCCTGATGGTCTTATGCCTGGGGGTTGGCCCTCTACCCCAGGTTGTGCCCGTTTAAATGACAGTACCTTGCCACATGTCCGGGTTGATTGCAGCGGCGGCAGATGGGTCGTCCGTCCTCGATGTATCTGTCGCTGGGTCTTCCTCCGGCCGGTGGGGTCCTCCTCAGTCGGCGCCACGGGACGTCCTCCGGTCCGGATGCCAGCTGGATCTTTCCTGGAGAAGAGACCTGTAAAGACTGCACAGTTCTGGTTAGCGCGGCAACGCTCTTAGTCAGTTCTTGGACCTGATGGTGCAGGTCTGTAGCCGGGTCACTGTTTAAAGCCTGCGCATCAGCTCCCACAGGCCCTGCAGACAAGGGCGCCGTCTCCTGGTGGTAAGTGATAGCAGGGCGCCTGTGGGTCACAGCGCCACCTGGTGCCGGTTCTCGGAGCACCCGGATGGCTCTGTCCTTGAACTGTGCAAAGTCCAGGTCAGGGTCCTGTAAGGCCATTGCCCGCAACTGGGTTCGGTGGGCATTGCACAGTAGACCCTCAATAAATTGTTCAGTCAACAGCTTATCTTCATTTCCCACGCTGTCAGGGTCTGCCTGCTTAATGGCTCTCAGGGCCTCTTGTAGGTTTAAAGCATAGTCTCTTATACTCTCATGTGCCCGCTGTTTGCACCCGTAAAATCTGAGCTTTATTTCGGCTGAGGTGCGGGTGTCAAATGTGTCTTTCAGCCGGGCTAGTATCTCTCTGACAGTCCTCTTCCTCCCAGGTGGCCAGGACTTTACCTCCCTTTGGGCTGCCCCGATTAATTGGGCCACCAGGATGCTCACTTTTTGTTCTTCTGTGAGGGGGTACACCTGGAAGAGGCTATCCAGTCTTTCTCTAAAGTCATTTAGGGTATGTGACTCCCCTGAGTACTGGGGTAGCCAGGTTGCCCCCGGGATATAGGGCATGGTGAAGGGCATGACCGCAGCAGCGGTTGCGCTGGCGGTGGCTGTGGCAGTGGAGCTCCCCTCGGTATCCGGCATCCTCCTCCCCCCTAGTGGACCGTGGCCTACCTTGCGATGCTCTTCTTCCGTAGGCCGCGGCTCCGCAGTCGATCGTCGGGGTTGAGGACCTGGCGTCGCGCTCCGATGATGTCAGCGTCGCTCTTCCTCCCTTCCAGGACCTTGCGCAGCGTCACTGTGTGGGGCGGAGCGTGGGGCGGAGCTTCCGATCTCGCGCGCTTTCGGCATCCACGCCCCTCTTCTTCCTGTGCGGCGTCCCGAAGATGGCATCCGAAGGCGGGAAGCAGCTGCGGATGGCGGGAAGAAGGCAGAAGACGGCGGGAAACGGTCCAAGATGGCGTCTGATGGCGGGAATCGGCTCCGGATGGCGGGAAACGACTCCGGACGGCGGGAAACTTCACCACAGGTAAGTTCAAAAGTCTTTTTCAGGCACACAGTACCCGGTGGTTGCGGGCACGAAATCCTGCCGACTACGCCAAAGTTGACGCGCCCCCTGGGCCTGTGCTGTGCAGGGGGATACCCGGAGCCGGATCGCTGGGGGTTGTAGTTCTCCGTGGCTGTGACCCGGTCCGTGCCCAGAGCGGTCAAACCAGTGGCAGTCTTAGGTAATAACAATGTCCGACTACGCCACCCGTGGATTGCGGTCAGTGGGGACCGCCGCTGCGCTGCAGACCACTGAGGCTGATGTTGTTTGCGCAGCTGAGTATGGGATAACTCCCCACGGGAGAAGTATTGCCTCAGGGCAGCTATTGTGGATGATGGGAGTGATGGTGTGAGCGTCCCAGTGCTAATGGTGCTGGTGCGGCAAGGAATCACAGAGACGTGTGGTGCAGTTCAGGGTCTTTACTGATGGTACAAGGCAGACCCTCCCGGGAGTACTGGCTAGTATAAGGGGCCTGGTCAGTCTGTGAGCATGCAGGAGTTCCCCTGGCCAGGTGGAGTTGTAGGCCTCCCCGTTTATCTGCACTCTTCCTGGCTACCTTGCTGTCAGCGGTTACAAGTAGCCCACGTCCCTGAGTATACCGTGTGGTGCTCACCCGTATGGCTGGTGACTTGGGGCCTTCTGTTAGCCTCCGCTCCTGGATGGCGGCGCTGGTCCCTTCTTTGTGACTGAGCCTCCGGGCTTCTATGGCCAGAGGACCTGGAATCCCCTGCCGGCTGGTTTCTGCTGCTGGGTATATATATCAGTCCCCACAGCCTCGGACTCCTGTGTCCGGTTTTTAGTGTCCTCAGCCAGGGCGAGCTATATCTCTGCTCACAGCCCCTGGCCTTCTGCTTCTCCTCCTACAGCGCTCCTGTTCTCACTTTCCCTCTCCAGGCTCTGACTGCTCTGCTTGTTCTGCAGGCTCTGTCTCTGTCTGCAGCTTCACTCTAGGCTCTGACTGACCTAATCCCGCCCCAGACCCAGTTTATAAGGGCAGATTCCTCCCCTCCCAGGTCTGGGCGGGCCGTGTTGCATGCTTAGGGCTCCTGACCAGAGAAACCTCCCACCTGCTCCCAGACCTAATATCTCTATTACTGTGGTAACCAGACCCCTGGGGTGCCACACATGTACTGAAAGGGAAATAAAAGAAGAAAAGAAAACCTCATTTTGATAAGTGTTGAGTGACTCTGAAATCGATCTACTATATCAGGGGTCCTCAAACTTTTTAAACAGGGGGCCAGTTCACGGTCCCTCAGACCATTGGAGGGCCTATGAACAAATTCCTATGCACACTGCACATATCTTATTTTGTAGTAAAAAAAAACAATACAGGAACAAATACAATATTTAAAAGGAAGAACAAGTAAAGTTAAATCAACCGGTATTTCAATAGGTAGGTAACTGTACCCAATAGGCAGCATAGGTCCTCAATAGGCAGGTAAATATCCCCAATAGGCAGGTAAATATCCCCAATAGGCAGGTAAATGTCCCCAATAGGCAGGTAAATATCCCCAATAGGCAGCATAGGTCCCCAATAGGCAGGTAAATGTACCCAATAGGCAGCATAGGTCCCCAATAGGCAGGTAAATGTCCCCAATAGGCAGGTAAATGTTCCCAATAGGCAGCATAGGTCCCCAATAGGCAGGTAAATATCCCCAATAGGCAAGTAAATGTCCCCAATAGGCAGGTAAATGTCCCCAATAGGCAGCATAGGTCCTCAATAGGCAGGCTGTTTCCCCCTTATAATGCCCTATGCAGGCTGTTCCCCCCTTATTATGCCCCATGCAGGATTTCCCTTTCTCCCACCATATAATACCCCGTGCAAGAAATCACTCCCCTGTCTTTATAATGCCCCATTCAGGATGTCACCCCCCCATATAATGCCCCATTCAGCATGTCACCCCCCTCCCCCCATATAATGACACATGCAGGATATCACTCCCCTGTCTTTATAATGCCCCATTCAGGATGTCACCCCCCCCCCCATATAATGACACATGCAGGATATCACTCCCCTGTCTTTATAATGCACCAAGCAGCACGTCACCCCCCCCCCCCATATAATGCCCCATGCTGGATGTCACCCCCCCATATAATGCCCCATGCAGCATGTTACCCCCCCATATAATGCCCCATTCAGGATGTCACCCCCCCCCCCATATAATGACCCATGCAGGATATCACTCCCCTGTCTTTATAATGCCCCATTCAGGATATCACCCCCCCCCCCCATATAATGACCCATGCTGGATGTCACCCCCCATATAATGCCCCATGCAGCATGTCACCCCCCCATATAATGCCCCATTCAGGATGTCACCCACCCATATAATGCAGCATGTCACCCCCCCATATAATGCCCCATTCAAGATGTCACCCCCCATATAATGCCCCATGCTGGATGTCACCCCCCCATATAATGCCCCATTCAGGATGTCACCCCCCCCATATAATGCCCCATTCAGGATGTCAAACCCCCCCATATAATGCCACATGCAGGATGTCACCCTTAATACTATGTCCCATGCCTCCATACATTAAAAAAAAAAAATCCAATACTCACCTCCCTCCTTGCCAGCTGCCGCTGCTCAGGTCTGCGGCGTTGTACCTCTCTGCGCTGCCTGTGACGGCTCAGGGGAGAGCGCGGTGTAAAGACGTCACCGCACCCTCTGACCTGAGAAGTCACAGGGAGCGCAGACCAGGAAGACAGCGGATCTGCGGAGGCACGGGGAGCGGTAAGTATCCGGCTGCCGTGGCTCTGTGAAAGCGGCAGAGACGGGCGGGTGCTGACACCGATCTCCTCTCCTCCGCTCTTAGCCCGGCGGGCCGGATAAAAGTCCTTAGTTTGAGGACCCCTGTACTATATAATTGTCTTTTCCCGTCTCTCTGTCTGTCTGTCTGTCTATCTGTCTGTCTATCTGTCTGTCTGTCTTTCTGTCTGTCTGTCCTGGAAATTCCGCATCGCTCATTGGTCCGGCAGCGGCCAATCAGCGCCGCTGTATTTCTGAAAAAGATGGCGGCCGTTAGCGGCTCATCTGGCCGACGGAGGGAGATAAGCGGCTTGGCCCGCTGATCTCCCGACAGCAAGTGTGAACGGAAGACCGGGGAGCGGCGCCGGCGGTCAGGATGCTTCTTCTGCGAGCAGTCGCTCATCTCCCGGCTTCTCGCAGCAGAAGGAGCCGCACAGGCAGCGCCGCTCCCCGGTCCTCGCTAATACGGAGCCGCACAAGCAGCGCCGCTCCCAGCCCCACACTAATACGACGCTGATTGGTCGCGGTGGCCGGCCGTGACCAATCAGCGAGATGGGCGGCAAATTTAAGCGCCGCTCTGCTGATTGGTCGCGGTGGCCGGCCAACCGCGACCAATTATTATTATTATTATTATTATTTATTGTTATAGCGCCATTTATTCCATGGCGCTTTACATGTGATAGGGATATACATAACAAAAGCATTTACATAATCTTAACAAAACGAGTCAGCAACTGGTACAGGAGGAGCGAGGACCCTGCCCGCGAGGGCTCACTGTCTACAAGGGATGGGTGAGGATACATTAGGTGAGGGTAGAGCTGGTCGTGCAGTGGTGTTTACTGCAGGTTGTAGGCTTGTCGGAAGAGGTGGGTCTTCAGGTTCCTTTTGAAGGTTTCCACGGTCGGCGAGAGTCTGATATGTTGGGGTAGAGAGTTCCAGAGTAGGGGGGAAGCACGGGAGAAATCTTGTATACGATTGTGGGAGGAGGAGATAAGAGGGGAGTAGAGAAGGAGATCTTGTGAGGATCGGAGGCTGCGTGCAGGTATGTACCGGGAGACTAGGTCACAGATGTATGGGAGAGACAGGTTGTAGATGGCTTTGTATGCCATGGTTAGGGTTTTGAACTGAATTCTCTGGGCAATGGGGAGCCAGTGAAGGGATTGACAGAGAGGAGAGGCCGGGGAATAGCGGGGGGACAGGTGGATTAGACGAGCAGCAGAGTTTAGGATAGATTGGAGAGGCGCAAGAGTGTTGGAAATCAGCGAGATGGGCGGCAAATTTAAACGCCGTTCTGCTGATTGGTCGCGGTGGCCGGCTACCGCGACCAATCAGCGAGATGGGCGGCAAATTTAAACGCTGCTCTGCTGATTAATCGCGGCCGGCCACCGTGACCAATCAGCGAGATGGGCGGCAAATTTAAACGCCGCTGTGCTGATTAGTCGCGGTGGCCGGTCGCGACCAATCAGCGAGATGGGCAGCAAATTTAAACGCCGCTCTGCTGATTGGTCGCAGCCGGCTACCGCGACCAATCAGCGAGATGGGCGGCAAATTTAAACGCCGCTCTGCTGATTAGTCACAGTCGGCCACCGCGACCAATGATCGAGATGGGCGGCAAATTTAAACGCCGCTCTACTGATTAGTCGCAGCCGGTCAATCAACGACCAATCAGCGATTTTGGTGCCAAATTTATACAATGCTCTGCTGATTGGTCGCGGTCTCCGACCGCGACCAATCAGCAGTATTGGCGCCAAATTTAAACCTTGCTCTGCTGATTATTCGCAACCACCGGCCGTGACCAATCAGCGATATTGGCGCCAAATTTAAACACCGTTTCGCTGATTGGTCGTGGTGGCCGGCCGCGACCAATCAGCGATATTGGCGCCATATTTAAACACCGCTCTGCTCATTGGTCGCAGTTACCGGTCACGAATAACCAGCATTATTGGCGACAAATTTAAACCCCGCTCTGCTGATTAGTCGCGACCGCCGGCCGTGTCCAATCTGCGATATAGGCGCCAAATTTTAACACCGCTTTGCTAATTGGTCGCGGTCGCCGGGCGCGACCAATCAGCGATTTTGGCGCCAAATGTAAACTCCGCTCTGCTGATTGGTCGCGGTGGCCGGCCGCGACCAATCAGCAATTTTGGTGACAAATTTAAACACCGCTCTGCTGATTAGTCGCGGTCTCCGGCCGCGACCAATCAGCAATATTGGCGCCAAATTTAAACACCGCTCTGCTGATTAGTCGCGGTCGCCGGCCGCGACCAATCAGCAGTATTGGCGCCAAATTTAAACCTCGCTCTGCTGATTAGTCGCAACCACCGGCCATGACCAATCAGCGATATTGGCGCCAAATTTAAACACCGCTTCGCTGATTGGTCGTGGTGGCCGGCCGCGACCAATCAGCGATATTGGCGCCATATTTAAACACCGCTCTGCTCATTGGTCGCGGTTACCGGTCACGAATAACCAGCATTATTGGTGACAAATTTAAACACCGCTCTGCTGATTAGTCGCGGCCGTGACCAATCACCATTATTGGCGCCAAATTTAAATAACGCTCTGCTGATTGGTCGCGACCGCCGGCCGCAACCAATCAGCATTATTGCCGCCAAATTTAAACCCCGCTCTGCTGATTGGTCGCGGCCAGCAACCAATCAGCGATTTTGGCGCCAAATTTAAATCCCGCTCTGCATCACTCTGCTGATTGGTCGCGGTCGGCGGCCGCGACCAATCAGCAGTATTGGCGCCAAATTTAAACACCGCTCTGCTGATTGGTCGCGACTAATCAGCGATTTTGGTGCCAAATTTAAACACGCTCTCCAGTCCTCACTAACACGGCTTGCTGATTGGTCGCGGCCGCCGCCCGCGACCAATCACCGATATTGCCGCCAGATTTAAACACCGCTTTGCTGATTGGTCGCGGTTGCCGAACGCGACCAATCAGCGATTTTGGCGCCAAATTTAAACACCGCTCTGCTAATTGCGCCCGGTTGGCTGCATACCTATTCTAGAATACCCGATGCGTTAGAATCGGGCCACCATCTAGTGGATAATATTCCTTTTGATCACCCAGCTCACACCTAGCAGGACTTTGACGTCCTGTAGCCAGCTCGCATCAAGCAGAATCGTGCTGTCTAAACCACTATGTTAAACTCCAGGAGCTGTAACACTGGAGAAATGACCGGGAGAAGCCAAACAGATAACGTGTGTAAGCTAACTGCTGATATGGGGGTTGTATGATAAGCTTTTCTATACCGCTGAGCAACGAACAACAAAAGAAGTACAATTCAGTTTAACATGTACTCAAAAGAGAAGATGGAGGGAAAATCATTTGTTGGGTGACTCTAATATCGATGAATACTATTCCTTTGGATCGTAGTAATTTGGGATGATATTGTTACAAGAACACCTCTGTAATTTCATTCAACCCGTAGGGTTTAAGTGTAATTTGTAGATCCAATAAATCTCCTTACGGTTAAGACTTTGCACTCTATTAGAAACATCGCTAGGAATGTGGTCAATAGGTAATATTTTTAAATCCTTATCGTTTTGTTTGTGATACTGGATCATATGTCTAGATAATCCATGTCAAAAATTTTTGGTCTATTTGTGGGACAAAATGACAGACCTTTGGAAAGTAACTTAATTTCATCCTCACTCAATTCATAGGATGATAAATTGTAGATGTTGGATTTTTCCCTTGTTGTATCTAAGTGTTTTGCTCCCTGGCTGATCTTTTTGTGTTTATTACCTCCTCTGGTGCCTCTACGGGATTTTTTCTTTTTCCTAATCTCTGAAAAAAGCGGTCTAACGTCTCTTGTCCCAGGGGGAGAGCCTGGGGTAAAAAATTAGTGATACAGTGGGACTTGTCAGTGTTGTCCACTAATATTTTGTGATGGGTGAAGGTAGTGCCCTCAGCAGTGGGCACTGCGGGTGTCTCTATGTTGCCCAATGGAGATGATGTGAGGGACAACCGGGTGCAATGTAGCAAGAAATGTAACAAATCTGTAATATCTGAAGGCTCATGATTAAGAGACATGTCAATGGTAGCAGCCGTGAGGGATCTTCTCCTTTCTTCATGTATCTGGTTAATCTGTTCCTTAATTTCCTCTAGATTCTTTTTGGTTTTCGCCCGTGTCTGATAAGCTATGAGGGAATTAAGAGATCTATGTGGAACTGAGGTGGAAGTGGATACCGGGGGAACATGTGTAGAGACCGAGGGGGATGGAGACCTCCTCTGGGAAATGGTGACTGAATTGAGCATTGTTTTGGCAGATGTAATAATTGGCGGCTGTATTAAGGATGCTGCTGTTGGACCCAAGTCCGATGAGTGTAGGGACAGGGGAGACGAAGGGGACATTGGTGTAGTTCGGGAGACCCCAACTGAATTAGAAGATGAGGCGCAACCCTGTGGACATATGTCCAGAGTAGCTGGAATGATTGCGTCCAAGTCCCCATGGATAGGGGAGGATTTAGAAGAACAATTATTGTAGTCCCTTCTGGGTAGTGCAAGGGAACTGGACTTGGGCGCGTGAGCAGCCGCTTTGTCAGTGATAGAGATGTTAACACTTTTAGACAGATGGACAGGTCCAGATTGCCTGGCTTGAGGTGTAGAAATAGATGTGGAATTGTTGGGTTTATGACCATGGTTTCTATTTCTGTCCTTATGATGGAAACTATTGGAAAAAGTCCTACTTTTGTTACGTGCTGAATATGGATCCACTGCAGGCTTAGGAGCAGGTAGTATGTTACTGCTGGTGGCCTATGTTGAGCTGTAATTGGTAGGTGTATTCAATCTATATATATAATCGTCTTACCCCGTCTGTCTGTCTGTCTTTCTGTCTGTCTGTCTGTCCAGGAAATCCCGCGTCGCTCATTGGTCCGGTAGCGGCCAATGAG
Organism: Phyllobates terribilis; assembly: GCF_046119375.1. Classification (NCBI taxonomy): domain Eukaryota; kingdom Metazoa; phylum Chordata; class Amphibia; order Anura; family Dendrobatidae; genus Phyllobates; species Phyllobates terribilis. The sequence continues at coordinate 169,213,051 of NW_027362770.1, forward strand.
CGCCGCGGGATTTCTGAAAAAAGATGGCGGCCGTTAGCGGCTCATGTGCGGGACCGAGCTCAGCGGCGATGCAGCCGGGAGATGACCGGCGCGAGGCGCTCATCTCCCGACCGCCGGCGACACTGACCTCCATGCGGCTAGGGTGTCAAGGGAGGACCGGGGAGCGGTGCTGCGGGTCGGGATACTTCTGCTGGAGCGCCCACTCATGTCGCGGGTTCTCGCAGCGGAAGTAGCTGTACAGCGGAAGTAGCTGTACAGTCAGCGGCGCTGACCTCCATGTGGCTGGGGTGTCAAGGGAGGACCGGGGAGCGGCGCTGTGGGTCGGGATGCTTCTGCTGCGAACGCCTGCTCATGTCCCGGGTTCTCGCAGCGGAAGTAGCCGCACAGGCAGCGCCGCTCCCCGGTCCTCACCAATACGATTCCGCTCCCCAGTCCTCAGCAATACGATTTGATGATTGGTCGCGATCTCTCGCCGCGACCAATCACTGATCTTGGACCAAAAGTTAAACACCACTGTGCTGATTGGTCGCGGCCGCTGCCCGTGACCAATCACCGATTTGGGCGCCACATTTAAACACTGCTGTGATGATCGGTCGCGGACGCTGCCCGCGACCAATCACCGATTTGGGCACCACATTTAAATAGCAGACGCGACCAATCACCGATCTTGCAGACACATTTAAACACCGCTGTGCTGATAGGTCGCGGACGCTATTTAAATGTGGCGCCCAAATCGGTGATTGGTCGCGGGCAGGGTCCGCGACCAATCAGCACAGCGGTGTTTAAATGTGGCGCCAAGATCGGTGATTGGTCGCGGCCGATATTTAAATGTGGCGCCCAAATCGGTGATTGGTCGCGGGCAGGGTCCGCGACCAATCAGCACAGCGGTGTTTAAATGTGGCGCCAAGATCGGTGATTGGTCGCGGCCAATATTTAAATGTGGCGCCCAAATCGGTGATTGGTCGCGGGCAGGGTCCGCGACCAATCAGCACAGCGGTGTTTAAATGTGGCGCCAAGATCAGTGATTGGTCGCGGCCGATATTTAAATGTGGCGCCCAAATCGGTGATTGGTCGCGGGCAGGGTCCGCGACCAATCAGCACAGCGGTGTTTAAATGTGGCGCCAAGATCGGTGATTGGTCGCGGCCAATATTTAAATGTGGCGCCCAAATCGGTGATTGGTCGCGGGCAGGGTCCGCGACCAATCAGCACAGCGGTGTTTAAATGTGGCGCCAAGATCGGTGATTGGTCGCGGCCGATATTTAAATGTGGCGCCCAAATCGGTGATTGGTCGCGGGCAGGGTCCGCGACCAATCAGCACAGCGGTGTTTAAATGTGGCGCCAAGATCGGTGATTGGTCGCGGCCGATATTTAAATGTGGCGCCCAAATCGGTGATTGGTCGCGGGCGCTGCCCGCGACCAATCAGCGATTTTGAACACAAATGTCAGGACCTTAGTAACACCATGCGGCTACTGTCGGGAGATCAGCGGCTAGGGTGTGAAGGGAGGACCGGGGAGCGGGTCGGGATACTTCTGCTGCGAGCAGTCGCTCATGTCCCGGCTTCTCGCAGCGGAAGTAGCGGTACAGGCAGCGGCGCTCCCCGGTCCTCACCAATACGATTCGCTGATTGGTCGCAGTCTCCGCACCCGACCAATCAGTGATCTTGGCGCTAAAGTTAAACACCGCTGTGCTGATTGGTCGCGGCCGCTGCCCGCGACCAATCAGCGATTTTGGCGCCACATTTAAACACTGCTGTGCTGATTGGTCGCGGACGCCAGCCGCGACCAATCAGCGAGCTTGGCGCCAAATTTAAACAACGCTCTGCTGATTGGTCGCGGTTGCCAGCCGCGACCAATCAGCGAGATTGGCGCAAAATTTAAACAACGCTCTGCTGATTGGTCGCGGCCGCCAGCCGACCGCGACCAATCAGCGAGATTGGCGCCTAATTTAAACAGCGCTATGATCTCCCGACGGCAAGTGTGAACGGAGGACCGAGGAGCGGCGTCGCCGGTCGGGATGCTTCTGCTGCTCGCAGCCGCTCATCTCCCAGCTGCTCGCAGCGGAAGTACCTGCACAGGCAGCGCCGCTCCCCGGTCCTCACTAATACGAAGCTGATTGGTTGCGGCCGCCGGCCGCGACCAATCATCGATATGGGCGGCAAATTTAAACCCCGCTCTGCTGATTGGTCGCGGTGCCCGGCCCCGACCAATCAGCGATTTTGGTGGCAAATTGAAACACCGCTCTGCTGATTGGTCGCAGTCGCCGGCCGCGACCAATCAGCAGTATTGCCGCCAAATTTAAACACCGCTCTGCTGATTGCGCCCGGTCGGCCGCATACCTATTCTAGAATACCCGATGCGTTAGAATTGGGCCACCATCTAGTCTAGTATAATCATCCCTGTCCCTTTGTAATTTTTTAGCTTTTTTCATAATGATCTCATGCTCATTGTGTAAGATACTTCTAGCAATGTTGCTGTTAATCTTACGAAAAGAAGGATGGGTTTCAAATGGTAACAGATTTTTAGCAATATCAAAGATACGATTAGTAATCGCTAGACATAGTTCCGATCTTTTTTTATGTATGCTTCTGAGTAAGCTGTGCATACAATTATTCAGAATGGATGTCCAATCCTTATTGAAAAGTATATCCTCGGGGAACGGTGATGGGATGGTTATCCTCAGACCCCTCGGACACAGTTTTTCTTCCATATATATGGTTGAAAAACGAATGTCTAATTCAAGACATTGTTGGGCAGGCAGAGGTCTTGAAATGGAAAATACCAGCAATTCAGCCTTTTTTATTTTTTGCTACATTTCTTTTAAGTTATTCACCTCTTTCTTTAAAACTTCATTCCCATGGTGAGTTTTTTACGCTGCGTATTTTTGAAAAAAATGCAAGTAACCTATTTTACTTAATAGGTGCAGAAAATCTGCAAAATCAAAAACTCATCAAAAGCTCATCATGGGAACACAGCGTAAGGTCACCTTCACATGTCCGTATAATACTGGTACCAATGTCATCAGTGTTTTGGATATTTGTGCTATCGGTCTGCCATCAGTGTTTTTCTCTTATGGTTTGAGAAAAATCAATTCCAAAGCTTCTCTTATACTTTGCAATTTTAAATACATACAGCCCACATAGCCGTACTGTCTCTTTCTCCTACCAGAAAAGATGGCAGAATCAGTTTACAGCCTCAGGTAGTAGACAGGGTTCATTACCTCACAGAACTGGGCAATTTTCACTTTTCACATCATGTACTAGTGTAGTGTCATCTACATCACATCCAGAGGGAAGTTTTACCTCAGACATTGTGTTCCTCCATTATCTATCTCATGTACTAGTGTAATGTCATCTACATCACATACAAAGGGAAGTTTTACCTCAGACATTGTGCTCCTCCATTATCTACCTCATGTACTAGTGTAGTGTCATCTACATCACATCCAGAGGGAAGTTTTGCCTCAGACATTGTGCTCCTCCATTATCTACCTCATGTACTAGTGTAGTGTCATCTACATCACATCCAGAGGGAAGTTTTACCTCAGACATTGTGCTCCTCCATTATCTACCTCATGTACTAGTGTAATGTCATCTACATCACATACAGAGGGAAGTTTTACCTCAGACATTGTGCTCCTCCATTATCTACCTCATGTACTAGTGTAATGTCATCTACATCACATACAGAGGGAAGTTTTACCTCAGACATTGTGCTCCTCCATTATCTACCTCATGTACTAGTGTAGTGTTATCTACATCACATCCAGAGGGAAGTTTTACCTCAGACATTGTGCTCCTCCATTATCTACCTCATGTACTAGTGTAGTGTCATCTACATCACATACAGAGGGAAGTTTTACCTCAGACATTGTGCTCCTCCATTATCTACCTCATGTACTAGTGTAGTGTCATCTACATCACATCCAGAGGGAAGTTTTACCTCAGACATTGTGCTCCTCCATTATCTCCCTCATGTACTAGTGTAGTGTCATCTATATCACATACAACAGGGAAGTTTTACCTCAGACATTGTGCTCCTCCATTATCTACCTCATGTACTAGTGTAATGTCATCTACATCACATCCAGAGGGAAGTTTTACCTCAGACATTGTGTTCCTCCATTATCTACCTCATGTACTAGTGTAATGTCATCTACATCACATCCAGAGGGAAGTTTTACCTCAGACATTGTGCTCCTCCATTATCTCCCTCATGTACTAGTGTAGTGTCATCTACATCACATCCAGAGGGAAGTTTTGCCTCAGACATTGTGCTCCTCCATTATCTACCTCATGTACTAGTGTAGTGTCATCTACATCACATCCAGAGGGAAGTTTTACCTCAGACATTGTGCTCCTCCATTATCTACCTCATGTACTAGTGTAATGTCATCTACATCACATACAGAGGGAAGTTTTACCTCAGACATTGTGCTCCTCCATTATCTACCTCATGTACTAGTGTAATGTCATCTACATCACATCCAGAGGGAAGTTTTGCCTCAGACATTGTGCTCCTCCATTATCTACCTCATGTACTAGTGTAGTGTTATCTACATCACATCCAGAGGGAAGTTTTACCTCAGACATTGTGCTCCTCCATTATCTACCTCATGTACTAGTGTAGTGTCATCTACATCACATACAGAGGGAAGTTTTACCTCAGACATTGTGCTCCTCCATTATCTACCTCATGTACTAGTGTAGTGTCATCTACATCACATCCAGAGGGAAGTTTTACCTCAGACATTGTGCTCCTCCATTATCTCCCTCATGTACTAGTGTAGTGTCATCTACATCACATACAACAGGGAAGTTTTACCTCAGACATTGTGCTCCTCCATTATCTACCTCATGTACTAGTGTAGTGTCATCTACATCACATACATAGGGAAGTTTTACCTCAGACATTGTGCTCCTCCATTATCTACCTCATGTACTAGTGTAGTGTCATCTACATCACATCCAGAGGGAAGTTTTACCTCAGACATTGTGCTCCTCCATTATCTCCCTCATGTACTAGTGTAGTGTCATCTACATCACATACAACAGGGAAGTTTTACCTCAGACATTGTGCTCCTCCATTATCTACCTCATGTACTAGTGTAATGTCATCTACATCACATCCAGAGGGAAGTTTTACCTCAGACATTGTGTTCCTCCATTATCTACCTCATGTACTAGTGTAATGTCATCTACATCACATCCAGAGGGAAGTTTTACCTCAGACATTGTGCTCCTCCATTATCTACCTCATGTACTAGTGTAGTGTCATCTACATCACATCCAGAGGGAAGTTTTACCTCAGACATTGTGCTCCTCCATTATCTACCTCATGTACTAGTGTAATGTCATCTACATCACATAAAGGGAAGTTTTACCTCAGACATTGTGCTCCTCCATTCTCTACCTCATGTACTAGTGTAGTGTCATCTACATCACATACAAAGGGAAGTTTTACCTCAGACATTGTGCTCCATTATCTACCTCATTGTAACGGGTCTGGGAAGTGGAACCTCTGAGCTACTATACAAAGGGGCAGTCCTTGTAAGGAAGCGGGTGGCTCCCAGGGAAGGCGGGCAGGTAGACACGGCAAGTGACAGGAACAGTCTCTAGGTAGAAGGGCAGGAGGTCACGGCAAGTGACGGGGAAAGTCTCTTGACAGGCGGGTGGTCACGGCAAGTGACAGCAGGGTAAGAGTCTCTAGACAGGCAGGTGGTCACGGCAAGTGACGGCAAAGCCTCCAGGTAGGCTAGCAGGCGGGTAGCAGGTGAGCGCTCCCAGGTGAGCGGGTAAGAGTCTCTCGGCTGGCTGGCAGGTGGTCACGGCAAGTGACGGCAGAGCCTCCAGGTAGGCTAGCTGGCAGGTAGCAGGTGAGCGCTCCCAGCTGAGCGGGTAAGAGTCTCTCGGCTGGCTGCCAAGTGGTCTCAGGCAGGTATCAGGCAGGTATCAGGCAGGTGCTTCCTGATCCACAGGCGGACTGGTCCATAGACAGACTGGCGGATGCTGGTAGACAGACTGTCGGGCTGCAGGGAATGCAAGCAGGTAGACAGAGCTGGAAAACAGACTGGCAACGGAACCTTAGGGCTGAAGCAGAGGTGAAAGGCTTTGCAACAACTTTGCTCGGGCACCTCCATTTTGGGGGAGGTGCCTTATATATGGGAGCTCCACCGGCAATTGGCCGGGGACTCCTTAGGACGGCGCGCGCGGCCCCTTTAAGAGAGAGGGAGCGCGCGCGCCCTAAGCACAGTGCCCGGGAAGCAGCGAGCGCTGCCAGCAGCGCGGGAAGAGGACGCCGAGGACGGAGCAGGGAGGTGAGGGGAACGGCGTCTCTGCCTAGCAGGAGGCAGGGACGCCGACGCTACAGTACCCCCCCTTTAGGCCCCCCCTTTTTTAGGACGGAGAGAAATTTATCAAGGATGAGAGGGGCATGGATGTTCTCCCGGGGTTCCCACGTTCTCTCCTCAGGACCAAACCCCTTCCAATCCACTAGAAAAAAGGTCTTTCCTCTTACCCTTTTGGTGGCCAGAATGCTCTCTACCTCAAACTCGTCTTCAGCGGAAACCGGAGCAGGAGGCGTACCTGTAGACTTGGAAAGAGAGTTAAGTACCACAGGTTTGAGGAGAGATACATGGAAGGAGTTAGGGATCCGCAAGTTGGCCGGGAGTTTCAATTTATAGGCCACCGGGTTGATTTGTTTGATAACTTCCAGTGGGCCGATGAACCGAGGCCCTAACTTGTAGGAAGGATTCTTGAGCCGGACATATTTGGACGAGAGACAGACTTTATCTCCAGGACGGAATTGGGGCGGATCCAGACGTCTTTTGTCAGCCTGTTTCTTCATCCGCTCGGAGGACTGAAGAAGTGCGGATCTGGTACTTTCCCAAATGGAGGAGAATTCGCTAACAAGAGATTCCGCGGCCGGATTATCCACCGAGGCGGAGACGGGAAACGGGATCCGAGGATGTTGACCGTAGACAATAAAAAACGGGGATTTGGAGGAAGACTCGCTCTCGTGATTATTATAGGAAAATTCGGCCCACGGTAAAAGATCCACCCAGTCGGAATGGTGGGCATTAATAAAGTGCCGGAGGTAACTGGTTAAAATTTGGTTGATTCGCTCTACTTGACCATTGGACTGTGGGTGATAAGCAGAGGAGAAGTCCAAGGTGACCCCCAGCAGTTTACACATGGCTCTCCAGAAGCGAGAGGTGAACTGAACTCCTCGGTCGGATACGATGTGGGGAGAGAGACCATGAAGACGGAAAATATGATGGATAAAGTCTTTAGCCATTTCAGATGCAGACGGAAGACCCGGCAGGGGAGTGAAGTGAGCCATCTTAGAGAAGCGGTCAGCGACCACCCAAATGACCGTACAACCAGCAGAGACAGGGAGATCCGTTATAAAGTCCATGGCTATATGCTGCCACAGGTTAGCAGGTATGGGAAGAGGCAGAAGGCGGCCGGCTGGCAGATGTCTAGGAACCTTGTTGCGGGCGCAGGATGCACAGGCTGAGACAAAGTCTATTACGTCCTTGTGCAGGGTAGGCCACCAGTAATGCCGGGTAATAAGCAGGAGGGTCTTTTTCTGGCCAGCATGGCCAGCTAGCTTAGACGAATGTCCCCAGTGTAGGACTTTCTCACGATCAGGTACTGTTACGAACGTCTTACCGGGTGGTAGACGATTTAGATCCACGGGAGCCACCAGCATTACCTTGGCGGGGTCGATGATGTGCTTTGGCTCCTCCTCTAGATCGGAGAACAAAAAAGATCGGGACAAGGCATCCGCTTTGATATTTTTGTCTGCCGGGCGAAAATGAAGAATGAAATCAAAGCGGGCGAAGAACAGGGACCACCGGGCTTGGCGCGGGTTAAGTCTTTGGGCACTCTGGAGATAAGCCAAGTTTTTGTGATCCGTGTAGATTATTACCGGGTGAAGAGCCCCTTCGAGCAGGTAATGCCACTCCTCCAGTGCCAACTTAATGGCTAACAATTCTCAGTCTCCTATAGAATAATTGCGCTCAGATGAGGAGAAGAGTTTGGAGAAGAAGCCGCAGGTTACCATTCTTCCGGATGACGACTTTTGGGTGAGCACCGCTCCGGCTCCGGAGGAGGAAGCGTCTACTTCTAAGAAGAATTGTTTGTTGCTGTCCGGACGGTGCAGCACAGGAGCGGAGGAGAAAGCTTGTTTCAAAGACAGGAAGGCCTCCTCTGCCTCGGGCGGCCATTCTTTGGGATTAGCGCCCTTACGGGTGAGCGCAGAGATAGGGGCAGTCCGGGAAGAGAAGTGCGGAATGAAGAGGCGGTAGTAGTTGGCGAAGCCCAGGAACCGCTGGATAGCCTTCAACCCCTCCGGTCGGGGCCACTTCTGGATGGCAGAAAGTTTCTCAGGATCCATTCGTAGACCGGTCTGAGAGATGATGTAGCCCAGAAATGGAAGCGAGGTCTGCTCAAAGAGGCACTTCTCAAATTTTGCGTAGAGGTGGTTTAGCCTGAGCCTGAGCAGGACCTGACGAACGTCCCTCCGGTGTGTGGGGAGATCCGGAGAGAAGACCAAGATGTCTTCCAGGTATACCACCACGCAGGAGTAGAGAAGGTCACGGAAGATATCATTGACCAACTCTTGAAAGACGGCGGAAGCATTACAGAGACCGAAGGGCATTACGAGGTATTCATAGTGGCCGTCCCGGGTGTTGAATGCCGTCTTCCATTCATCCCCCTGACGGATACGAACCAGGTTATAGGCCCCACGGATATCCAGCTTGGTGAAGATTCGAGCACCCCTCAGACGGTCAAATAATTCAGGAATGAGCGGAAGGGGGTATTTATTCTTCACCATGATCTGGTTAAGGCCTCTATAGTCTATGCAGGGACGGAGTTAGCCGTCCTTCTTTTTAACGAAGAAGAAGCCTGCTCCCGCCGGGGAGGTAGATTTCCGGATAAATCCCCGGGCCAGGTTCTCCTCGATATATTCAGACATGGACCGGGTCTCAGCAGCGGACAAAGGGTAGATACGCCCTCGGGGCGGAGTAGCGCCAGGTACCAAGTCGATAGGGCAATCGTATGGTCTATGAGGAGGTAATGTCTCTGCTTCCTTTTTATTAAAGACATCAGCATAAGACCAATAGGGTACTGGCAGGCCGGGTAGATTGGCCGGGGGAGGAGAAGGACGAGCAGGACGAACGGGAACTAAACAAGTCTTATGGCAGTCCTGTCCCCAGCGAAGGACTTCTCCGGTCTGCCAATCAAGCACGGGTGCATGTCTCTGGAGCTAAGGTAGGCCAAGCAAAAGAGCATGAGAGAGTCCAGGTAGAACATGGAAGAAGATGCTCTCAGAGTGCAGCATTCCCACCTGCAGAGTTATGGGTTTGGTGATAAGTTGAATGGAATGCGGTAAGAGACCCCCGTCCACGGAGGCGACAGATAAGGGTTCGGCCAGAGGTTTGGTGGGAATGCGGTATTTCTCTACCAGGGACTGAGAAATGAGATTTCCGGCAGCTCCAGAATCAAGTTGAGCTAGTTCAAAGTAACGGTTCTCCCCGCAGATGATAGAGACTGACAGCATCAGAGATGGAGAGGGTTTATTCTTGTCTAGGATCACCTCTCTGAGCGATCCTAGACACAGGCGTTTCCCGACCTCTCTGGGCAGGAACGGATCCGGTGCTCCTTACTGCCACAGTAGAAGCAGCTCCTGTTAGAACCTTGCTCTTAGGTTTTTTTTCCTTTGCTGGTCACATGACCTTGTTGGCCTATTTAATCCTGCTCCGCCCTTCTGGCTTTGCTGGACTTCATTGTATATCTACTTTCTAGCTAGCCTGTGCTCTGTGTCTTGCTCTGTTAGTTTGCTTGGTCTACTGACCTCTATGTTCTACATATTTTGTTTGTTCATCTGTCTGCTACTATTTCTGTTAGGAGGTGTCCCATACTCCTCCCAGTCCTTAGTACTTGTAGGGATTCCTTCCCCACATCTATAGGTCTCCGTACAGACTAGCTTAGGACTTTAGCAGGTCTGATCGCAGGATCAGGTCCCCTGTTACATCGTAGGGATTAAGCTGAGTTCTATCGTAGGGACAGATCTCCTCTCTTTCCTTAGCTCTGGTAGCAGAACATAACAGTAAGTCCAGCCAGCAAATTCTCTAAGGAAAGATTTTTCTGTTCCATCATGGTGTCGGTTCAGGATTTGGTTCATCGCCTGCAGGGACTCTCTCTGGAGGTGGCCGAGCTCCGTCAGCACGTGAGTAACTGTCCTGGAGCACATTTCTTGGAGCCTAAGGTATGTTTGCCGGATTTATTTTTTGGTGAACACCGAGAATTTTTTTCATTTAAAAATGCTTGCTTATTGTATTTTCGTTTGAGACCCAAGTCCTCTGGGGATGAATCCCAGCGCGTAGGGTTCATAATGTCACTTTTGCGCAAAGAGCCTCAGGAGTGGGCCTTTTCTTTGCAACCTAGTGATACATGCTTCAGATCAGTGGATAGTTTTTTTTCTGCTTTGGGGCTATTATATGATGATCCTGACCGTGTCGCATCAGCTGAGACTGAGTTGAGACGTTTAAAACAAGGATCAGGTAATGTGGAAAAATATTGTACTCATTTCCGTCGTTGGTCTACTCAAACAGGGTGGAACGATTCTGCTCTGAAAAGTCTATTTCTTGCTGGGCTCAGTGAAAGGGTTAAAGACCTGCTAATTGCTTATCCTACACCTGAAGATTTGCAACAGGCTATGCAATTAGCTTTACAGGTGGATAGAAGACTGCGTGCAAGGGTTAATGAGAGCAAATCCTCTGCTATGTCAGTTTCTGGTTATGAGAATGTGTGTACTAACAGTGGTGAACCGATGGAGATTGGATCGGTGGCACCTCGCTCTCAAGAAAAAGACCGTCGGTTTTCTGAAGGCTTGTGTTTCTATTGCGGAAAATCTGGTCATTTGATTAAAGGCTGTGAGCTTCGTATGAAGAAAGAAAAAAAAATGGTCAGTCACGCCCGTATTGCCTGTTTAAATTCCAAGGGTATATTTTTAGCTGCTTCCACGATTGCTCAGAAAGAATTAATGGAATTTCGGGTGTTTGTTGATTGCGGGTCTACTTTGAATGTAATTGATGGGGGATTCGTGGAAAGACTCAATTTAAAACCTGAACCTTTATCATCCCCCATTGCTGTGGTTTCTGTGGATGGTTCCCCTTTGAAGAATATTACTCTCAAGGTCTGTGAATTTCCTCTCACTATTAATGGTGTTCACCATGAGAAATTGGATTTGGTAGTGTTGAATAACTTGCCTTCTCCGGTAATATTGGGATTGCCCTGGTTAAAATTTCACAATCCTGTACTGGATTGGTCTACCAGTGAAATTAAATCCTGGAGCCATAAATGTTATGACAAGTGTTGTAACGGGCGTATTGCAGCTTTGGATAGGGGAGAATTGCCTGTTCCTATTCAGGATTTTTGGAGAGTTTTTTCTGAGAAGGATTCGCAGGTTTTGCCTCCCCATAGAGACTATGATTGTTCTATTGAATTTGTTCCTGGAGCGACTCTTCCTAAAAGTCGTTTATTTAACCTTACTATTCCTGAGAGGAAGGCTTTGGAGGAATACATACAGACAAGTTTGGCCGCCGGTCACATTAGGCCCTCTAAGTCTCCTGTGGCGGTTGGATTTTTTTTTGTAAAAAAAAAGGACGGCGGTTTACGTCCTTGTCTGGATTTTCGTGAGATTAACAAAATTTCTGTACGCAATCCTTACCCACTGCCATTGATTCCTGATCTGTTTAACCAGTTAATGGGGGCCAAGTGGTTCTCTAAAATTGACCTTAAGGGGGCATACAATCTGTTGCGCATGAAGGAGGGTGACGAATGGAAGACTGCTTTTAACACTCCTGTGGGTCATTTTGAGAATCTGGTTATGCCTTTTGGTCTTACTAATGCTCCTGCATTTTTTCAGAATCTGATTAATGACATCCTTAGACCTTTGATCGGCAAAAATGTGGTTGTGTATTTGGATGACATTTTGATTCATTCGCCGGATCTGGAGTCTCATTGGCGGAGCGTGCGTGAGGTATTACAGTTATTAATGGACAATTCGCTTTTTGCTAAGCTGGAGAAATGTGAGTTCGCTGTACAGAGAATTAGTTTTTTGGGCTACATTATCTCCAGCAAAGGTTTTGAGATGGATCCGGTTAAGGTTCAGGCTGTGCAGGAATGGCCTAGGCCTATTGGTTTGAAATCGATACAGAGGTTTTTGGGTTTCGCCAATTACTACAGAAAATTCATAAAAAATTTTTCTAGTATTGTCAAACCTCTGACTGATCTCACCAGGAAAGGTGCTGATGCGGTTCAGTGGTCTTCTGAGGCCATTGAAGCTTTTGTATATCTCAAGGAGAGGTTCACCTCTGCTCCCATCCTTATGCAGCCTGATGTTACTAGGCCGTTTTTGGTTGAGGTTGATGCTTCCTCTGTGGGGGTTGGCGCAGTATTGTCTCAGGATAACGGGGATGGATTACATCCCTGTGCCTTTTTTTCAAAAAAATTTTCGGAGACTGAACTGAATTACGATATTGGTAATCGGGAATTATTGGCTATTAAACTCGCATTTGAACACTGGCGCCACTTCTTGGAAGGTGCGGAATTTCCCGTTCAGGTTCTTACGGATCATAAAAATCTGATATATCTTGATGCTGCCAAGCGCCTGAATGCCCGTCAGGCTAGGTGGGCACTGTTTTTCTCGCGGTTTAATTTCTCCGTTACTTACATCCCTGGTACTAAGAATGTTAAGTCGGATGCCTTGTCTCGCAGTTTTTCTCCCATAGTCGGTGCTGAGAAAGAGGAGAACATTTTACAAGAAGGTGTTGTGATAGCTGCTTTGGACTCCGTTTTGGAAAATGAGATTCTTAAAGCACAGGAGAATGCCCCTTCTAACACTCCTCATGGGAGGTTGTTTGTGCCTGGGACCTTTAGGAGAGATTTGTTTGTTGAGTGTCACGAATCTCGGTTGGCAGGTCATCCCGGAATCTCTGAGACCAAGAGACTGGTGGGTCGCAGTTTTTGGTGGCCTGGATGGCAGAAGGAAGTCATTAAGTGGGTGCGTCAATGTACTATATGTGCTAGATCTAAGTCCTCACATACTCCTGCTGCGGGGTTGCTTTGTCCTTTGGAGGTTCCCAGTGCTCCTTGGACACATTTGGCTATGGACTTTATAACTGACCTTCCCCCCTCTGAGGGTTTTACTGTCATCTGGGTGGTCGTGGACCGTTTTAGCAAGATGTGTCACTTGGTTCCTTTCGTCAAACTGCCCTGCGCTAAAACTCTCGCTAAGGCCTTTGTCAAGGAAATTGTCAGACTTCATGGCGTTCCTACTGACATTGTTTCTGATAGGGGTCCTCAGTTCGTGGCTCGTTTTTGGCGTGCCTTTTGTGATAGGTTGGGAGTTCATTTGTCGTTCTCGTCCGGATATCATCCTGAATCTAATGGCCAGACAGAAAGGAAAAACCAGGATGTTGAGCAGTTCTTGCGTTGTTTTGTGGCAGACAATCAAGAGGGGTGGTCTGAGTTTCTGCCACTTGCTGAATTTGCTCTGAACAATCATACATCTTCTTCTGCTGGTTGTTCGCCTTTTTTTTGTTGTTCTGGGAGACATCCGTCGTTTGGGTCGTTCTCCAAGTTGGGATCTGCCGTGCCTGAGGAGGAGAATTTTTCCGGTGATTTGGAGAGAGTTTGGACGGATGTGCGTGGTAATCTTCAGGAGGCCAACAGAAAATCTAAAGACTACTTTGATAGGAAACGACAGGAGGTTTTGTTCGCTGTTGGTGACATGGTTTGGTTGTCCTCTAGGAATCTGCGGTTGAGGATTCCTTCAAAGAAATTGGGTCCCAAGTTTGTAGGGCCCTTTAAGGTGCTTCAGGTTGTCAACCAATCTGCTGTTAGGTTGGAGGTTCCTACCTCCTGGAGAATTAATCCGGTATTTCATGTCTCTCTGTTGAAAAAAGCTGTTGTATCGGATTGTGACGCCTCTGCCTCTGTTCCTCCGGTGGTGGAGGACGGGGAATATGAAATTTCTCGCATCCTTAACTCTAGACGGTATAGAGGTAGTTTGCAGTATCTTGTGGCCGGGAAAGGTTTCGGTCCCGAGGATAACTCTTGGGTGAGGTCGGATGATGTTTCCGCGTCCAGACTTATCAGAGCGTTTCACAGGAGATTTCCTGATAAGCCTGGTCCTAGGGGATCCGGAGGATCCTCTTAGAAGGGGGGGGTACTGTTAGAACCTTGCTCTTAGGTTTTTTTTCCTTTGCTGGTCACATGACCTTGTTGGCCTATTTAATCCTGCTCCGCCCTTCTGGCTTTGCTGGACTTCATTGTATATCTACTTTCTAGCTAGCCTGTGCTCTGTGTCTTGCTCTGTTAGTTTGCTTGGTCTACTGACCTCTATGTTCTATATATTTTGTTTGTTCGTCTGTCTGCTACTATTTCTGTTAGGAGGTGTCCCATACTCCTCCCAGTCCTTAGTACTTGTAGGGATTCCTTCCCCACATCTATAGGTCTCCGTACAGACTATCTTAGGACTTTAGCAGCTCTGATCGCATGATCAGGTCCCCTGTTACATCGTAGGGATTAAGCTGAGTTCTATCGTAGGGACAGATCTCCTCTCTTTCCTTAGCTCTGGTAGCAGAACATAACAGCTCCCCTCGGCACGGCGTGACTCTTGACGGGTTTTGACCATCTTGGTCTGGTCGACCTGCATTGGCTCAGGTGAGTGCGCCTGGGGAGTAGCAAAGGAAGTGACGGGATTCTGGAAGGTAGGAGCAAGGCGAGGAAATCTCCTCACACGGGTGACCTCTTTGGTATGCTCCTGGAACTGGATGTCAATCCGGGTGGCAAGTGTTATTAAGTCGTCGAGAGTGGTAGGAATGTCCCGACCGGCAAGTTCATCTTTAATCTGGCCGGATAGACCCTCCCAGAAGATGGACACCAGGGCGTCGTTATCCCAGGCAAGCTCCGAAGCAAGGGTACGGAACCATATGGCATATTGGCCCACGGTGAGACTCCCTTGACGGAGGCGTAGCAGAGATGAGGCGGAAGAGGTCTTTCGTCCTGGTTCGTCGAAGACTTTCCGGAAGGCCGTGAAAAAGGCTGGCAGGTTGGACACCAGGGGGTCTCCTCTCTCCCATAGAGGATTTAGCCAAGCCAGCGCCTCCCCAGTGAGATGGGACATGATGAAGGCCACTTTGGCTCGGTCGGTGGAAAACTGGTGTGCCAAAAGTTCGAAGTGCAGGGTGCACTGGTTAATGAAGCCCCGTGCCTGACCCGGATCTCCACCAAAACGAGGCGGGGTGGAAAGGCGGGGACCGGGAAGGGATGCCATGGTATTGATGGGCAGCGGCGCTGCCGGGGTAGTAGTTGTGCGAGTAGAAGCAGCTCCCGACAAGGCAGTCAGTGTGTCCAGGCGGAAGTGAACACTACGCAGGTGGCCCAAGATGGAGTGCTGTTGGGACCTCTGACGGGAAAGTTCATGACATAGGTCCGAGAGCGAGGGAGCTTGGGTGCCACCGGGTTCCATGGCCCGAGTAAACTGTAACGGGTCTGGGAGGTGGAACCTCTGAGCTACTATACAAAGGGGCAGTCCTTGTAAGGAAGCGGGTGGCTCCCAGGGAAGGCGGGCAGGTAGACACGGCAAGTGACAGGAACAGTCTCTGGGTAGAAGGGCAGGAGGTCACGGCAAGTGACGGGGAAAGTCTCTTGACAGGCGGGTGGTCACGGCAAGTGACAGCAGGGTAAGAGTCTCTAGACAGGCAGGTGGTCACGGCAAGTGACGGCAAAGCCTCCAGGTAGGCTAGCAGGCGGGTAGCAGGTGAGCGCTTCCAGGTGAGCGGGTAAGAGTCTCTCGGCTGGCTGGCAGGTGGTCACGGCAAGTGACGGCAGAGCCTCCAGGTAGGCTAGCTGGCAGGTAGCAGGTGAGCGCTCCCAGTTGAGCGGGTAAGAGTCTCTCGGCTGGCTGCCAAGTGGTCTCAGGCAGGTATCAGGCAGGTATCAGGCAGGTATCAGGCAGGTGCTTCCTGATCCGCAGGCGGACTGGTCCATAGACAGACTGGCGGATGCTGGTAGACAGACTGTCGGGCCGCAGGGAATGCAAGCAGGTAGACAGAGCTGGAAAACAGACTGGCAACGTAACCTGAGGGCTGAAGCAGAGGTGAAAGGCTTTGCAACAACTTTGCTCGGGCACCTCCATTTTGGGGGAGGTGCCTTATATATGGGAGCTCCACCGGCAATTGGCCGGGGACTCCTTAGGACGGCGCGCGCGGCCCCTTTAAGAGAGAGGGAGCGCGCGCGCCCTAAGCACAGTACCCGGGAAGCAGCGAGCGCTGTCAGCAGCGCGGGAAGAGGACGCCGAGGACGGAGCAGGGAGGTGAGGGGAACGGAGTCTCTGCCTAGCAGGAGGCAGGGACGCCGACGCTACACTCATGTACCAGTGTATTGTCATCTACATCACATACAGAGGGAAGTTTTACCTCAGACATTGTGCTCCTCCATTATCTACCTCATGTACTAGTGTAGTGTCATCTACATCACATACATAGGGAAGTTTTACCTCAGACACTGTGCTCCTCCATTATCTCCCTCATGTACTAGTGTAGTGTCATCTACATCACATACAGAGGGAAGTTTTACCTCAGACATTCTGCTCCTCCATTATCTACCTCATGTACTAGTGTAGTGTCATCTACATCACATACAGAGGGAAGTTTTACCTCAGACATTGTGCTCCTCCATTATCTACCTCATGTACTAGTGTAGTGTCATCTACATCACATACAACAGGGAAGTTTTACCTCAGACATTGTGCTCCTCCATTATCTACCTCATGTACTAGTATAGTGTCATCTACCTCACATACAAAGGGAAGTTTTACCTCAGACATTGTGCTCCTCCATTATCTACCTCATGTACTAGTATAGTGTCATCTACCTCACATACAAAGGGAAGTTTTACCTCAGACATTGTGCTCCTCCATTATCTACCTCATGTACTAGTGTAGTGTCATCTACATCACATACAGAGGGAAGTTTTACCTCAGACATTGTGCTCCTCCATTATCTACCTCATGTACTAGTGTAGTGTCATCTACCTCACATACAAAGGGAAGTTTTACCTCAGACATTGTGCCCCTCCATTATCTCCCTCATGTACTAGTTTAGTGTCATCTACATCACATACAAAGGGAAGTTTTACCTCAGACATTGTGCTCCTCCATTATCTACCTCATGTACTAGTGTAGTGTCATCTACCTCACATACAAAGGGAAGTTTTACCTCAGACATTGTGCTCCTCCATTATCTACCTCATGTACTAGTATAGTGTCATCTACCTCACATACAGAGGGAAGTTTTACCTCAGACATTGTGCTCCTCCATTATCTCCCTCATGTACTAGTGTAGTGTCATCTACCTCACATACAAAGGGAAGTTTTACCTCAGACATTGTGCCCCTCCATTATCTCCCTCATGTACTAGTTTAGTGTCATCTACATCACATACAGAGGGAAGTTTTACCTCAGACATTGTGCTCCTCCATTATCTACCTCATGTACTAGTGTAGTGTCATCTACATCACATACAGAGGGAAGTTTTACCTCAGACATTGTGCTCCTCCATTATCTACCTCATGTACTAGTGTAGTGTCATCTACATCACATACAGAGGGAAGTTTTACCTCAGACATTGTGCTCCTCCATTATCTACCTCATGTACTAGTGTAGTGTCATCTACATCACATACAAAGGGAAGTTTTACCTCAGACATTGTGCTCCTCCATTATCTACCTCATGTACTAGTGTAGTGTCATCTACATCACATACAGAGGGAAGTTTTACCTCAGACATTGTGCTCCTCCATTATCTACCTCATGTACTAGTGTAGTGTCATCTACATCACATACAAAGGGAAGTTTTACCTCAGGCATTCTGCTCCTCCATTATCTACCTCATGTACTAGTGTAATGTCATCTACATCACATCCAGAGGGAAGTTTTACCTCAGACGTTGTCCTCCGCCATTATCTACCTCATGTACTAGTGTAATGTCATCTACATCACCAGGGGTGGATTAAGAGTAGCAAGGGCCCTGGGCAGTTTAAAAGGCGCGGGGCCACCCCCCCACACACACCTGATGTATCATGTGACATGTCACATGATCCCCTGTGATAGATCATGTGATAGTTCACATGAAATTAATTTGGCACAATATTAATTATAATAATTTTTTTTAGGCTGTGTGCCCACTATGCGTTTTTTAAGCGTTTCTGCAGCGGAATTGCAGCGGAATTGGTAGAAGGTCTGCCATGTTCCCCAATGATAATCCGCATGTGCTGTGCACATGCTGCGGAAATTTCCGCTGCGGATTATCATTGTGGAAAAATCCACAGCACTACCAATTATTTTGCGGAAGCTCGGCTTTTTCGCCGCCATTGACTTGCATTGGACCGCATGGAATCCGCATCACTGCATCTGTATATGCAGAATCCATGTGTTTTAATGTGCGGATGGTACCCGGGTTTGGGGAAGAGGAGACTCTCCTCCGGACCCGGTACCATAGAAACTGTAAAATAAAATAAAAAATATACATTATACTTACCTTCTGATGGTCCCCGGTGTCTTTATCCGATGCGTCCTGGCTTGCCGGCAGCTCGCGATGGTCTGAAAAGGACCTGCTGTGACGTCATTTAGTCATGTGACGGGTCACGTGACCGCTGACATCGGCAGGCCATCAGAAGGTAAGTATATATTTATTTATTACCATTCTTTTACGGTCACACTATATAAATCCATGCCGGTTGCATGGATTTATATAGTGTGACCAAGTTGTCAAGCACTTTCCAAGTGATGTTAAAATCGCTTGTCAACCCGCATGCGGAAATGCATGTGAAGAACGCTTCACATTAGCAAGTCCCTGGCAGGAAAAACGCATGTACAATCCACATGTACAATCCGCATGTACAATCCGCATGTAAAATCCGCATGTACAATCCGCATGTACAATCCGCATGTAAAATCCGCATGCGTTTTTTCTGCCAGGGAGATGCAGAAACGCTCAAAAAAAATTCGGAGCATTTCTGCATTGTGGGCACATAGCCTTACATTAATTGTATGACTCAATATTGAGCACACGTAACCATCTATACACAGCAGGAGACCGCATGTAGCCATCTATACACAGCAGGAGGCTTCACGTAGCCATCTATACACAGCAGGAGGGCGCACATAGCCATCTATACACAGCGGGAGGCTGTACGGCGCCATCTATACACAGCGGGAGGCCGCACGGCACCCCACCCCACAGACAGCAGGAGGCCGCACGGCGCCATCTATACACAGCGGGAGGCCGCACGGCGCCCCCCCCCCAGAGACAGCAGGAGGCTGCACGGCGCCATCTATACACAGCGGGAGGCCGCACGGCGCCCCCCCCAGAGACAGCAGGAGGCTGCACGGCGCCATCTATACACAGCGGGAGGCCGCACGGCGCCCCCCCCAGAGACAGCAGGAGGCTGCACGGCGCCATCTATACACAGCAGGAGGCCGCACGGCGCCCCCCCCAGAGACTGCAGGAGGCTGCACAGCGCCATCTATACACAGCGGGAGACCACACGACGCCCCTCCCCCAGAGACAGCAGGAGGCCGCACGGCGCCATCTATACTCAGCAGGAGGCCGCACGCAGTCACGCACACACAAACATATACAGACATATACATATACGCATAAACACATTTGAAACACAAAAATACATATAAACTGACATCACACAATGATATCAGCCTGCACACACACACACACACACTCACCATTCCCCGGCTCGGCTCCAGCTCTTTTCCGTTGCAGCACTGCAGGCCAGGTGCGCACTGCGTGACGTCACAGCTAGGAGACAAGGCCGCGCACAGGGCCTTGTCTCCTAGCAGTGACGCGGCCGGGCCAGCACAGGGAAGTTAACTGCTGCAGTGCTTGCCCGACCGAAGAAGAAGCAGCGGCAGTGTGCCTCTGCTGGGGGAGCGGTCCGGGGGCCCCCCCCCGCCAGTGTCTGCCGGTATGTGCCGCTGCGCCGCACATATAATGAGGACAATCTGGCTATAGACACCCCGGAGCCCCGGGCCCCCCAGAGGTTCGGGGCCCCGGGCGGTAGCCCAGATCGTCTCATTATAATCCGCCTATGTACATCACATATAAAGGGAAGTTTTACCTCAGACATTGTGCTCCTCCATTATCTACCTCATGTACTAGTGTAATGTCATCTACATCACATACAGAGGGAAGTTTTACCTCAGACATTGTGCCCCTCCATTATCTACCTCATGTACTAGTGTAGTGTCATCTACATCACATACAGAGGGAAGTTTTACGTCAGACATTGTGCTCCTCCATTATCTACCTCATGTAACAGCCTCACACATTACCCCTGTATTCACACTGCAGGCATGGCTCACATCTCATATAGTGATGGTATTATACCAGCATGTGATGTCTGCAGATTCTCATAGTCCTGGTGTGATTGTGACTGTGGGGAGTGTGTGACAGGAGGAGCAGAATAAGGACAGTCATTTTACTCTGCTCAAGATGGAGTAGCAGGGAGGAGGACACATGTATTACAGACACTGGTGGGAGAGAAGCAGGGTAGGAGGATGTCACATAGATGATGGGCCAGTATGGAGAATATACTGTTCTCATTATTCCCCATGTCTAGCCTCTTGCATACAGGTTATTAGTCCCCTCCATGTATATAGCTTACATGCTGTATACTGATCTTTCTGATATCAGACCACCATGTTATCAGTGCTGTATACAGATGCTGCTGGGTGCAGGTCATTTATTCTCTGTCTCTGTATGTGGAGACCAGGAATCTGTATGAGATTATATGGAGCTTCAGTCTATGATTATTATCCACATTCTGCTGAAGCTGGTAATGTCAGAGACCCCATAGTGTCCGGTCACATATATAAATGTATACATACACATGTGGTCAAAATTGTTGGTACCCCTCGTTTAATGAAAGAAAAACTCACAATGGTCACAGAAATAACTTGAATCTGACAAAGGTAATAATAAATTAAATATATTTGAAAATGAACAAATGAAAGTCAGACATTGCTTTTCAACCCTGCTTCCACAGAATTTAAAGAAAAATTAAACTCATGAAATAGGGAAATAGGCCTGGACAGAAATTATGGTACTCCTTAAAATAATGTGACAAAAGGGACATGTTAAATCAGGTTGTGTCCACTAATTAGCATCACAGGTGTCTACAATCTTGTAATCAGTCAGTGGGCCTGTATATGGGGCTACAGATACTCACTGTGCTGTTTGGTGACATGGTGTGTATCACACTCAACATGGACCAGAGGAAGCAAAGGAAAGAGTTGTCTCAGGAGATTATAAAGAAAATTATAGACAAACATGTTAAAGGTAAAGGTTATAAGACCATCTCCAAGCAGCTTGATGTTCCTGTGACTACAGTTGCACATATTATTCAGAAAAGTAAGATCCATGGGACTGTAGCCAACCTCCATGGACGTGGCCGCAGGAGGAAAATTGAGGACAAATCAAAGAGACGGATAATACGAATGGTAACAAAAGAGCCCAGGATAACTTCTAATGAGATTAAAGGTGAACATCAAGCTCAAGGAACATCAGTGTCAGATCGCACCATCCGTCGTTGTTTGATCCATAGTAGACTTCATGGGAGACAACCAAGGAGGACACCATTGGTGAAAAAAAAATCATAAAAAAGCCAGACTGGAATTTGCCAAACTACATGTTGACAAGCTACAAAGCTTCTAGGAGAATGTACTATGGACAGATGAGACAAAAATTGAAGTTTTTGGCAAGGCACATCAGCTCTATGTTCACAGATGGAAAAATGAAGCATATCAAGAAAAGAACACTGTCCCTACTGTGAAACATGGAGGAGGCTCTGTTATGTTCTGGGGCTGCTTTGTTGCATCTGCAGGGTCTTGAATCTGTGCAGGGTACAATGAAATCTCAAGGGATTGTAGAGAGAAATGTGCTGCCCAGTTTCAGAAAGCTTGGTCTCAATCGCAGGTCATGGGTTTTGCAACAGGATAATGACCCAAAACACACAGCTAAAAACACCCAAGAATGGCTGAGAGGAAAACATTGGACTATTCTGAAGTGGACTTCTATGAGCCCTGACCTAAATCCTATTGAGCATCTTTGGAAAGAGCTGAAACATGCCGTCTGGAAAAGGCAACCTTCAAACACAAGACAACTGGAGCAGTTTGCACATGAGGAGTGGCTAAAATACCTGTCGAGAGGTGCAGAAGTCTCATTGACAGTTACAGGAATCGTTTGATAGCAGTGATTGCCTCAAAAGGTTGTTCAACAAAATATTAAGTTAAGTGTACCATCATTTCTGTCCAGGCCTATTTCATGAGTTTAATTTTTTTTTAAATTCTGTGGAAGCAGAAAAGCAATGTCTGACTTTCATTTATTCATTTTCAAAGATTTTTAATTTATTATTACTTTTGTCAGATTCAAGTTATTTCTGTGACCATTGTGGGTTTTTCTTTCTTTAAACGAGGGGTACCAACAATTTTGACCACGTGTCAAAAATGGTCACTGCCTACTGTCCCTAGTTTGCCAGAACAATCCCACAAACAAGACTACAAATAGGATGAGGATTTTTAATATAACCATGATCACAAAGCTGACATTCTGGTTGTTCAGTGTATTAATGACGCGCCCCCTGAGCTGTGGGGGACTCGGTGCCGGGCCGGTCGTTGCTAGGGGAGATGTCACAGTGGCAGTGTCCCGCTCCGTGACCCAGGGCAGTCAATGAAAAGGGGAATGATTTAATAAAGGGGTTTTAAAGTTCTTTTAATGTTCGTGACGCCACCTGTGGTATGCGGCTAAAGGGAGCCGCCGCTGCGGAGCAGGTCCTCTGGAGCTGTTGTTAATGCAGCAGAGTTGGTTTAGCTCTCCACAGACAGAGCTTAGCTCCAGGGCAGTGTAGATGTTGTAGATGTTGAGGTAGCGGTTGTGGTGCAGTGTAGTGCAGGGGGTGATGGCGCAGCAGTAATAATTCACAGAGACAGTGGGGTGCAGTCTTCCGGATTTACTCACAGTTCTCACTTTGCTCCTGGTTACAACTGCAGATCATAACTTCCCACATCGTGCTGAATTCACCAGGCAGGGGTTCAGCAATCCCTCAGGTATTTCAAGAGTGCCAGACAGGACCCCGTTCTATATGCCCTTCTCAGCCATCTTCCTGCTCTGGCTCTCACCCTTCTTGCCCTGCGCCTCGCAAACAGTATCCCAAGCCGGTATCCTTGGATCTTTCTGGGCAACCTGGAGTTCCCTGGATCCTATGTGGTTACTTTTTTGGCGACTTGAGTGCGGATGTGGCAACTGTACCCTGAAAGCCTCCGGTTTCTAGTTGAACTTTGTAATTCTCACTAGTTAGGGGCCGGTCCCCTTCTGCCGCTCAATCCCTCCATCGCCTGGTAGATTCGGGCGTATGGGTGGCCTCCAGCACTGCCCGTACCCCTGGGATCCCTTCTTCACTCCTGGAGCCTTCCCTCTGCTCCCGTTCCTTCCTCCTCTCCTTCTCCTGGGCCTCTCTCACTCAGGCCCGCGCTTCCCTGAGCAGAGCTCCTGCTCCCAACTCTTCCTCTGACTCAATCTCCTCAGACTCCCTCTAGAATGTTCCACCCTCTCTTTTATATCGTTTCTTACTGAGCTCCCCTGAACTACTTCCTCCACCCACACCCACTACATGGTTCCCCCTACTTTGGTTCCCCCCACTCCAGCCAGGGACAGGGCTCAGCAGGAGAGTTACGCATCTTGCCCTTTCTGCTGGTCTGGAGTAGTGTAATGTTGGATGCAGGTGTTAGGGTTCCGGGCAGCATTCTATCCTTACCTGAGAGTGAGATACCACACCTCTGGGTGAGATGCAGTACCCCTGTGGCGACTGAACCTGCAGGGGCGCCACATTAACCCTTTATATATGAGTTTGATCATGTATTATGTGTACTGGAGGGACATAGCTACGGTTATTGCTGAGAGTTGTTATAGCTATAGTCTTGCTCCACCTGCCCTTTATGTAGATATCTCCTGATTATGTCCCCGGTCTCCACTCATTTATCAGATTTAGTAATATAAGATCATAACTCCCAACTTTTGACGAAGAGAAAAAGGGACAGATCAGGCAAATTTTGGCCACACCCCAATGCACGCCTATTTATTATTTCTTTCTCCCCTGGCAGGTGGAGTTGTCAGAGGGGCGCTGGTAATGAGGGGCATTCAGCAGATGGCCCTTATCCCCAATCCTGGTGTACATGGCCCCCCTCATCCAAAATCCTGGTGTGCATGGCCCCCTCATCCCCAATCCTGGTGTGCATGGCCCCCTCATCCCCAATCTTGGTGTGCATGGCCCCCTCATGCCCAATCCTAGTGTGCATGGCCCTTTATCCCCAATCCTGGTATGCATGACCCCACTGTCATACACAGATAGAAAAGGGCCCCTGTGCAACAACAATGTATGGGCCCTTTGCAGCCCAAGAGCTCCCAAAAATGCAAAATTGAACCTGCTTTGGAGGTAGAAATGGGCCCCCTTACCTCTTGGGCCCCTGTGCAGCTGCACAGGTTGCACCAATGATATCTCCGCCCCTGCATGGCCCCCTCATCCTCAATTCTGGTATGCATAGCCCCTTCATCCCCAATCCTGATATGCATGGCTCCCTCATCCCCATTCCTGGTATGCATGGCCTCCTCAGACTCAATCCTGGTATGCATGGCCCCCTCAGAACCAATTCTGCTGTGCAGGGCCCCTTCAGATCCAATCCTGTTGTGCACGGTGTTAGAACCCTCCTGTTCGTTTTTCCATCTTGTGTTTTGCGGTCACGTGACCATCTGCCTTTATATTCCAGCTCCGCCCTTCTGGCTGTGCTGGACTTCGGTGTTTGACTGTTTCTCTAGCCTGGTGCTTCGGTGCCTTTCTCTGTCAGTTCGCTTGGTCCTTCTGGGACCTCTAGTACCTTTTTGTCAGTTTGTCTTTTTGTGTTCTGCAACAACTTCTCTGTTTAGGAGGTGTCACATTTTTGTTCCAGTCCTTAGTTCTTTTAGAGACCCCTCCCTTAATGCTATAGGTCTTCGTTCAGACTAGCCGAGGACTAAGGCGGGTCTGTTCTCTAGGAACAGGCAGCCCGCTACATCGTAGGGATTCAGCTTAGTCTTACTGTAGGGACAGCTTTCCCCTATCTTTCCTTAGTTCATGTTGCAGATCATAACAGTAAGTCCAGCCCGAAAAACTAAAAGGAAAGAAATTCGGGGATCAGTATGGTTTCCGTCCAGGATTTGGCTCAACGCCTGCAGGGATTGTCTCTGGAGGTGGCCGTGAGTAGCTGTCCTGGGGCTCATTTTGCTGAACCCAAGGTAGGACTGCCTGATGTTTTTTATGGTAAACAGCAAGATTTTTTTTCCTTTAAAAATGCTTGTTTGTTATATTTTCGTTTGAGACCAAGGTCCTCTGGGAATGAATCACAGCGCATTGGTTTTATTATGTCACTTTTTCGCAAAGAACCACAGGGGTGGGCCTTTTCTCTCCAGCCTAGTGATCCATGTTTTTTCTGCTATGGCGCTATTATATGACGATCCTGATCGAATCGCATCTGCTGAGGCAGAACTCAGGAGTTTGAATCAGGGGTCAGGTGATGTTGAAAATTATTGCACACACTTCAAGAGATGGGCTTCAGAAGTCTTATGGAATGATCCTGCGCTGAAATGTTTATTTCTTGCTGGTCTGAGTGAAAGGGTTAATGATTTGCTAATTGCATTCCCGGCACCTGAGACTCTGCAGAATGCCATGCAATTTTCTGTTCATGTGGACAGGAGACTGAGGTCCAGTCTGAATGAGGTAAAGACTTCTGTAATGTCAGGTCCTAGTCCCCAGAAAATCTGCTCTGACGGCGGAGAACCGAAGGAGGTTGGGGCGAAGTCGCTCTCCTCTCAGGAAAGAGACCGGAGGTTCGCCGAGGGATTGTGTCTTTATTGTGGTAAAGCTGACCATTTGATAAAGTATCGTGAGCTTCCTTTAAGTAAAGGAAAAAAAAAGGTCAGTTACGGCCGTATAGCTTGTTTACGCTCTGCAGGAGTATTTCTTTCTGGGAGTACTACTTTGCAGGAAAATTTGATTGAATTTCAGGTATTTGTGGATTGTGGTTCAACACTTAATGTGATTGATAAAAGGTTTTTGGAAAACCTTAAATTGAAATCCAAACCTTTGTCATCACCTATTTCTGTGATTGCTATTGATAACACTCCCTTGAAATGTATTACTCACAAGGTTGCTGCATTTCCCCTCACTATCACTGGAGTTCACCAAGAAATTTTGGACTTGGTTGTATTAGATAATTTACCCTCTCCGGTCGTTTTAGGTTTTCCTTGGTTAAAACTTCACAATCCTTTACTGGACTGGTCTACTAATGTGATTAAGTCTTGAAGTCCAAAGTGCTTTGATAAATGTTGTAATGGTCGCATTGCGGCTGTGAAAAAAAGGGAATTACCTGTACCTATTCAAGATTTTTGGAGGTTCTTTTCAGAGGAGGAGTCGCAAGTTTTACCTCCTCATAGGGATTATGATTGCGCCATTGAGTTTGCTCCTGAGCTACTCTTCCCAAAAGTCGCTTGTTTAATCTGACTATTCCTGAAAGAAAGACCTTGGAGGAATACATACAGACTAGCCTGGCTGCTGGTCACATTATACCTTCTAAGTCGCCTGTGGCAGTTGGATTTTTCTTTGTTAAAAAAAAGGACGGGGGTTTACGTCGATGTCTGGATTTTTGTGAAATTAATAAGATTACCGTACGCAATTCCTACCCATTGCCGTTAATTCCTGACTTGTTTAACCAGTTAGTGGGAGCCAAGTGGTTCTTTAAAATTGATCTCCGGGGAGCATACAATTTGTTACGAGTGAAGGAGGGTGATGAATGGAAAACTGCTTTTAACACTCCGGTAGATCATTTTGAGAATCTGGTGATGCCTTTTGGTCTTACCAATGCACCTGCATTTTTTCAGAACCTTATTAATGACATCCTGAGACCTTTGATCGGTAAGAATGTGGTTGTGTATTTGGATGACATTTTGAATTATTCACCAGAATTAGAGTCCCATTGGCAGAGTGTACGTGAAGTTTTGCAGTTATTGAGTGATAATTCACTCTTTGCTAAGCTGGAGAAATGTGAGTTTGCTGTGCAGAAAATTCGTTTTTTGGGCTACATTGTCTCCAGCGAGGGTTTTGAGATGGAACCGGTGAAGGTTCAGGCTGTGCAGGAATGGCCTAGGCCTATTGGTTTGAAATCTATACAGAGATTTTTGGGTTTTGCCAATTATTACAGGAAATTCATTAAGAATTTTTCTATAATTGTTAAGCCTCTGACCGATCTCACCAGGAAAGGTGCGAATACGGCCCAGTGGACTACTGAGGCCATTGAAGCGTTTCAGTATCTCAAAGAGAGGTTCAGTTCAGCCCCTATCCTTATGCAGCCTGATGAGACCAAGCCTTTTTTGGTCGAGGACGATTCTTCATCGGTGGGGGTCGGAGCAGTTTTGTCTCAGGAGAACAAGGGTGGAGTACATCCTTGTGCCTTCTTTTCGAAGAAATTTTTGGAAACCGAACTGAATTATGATGTTGGAAATCGGGAGTTGCTGGCTATTAAACTCGCGTTTGAACATTGGCGTCATTTTTTGGAAGGCGCTAGATTTCCTATTCAGGTGTTCACAGATCATAAGAATTTGATCTATCTGGATGCTGCCAAGTGCTTGAATGCCCGTCAAGCTAGGTGGGCACTTTTTTTTTCTTGGTTTCATTTTTCTGTTACCTATATCCCTGGTACTAAGAATGTTAAAGCCGATGCTTTATCTCGCAGCTTCTCTCCTAAGGTCAGTGCCGAGGAGGAGGAGAGCATTTTACAGAAAGGAGTTGTGGTGGCGGCATTGGACTCCGTTTTGGAGAATGGGATTCTGAAAGCTCAAGATGAGGCTCCATCTAACACTCCCCATGGGAGGTTGTTCGTGCCTTGAGCCTTTAGGGGAGATTTGTTTGTGGAGTGTCATGAGTCTCGGTTGGCAGGTCATCCAGGAATTTCGGAGACTAAGAGACTTATCAGTCGCAGTTTTTGGTGGCCTGGATGGCAGAAAGAAGTCATCAAGTGGGTGCGTCAGTGTACTGTGTGTGCTGGGTCAAAGGCTTCACATACTCCTGCTGCGGGGTTGCTTTGCACTCTGGAGGTTCCTAGTGCGCCTTGGACGCATCTCACAATGGATTTTATTACTGATCTTCCTGTGTCTGAGGGTTTTACTGTCATCTGGGTGGTTGTGGACCGTTTTAGTAAGATGTTTCATTTGGTTCCATTCATTAAGTTGCCCTGCGCCAAGACACTCGCTAATGCGTTTGTTAAGGAGATTGTCAAGCTCCATGGCGTTCCCACGGATATTGTTTCTGATAGAGGACCTCAGTTTGTGGCTCGCTTTTGGCGTGCTTTTTGTGACAGGTTGGGAGTCCATTTGTCATTTTCGTCTGGTTATCATCCTGAGTCTAATGGACAGACTGAAAGAAAGAACCAGGATGTTGAACAGTTTTTGCGTTGTTTTGTGGCGGACAATCAAGAGGTGTGGTCTGAGTTTCTGCCTCTCGCAGAATTTGCTCTTAACAATCATACATCCTCCTCTGCTGGGTGTTCTCCTTTTTTTTGTTGTACTGGGAGACATCCATCTTTTGTTTCGTTCTCCAAATTGGGGTCGGCGGTGCCGGAGGAGGAGAATTTTTCCGGTGATTTGGAGAGTGTTTAGACTAATGTACGTTGCAACCTTCAAGAGGCTAACAAGAAGTCCAAGAAGTATTTTGACAGAAAACGTAAGGAGGTTTTGTTTACTGTGGGTGACATGGTTTGGTTGTCCTCGAAGAACCTGCGGTTGAGGATTCCCTCTAAAAAACTGGGTCCTAAGTTTGTGGGTCCATTTAAAGTGCTTCAGGTTGTTAACACATCTGCTGTTAGGTTGGATGTCCCTACTTCCTGGAAGATTAATCCTGTGTTTCATGTTTACTTGTTGAAAAAGGCTGATGTATCTGATAGGGACGCCACTGTCACAGTTCCTCCTGTGGTGGAAGACGGCGAATATGAAATTTCTCGTATCTTGAATTCTAGATGGCATAGAGGGAAATTACAGTATCTTGTCTCCTGGAAGGGTTTAGGTCCCGAAGACAACTCCTGGGTTAGGACGGATGATGTCTCTGCTCCTAGGCTTGTTAAAGCTTTCCACAGGAGGTTTCCAGACAAGCCTGGGCCTGGATGATCCGGAGGATCCTCATAAAAGAGGGGGTACTGTTAGAACCCTCCTGTTTGTTTTTTCCATCTTGTGTTTTGCGGTCACGTGACCATCTGCCTTTATATTCCAGCTCCGCCCTTCTGGCTGTGCTGGACTTCAGTGTTTGACTGTTTCTCTAGCCTGGTGCTTCGGTGCTTTTCTCTGTCAGTTCGCTTGGTCCTTCTGGGACCTCTAGTACCTCTTTGTCAGTTTGTCTTTTTGTGTTCTGCAACTACTTCTCTGTTTAGGAGGTGTCCCATTTTTGTCCCAGTCCTTAGTTCTTTTAGGGACCCCTCCCTTAATGCTATAGGTCTTCGTTCAGACTAGCCGAGGACTAAGGCGGGTCTGTTCACTAGGAACAGGCAGCCCACTACATCGTAGGGATTCAACATAGTCTTACTGTAGGGACAGCTTTCCCCTATCTTTCCTTAGTTCATGTTTCAGATCATAACACACGGACCCCTCAGACCCAATCCTGGTGTGCACGGCCCCCTCAGCTCCAGCGCTGTGTCCTGTCTGTCAGTTGCTTATCTTAGCATCTGAGCAGCGCATGGCATCACTGCCATGCGCCCTCAGATGCCGAGGTGAACTGTGGGGATATTCACTCCTCTCCACGCTGGGACTATGAGCGTGGAGAGGAGTGAATAGTGACCATTCTCCTTAATAGCGCACACTGCAATGGGTGAGCTCCTGCTGGGGCTCTGCGATCCTCTGTGCCCGCTACTAAAGAGAATGAATATTCACTCTTCTCCACACCCATGAGAGTGGAAAAGAGTGAATATTCATACTCTCTAATAGCTGGCATACAGTATCGCGGAGCCGCAGCAGGAAACCGGCGGCTGCGATTGATCGTGTACGCTATTAAGGAGAATGAATATTCACTTCTCTCCACTCCCACGGGCGTGGAGAAGAGTGAATATTCATTTTCTTTAGCAGAGGACACATGTGGTGGCTGCAGCTGCTGGCTACTACCTGTGCCCACTGCTCCACAGCCGGGAGAACATCTGAGCTATGACGGGAAACAGGACTGAGCCCTCAAAGAGGGACAGTCTCGAGGAAAACGGGACGGTTGGGAGCTATGCAAGATCTGTGAAAAATCTGTATTACTATGTAGTGAGTACCCGGGAGCATTATTACTATGTAGTGAGTAGCTGGGAGCATTATTACTATGTAGTGATGTGGCACCCCTGAGGGTTCAGTCGCCACAGAGGTACTGCACCTCACCCAGAGGTGTGGCATCTCCTTCTCTCAGGTAAGGATGGAGTACTGCCCGGGACCCCAACACCTGCACTCAACACTACACTACTCCAGGCCGGCTGGAATGGCATTATGCACTTCTTTTGCTGCCTTGTCCCTGGCTGGAGTGGGGGAAACCAAAAGTGAGGGGGAACCAGTAGTCGGTGTGGGTGGAGGATGCAGACCAGGGGAGCACTTGATTAGGAGGTTTATGTAAAGGGGAGCCATCTTAGTCAGAGAGTTCAGTTCAGTAAGTAAGAGAGGAGGAGAAGTGGAAGGAGCAGAGGCCCTGCAGGAGCTCTGCTCGGCAGGCAGGCAGGCTCGGCCTGTCATGCCCAAGGCTGAGAGAGGAGTGGGAGCAGGGGAGAAAGGCTCTAGTAACAGAAGGGATCCCTGGTGGTACGGTGAGTGCAGGACGGCACCCGTACACCCGAATCTGCCAAGTGTCAGAGGGATCAGGCCGCAAGAAGGGAACCGGTCCCTTCAGGTCTCGGCTGGAAAACCGCAGGCTTCTGCACTTTCATGGTGAAGTTGCCACAGCCGCACCTAAGCCGCCGTGAAGGGCATCAAGCCAGGTCCGGAAACTTCAAGTTGCCCAGAGGGATCTCAAGGTACCCAATTGGGACTTTGTGTGGCGGGGCGCAGGGCCGGAGAAAGAAGACCCAGCGCGGGAAGTGGGCTAAGAAAGGAACATACAGAAAGGGGGTCCCGTTAAGTGCTTCTGATATACTTGAGGAAGTGCTGAACCCCTGCCTGGTAAACACAGCGCGACGTGGGAGGCTGACACCTGTACAGTGCACCTGAGGAACCTAAAGAACTGTGAGTAAACTCGGATGACTGCGACCCACTGTTTCCATCAGTTATTTCTACCACGCTATCGCTCCTGCACTACAACGCCCAGCATCACCATCTGCACCCACACTGCCCTGGAGCTGTGCTCTGCCTGTGGAGATCCGCACCAACCCAGCTGCCCTAACATCTGCTCCAGAGATCTGCAGCAGCGCCGGTACCCATTACCGGGAACCACAGGTGGTGTCACGAGACAAAACTGTTAACAAACCCCTTTTAAAGAGTGACCCCAGGGTACGGGCCCGGGAGCCGACTGCCGTGACATCCCAAGGAGGTAAAGACCCGGGTACCGAGTCCCCTGTATCCCCCCTGAGCGAGTCAGTGAGTAGCCGGGAGCATTATTACTATGTAGTGAGAAGCTGGAAGCATTATTACTATGTAGTGAGTAGCCAGAAGCATTATTACCAGGCCGGATACTGACTGCAGCCACCCCCGTCACTGACTATGACGGCCTATGTGATCAGTGAGGTCTCTATAGGTGAAAATTGTGTGTTTGGCTGAAAAAGCTATTAAATATTTCCCTGCACATCATTAGATGTTCCCATGTAGGACAGGTCTACCCAGGGCTGACATCCGCACCCAGCGCACCCGGGCAAGT
Source organism: Phyllobates terribilis (assembly GCF_046119375.1). Lineage (NCBI taxonomy): Eukaryota > Metazoa > Chordata > Amphibia > Anura > Dendrobatidae > Phyllobates > Phyllobates terribilis. The sequence continues at coordinate 169,245,081 of NW_027362770.1, forward strand.
GCCGGGGGCCCAGAGCAAGGAGCAAGCGGGGTGGCCCACTCACCGTCGGGGACATTGGCACGCTATGGTGCCTGTGAGTGGGGGGAGTGCCCGCGAGTGTGTCCCCCCGCTTGCTTAGGACCCCGGCACTTGCAACACTTACTTCTCCCTGTTCCACCGCAGCTCCGCTGTCTTCCACGTCTTCTGACTCTGTGATGTCTCAGGGCAGAGGGTGCGATGACGTCACTACTGAGCGCTCTCTGCTCTAAGCGTCACAGTGCAGAGAGAAGGAAGGCGCTGAGGAGTCCTGAGCACTGAAGCGGCAGCAGGGAACGAGAAGAGGTGAGTATTTGATTTTTTTTTAATGTATGGAGCAATTTTTGGGGACCATACTGTATGGAGCTATATATGGGGCCCATACTGTATGGAGCAATATATGAGGCCCATACTATATGGAGCATTATATGGGGCCCATGCTGTATAGAGCTATATATGGAGCCTATACTATATGGAGCAATATATGAGGCCCATACTGTATGGACCATTATATGGGGCCCATACTGTATGGAGCAATATATGGGGCCCATTCTGTATGGAGCATTATATGGGGCCCATTCTGTATGGAGCAATATATGAGACCCATACTATTTGGAGCATTATATGGGGCCCATACTGTATGGAGCAATATATGTGGCCCATTATTCTGCATGGAGCAATATATGGGGCCCATTATATTGTATGGAACATTATATGGGGCTCATTATAGTGTATGGAGCAATATATGGGGTCCTTTATTTTGTATAGAGCATTATATGGGGCTCATTATACTGTATGGAGGACTATGTGGTGCCCATAATACTGTATGGAGGACTATACTGTCCGGTCCAAAATGAAAACATTTGAGTCCCCCCGGGCATGCACTGTGCGCTGTGATGATTCGCTGGTTTCTGAGTTGTAGAGTTGAAGAATTTACAATACATATCATTCATGTATTGTAAGAAGTAAGTGAAATCTTTGCATTGTACTATACTTATATTTCTCTGCTGTATCTGTGCGTCATGAATCATGGTATGTTTTAAAAGGGCCCACTGAGACTCTCACCCTGGGCCCACGAAAACCTGGAGCCGGCCCTGGATCTCCCTACAGTCAGTGCCTGTCATTATAGCAGCTTCCTGTGTATTCCCCCCATTTGTGTTATTATGGGTTGACCTTGTTTTTTTGGCTGCTGGAATCTTTCAGCCCCCGCTCTATTGATAATTTGATTTTGCACTTAGTTACCTTAAGTTTATTGATGTGATATCTTTTTATATAATATAATGGTAAAATTCCTGGCTGCTGGTATGAGGATCCTTGAATTTATTGAGCATTTTGAGTTGTTGGTACATGTCTGCGGTGTTTATCCTGGTGTGAAGGGTTTCTGGTAAAATCTATATATATAATCGTCTTATCCCGTCTGTCTGTCTGTTTATCTGTCTGTCTGTCTGTCTGTCTGTCTGTCCAGGAAATCCCACGTCGCTCATTGGTCCGGGAGCGGCCAATCAGCGCCGCGGGATTTCTGAAAAAAGATGGCGGCCGTTAGCGGCTCATCTGCGGGACGGAGCTCAGCGGTGATGCAGCCGGGAGATGACCGGCGCGAGGCGCTCATCTCCCGGCCGGTAACAGCAGAAAAAACCCGACCGCCGGACCCATCTGCGGGACGGAGATGCAGCCGGGAGATGAGCGGCGCGAGGCGCTCATCTCCCGGCCGCTAGCAGTGGAAGGACCGCCGGCGTCGCTGACCTCCATGCGTTAGGGAGGACCGGGGAGCGGCGCTGCGGGCCGGGATATTTCTGCTGTGAGTGCCCGCTCATGTCCCGGGTTCTCGCAGCGGAAGTACCCGCACAGGCAGCGCTGCTCCCCGGTCCTCACCAAGACGATTCGATGATTGGTCGTGGTCTTCGGACCCGACGAATCACTGATCTTAGCGCAAAAGTTAAACACCGCTGTGCTGATTGACCGCGACCAATCACCGATTTGGGCGCCACATTTAAATATCGGCCGCGAACAATCAGCACAGCGGTGTTTCAATGTGGAGCCAAGATCGGTGATTGGTCGCGGCCGATATTTAAATTTGGCGCCCAAATCGGTGATTGGTCGCGGGCAGCATCCGCGACCAATCAGCACAGTACTGTTTAACTTTGGCCGCAAGATCAGTGATAGGTCGCGGGCCAAGTCCGCGACCAATCACCGATTTGTGCGGCAGATTTAAATAGCGGCCACGACCAATTGGATGTCAGCACCGCTCCCCGGTCCTCCCTTCACGCCCTAGCCACTTGGATGTCAGCGGCGCTGCCTGTGCGGATACTTCTGCTGCGAGAACCCGGGACATGAGCGGGCGCTCGCAGCAGAAGTATCCCGACCCGCAGCGCTGCTCCCCGGTCCTCCCTTCACACCCTAGCCGCTGATGTCCCCACAGTACCCGCATGGTGTTACAAAGGTCCGGACATTTGTGTTAAAAATCGCTGATTGGTCGCTGGTGCTGCCCGCGACCAATCACCGATTTGGGCGCCAAATTTAAATATCGGCCGCGACCAATCACCGATCTTGGCTCCATATTTAAACACCGCTGTACTGATTGGTCGCAGACGCTATTTAAATGTGCCGCCAAAATCGGTGATTGGTCGCGCTTAGTGTCGCTGACCAATCAGCACAGCGGTGTTTAAATGTGGAGCCAAGATCGGTGATTGGTCGCGGCCGATATTTAAATGTGGCGCCCAAATCGGTGATTGGTCGCAGCCAGCGCCAGCGACCAATCAGCGATTTTTAACACTAATCTCAGGACCTTAATAACACCATGCGGATACTGTGGGGACATCAGCGGCTAGGGTGTGAAGGGAGGACCGGGGAGCGGCGCTGCGAGTCCGGATACTTCTGCTGCCAGCGCCCGCTCATGTCCCGGGTTCTCGCAGCGGAAGTACCCGCACAGGCAGCGCCGCTGACATCCATGCGGCTATGGAGTGAAGGGAGGACCGGGGAGCGGCGCTGCGGGTCCGGATACTTCTGCTGCCAGCGCCCGCTCATGTCCCAGCTTCTCAGAGCGGAAGTATCGGCACAGGCAGCGCCGCTGACATCCATGGGAAGGGAGGACCGGGGAGCGGCGCAGCGAGTCCGGATACTTCTGCTGCGAGCAGTCGCTCATGTCCCGGCTTCTCCGAGTGGAAGTAGCCGCACAGGCAGCCGCTCCCCGGTCCTCACCAATACGATACGCTGATTGGTCGCGCCCTCCTGACGCGACCAATCAGAGATTTTAACGCTGAATTCAAACACACTGTCCACTGCTTAGTAACACGGCGCGCGACATTTAAAACCTGCTTCTATGATTGGTCGCGGACGCCGCCCGCTACCAATCACAGATATCCGCTCCAAATTTAAACACACTCTCCATCCAATTACCGCAACATTTCAAATATCTACGCCACCTTCGGGAGATAGCACGGCTAACTCCGCCCAGTATCTCACACCATCCTTATTGAAAAAATGACCAAGTATGCAATGGACCAGGCAACTGTTAGGTGGATTCATAACTGGCTTAGTGATCGGACTCAAAGGGTGGTTGTAAATGGCTTCACATCCAGCTGGATGAATGTCTCAAGTGGGGTACCACAGGGCTCCGTCCTGGGACCTGTATTGTTCAACATCTTTATCAATGATTTAGATGAAGGAATTGAGGGTAAACTGATTAAATTTGCTGATGACACAAAGCTAGGAGGGATAGCCAATACTAGAGAAGAGAGAGAGAGGATTCAAAAAGACCTAAATAAACTGGAGCAGTGGGCAGCAACCAACAGAATGGTTTTTAACAGGGAAAAATGCAAAGTACTACGTCTGGGCAATAAAAATGAAAAAAGCATATACAGAATGGGAGGAATAGAGCTAAGCAACAGTACATGTGAAAAAGACTTAGGTATACTAATAGATCATAGAATGAGTCAACAGTGTGATGCAGCAGCAAAAAAGGCAAATACAATTCTGGGATGTATTAACAGAAGCATACAGTCTAGATCACGTGAAGTCATTATCGGTCTTTACACCTCTTTGGTCAGACCTCATCTGGAATACTGTGTACAGTTTTGGGCACCACATTTTAAAAAAGACATAGACAAACTGGAGCAAGTTCAGAGAAGAGCGACCAGAATGGTGACTGGTCTGCAAACCATGTCCTATGAGGAACGGTTGCAGGATTTGGGAATGTTTAGCTTGCAAAAAAGAAGACTGAGAGGAGACTTAATAGCTCTCTACAAATATGTCAAGGGCTGTCACATTGTAGAAGGATCATCTTTATTCTCATTTGCACAAGGAAAGAATAGAAGCAATGGGATGAAACTAAATGGGAGGAGACACAGATTAGATATTAGAAAAAACTTTTTGACAGTTAGGGTGATTAATGAGTGGAACAGGCTGCCACGAGAGGTGGTGAGTTCCCCTTCAATGGACGTCTTCAAACAGAGGCTGGACAGACATCTGTCTGAGATGATTTAGTGAATCCTGCTTTGAGCAGGGGGTTGGACCAGATGACCCAGGAGGTCCCTTCCAACTCAACCATTCTATGATTCTATGTGGTCATGTGACTCACAAAATGCTCATAACGTACTAAGCAGGTTTTCTCAGTCACACTGTGCGAGGGACTTCAGTCAGACTGTGCGAGGGACTTCTGTCACACTGTGCGAAGGACTTCTGTCACACTGTGCAAGGGACTTCTGTCACACTGTGCGAGGGACTTCTGTCACACTGTGCGAGGGACTTCTGTCACACTGTGCGAGGGACTTCTGTCAGGTTTACTGAACACGTTCTGCCAGTGACAGCGCGCTGAAGAGATACTTCTTTACGTTTCCTGTTTTATAATGGGTCGCACGCGAAAATACGCCACGGAGGAAGACCGAAAAGCAGCAGAAGCAGCAAGAAAACGACAACGTCGAGAGCAACAGACTCCACAACATACTGCCACCAGACAAGCCCAGGATGCGGAAGCTCACAAAAAACGCCAGGAACAGGAGACACCGCAACACACTGCCGCCAAACAAGTCCAGGATGCGGAATCTCACAAAAATCGCCGGGAACAGGAGACACCGCAACACACTGCTGCCAGACAAGCCCAGGATGCAGAAGCTCAACAAAAACGACGGGAACTTGAGACACCGCAACAAACTGCCGCAAGACAAGCCCAGGATGCGGAAGCTCAACAAAAACGGCGGGAACAGGAGACACCGCAACACACTGCCGCCAGACAAGCTCAGGATGCCGAATCTCACAAAAAACGCCGGGAACAGGAGACACGGCAACACACTGCCGCCAGACAAGCCCAGGATGCGGAAGCTCAACAAAAACGCCAGGAACAGGAGACACCGCAACACACTGCCGCCAGACAAGCCCAGGATGCGGAAGCTCACCAAAAACGCCGGGAACAGGAGACACCGCAACACACTGCCACCAGACAAGCCCAGGATGCGGAATCTCACCAAAAACGCCGGAAACTGGAGACACCGCAACACACTGCCGCCAGACAAGCCCACGATGCAGAATCTCAACAAAAACGCCGGGAACAGGAGACACGGCAACACACTGCCGTCAGACAAGCCAAGGATGCAGAATATCGCAAGAAACGACGGGAGCAGGACACACCGCAACACACTGCCGCCAGACAAGCCCAGGATGCGGAATCTCACCAAAAACGCCGGGAACAGGAGACACCACAATACACTGCCAGCAGACAAGCCCAGGATGCGGAAGCTCACAGAAAAATTCGGAAGCAGGAGACAACACCACACACTGCCGCCAGACAAGCACAGGATGCGGAATCTCAACAAAAACGCCGGGAACAAGAGACACCACAACACACTGTTGCCAGACAAGCCCAGGATGCGGAATCTCACAGACAACGTCGGAAACAGGAGACACCACAACACACTGTCGCCAGACAAGCCCAGGATGCGGAATCTCACAGACAACGTCGGAAACAGGAGACACCACAAGACACTGCCGCCAGAAAAGCACAGGATGCGTAATCTCGCAGACAACGTCGGGAATGGGAAACACTGTGCGAGGGACTTCTGTCACACTGTGCGAGGGACTTTTGTCAGGTTTACTGAACACGTTCTGCCAGTGACAGCGCGCTGAAGAGATACTTCTTTACGTTTCCTGTTTTATAATGGGTCGTACGCGAAAATACGCCACGGAGGAAGACCGAAAAGCAGCAGAAGCAGCAAGAAAACGACAACGTCGAGAGCAACAGACTCCACAACATACTGCCACCAGACAAGCCCAGGATGCGGAAGCTCACAAAAAACGCCGGGAACAGGAGACACCGCAACACACTGCCGCCAGACAAGCCCAGGATGCGGAAGCTCACAAAAAACGCCGGGAACAGGAGACACCGCAACACACTGCCGCCAGACAAGCCCAGGATGCGGAATCTCACAAAAATCGCCGGGAACAGGAGACACCGCAACACACTGCTGCCAGACAAGCCCAGGATGCAGAAGCTCAACAAAAACGACGGGAACTTGAGACACCGCAACAAACTGCCGCAAGACAAGCCCAGGATGCGGAAGCTCAACAAAAATGCCGGGAACAGGAGACACCGCAACACACTGCCGCCAGACAAGCTCAGGATGCCGAATCTCACAAAAAACGCTGGGAACAGGAGACACCGCAACACACTGCCGCCAGACAAGCCCAGGATGCGGAAGCTCAACAAAAACGCCAGGAACAGGAGACACCGCAACACACTGCCGCCAGACAAGCCCAGGATGCGGAAGCTCACCAAAAACGCCGGGAACAGGAGACACCGCAACACACTGCCACCAGACAAGCCCAGGATGCGGAATCTCACCAAAAACGCCGGAAACTGGAGACACCGCAACACACTGCCGCCAGACAAGCCCACGATGCAGAATCTCAACAAAAACGCCGGGAACAGGAGACACGGCAACACACTGCCGTCAGACAAGCCAAGGATGCAGAATATCGCAAGAAACGACGGGAGCAGGACACACCGCAACACACTGCCGCCAGACAAGCCCAGGATGCGGAATCTCACCAAAAACGCCGGGAACAGGAGACACCACAACACACTGCCAGCAGACAAGCCCAGGATGCGGAAGCTCACAGAAAAATTCGGAAGCAGGAGACAACACCACACACTGCCGCCCGACAAGCACAGGATGCGGAATCTCAACAAAAACGCCGGGAACAAGAGACACCACAACACACTGTCGCCAGACAAGCCCAGGATGCGGAATCTCATAGACAACGTCGGAAACAGGAGACACCACAACACACTGTCGCCAGACAAGCCCAGGATGCGGAATCTCACAGACAACGTCGGAAACAGGAGACACCACAAGACACTGCCGCCAGACAAGCACAGGATGCGGAATCTCACAGACAACGTCGGGAACGGGAAACACCGCAACACACTGCGGCTAGACAGGAACACGATGCGGAATCCCATAGACAATGTCGTCTGAATGAATCTCCAGAATCCAGGACAAACCGAGTACAACACGATCGACAAATTTACCAAAAACGAATGCTCTACCAACTGAGGCAAACCCAGCAGAACATTCAACAACTTGCACGTTACATAACAGACAATGAAACTATCATTATTCAACACTACTGTGGGAAGATGAATGTAATTTGTTCAAAATGCGAATCTATGAATTTTATCGAGGAAAAACCATCTGACAATCAGTTTACTCAATGCTGCCAAAAAGGAAAAGTGATGCTACCAAGATGTCACTACTCAGATCTGTTTGAGCAGTTGATGAAAGGGACGCATGAACACAGTAGAAATTTTATGGAAAATATCAGAAGTATCAACAGTTCTCATGCGTTTGCTTCATTTGGTGCCAACATTGCACCGCCCCTGGATTCGGACCGTATTGTTTTAAAATTCATGGCCAGATCTACCACCGTACTGGAACACTTCACCCAGAACTAGGACAACCACCAACATTTGCACAATTATACATCTTTGATCCAAATGAGGCTACAGAACAAAGGATGAACCGAAAAGAAAATGAAAAGTGTAATGAAGAACTGATTAACCTAATTGCCGTACATTTACAAACAATCAGCCCATTTGCTGCTGTTTATCGCATGCTAAAAGACGTTGAATCTGAGGTGGAACAGAGAGCTATACAAAATGGGACGGAAATGCCTTCTATTATCATGGCAATTAAACAAGAACGTCAACAAGATCCCCGATGTTACAACAAACCACGTGTAAGTGAGGTCGCAGTTGTTTTTCAAAACGATGATGGAGAGCCTCCTTTTCAAAGAGATATATTAGTCCATCTTAAGCCAGACAAAAACAACCCTTTGATTCCTAAAACACAACGGATTAGCATTTTGCCCAGCAACCTTGCTGCTCTTCTGTATCCGCTATTCTTTCCAAGCGGTGATCAAGGGTGGCATGAAAATCTGCACCAGCAAGGATCTTCAAGAAGAATTACACAACTACAGTACTACCGTTTTCTTCTGTCTGTGCGAAATTACTTCAATCCTATTTTAAACGGTGGGAAACTGACACAACAGTACTTAGTAGACGCATACGTTAAAATTGAAGCAAATCGGCTCAATTTCATACGAAGGAACCAAAAACAACTTAAAGTTGAAGACTACTGCGTTCTTCAAGAACATTTGCAAAAACAATCCATTGAAAAAGGAATTCCAATTGGAAAAACAGTAATTCTCCCGTCGTCCTTTGAAGGTAGCCCCCGCAACATGCAACAGCGTTATCAAGATGCAATGGCAATAGTAACAAAGTATGGAAGACCTGACATTTTTTTAACAATGACCTGTAATCCTAAATGGCCGGAAATTACAGAAAATCTACAACCCTGGCAGCAAGTTGAACACAGGCCGGACTTAGTTGCACGCGTATTTCGACTAAAACTCAGCAGCCTTTTTGAAGACATCAAAAAGGGCCTTTTTGGAACAGTCGTAGCAATGGTACACGTCATAGAGTTTCAGAAACGAGGTCTCCCACATGCGCATATACTAATTATTTTAGACGCGGATTCCAAGTTTCGCACGGAGGATGAAATTGACAACATAGTGTGGGCTGAAATTCCTAACCAAGAAAAGTATCCTGAACTGTATAATATTGTAATCTGTAATATGGTTCATGGCCCATGCGGTGTAGCAAATCCAAAAAGTCCATGCATGGAAAACGGAAAGTGTACAAAAGGGTTTCCAAAGCAGTTGAAACAGCACACTGTTAAAGATTTGGACGGCTACCCATCCTACCGGAGACAACTGATTGATAACATTGTACACAACAAAAAGATTATAAATAACTCATGGATAGTTCCATACAACCCGTACTTATTAAAACGCTACAACTGTCACATCAACGTTGAAATCTGCGCTTCAATAAAAAGTGTTAAATATCTTTTCAAGTACATCTACAAGGGACATGACAAAGCTAATGTCGAAATCCAACAAAAAACAGTCAATCACGATGAATCATCACAGTTTGTTGACTCAAGATATGTCAGTGCTCCAGAAGCTGCTTAGAGAATATTTGCATTTCCAATGCATTCACAGTCCCATGCCATTATACGTTTAGCTATTCATTTACCAAATCAACAGCAGCTTTATTTCTTTGAAAATGCTCAGGTCGAAGATGTCTCCAAAAATTTAAGCACGTCAACATTAATGGAATGGTTTTTGCTGAACCAACGTGACGAAAACGCAAGGCAGTATTTGTATCGAGAGATTCCAGAGCATTACGTTTGGAATAAAACTTGGAAGCCAAGACAACGACGACTTAGCAGAATAATTGGACGCATGTATACTGTTAGTGTCAAGGATCAAGAAAGATATTGCCTTCGGCTGTTACTACTGCATGTCAAAGGAGCTAGAAGTTGTGAAGATTTGAAAACAGTTAATGGAGTATTGCACGATACATTTAAAGCTGCAGCTTTGGCTTTAGGACTTCTATTGGATGATACTATGTGGACACTTACTTTAGAAGACGCAGTTACCCTACATATGCCTAAGAAACTTTGTGAATTGTTTGCCTACATTTGTGTCTTTGGACCGCCTACAAATCCGGCTCAACTTTGGACAAATTTCAAAGAACATATAATTGAAGATTACTGCTTACGTCTTCACAACAAAAGTGGAAATTGTCACAATTGCGAATCTTATGCCATGCAAGATGTCCAAAATATCCTACTACTGCATGGAAAAACATTTTCAGACTTTAATTTGCCACAGCCTGCAAGTCAATTTGCACAAATTCAAGAGTATGACGAAGCTTATGAATTATTGTTGGCAACAGAGAAGAAAAACTCCTTAAATCAAGAACAACGGATTGCATATGACACTATTGTGAGCGCTGTAGAAAACCAAGCCGATCCAACGGCAAAATGTTTCTTTATTGACGGTCCTGGAGGCAGCGGTAAAACATACCTCTATGAAGTTTTAATGCATCACGTTAGAGGGTTAGGAAAAGTCGTATTGCCATCGGCTACAACAGGTATTGCAGCAAATCTTTTAAGAGGAGGTCGCACTATGCATTCACTCTTTGGGATACCGGTTCCGGTCAATGAAATCTCCGTTTCCCGAATCAAACAAGACACATTTGCAGGAAAACAGTTGAACAGTGCAAATTTTTTGATACTTGATGAGTGCACCATGGCGCCCAAATATGCTTTGAGCTTAATTGACAGACTTCTGCGTGAAGTTATGACTACAAATATTGCTGAAAAAAATGAAATTCCTTTTGGAGGTAAAGTTTTTGTCCTTGGCGGAGATTTTAGGCAATGTCTTCCAGTTGTACCGAAAGGAACAAGAACAAATATTATCAAGTCAACCTTAAAAATGTCAGACCTTTGGAAAGAGTTTAATAAACTCCAACTAATTAACAACATGCGATCTTCTGACCCAGAGTACAGCAACTGGCTTCTTAAACTTGGTAATGGTGAACTTAGCAATGAATATAACCTTGGAGAAGACATTATTGAAATACCAGAAGACATGTTGTGCACTGACTGCATCGTAACTGATGTTTTTGGACAACGCGTTGAAATAGATGTGAACGACCAAAGCAGTGTTGAGAGAGCCTCTTCCTATGGAATTCTCTGTTCCAAGAACGATAACGTAGCTCTGCTAAATTCCCGTGTGATGGATAGAATGCCTGGAGAGTATAAATTATACAAAAGTGATGATTCGGTGGATGTCGACAATGAAGATGAACGAGAGCATTATCCAGTTGAATTTTTAAATAGTGTTACGCCATCAGGAATGCCATCCCACAGACTACAACTTAAAGTTGGAGCAATCGTAATGTTGCTTCGGAATCTAAATACACGAAATGGTCTATGCAATGGAACTCGCCTTATTGTTACTGGACTCCATTCCCACATAATTCAAGCAACAGTGATCACTGGATCTGCAAAAGGAGACGAAGTGTTCATTCCACGCATTGATTTATGTCCTTCAGACACCGGTCTTCCATTTAGGCTTCGACGTCGACAGTTTCCAGTAAAACCAGCATTTGCCATGACAATAAACAAGTCACAAGGTCAAACTCTACAACGTGTTGGCATATATTTACCGGAGTCCGTTTTTGGTCATGGACAACTCTATGTTGCATTTTCAAGAGTTAAAATGAGATCCAATGTCAAGGTGCAAGTTTTGGATACCCATTTACAAGGAAAGTTGCTTACACATAGTCCAAAAGTATTCACCAAAAATGTCGTGTACAAAAATATTTTAGGTTGATATTGTTAAGAAATAAATTCTAGAGTCGTACTTCTTTTGTCCGATGATTTATTGTAAAATATTGTTACAGATTCATGGAATAGTTTATATATTTGGATCATCGGTTTAATAATTTTGTTCAGTTGTATTAAGTTCTATAACCAATAATAGTTAATAAAGTATTATTCTGTGTATTCATTGTATTATTGTTAAATCTTCATAGCGACATCTGCATCATGTGCTACTAAAGTGAATGCAGATTTGTGCCTCTCCACGCACTTAGTCCCGGCGTGGAAAGCAGCGAATCTACAGACAGCAGCTAATCACAGCAGTATCTGAGAGCGCGTGCTGCGCCTCACATCCTGCGAGGAGCTGCTGAAAACAGGACAGACAGCGCTGGAGCAGAGAAAGGAAACAAGGGGAGGATTAGGGTTTAGTTTTTGAACTGTGCTGTAGAGATGGGGGAATGAGTAGGTCATACAAAACCAGGATAAGGAAGCCATACAAGCCAGGATGAGGAAGGCGTACAATCCAAAATAAGTCAGCCATACAAACCAGGATTAGAGGAATAACGCAGCCATACAAACCACATTGACAAACCGCGCTGTGGATGCTGGATGTGACACGATGGAGGGATAACCCCGGCTACAGCCCGTCATTCACTGTGGTGCGCGGAAGAGCAGACCCCTGGCTGCAGACGCAAATAGTCGTGATGTAAACGGAAGCAAGATCCGGCTGCAGGCGGGAGAATTACGTGCTGGCTGTGCTGGTCAGCCGCATGCATATTCTAGATTACCCGATGCATTAGAATCGGGCCACCATCTAGTGTATTATATGCCCCCTCCTTTTTATGGCATGGTTCCCGGGACATGATTCAAGGTGTCTGAAAGAGGCAGGTGTATGTTGCGGGATGGCTAGGGTGCAGCAACATATTTTTTGTGAATTTAGGCCTTAGTTGACATGTTTTTAATATTACACTCGGTATGTGATTTATTTATTTTCAGGGCTACCGGCACATGTGGTAAGTGCAACAATATGATGCCCAGAAGCTAGGTAAATATGGGGCCCAGAGCTGGAATCGGTGAGGCTTCTGTCCATTTTCACAGTTCACCTGTAGAACCTACAAATGGTGTGGAGCGTAATCAGTTTTCTATTGGCCACCAGACCTGATTGTGAGCAGATTTTTGGTGCTGTGGTAACCGTAATAGCCATACCAAAGCTACAGGAAATTTTGTGACAGATTTTTCCGTTTGGGAGCACAGCAGTGTCTATCAAATTCAAATCAGTAGGAGGCGAATGTGTAGTACCCTGCAGCGGCCAATACATGTAGACGGAGTAGCTCGGCAAATGACACCTTTCTGCTGGTGGCCGACGCCGATAGCAGGTGATCGGCGAGGGTGCCGGGTGTCAGACCCTGGCCGATCAGACATTGATGACCTATCCTAAAGATAGGTCATCATAAATCAATAATCTAGGTTTTTAGGTTAGCTAGTGTGTTATCATCAACATCGTGTTAGGTAGTTTACTTCAGGCAGCAGTCACTCGCTTCACACTGGCAACTACACTTCACTCTCTGTTGTCAGTTTTTCCTTGCCCTCCTTTGCGGCTCCATCTCTCTGCCACCACCACATCACAGCAAGCCTCTATTCCTTCTTGGATTTCATCTTGCTACAAGAGGCTATTCTCTATTAGGGCAGTCTCTTTCTCCACAGCTTACGGGAAGGCATAGCTTCCTCCACCTGGGTCACTTACAGAGGTGATGTCACCTCTGTACCCTGGGATGACACATATCATTCAAATGTGTCTTCTATCCATTTACGAGTCACTAACTATATTGGAGAGCATAGCTCCTTCCCACTCCACATGCCCACAGTTACCTACTCCAAGTGGCAGCCCCTAAATAACTCAGTCAAGCACACTCTCCATTCAGTTTCAATACAGTAAAGCTCTAATTAATTAGGCTATTACAGTGCTTGTATGACTCAACATTTTTCACAGACACACAGCATACATTGAATGCAAAGATAACAATGAGCAGATCATAAAACATAAACAGGTTTACTCCAAGTGAGGCAAGCTAGAGTCTGGTCATATAAGGCCCTGAATAAAATAAGGAAAGGGCCTAAGACTGTGAGGGAGTTGGTGGTGGGTCCCTTGAGGGTTAATTAAAAAGTGCGGGAAATGGCTGGGGCTGCACAAGAGATTTGGGGGCATGGTATTCAAATGGTTATACACATGAGGGAAAGGCCACAAAGATCAGTCACACAGCGCCTTACCTGAGAAGAAGAAACCCGCCCACCCTCCCCGTTTCATTATTTTACGGATGGTATGAAAACAAGTGGAAGAAGAAATTTTTTGTTTATTAGTGTGTTTTTTTGTTAGTTGTCACAGCGTGGCGTTTCTCGTCCATGCTCGATAAGTTTTATTCACAAGGCCCGCTGTAAACCAGTGGTTGGCCTTTGGTATTTTATTGTTGGTTAAAAAAGCAGAAAATGAGCATGGACAATGAAGGTTTTTTGGCAATATATGTACGGTGTTTTTTTGGTTAAATAAAAAAAGCTGTGGCCAACCCACATAACCCAACATTGGTTTTACAGTATCTTTATGAAAGGTGGCTCCTCAGGCCGCCGTCAGTGTTTGGTTAATGCAGCCCCAGGACACTGGTAAGAAAAGGTATGGTGATGTGTTACACTCCTCGCAGTCCAGTTACATAACAGCATTTTACAGGAAGTTTTCAGAACAGTCTCTAAAACACTTTAACCCCATTCATGTATGCAGGGGTGGATTAAGAGTAGCAAGGGCCCCGGGCAGTTTAGAAGGCGCGCCCCCCCCCCCCACCACCACACACACACACACACACACACACAGACACACACACACACCTGATGTATCACATGTCACATGATCCCCTGTGATAGATCATGTGATAGTTCACATGAAATTAATTTGGCACAATATTAATTATAATAATTTTTTTTAGGCTGTGTGCCCACTATGCGTTTTTTAAGCGTTTCCGCAGCGGCAATTCCACTGCAGAAACGCTTAAAAAAACGCTTGGTAGAAGGTTTGCCATGTTCCCCAATGCTAATCCGCATGTGCTGTGCACATGCTGCGGAAATTTCCGCTGTGGATTATCATTGCGGAAAAATCCGCAGTATTACCAATTATTTTGCGGAAGCGCTGCGTTTTCGCCGCCATTGATTTGCATTGAAACACATGGAATCATTGCATCTGTACATGCGGATATCATGCGGTTCAATGTGCGGATGGTTCCCGGGTTTGGAGAAGAGGAGACTCTCCTCCGGACCCGGGTACCATAGAAACTGTAAAAAAAGAATAAAATAAAAAAATAAATATTATACTTACCTTCTGATGGCCCCCAGTGTCTTTATCTGATGCGTCCTGCCTTGCCAGCAGCTCGCGATGGTCTGAATAGGACCTGTCGTGACGTAATTTAGTCATGTGACGGGTCACGCGACCGCTGACGTCGGCAGGCCATCAGAAGGTAATTATATATTTATTTTTTATTTTTTAACATTCTTTTACGGTCACACTATATAAATCCATGCTGGTTGCATGGATTTATATAGTGTGACCAAGTTGTCAAGCACTTTCCAAGTGATGCTAAAATCGCCTGAAAAGCGCTTGTCAACCCGCATGCGGAAATGCAAGTGAAGAACGCTTCACTTCCGCTAGTCCCTGGCAGGAAAAACGCATGTAAAATACGCATGTACAATCCGCATGCGTTTTTTCTGCCAGGGAGATGCAGAAACGCTCAAAAAAAATCCGGAGCATTTCTGCATCGTGGGCACATAGCCTTACATTAATTGTATAACTCAATATTGAGCACACGTAGCCATCTATACACGGCGGGAGGCCGCACGGCGCCATCTATACACAGCGGGAGGCCGCACGGTGCCATCTATACACAGCAGGAGGCCGCACGTAGCCATCTATAGACAGCAGGAGGCCGCACGTAGCCATCTATACACAGCAGGAGGCCATACGTAGCCATCAATACACAGCAGGAGGCCGCACGTAGCCATCTATACACAGCGGGAGGCCGCACGTAGCCATCTATATACAGCGGGAGGCCGCACGTAGCCATCTATACACAGCGGGAGGCCGCACGGAGCCATCTACACACAGCCGGAGGCCACAAGTATCCATCTATATACAGCGGGAGGCCGCATGTATCCATCTATACACAGCGGGAGGCCGCACGTAGCCATCTATACACAGCGGGAGGCCGCACGTAGCCATCTATACACAGCGGGAGGCCGCACGGCGCCATCTACACACAGCCGGAGGCCACAAGTATCCATCTATATACACCAGGAGGCCGCACGTATCCATCTATACACAGCGGGAGGCCGCACGTAGACATCTATACACAGCGGGAGGCCGCACGTAGCCATCTATACACAGCGGGAGGCCGCATGTAGCCATCTATACACAGCAGTGGGCCACACGGCGCAATCTATACACAGCAGGAGGCCGCACGTAGCCATCTATACACAGCGGGAGGCCACACGTAGCCATCTATATACAGCGGGAGGCCGCACGTAGCCATCTATACACAGCGGGAGGCCGCACGGAGCCATCTACACACAGCCGGAGGCCACAAGTATCCATCTATATACAGCGGGAGGCCGCACGTATCCATCTATACACAGCGGGAGGCCGCACGTAGCCATCTATACACAGCGGGAGGCCGCACGTAGCCATCTATACACAGCGGGAGGCCGCACGTAGCCATCTATACACAGCGGGAGGCCGCACGGCGCCATCTACACACAGCCGGAGGCCACAAGTATCCATCTATATACACCGGGAGGCCGCACGTATCCATCTATACACAGCGGGAGGCCGCACGTAGACATCTATACACAGCGGGAGGCCGCACGTAGCCATCTATACACAGCGGGAGGCCGCATGTAGCCATCTATACACAGCAGTGGGCCACACGGCGCAATCTATACACAGCGGGAGGCCGCACGGCCCCCCCCCAGAGACAGCGGGAGGCCGCACGCAGTCACGCACACACAAACATATGCAGACATATACATACAAGCATAAACACATTTGAAACACAAAAATACATATAAACAGGCATCACACAATGATATCTGCCTGCACACACACACTCACCCAATCACACACACACTCACACACACACACACTCTCACACACACTCACCATCCCCCGGCTCCAGTCCTCCTGCTCCTCTCCGGTGCAGCAGTGCAGGCCGGGCGCGCACAGGGCCGTGTCTCCTAGCTGTGACACGGCCGGGCCAGCCCAGGGAAAGTTAACAGTTGCAGTGCTGGCAGAAAAAGAAGTAGTGGCCGTGTGCCGCTGCTGGGGTAGGGGATCGGGGGCCCCCCCACCACTGTCTGCCGGTATGTGCCGCGGCGCCGTACATATAATGAGGGCAATCTGGCCATAGACACCCCGGAGCCCCGGGCCCCCTGGTAGCCCAGATTGCCCTCATTATAATCCTCCTATGCATGTATGGTGCACACTATAGACTCTATAGACTGTGTAGATCTCCAAGTGCAGTCTATAGAGGGCTTACGCCACAACATTAGGGCCCCCTAGCAATCATATGTTTAATACCTATCATGCTGAGAATTGATAATTGTATTTTGTAGGCTAAACCATCTAACTGTAATGTTTAAAGCTAACCTCACTATTTTCATTTGTCAGTATAATAAAGAGTGTGTGCACCTAAAATTTAACCTCTGAAATGTCCTTAATATAGCAAACATTTGAGACAGTTCAGTTGCTCAAATTATCTAACACTGCGCCCCCATTTGCCACCAACTAGAGATGAACTAATTTTTTGTGAAAAGGTTTCCATAGACATTAGACATGAAACTTAACAACTCAACCAAAACAATCGCTCTTTGTTTAAAACTTATTAACAAATAGTCATTTTCAAGTGACCAATCACAGAATGCCATTGCTTAAAATGAAGTAGGTGGTATTTAACTTTTTCGACCCCAAAACAGACTAAATATCTTTCGACTAAAGTCTGCAAACGATTTTTCTTTGAAAGAATATTCCTAGATGACTGTTTGATTGGCACCCAGTGTCAAAGAATATATATGGATAGATGGAAAAAAATGTAAGGCTCCCATAAATATTAGATAAAAGTTGGTCAAACTTGCCAATATTAGACTTAATGACCAGTATATACTAAAAAATATAATTATTATTCACCAGATGATCATTCAATAAATGGATGTTCAACCATCGAACCATTTTTACAATTGTGCATGGACCTAAATCTACAAGGATAATGATAACAAAGACTCCATAAACTAAATACAATGCTAAGGGTTTTGAGGTGTCTTTAAAGGATCTAAAAGAACATAAGCCCTGGTCAAAGGACTTCACCTGAGTTATACCATTATAATTTGTCACTCTTGGACTCCTAAGCAAAATATGAAACAGCCCACATACTAAACACAACATTTATAAAACTGGAGTTTTATTATGTGGCAAAGGGGCCATTGGGCCTTACAGGGCCCATGTGTGACTGTGCCATACCTCTTCATACCCTTTACCCATTGGCCTCTACTGAAACACAATATACACAAATAGACACATGGCAAAGTAGTAATTCTGACTTATTTGTAATAGGGTTGAACAAAAAAATTTACAGGACTCTGGTCCCGGAGTCATATAGGTAGTCTGTGGTTGTTGGACCAGATTCCTGTGAACCTATTCCTACCTGTTGGGATCCCTGGGCCTTTTTTTATTAGTAGGCCTGATTCGATGTCATGTGTCTCCAAAATGATGTTTCACTAGGCTTACTATTCAGTAGAGGCATTAGACACCTCAGTAGCTAGGAGGAGATACGTAGGTACCTGGTCCAGCAGCCATAGACTACCGACATGGACATTGAACCAGGGTCCTGCAAATGCTTTTTCTCAACTCTAATTTGTACATGTCGATTTGTCCATATAAGTTGTCATTAGTTTTTTTGAGTAATACATATAACTAAGCAGATAGTTTGTAACAGCTTGACAAAAAAAAACTAAATCCAAGATTTTTATTTAATTTGGATTTTTCTTGATTTTAAGAGAAGATACATATTATAATACACCAAAATGATTATACAGAATAAACTAATTAAGGTCATCAATATCTGATCAGTAAGTGTTCGACACTCAGCACCCCAATTATAAGCTACATATTAAACAGAGCTGAGTAGGGTAGCTCTGTTCAATGATTACATCCGACTACCACTGGACCTAATAACTGATCTATGCAGGTGCCAGATGTCGGACTATCTGCTGTCTCACTATTTTTAGAGCTGTGTGAGATTTCATGTTTCTGACATGGGAGATAGCACTCTTTGAGGGAGGGGTTAACTGGGAGTGTGCAGCATAGAAACACTGGTGAGCTCTGTGCAGGTACAGTTATTGTCCATATATATTTGGACAGAGACAACATTTTTCTAATTTTGGTTCTAGACATTACCACAATTAATTTTAAACAAAACAATTCAGATGCAGTTGAAGTTCAGACTTTCAGCTTTCATTTGAGGGTATCCACATTAAAATTGGATGAAGGGTTTAGGAGTTTCAGCTCCTTAACATCTGCCACCCTGTTTCTAAAGGGACCAAAAGTAATTGGACAATTGACTCCAAGGCTATTTCATGGACAGGTGTGGGCAATCCCTTCGTTATGTCATTCTCAATTAAGCAGATAAAAGGCCTGGAGTTGATCTGAGGTGTGGTGCTTGCATTTGGAAGATTTTGCTGTGAAGTAAACATGTGGTCAAAGGAGCTCTCCATACAGGTGAAACAAGCCATCCTTAAGCAGCAAAAACAGAAAAAAAACCATCCGAGAAATTGCTACAATATTAGGAGTGGCAAAATCTACAGTTTGGTACATCCTGAGAAAGAAAGAAAGCACTGGTGAACTCATCAATGCAAAAAGATCTGGGCGCCCACAGAAGACAACAGTGGTGGATGATCGCAGAATAATCTCCATGGTGAAGAGAAACCCCTTCACAACAGCCAACCAAGTGAACAACACTCTCCAGGAGGTAGGCGTATCAATATCCAAATCTACCATAAAGAGAAGACTGCATGAAAGTAAATACAGAGGGTTCACTGCATGGTGCAAGCCACTCATAAACATCAAGAATAAAAAGGCTAGACTGGTCTTTGCTAAAAAAGATCTGAAAAAGCCAGCACAGTTCTGGAAGAACATTCTTTGAACAGATGAAACCAAGATCAACCTCTACCAGAATGATGGAAAGAGAAAAGTATGGCGAAGGCATGGTACAGCTCATGATCCAAAGCATACCACATCATCTGTAAAACACGGCGGAGGCAGTGTGATGGCTTGGGCATGCATGGCTGCCAGAGGCACTGGGTCATTAGTGTTTATTGATGATGTGACACAGGACAGAAGCAGCCGAATGAATTCTGATGTATTCAGAGCCATACTGTGTGCTCCGATCCAGCCAAATGCAGCCAAACTGATTAGTCGTCGTTTCATACTACAGATGGACAATGACCCAAAACATAAAGCCAAAGAAACCCAGGAGTTTATTAAAGCAAAGAAGTGGAATATTCTTGAATGGCCAAGTTAGTCACCTGATCTCAACCCAATTGAGCATGCATTTCACTTGTTAAAGACTAAACTTCAGACAGAAAGGCCCACAAACAAACAGCAACTGAAAACCACCGCAGTGAAGGCCTGGCAGAGCATCAAAAAGGAGGAAACACAGTGTCTGGTGATGTCCATGAGTTCAAGACTTTGGGCAGTCATTGCCAACAAAGGGTTTTCAACCAAGTACTAGAAATGAACATTTTATTTACAAGTATTTAATCTGTCCAATTACTTTTGGTCCCTTTAAAAACAGGGTGGCACATGTTAAGGAGCTGAAACTCCTAAACCCTTCATCCAATTTTAATGTGGATACCTTCAAATGAAAGCTGAAAGTCTGAACTTCAACTGCATCTGAATTGTTTTGTTTAAAATTCATTGTGGTAATGTCTAGAACCAAAATTAGAAAAATGTTGTCTCTGTCTAAATATATATGGACCTAACTGTATCTTCATACTGGATGTAGTTATGCAAGCAGAACTGTAGAATTGATTCCTGCATGGTGTGAAGTAGGCGAAGAAGACTATAGAGGTAAATCCTATCACAGCTTACCCTTAGTATGTTGTGGCTTATTGTGTACAGTATGTAGCCAGAGACTCAGATTAAACCTTTAGAAGCAGATTCCTTTTTTTGCAGATTAACCCTTTATAAGCAGCTATGTTCTCCTCATGCAAATTAACCTTTTAGAAGCAGCTGCATCCTTCTCTTTTATCTGTGCTGCATGATACACAGGGACATCTTATTACACAACTGGGATGCATTAGTGAATTAATTCACAATGTTTGTGATCCTCTTTTGGTAAATTTATTAAGAAGATTGGTGAATTGATTCTCCCTTATATTCTATGAACCAGTCAGTGAGCAAAACAGGCCAGATCCTGATCAGATTCTAAATAGAATAATTTACCCCCCCCCCCTCCTTTCCTGATAGTAAATTTGCATCCCTGTAATACTAATCATCTAATTTCCTTATGGCAGATATTTAGGCAAAGTCTTTTCCTCTACGGTCACTTTTTGACCCCGCTTCATAGAGGTTTTATCAGCAGTTTTCTCATATAAAACACCTTGACACTTGAAGTTGCGCAAAAATTTTACAACTTTTGACACTTTTACACCAGTCCCAGCCAGCTCTGCCAAAGTGGAAGCAGCATGGGTGCGATGAAGAAAGGCTAAGCCTGCTTTCCAGTTCAAGAAATTTTCTGCCTCTTTAGTGATGTAAATTTTGCCAGAAATGTACTCCAGTCCCTGATTAGAGTAACATTTTGGCCTGAGGCGCACGTCAGTTGTGAAATGCACCTAATTCATTAAGTGGAGTGTGCCTCTTTGTGAATTAGGCTCATATCACTCTTTGGTCCTGATCATTAGGACTGTCATGCACAATGATTGTATTAATGAATTGGGCCCTTTTTACTTATAATTGAGAAATGACTGAGAATAATAGTAGCTCTTCAAAACTCTTGAACTCAAGGCTGTTTGTTGCCTTTTTTTAGGTCCTTTACTCTATATCAGTGTTTCCCAAATAACAGTCCTCACGGCCCCCGACAGGTCATGTTTTCAGGATTTCCATAGTGTTGCACAGGTGAGAGAATTCCTGATACCTTGATGATACTTCCATCACCTGTGCAATACTAAGGAAATCTTGAGATCATGACATGTTGGGGGCCGTGAGGACTTGAGTTTGAGAAACACTGCTCTATAGCATTGTGATAGACACAACCACAATCCTAAAGTCACTGTGACTTCAGACTACTGATTCACACCAGTGGCAATATGGAAAAAATGTTAGTATGATGTGTTCTCTAAACTGTCTACTCTACTTATTTCTGAAGACTGTAAGCCAGAAGAAGAGAACTGAAGAAGCCAGAAGAAGAGAATTATGTATTTTATTTTTATGCTCCACTAGTGCTTAATATACACTATTGGAAGCCTAGAAAGGACCTGAGCCTTATAGGTTACTTATAGGGAATATGTCCTTTGGTTTTTGCTACCCAATCTGTAGAGACAGAGACCCCGATTCCAGAGGTGAGTAACTTAGATTACTGGGCGCAGAAGCCGGGATAAAACAATTGTCTGCTCTGCTGCAGAGCTAGCAGTGCTGTGAATGCTGAGCTGTGTATAACCCCGCCCACACCACTGATTGGCAGCTTTCTGTGTACACTGCGCATTGGTGGGGGCGGGGTTACACAGAGTAGAAGGACTGCATGGCATGAGACAGCTAGTCCTCTAGTGATAATCTGCTGATAAAACAGTGATTTTATTAAAAAAGCACCACAAATTCTAATAAGTGACACATTGTTGTAATCAGGGCATCATCCCCTACATCATGTTGTTCTCGGATTAAATAACGAAAACCTGCTGACAAATTCCCTTTAAGAAGGGGAACACACATTCACTCGTTCCTGGAATCTGATTCAGCATTAAAAGTCAATTCTCACAAAAAAAAAACCTAATAGCTAATAATCCTGGAGGACCCTGCATGTTCGAGTTGTACAGATTACCTGACATAATTAATCAATATTCAGTCAACTAAATTCTACTCTTTAGATGCCACCAGCCTCTGAGAGATAGTTTTTTTTACAAGAGATATTTTTAGCTGCATATTTTTAACCAGCTACCTACTTGAAGAAATCCAGATAATGGGTCACCTACACATAATGCAGCATGAATGGTCTCGGAGAAGGTGGCAGTGAATGTGTGTAAGTGTCTGATGGGGTCACACAGCTCATAAAAGGACAACTGCCCGGCCTCATAATCCAGACATATCCTGACTCTATCACTGGAGATATTGTCAGGTAACCTGACTTCCTTCCTGTCATGTATCACCGAATACTGATTGTTGCATCTCCTCAAACACCAGGACTTATTGTTATCTCCAATGTATGACCCATCACCCCTTCTGTCTATACTGGGATAACACATCCCCACCATCCACCTCCCTGATCTTCTGCTCTCCACATCCCAGTAATGTCGTCCTGAGGTAAATCCCCTCCTGCTCATCACCTGATAATCCTGGAATCTCTCTGCTGTTTCTGGACGATTCTGCTTTTTTTCTGACCATATTGCAGTTTTCAGGTCGTCTGATATAAGGATATAATTAGCAGCTGTGGTTACATCCAGTAATATGTCTGCAGGACCCTCCACATAGATCCCGCTCCTTATACCTGATATTACATCACATAATGTGTGTGAGATCACAGCCACATCCAGGTCATCTCCATCATGGGGCTGTTTATCATGTCCCCCTGTGTCCTCATCACCTCCCTCCTCCTCAGGATCACACAAGTCACCGGTGTCTGGTTCCTGTAAGACAGTCAGTGGATCCGTCATGTCACACAGCTCCTCAATGTGTCTCATCTTCCTGGACAGCTCGTCCTTCTTTATCTCCAGCTGATGGATCTGAGCAGACAGTGACAGTGACTCTTTCTTTTCCTGCCTGGAGATCTCACTCAGGACCTTCTTCTCCAGGTCGTCCAGCCGTCTCCTGATGTCTGTACACAGGGCAGTGACTCTCTCGGCTTCTCCAGATGCTTTTTCTTGAGCTTTTCTCCAGCGCTCCTCCAGACTCCAGACTCTTTCCTCAGTCTCTTCTTTCTTTGTGGTCAGTTTCTGCAGAAGAATTCTCAGTTTCTTCTTCTTCTTCTCTAAGGCCTCACCAAGAATCTCCACCTCATGTCCCCGATGTTCTCCTGCTGAACAATAGACACAGATACAAGCAGCATCCTCGAAACAGTAATATTCCAGGATCTTCTTATGGACAGAACATTTCCTTTTCTCCAGAGACGTGCTGGGATCAGATAAGACGTGTTCTGGTGATTTGCTGTGAGCTCGCAGGTGTTTATTGCACAGAGAAACTTCACAATGTAGACAGGATTTAATAGCACGTACAGGAGAGTCCACGCAGTGAGTGCAGAAAATCCTGTTTTTTATCTGTGTTGGTGGAGTAAACAGGAAATTCTCCATTATTTTACGCAGAGCTAAGTTCCTCATTAGTGCAGGCCGCTGATAAAAGATTTCTCTACATTCGGGACAAGAAAAAACTCCAGATTCCTCCTGTGTATCAAACGCCTGATCAATACAGACCCGGCAGAAGTTGTGTCCACATCTCAGCATTACAGGATCTGTATAAGTGCTCAGACAGATGGAGCAGTCCAGCTCGTCTCTAAAATCAGCAGACGCCATGGCTGACATACTGTAAAAAGAAATGTTATAGAAAATGTTAAAAGTCTCTGAAGTCACTCACCCCCCCCCCACACCTTTTTCCTCCCACACAGAGTTGCAGTACGAGACAAGAGCTGATAGTCTTAAGTCTTTTGGATGTAAATCACACGGTTTAACATATGGGAAATGAGTAAGACTGAAATGTATAGATTGGAGATAAAGAGAGGTGAACCAGCTTAGTTAACATGCAAGAGCTACTTTTGTGACAATAGACCCTGGCAAGACTAATGAGGATGTATATTGTGCATAGACAAAGGGCTATACAATAGAAAGGTAATTGAGGCAGGAGAAGTCTTTTCAGAGAGTTGGACAACAAAAGGGTACATGTGATAACGCATAAATGCAGAAGTGGAAGAAGAGAGAGATGCACACATCGTGTTAGCATGATCCCGTTCCCTTAACGTCCCCAAGCGAAGAGCTCTCCTTCGGCTAAACTGTTTTGTCTCTGCAATCGGTGTAGTAAGTTTCTTTTGTTAATCCCCTTAATTTTCTGTAACTGTATATGCTGTATTGTTTTGTCCCCTTTGTAAAATCTTTTGTATATTTTTCATAAACACTGCGTTGTTTTGGATTAAATATAAAATGTAATAGTTCTGTTCCTTTTGTTCATTAAACTGCGCCTCAAAGCCATATGCTGACAGAACTAGGCCTCATGTCGGCCTGATTAAAAAAAACGACCAGTGGTGGCAGCTAATAATCATTCAGGGGTTATTCTAGAGTTAGCCGTGATCGTACAGGGGTATATACATATATTCCATGTGTTGGAATCCGGAGGTGTATATACCATCTGCTCACTGTTAGTTTTCCGATAACTGGTCTATTAGAGGGAACAGCTAATCATGTCATTGTCCAGGTGATAGGGGGCAGCAGAGAGCCGTCCGACACAAAGATCACAGTGGGTGGTTCTGCGCGGGGGTTCACAATAATTTGAAACTCATGGGAGATAGATACAAACGTGTGGCTGACAGGAAACGCTCGCCAGGTCCGGACCTAAGTGTGAATGACTTTGTGTGGTTGTCTACCAGGAATATCAAGTTGAAGGTTCCTTCCTTGAAGCTGGGACCTAGATTTATTGGTCCCTATAAAATAACCGCCGTCATTAACCCAGCAGCGTTTCATCTGGAGTTACCTCAGGCTCTTAAGTCCACAATTTGTTTTAAAGGTCTCTGCTCAAGAAGTATGTGGTACCTCTTATGTCATCCCCCTTGACGCCGCCCCCCAATCATGGTTGATAGCAATTTAGAGTTCCAAATATCGAAGATTGTGGATTGTTGTCTTCAGTGTTGTTCCCTTCAGTATTTGGTGCACTGGAGGGGTCATGGTCCAGAGGAAAGGATGTGGGTTTCAGCGTCAGAGGTGAATGCCCCTAGGTTGGTTCATTCATTCCATGCCACTCATCCAGATAAACCTGGTGCTGACACCACTCGTAGAAGGGGGGGTACTGTCACAGGTGTGTCAGGGTTGACAGACAGTCATACTGTGTCTGGATGTAGAAGGTTGCTACATTTGGCCTTACAAACATCTCCCTGATCCTCCAACCCCACACTACCTAGGGTCAATTGAGTTCAAGATGTATCTTTTTGCTTAGAAATCGAGGGACAGACCCCAATAAAATGGCCCTTTTTACCACAAAAAAATCACCCTCTTTCTCTTGCGGATTTCAGGGGAAATATGCGACGCAGTAGCTCCCCCTAACTGCATGTACTCCTCTAAATCCATGAGTACAGGTTCACCCCCAGACTGCCCCCCACTCCTCCCCTGGCCCTGGCCGCAAGAAAGGAGCTCTGGAGAAGGTGGTCTCACCCTCCTATCCCGAAGGCATCTATCTACGCGTATAGCCAATGACATGGCAGCCTCCAAGGACCCAGGGGTGTTGTAAACTGCCAAGGCATCCTTTAACCTTTCTGAAAGACCCTGACCAAATTGGCTTTGGGTGATTCAACTCCAAAAAAGTGCAGTAGTGCGTAGATAAAAGAATAATCCACCAAAGGAATTGAGTTGATATACCAGCACTACTTACCCCTAAATCAAGCAGACAGGCTACTGGGGGTGGGTTGGTGTACTTTAGTTGGTAGTGGGGTTGACTCAGTGCTCACCCCTCCCACTCCCTACTTAGGACCTAGCCTAGAATCCCACCTGAATAGGTATAACATGCAATCACCAGCAACTCTCTGAGCAAGGAAGTGCTAATTAACAGCAGAGAGGTTAGGATACCTCAGGGTCCTAAAGGGAAAGGTATAATCCCCAAGCAAGGTGAGGATCACTGCTGGGTCCTAAAGAGAGGAATCATAAAAGGATCAGGGAGATGTTTGTAAATCCAAACATAGCGACTGTCTACAGCCGGACACCGTATGATTGTCAGTCAAACCTGACACACTCGTGACATGTAGTCTTGATAAAATTACTGTGTTATCTGCTGAAGCTTTGCTAGTTCTCTCACTGATGAGCTCTATCCACACACACACCACTTATTGGCAGATTTCTACCTACACTGTGCATAGACAGAAAACTGTCATTCAGTGGTGGGAGGGAGATAGGTAAAGCTCCTTGTAAAAGTGGGGAAGATGTCTGAACACCCTCTCTGAAGACTTCTGACTGTATATTTAATGTGACCTGTAGCTTTATGTGATTTATCCTTATGTCGGCTGCAGTTTTCCCGGGTACAGGGGTGGACAGGGTTAACTGTAAGGCCAGCGCATAGTTTGGGGAGGAATAAGTGGGTACTAGATGTTAGTTCCTGTTTTATAGGAGTTTAAGTTGGGCTACAGAGAAGAAAGGACAGCCTCAGTCGATTCTAGCTATATTTGTGTGGGTGAACAGCATACCTACATGGTAGTGCGTTTCAGCATTTACGAAACAGTGGTGGCAGTCCTACATACCACAGGGTAGTTGGGGCACCTAATGCTATTATTGATATTAAAAACTGTCAGGTGGAAAAAAGAAGAACATGTCACATTTTGAAGCAGTTCTTGAAGAAAACCTTTCCAAATGAATTACTGTCAAATTGAAAGTTTGCAAAAAACAATTCAGAAGAAGTTCTTCCAAACAGACATGTACATAGAAAACATGGGGTCCAATAGCAAGATTCCTAATTGCCCCCACCCCCTGAAAAAAAAAAAATTGGCGGAGTAGGTAGGGTGATAGCGCATAGGCGCAGTCACAGAAGGACCTACCTCCCAATGATTAAAAACTGGGGAAAGGACATGTATTGCAATACAAAACTTGGTAATTGTGTCTCTATTGAAGCTCTGTAGAGTTTTCATCCACTACGATATCCCTCTTATGGCACCGACAATGTATGAGGCCCCCCACTCACAGTATGATAAGCCCACATTGAATTCCCACACACACACAATTTTCCCTCACCGTATCCCTCACAAGCAAAGTATGATGACCCCACAGTGCATAGAGCAAAATATAATGCTGCCACAGTGCATCAATATAGTATGATGCCCTCACAGTGCCTCCAACACAGCATAATGCCCTAACAGTGCCCTCAACACAGTATGATGCCCCTACAGTGATCCCCAACACAGTATGATGTCAAAAAAGTTCCCCCACCATCTTGCATAATGGCTCTCACAGTCATCCCTCCACCAGTATGATAACCCTAAAGCCCCTTACAAACTATGATGGTTCCCATAGCCTCCAGCCCCACACACAGTATGATAATCCCTCAGTATGATGGACCACACAGTATAATGGCCCCACAGCCTCCCACACAGTATTATGTGCACATAGCCCTCCAAACAGGATGTTGGCTCTACAGCATCTCAAAGAGTATGATGTCTCCCTCACAGTATTATGGCCCCCACAGAGAGTACATGACCTCCAAAGCCCCCCAATCACAGTGTTATGGCCCTCACACAGCGCACTGACCCCATACACATAGTAGGATGGCCACCACAATCAACACAGACGATATCATGGCCCCATTAGCCCTTACACAGTATGATGGCACCACCACACACTATCATGACCCCTACATGGTAGGATATCACCCATAGTCCCCACAGACAGTATAACGGCACCCAAAACTCCCAACACAGTATCATGGCCCCTACAACCGCCCACAAAATATCGGCCCCTACAAACCCCTTAGACAGTATCATGGCTCCAATAGCCCCCCACACACACACTCAGTATCATGGTCTCAATAGTCCAACACACATTATCATGGCTCCAACAACCCTCCACTCAGTATTATGGCCTCTAACCACAGTATGATACTACCACAAATACTGTACAAGCACTGACAACATTAAAAGTAAATAAAAACTACTCACTAATCCTTGTGCTAACATACAGACGCACAGGCTGAATGGTGGAACATGGGCGATGGCACCCTATTTTACCATTGTATTCAATGATATTTTCATCCATAGCATGCAGATTCCATTGAAACTGTGATGACTGGCAGGGGGAACCCGGGCACACTGACTTACGAGCCTCATAGCAGCCGCAAAGTCTGACACTTAAAAAAAATCCTCAAAAAAGGAGCATTTCCAGAAGCAGTTAACACTTGAAATACTCATGGTTTTTGAAGGCCTCAAAGAACTCCTTGTGATCATAGCCTAACATTTCGAACATCCCCAGAGATCAACAATTAAGAGTAAATACTGTACCTTCTTCTATGTTGGACACCAAGTTTTCTTTACTTACCTGGTTGCAGCTGTCTCAATATTTTTTTGTTTTATGCTACTTCCTCCTTGGTCTCAAGCCGACTTCCCAGAAAGATTAATTCTACAACACGCAGTAAATACTCCATCCACAGAAGCCTCTCTGCAAGACGTTGCCCAGATATTTAGTAGTCACTTGGGGAGACGCTTACACCACCATTCTTTCTGCTAACTCTCTCTTGGATCATCTGCAATTTCTCCCTGCAGACTCGCCCTCTCTGTTTTCCTCATTCCTATCTCTAGCCGGGACACATGCCAAGATCCATCCTACTGTATCTCTCTATGTACCATGCGCATATCAGTCTATCTGAGCATTAAACCTTCAACTTTTACCTATTTACATAAGCCATTAAAATCACAGAATTTTTTTTTTATCTGTGCATTCCAAAAGCCAGAACTGTTTCAGCTTTAATCCATGGAGCCCAAAGAGATAATTTTTTTAGGAAGACTTTTGTTAATTTAGAATTACTTTTAATATTTTCTTTTTTTTTAGGGGGACTACAATCCTACTCTTTTGTGGTTTGGTTTATAGGTTGTTCACTAAAGTTGAGCAAAAAGATTCATGCAGGCATTTTAAGTTGAGCTCCCCCAACCATGGCTGGAGCAATCACAGGTGTAATTATGGTGGTCTTATGGTATTTTTCAACCACAGGCATCTGCTATTAGCACTTCATGCTATTCCCAACACTGACAGAAGGTCGTCTATCAAAGGCATTGGAAGTGCATGTGTGGCGCCCCTGCGGGTTCAGTCACCACAGAGGTACTGCATCTCACCCAGAGGTGTGGTATCTCACTCTCAGGTAAGGAAGGAGTACTGCCCAGGACCCTAACACCTGCATCCAACACTACACTACTCCAGACCAGCAGGAGGGGCAAGATGCGTCACTTTCCTGCTCAGCCCTGTCCCTGGCTAGAGTGGGGGGAACCAAAGTAGGGGGAACCATGAAATGGGTGTGGGTGGAGGAAGAAGATCAGGGGAGCATTGAGAGAAGTGATATAAAAAGGGATGGAACCATCTAGAAGCAGACAGTTGAGTGGAGTTCAGATCAGTCTGAGAGGAGAAGTGGAGGGAGCAGGAGCTCTGTAGGTGCTCTGCTTAGGAGGAGGAGGGCCTAGCCAGAGAGGCTCAAGACTGAAGAGAGAGAGAGAGGAGCAGGAGAAAGGCTCCAGGAACGTGGAAGGGACCTCAGGGGTACGGGTAGTTCTGGAGGCCACCCGTACGCCCGAATCTGCCAGGCGGTGGAGGGGTCAGGTCGCACAGAGGGGACCGGTCCCTAAACTAGCAGAGTTCTTTAAGCCTCAACTAGGAAACCGGAGGCTGCAGTATTTCAGGTACTGCAGCCAAAAGCCACATCTAATCACCAGAAAGGTGGCCATAGAGGACCCAGGGGACAGAGAAGACGTCGCCCGGCAAGGTCCGTGGCCACTGGCCTGAGACACTGGGTGTGAGGTGCAGGGAGACCGCCAGAAGGAACACACAGAAGGGGGTCCCGCTACGTACTCTGGAGAGACCTGGGAGTTTGCTGAATCCTTCCCTGAGTAAGCACAGGACGCCATGGGAAGTTACTCTAGTACTGGTAACTGGAAGTCTAAGAAACCGTGAGTAAACCCTGAGGACTGCACCTTACCGTCTCTGTGATTATTATCTGCGCCATCACCTGCGCCATACTGCCCAGCACCATCTACAACATCTACACTGCCCTGGAGCTAAGCTCTACTTGTGGAGAGCTAAACCAACTCTGCTGCATTCACACCAGCTCTAGAGGACCTGCTCCGCAGCGGCAGTATATAAGAACTTTAATTCCCCTGTAAATATCCCCTTTTTACTGACCGCCCTGGGTCACGGACCAGGTCACCGCCACTGTGACATCTCCCCTAGCAATGACCGGCCTGGCACCGAGTACCCTACAGCCCAGGGGGCGCGTCACATGCTTCCAACTTTTTCACCAAAATGGTGGGAGATGCCTATTGGCAGTTGCTTTGACTGATGATGAGGATTTTCAACGTGCACTTCAGTAGCATCATGTCCAGCCTGTACAGTATTCAGCGTTTGAACCACAACTATCCCTTCTGATTGCAATGCTGGTATAGTGGCTCATTGCAATTCCTTACTAGGGCTAATGGTTCTGGCACTAACACTTCATGTCCTATTGGTATTTAATGGAAGTGGGTACCTTCACACATTCTTCTTGCCTTGGTAGGTCCAATAGCACCTTCGGTATTTGGCACTGAAAGACCAGTTGGGATGGTTTCAGACAAAACTTTAGTTTTTAGTTCACTGCTCTTTATTGAAACATCCACTTGTGTAACGTAAGTGAACATTTCAATATAGGGCCTTGAAGCTTCCACTATAAAAACAAGCAGGATGTTTGTTTTCATATGGAATACCCAGGATATGTTCTTCAAAAACGGTCTTGGTTAAGGAGGTGACTTGAGACCCAGCGTCCACTTAACGGGATTACACCACTCTAACAACTTGACTGTAAGCATAGGACACTCTCAAGATGGCTTAGTTTAAATTTCTTTGACTTTCATAAAGTGGCATATTGGCCATCTAGTCCATCTCCCACTGAACAGGCAAATTGACAAGGCTCAAATTCTGTGGTGCCACATCAGCTTTCTCTTTCTGTCATCGTGAACATTCTATCACCATCTCTTTCAAGGTTTCCATCCGCTTTCCTCTTTTGGACACCTGCCTGAAGTCACCTGGAATTACAGGTGCATCTCACTAAATTAGAATATCATCAAAAAGTTAATTTATTTCAGTTCTTCAATACAAAAAGTGAAACTCATATATTATATAGAGTTATTACAGAGTGATCTATTTCAAGTGTTTATTTCTGTTAATGTTGAGGATTATGGCTTACAGCCAATGAAAACACAAAAGTCATCATCTCAGTAAATTAAAAGAATTAACAAACAACACCTACAAAGGCTTCCTAAGTGTTTAAAAAGGTCCTTTAGTCTGTTTCAGTAGGCTCCACAATCATGGGGAAGACTGCTGACTTGACAGAGGTGCAGAAGGCAGTCACTGACACTCTCCACAAGGTCCCAGAGTTTCCAATTTTTAATTGGAAATCAAGGTCCCAGAGTCTGGAGGAAGAGTGGAGAGGCCACAATCCAAGCTGCTTGAGGTCTAGTGTTTCCACAATCAGTGATGGTTTGGGGAGCCATGTCATCTGCTGGTGTTGGTCCACTGTGTTTTATCAAGACCAAAGTCAGTGCAGCTGTCTACCAGGAAATTTTAGAGCTCTTCATGCTTCCCTCTGCCGACAAGCTTTTTGGAGATGGAAATTTCATTCTTCAGCAGGACTTGGCACCTGTCCACACTGCCAAAAGTACCAATACTTGGTTTATAAACAACAGTATCACTGTGCTTGATTGGCAGCAAACTCGCCTGACCTTAACCCCATAGAGAATCTATTATAGAGAATCTATGGGGTATTGTCAAGAGAAGATGAGAGACACCAGACCCAACAATGCAGACTAGCTGAAGGCTGCTATCAAAGCCACCTGGGCTTCCATAACCCCTCAGCAGTGCCACAGGCTGATCGCCTCCATGCCACATTGCCGCATTGATGCAGTAATTAATGCAAAAGGAGCCCGACCAAGTATTGAGGGCATTTACTGAACATTTATTTCAGTAGGCGAAATAAACACTTGAAATAGATCACTGTTTATAATGACTCTATAATATATGAGTTTCACTTTTTGTATTGAAGAACTGAAGCATACTAACTTTTTGTTGATATTCTAATTTAGTGAGATGCACCTGTATCTAAAATTGCTCTTCCTTTTCTTTAGTAACCACCTTTTCAGCACCTGATGTACCATCAGCTTAGGTTTCTGATGAAAAGAATTCTCCACAGAAGTTGATTCCTTAAGCTTAGAATGAGCTGATCTCGAACACATCTTGGAAAGCCCTAAGCTCATCTTCCTCTTTGTGTTTCATTGTCACCATAAACTCTAACAGCTATCTGGATGAACATCCTGTCCCTTTCAACATTTATGTCTACCTTGCTTGCCTCCTAAAGAGCTCAGGGCTAGTTTCTCAGTCATCCAAAAAAAACATTGGCTCCATAAAAATTAAGAAGACCTTCCATTGATACCATAGATCAAAGAATTTCTGGCTTCTTCAGTTGTCATATTGATATCCTATCCTCCTGACGACACCAAGAGAATTGGAGAAATGTAAACTCTGGCCAATTTGGTGCTAGGAAATCTTGCAATAGACGTGTTATGTGAATTAAAGTCCACGTTAAACATCCCAGCACAGAGTTGAGCTGATGATCATCAGTAAGGCCTAAAAAGTTCTATAAAATGGAGATAATAACATTAGTCGTGCTTTCTAGTTTAACGGGTTTATGGAGTAGGTAAAGATGACTGCCCCTGATGTGGACCACCTGTTTTGGCTTAAATTATGGATATAACATAGTTAGATTTTGTCTAAATAAATTGGTAAAACTATTATGTTATGTCCTGAGGAGATTCCGTTGGGAGTATATAACAAAAACGATAATTATGTCCTACTACCGTCCTCTTTTGCATGTAATTAGCCATATCCCTATTTATTTATTTTTAATTTTTGCCTTTTGTGTGTCTCCTTATTAATTACATAATTGTTTGTAGCCTTGTAAAATTAATATATTTGTTCCTTGCTGCTCTAAACCTACCTATAACCTCTAAGGCTATGTTCACATAGCCTGCTAAATTTATTGGACTGTGGCAGCTTTGTGTGGCCGACTGCAAAGCCGATGGGTTCAGATGCTGCCTGCCATTTATATGCATTTGGTTCGATTTACTAGACCATTCTGCGTTTTCACATGGACCCAGAATCCATGTGAAAAATAACTCATGTGAACTGGCACATAGGCTATCATTGTCAGGACCAAAAAATACATTTGCATGGTCTTCACGGATAGCACTCATACCTGTGATAGTCTATAGCAGGGTATCCCAAACTCCAGTCCTCCTGGTCCCAAACTTGTCTTGTTTTCAGGATTTCCTTAGTATTGTACAGGTGGTGGAAGTATCATCAAGGAATCAGGAATTCTCTCACCCACCTGTGCAACACTATGAAAATCCAGAAAACATGACCTATGGGGGTTGTGAGGACTGGAGTTTGTGCTCATACCCATATGTGAGAAAAAAAAAGTTACGATTTCTGGGCCAAAAAACGGACGAGTGTCATGCGATGCAAGTGCTATGTGATTTTCTCATCCGATTTACAGTACATCCGATTGCAATGTGATTTTAACATAGACTTCTACATAGGGGAATTGTCTAGGTTATTTACACATAGTTTGCTATGGAAATATTCTTCACTACATGTATTAATATGTGTATATATATATATATATATATATATATATATATATATATATGTATCAATCATATATATAAGTATATATATACAATGCCTACAAGTAGTATTCAACCCCCTGCAGATTTAGCTGGTTGACACATGCGGAATTAACTTGGCATTGTGACATTTGTACTGTAGATCAGCCTGGAAGTAGGAAATGCACTGCATCAAATTTTTTTTTTTTTTTTTAAAACGTTAAAAGTTAATTCAGAGTGTCATTTATTATTCAACCCCTCAAACCACAAGAATTCTGTTTGGTCCCCCTAAAGTATTAAGAAGTAGTTCAGGCACCAAGAATAATGAGCTTCACATGTGTGGATTAAAGATCTCTTTTGCCAGCCTTTTTTGACTATTTAAGACCCTCCCCAAACTTGTGAACAGCACTCAGACATGGTCAACATGGGAAAGACAAAGGAGCATTCCAAGGCCATCAGAGACAAGATTGTGGAGGGTCACAAGGCTGGCAAGGGGTACAAAACCCTTTCCAAGGAGTTGGGCCTACCTGTCTCCACTGTTGGGAGCATCATCCGTAAGTGGAAGGCTTATGGAACTACTGTTAGCCTTCCACGGCCAGGACAGCCTTTGAAAGTGTCCTCCCGTGCCGAGGCCAGGCTTGTCCGAAGAGTCAAGGCTAACCCAAGGACAACAAGGAAGGAGCTCCGGGAAGATCTCATGGCAGTGGGGACATTGGTTTCAGTCAATACCATAAGTAACGTACTCCACCGCAATGGTCTCCGTTCCAGACGAGCCTGTATGGTACCTTTACTTTTAAAGCGTCATGTCAAGGCTCGTCTACAGTTTGCTCATGATCACTTGGAGGACTCTGAGACAGACTGGTTCAAGGTTCTATGGTCTGATGAGACCAAGATCGAGATCTTTGGTGCCAACCACACACGTGACGTTTGGAGACTGGATGGAACTGCATACGACCCCAAGAATACCATCCCTACAGTCAAGTATGGTGGTGGCAGCATCATGCTGTGGGGCTGTTTCTCAGCCAAGGGGCCTGGCCATCTGGTCCGCATCCATGGGAAGATGGATAGCACGGCCTACCTGGAGATTTTGGCCAAGAACCTCCGCTCCTCGATCAAGGATCTTAAGATGGGTCGTAATTTCATCTTCCAACAAGACAACGACGCAAAGCACACAGCCAAGAAAACCAAGGCCTGGTTCAAGAGGGAAAAAGTCAAGGTGTTGGAGTGGCCTAGTCAGTCTCCTGACCTTAACCCAATTGAAAACTTGTGGAAGGAGCTCAAGAATAAAGTCCACATGAGACACCCAAAGAACCTAGATAACTTGGAGAAGATCTGCATGGAGGAGTGGGCCAAGATAACTCCACAGACCTGTGCCGGCCTGATCAGGTCTTATAAAAGACGATTATTAGCTGTAATTGCAAACAAGGGTTATTCCACAAAATATTAAACATAGGGGTTGTATAATAATTGACCCACACTTTTATGTTTAAAATTTAATAAAATTCAACTGAGCAACATAACTTTTTGGTTTGTAAGATTTATGCTTCTGTTCAT
Organism: Phyllobates terribilis; assembly: GCF_046119375.1. NCBI lineage: Eukaryota > Metazoa > Chordata > Amphibia > Anura > Dendrobatidae > Phyllobates > Phyllobates terribilis. The sequence continues at coordinate 169,281,232 of NW_027362770.1, forward strand.
AAAACCTACTCTCGTTTGCAGTTTGAAGGCTCTAACTTATTTGCATCTTATCAAACCAGCTAAATCTGCAGGGGGTTGAATACTACTTGTAGGCACTGTATATGATAGATACATACACAAATTCAGAAATATATATACATAGTTATAAATATGTGAGTGAGATATATATTCTGTGTTTTTCATTTGTTGCTTACTATACATGTAATTTATTGTTGAATTAAAGTTTTGTTTTTTTTTAAATGGCGTGGGGTCCCCCGTAATTTTATTTTCTAGCAGAGGATAAGCGGATAGCTGTGGGCAGATGTTTTTTTTAGCCTGGGAAGGGGGTGATACCCATGGAGCTTCCCAGGCTACTAATATCAGCCCCAACCTGTATACTAAACGTACTGGCTATTAAAATGGGGGATCCCAAATTTTTTTTTACGTGGGGTCCCTCTATTTTAACAGCCAGCCAAGGCTAGGCAGACTGCTGGGGGCTGATATTAATAGCCTAGGAAGGGGCCATGAATATTGGCCCCCTTTCAGACTACAAACACCAGCTCTCAGCCGTCCCAGAAATTACGCATCCATAGGATGCAGCAATTCTGACACTTAGCCTCCGCTCTGCCCATTGCCCTGTAGCAGTGGTGAGTGGGGTTATAGGGCTGGGGTTGATGTCACCTTTAGAGTTGAGCCACCCCCGTAGTGTTCAGGTTCGGTTCGGTTCGTCGAACACCGGTGTGTTCGTCGAACACCGTCGAACACCGTTAAAACCAATGGCAGGCAAACAAAAACACATAGAAACACATAGAAAACACCTTCAAAGGTGTCCAAAAGCTGACAAACTGCTCAGAAGACACAACTAACACATGGAAAAGTGACAAGTACATATAGTCATGCGAAAAGAAAAGAGGTGGAAGAGTAAAAGGAGGGGGAGACACAGATATAGGCATGTCATGCCCTTCTAAAATCAAGAAAGGCTGGAGTAAAAATCTAAAATCAGCCTACCAACACCCAGACGTCGTGACAAGAAAATTAAGAAAAGAAATATCTTTAGGTAGAATGCGGTTCCATTCAGAACACTTTCCTTACAAGACATAGTGGTATCCCCTTTGTGAGTTGTGCCAAAAACGGAACCCAATACATTCGGACTAATCCACCATTTGTCATATCCAAGGGGCAGGTCAGTAAACGACAACATCGACGCGGAACCAAGTACAGTAGTATATACTGTACATCCTTTGACAAGGCAATCAGACGGATCAAGAAGTTGGGAAGGGTCACCGTAATGGCCAAAACAGACATTGATGCGGCATTCCGGTTACTTACTACCTGTGCCTCCGAATAGTGTCCACCTATTGGGCTGCTTCTGGGAAAGAGTATACTATATAGATCGCTGTTTGCCCATGGGGTGGTCCAGATCCTGCTCACTATTTGAGGCGTTTAGTTGCTTCCTCGAATGGGTTGTAATGGACGTTTCTAAGGGGGCATATATTATCCATTACCTCGACAACTTCTTATGCCGGGGCCCAAAAGATACGCCACAGTGTGAATACACGCGGTAGTCCACCTGTGAGAAGGAGAGAGCTGGAGGGAGAGCAGACACCACAGAGCCGAGGGGTTAGATGGAGAACGGAAGAAGGAAAGAGGGCGAGGGAGATAAGGGAGTACAGTTGAAGGCCGACCTGAGCTCCCCCACGTTCCTGCTGGGCGGGGAACAGCCCTGGGAAGAAAAGCCGCTTGCGCATCCCTTTGAGGTTACGGGCGCGAGCGGGCAGAGGGACTACGCTGGAGTGCGAAGCCGACACGGCCAGTCCGTTCCTGCCCGTGCGACCTCCGTGTCGCCGGGTTTGTGCCAGGGCCCCGGTGGACCCTGATGGCCAGCCCCCCTCTTCCAATACTGGTGCCTGTCCGCTGGTGGGTCGAGCCCCCCCGCGGTGTGGGGGGGTAACATCTGCAGAAGAAAGACCATCTTCCAGCCAAACTAAGATGTCTACTTCTTTTCGTGGACAATGTGATACGATCCCTTTCTTACGGACACGCCCATCGCTACAAATTCCAGATGAGGCACAAAAACAGCAGGTGCTTCAATGGATATCAAGTGCTCCTTCAAGTGGGCTCTCCTCCACCTCAACTTCAACATCACAATTACTCCAGTCCTCAGAGGTGTCACCCCAATCGCACTTGCTTCCTCACAGCTCCCAAGTCTCCAGCTGCCCGTCTGAGTATGGGGTAACACAGATGGTTGAGTCTGCAGAGCTGTTTACTCATTCTATAGCCTGGGATACGGAGGTCTGCTCCAGAGCTTCTGTTAATCTAGACGAGGAAATGATCTGCACTGATGCCCAGAATCTTTATGAGTCGGATCCAGGACCAGATGAAGAAGGTTCTGAGCATAATTTAGACCCTCGTACCCAAACTGTAACTCCTGTTGGTGGAGACAATGATGAAGGCGATGATGAGACTCAAATACCTGATTGGAACGACAACTTGACTTTTCGGTCAGGGCAGGAAGAGGTTGGCTCTGAGGACGATGGGTGTGAGAACACACAGGGTGATGATGACGAGGTTGGAGATCCCACTTACTGTCAACCCACAGTCAGCCAGTTGATGAGGTCAGCAGAGGAGGTGGAGGAGGATGCTATTGACGACGAGGTTAGGTTGTGCCTTCCTCGACAGAGACGGAGTACTGGAAGTATGTCAACAACTGCATCCTCAACCACAACTCTGCCTCTGACCACAAGTCATGGTGGCTCTTCAGGTCGCATGGGCTCTAAGCCTTGCATAGCCTGGGCATTTTTTCAGATCGATAAGGATGACCCAACTCATGTTATCTGTAATATTTGTCACCAAAAGCTAAGTAGAGGCCAAAAAATGCATAGTTTGAGTACTTCATGCATGAACCGTCACATGGATATGAAGCATAAGTTGCAGTGGGAAGCTCACTGTGCTACAATGCGGCCTAGCGGGCCGGGCCAACCACCGTCTGCCCCATCTTGTGCATCCACGGCCTCTTCATCCTCTGTGACGGGAGGGACAGCAGTCACACATGTTTTTGTACGCAGACCTGCCATCTCTTTACCCGCAATAGCCAGTGTGATTGGCAGGTCATCATTTCATTTGGAAGTGGAAACACCAGCTAGTGTTGAGCGCTCTCCGACATCGAGAGCACCACCTTTGGATCAAGGCAACCAAACTTTTCCGCCAGCATCTTCCTCACAGACCGGCAGTTTGCCGGGGACACCCTACTCAACCCCGTCTAAGCACAACAGCCAGCCCTCGGTCCCTCAGATCTGGACAAGTAAAAGACCATTTCCTCCTAGCCATGACAAAGCTAAGAGGTTGAATTTTACCATCTGCAAGCTGTTGGCTACAGAAATGCTGCCTTTCCGCCTGGTGGACACAGAGGATTTTCGAGACCTTATGTCCGTTGTCCGTCGCAGTGCCCCAGTACCAGATGCCCAGTCGGCTCTACTTCTCAAAGAAAGGTGTGCCTGCGCTACACCAGCATGTCGCACACAACATCACCGCTTCTTTGAGAAACTCTGTGTGTGACAGGGTGCATTTCACCACAGACACTTGGACCAGTAGGCATGGACAAGGGTGTTACATGTCGCTGACTGGGCACTGGGTAACTATGGTGACAGCTGGACAAGGGGCTGCTGTCCAAGTCTTGCCGTCCCCACGAGTTGTGTGTCAATCCTCTTTATCTAGAAGTTCCTCCACTCCTTGTGCCTCCTCAACCTCCCCTTGGTCCTCCACCTGCACCCAAAGCCTGTCTGGTAATGTCAGCCACATTCTAACTGCGCAGAAGGATGGCTGGCAGCAGGGCTCAACGGCATCAGGCGGTGTTTACTTTGAAATGTTTGGGAAATGTGAGTCACACAGCTGAGGAATTGTGGTCAGCTCTGGACACCCAGTTTCATGAATGGTTTTCTCCACTGGACCTGCAACCAGGGAAGACCGTGTGCGACAATGCTGCAAACCTGGGTGCGGCCCTTCGCCGGGGCAATGTCACACACGTACCTTGTATGGCTCACGTGTTGAACCTGGTTGTCCAGCAATTTTTAACCCACTATCCCGGACTAGATGGCCTTCTGCAGAGGGTACGGTTGCTGTGTGCTCACTTCCGCCGTTCGCATCCCGCAGCTCAACGACTTACATCTCTACAGAAGTCGTTGGGCCTGCCAGATCACCGGCTGAAATGCGATGTGCCGACATGGTGGAATTCAACTCTGCACATGCTGCAGCGACTGTGGCAGCACCGACAAGCCCTGGTGCAATACATTCTGACGTATAGCCTGGACCAACGAGATCCAGAGGTGGGGCAAATCATGCTGCAGGAGTGGTCTCAGATCAGGGACCTATGCACCCTTCTGCACAGTTTTAAAATGGCGACGAAGATGTTTAGTGCTGACGATGCCATTATCAGCATGACTATTCCGGTGAATTACTTGCTGGAGCACACGTTAAACAGAATTCGGAGTCAGGTGGTGGGACAAGAGGAGGTGGAGGAAGTAGAGGAGGAGTCGTATGCGGAAGGGATAACATCTCCAAGGTCCAGACGGTCGGCAGCAACAAGGCGGCAGGCATGGGACGGTGGGGGAGAGGGATTAACCAGGGCGCATGGTAGCAGCCAAACTGTTGAGGAAGGTGCAGGAGCCAAGGAAGAAGTGGAGGACGAACTGGCGATGGGCATGTTAGACTCATCAGATGAGGGAGACCTTGATCACATTTCTGTTGTGCGAGGTTGGGCGGGAGAGGGCAGAGGAAGGAAGCATGATTCTTACCTCGCTACCAACACAACAAGGACTTGGTCCTCCTGGATGCGCAAGGCACATGAGTGCCTTCTTGCTGCACTACCTGCAACATGACCCTCGGATTGTCAGAATTCGAAGTAATCCCGACTACTGGGTTGCCACACTCTTAGATCCCCGGTACAAAAGTAAATTTGCCGAAATAATTCCTGCCATAGAAAGGGATTCACGCATGCAGGAGTATCAGCAGAGGCTGTTGCAGAATCTTACATGTGCTTTTCCACAAAACACCAGTGGTGCACGTAGTGAATCTCACAGTTCTAACTTGCCAACCCTGGGACTGTCGAGTCTTCATCACTCAAACCGTAACAGTAACACAGTATCTGCTGGTAACAGCAATTTTGTGGAATCGTTTCACCACTTTTTTAGACCATCCTTTGCAAGGCCACAGGAGACAAGAAGTCTGACACATAGTCAACGCCTAGAGAGGATGGTACAGGAGTATCTCCAAGTGAACATCGAAGCCATGACTGTGTCACTGGACCCTTGCTCATTTTGGGTTTCCAATCTGGAAAAATGGCCGGAGGTCGCCACTCACGCCTTGGAGATCTTGTCATGCCCTGCAGCCAACGTTCTCTCTGAACGTGTGTTCAGCGCTGCTGGTGGTGTGCTGACACACAAGCGCACGCGGTTGTCCACTGAGAATGTAGACAGACTCACGTTCATAAAGATGAACAAATCATGGATCTGCAAGGACTTTTCTACCCCTGTGTCATCCTGGGGAGACTAAAAGCTTGAGGATTTGGTAAAATCACCTCACCAACCATTTTAAGCAACTCTGGGGCAATTGATGCCACTTAAGTGGTGTCTGTGCCACAATCTTTGGAAAAAATGGAGACTCTTTTTGGAGTCCCCTTGCTGTGTTTTACATGACGTTGGCATTGTCAATTCCAGGTGGGTTGGGTCGCCCCCCCCCCTTTTAACCGTAAGAAACTACATACACTATGGCTTGGGGTAACACAGATGGTTGAGTCTGAAGAGCTGTTTACTCAGAGGTCTGCTCCAAAGCTTCAGTGTCTGCTAGTCAGAGTAGTAGCCTAGCTCTGAAGCAAGCTACACCACCTGTGTATCTAATAAGAATTTTTAACTGCATCCAGCCTAGGCAATACTTTGGGCGTAGTAGCCCAGCTGTGAAGCAAGCTGCACCGCCTGTGTATCTAATAAGAATTTTTAACTGCATTTAGCCCAGGCAATACTTTGGGCGTAGTAGCCCAGCTGCGAAGCAAGCTGCACCGCCTGTGTATCTAATAAGAATTTTTAACTGCATCTAGCCTAGGCAGACTGTGGGGACCCCCAACCAAACCTAGACGCTCAGCCCCCTACCGCCCCCCTTTCCTTGACAATACAATAATGTAACTCTTACAACTGGATGGGTGAGGATCGGTCACAGCTTTATTAACTCTTTATACTCATTCCATTAGAAAGGCATTTTATTTCTAAAATAATCCAGCTTGTTGCAGCATGCCCTGTGTCTCCACACCGGCAAGTTGGCCAACAAGTGTAACTCTCCATCATGTCCTTTCTATTTCCAGGCCACGGAGGATCCTGCGTACTCGTATGCAGGACTCTGACCCCCATCCATCACTCTTAACGCTTGTTCCACTCCGTCCTGGAGTCCTGACAGGAATATGTCCAGTCCAATATCCATTAAGTGAACACCGTCGGGCCGTATGAGACCTGCTTTATCTCCTTCCAGTTGTCGGTGTCGTATCACTACACCGCCTCTGTCTCTTCTAAATTTTGCCATCCGAATATTTATTACCCGCCTTGTCCGTTCGATGGCCGTGATGTCTCGCGCACCTTGCCATACCGCTATCGGCACAATCTCTGACCATACTATAGTTAGTTTTGTGAAAAATTCTCTGAAGCGCTCAGTGTCTAGTTTCATTATTGCCATTAGTTATGCGCTCTTGTGATGACCTAGGTCGTTTCCCCCGGCCTGTATAACTAAGATGACCGGACCTCTTGCCTCTCTCCCTACCTTGATTACCTCCATTAGTACCTGTGGCCATTGCAGGCCTCTAATACCTCTCTAGTTGAAACATGTGTTATGAAACTCTAATTTCCTCCCGCCTGGGCTGACTTTCGCTCTTTTTTCTGTACAATATATATACGAGTGGCCTATCACCCACACTGTTGGCTTAGCGTCACCTGTAAAAGAAACAAACCACGTTAGGATAACAAGTCCGGTCATATGTATCTCGCCAAACAAGTGGATCGCCATCTCCCTATCTGAACTTCCGTTTCTGACAGTCCTGCTCTTGCTGCTTCCGTGGCCCCACCTATGCGGAATGAGTGTGTCCCGTAATCTTTGGGGTGGTTCCCTGCCGATGTTAGGCATTTATTAAATATAGCTTGGAACTGGTATCTTGATAATGGCGTTCCATCAATGTGTGATAGGAATAAATGTTTGTGGTGATCTGATGGTTATATATGTTTTTACTATTGTTACCCGACTCAGTGTACCGTTTGTGGGTTGTAGAAGTATCCAAGTGCCCCTGCCCGCTGGAACCGTTTTCGATTTGCGTATGCGTAGACCTATTGCATTATTGGCTATGACTACGTCCTGGTGTAATAAGCCTCCACTGGTGGTAATTTTGGATTGAGGGACTAATTCACTTATGCATAGCGCCCCGAAGAAGGCGATCGCAAATGCAGTAGACAGTAGTGTTGCTTCAAATTGTGAGTGCCATGTTAATGGTGTTAGGGATATGATGTGAGAAATCAGTTTTAGTGACACGGGATGGGACGTCTACACTCCTGACTTGGCTGACCCCTTTTCCACCCTTTTATGGATTGTCTGATGATGAATCTCTTTGTCACATCTCCCCAATTCAGTAGTTGGAAGTGAAATGCTACTCCGGTAATCTGGCTTGTTCACATTGGTCAACCCGTCTGCCTGCTACTAGTCGTGTCCACTCTTCCATGCCTTACCGTATGCTTGCCACGTAGACGGGGCAACTGACGCTCTGATTAATGGCATCAACTATTTGCCACTAGATCCCATAGGGAGGGTGGGCAACTGTTGCCCGATGGGTGGGCGTTGGGGAGGAGCTCTGTGAAAATCTGCCAATTGAATTGTGATAAAGCGTTAGCAGCAGCGTTAGACCCCTCAGCATCGTGGCTAGCGCGGACCCATATATTGTGTTTTAGGCACAGGAATGCTAGCCGGCGTAGTAGGCCTAGCACTGGGAGAGACGACGATGCCATCTTATTAATGCAGTGCGCTAGGCTGGTGTTTTTTGTTATGAAGCGTATATTTTTGTTAGCCAGGCGCGCGCCCCATATTTCTATTGCTACCACTATTGGGAAGAGTTCCAGGAGTGTCTGTTTTTTTGTCAGCACTTGTTCTGCCCAATATGGAGTCCATAAGCTTGTGGACCATTGGTTATTTAGCATCGCTGCATATCCGTACAGATGGGCTACTCCAATGAGTAACAGACACTGCTACAGGCCCAAAAGGTTTTGCTTGGCTAGATGCAGTAAAAAATTGTTATTAAATACAAAGGTGGTGTAGCTTGGTACAGATGGGCTACTATAATGAGTAACAGACACTGCTACAGGCCCAAAAGTATTTACTGGGCTAGATGCAGTAAAAAATTGTTATTTAATACAAAGGTGGTGTAGCTTGGTACAGATGGGCTACTCCAATGAGTTACAGACACAGCTACAGGCCCAAAAGGTTTTACTGGGCTAGATGCAGTAAAAAATTGTTATTAAATACAAAGGTGGTGTAGCTTGGTACAGATGGGCTACTACAATGAGTAACAGACACTGCTACTATGCCCAAAAGTATTTACTGGGCTAGATGCAGTAAAAAATTGTTATTAAATACAAAGGTGGTGTAGCTTGGTACAGATGGGCTACTCCAATGAGTAACAGACACTGCTACTATGCCCAAAAGGTTTTACTGGGCTAGATGCAGTAAAAAATTGTTATTAAATACAAAGGTGGTGTAGCTTGGTACAGATGCGCTCCCTCTGGCCCAAACTCCTTCCCCTTTTTCAACTGGACCAATCATCAACCGTCTCGGTCGGTTGCTGGGCAAACTACTCCGTTACTACCCCGGCTCCTTCTACACTGGAGCTATTACTAAATATATTAACTATTTCTATCGTAAACTACTGTGCCCCCCCCCCTGCACTGTACCTAATTCCTAATCTAATATACCATCCACTCCTAACATATACTGTCCCTGTAACTAGCATTAGACAATAGACCTTTACATATTCATATATAAACACAGAGTAGAACAATACATTCACAAAAGGGAAAGAGGCGCATGACCCTCTTACAAAGAAAATAATCCATTTGTCCTGCGATGGGTCCAGCACTGCTAAATCTAGATGGCAGGCTGCATTGTAGCTTGATGCGACTATCCAGCCTGCCGAGACACTGAGGAGCGCATGCTTGGGCACCTCAGTGACTTGCAGTGGCGACATCAAGTTGAGCAGGGTTCATATCATATGAACTCTGTTCACCTCATCTGTTCACCTCATTGATATCAGCGTGAGCATGGGAAAGTTCTCACCGCGCATGTGCTGACATCATTTGCCAGCACCGCGAGCATGAGATTTTTCCCACACCTGTGCTGACGTCAGTGAGGTGAACGGAGTTCATATGATATGAACCCCGCTCAACTTGATGACAGCACTGCGAGTCACTGAGGTGCGCAAGCGTATGCTCCTCGGTGTCTCTGCAGAATGTCAGGCTGGATAGTTGCATCAAGCTACTATGCAGCCTGCCATCTAGATGTAGCAGAGCTGGACCCGTTGCGGGACAAATAGATTATGTTCTTCACGCCGGGGAGGTGAGGATGAGGTTGATTTATTATTTTATTTTTATTACAGGTGACATGGGATTCAGAGGAATGGGCATAATGGTAAGTTGGGTTTAATTTAGAACTATTAAAGGAATCTGTGTGGTTATTTCAAATAAAATATTTCATTCTGGGTGTGGGTGTTTTTTTTTAACATTTCACTTTCACTATGGGGTTAGTAATGGGGGCGTCTTATAGACGCCTCCTCATTACTAACCTGGGCTTGATGTCAGCTGGCATTATAAGCTGACATCAACCCCGACCCTATAACCCTACTTGCCACCACCACAAGGCAATGGGCAGAGCGAGTCTAAGTCTAAGGCCTGAATTGGCGCATTTTATGGATGCGCCATTTCTGGGTCGGCTGAAAGCTGGTTTTGTAGTCTGGGAGAGGGCCAATATTCACGGCCCCTTCCTAGGCTATTAATATCAGCCCCCAGCTGTCTGCCTAGCCTTTGTTGGCTGCTAAAATAGGGAGACCCCATGTAAATTTTTTTGGGGGTCCCCCATTTTAATAGCCAGTAAAGACTAAGTATACAGCTGGGGGATGATATTAATAGCCTGGAAGCTCCGTGGGTATCACCCCCTTCCCAGGCTACAAACATCTGCCCACAGCTGTCTGCTTACCTTCTGCTAGAGAATAAAGTTACTGGGGACCCCACGCCATTTTTTTTTTTAATTATTTAATTTAACAATAAATGACATGTACAGTAAGCAACACTGTCACTGCACTAATTATATATGTGACTGACATCTTTCTATCTATCTATTCTATGTGTGTTGTTCTATTCTCTCTATTCTATAATGTCGGGTACCGCTGTGATTTTACTGTACACGGCTGATGAATTGCCGGTTTTCAAAGAGACGGGTGCGTGAAAATTGGACGGCACTTGCATGGTCCGAGTGACGTGCGATTTTTTTTCTTTTTACGCACCCATTGACTTGCATTGGCGAGCCTCGTCCGAGATACGCGGCCATACGCAGCATGCTGTGATTTTTTTCTCAGTCCGATTTCAGCTGAGAAAAAAATCATAGATGAGATGTCACTCATGGAATAACATTGGTCAGAGTGCAATCCGATTTTTTATTGGACTGCACTCGTTCGTTTTCCTCGCATATGAGTATGAGCGCTTTGGGAAACAATGGTTTATAGGGACATTCACATGTCTGTGATTTTTTGCAAACCGAGCGGTCCATGGAAAATCGGGGAGACATGTACGATTTTGAACCGAGGGTCAGATCAAAATCGTCAATGCAAATCTATGGGTCCATGGAAAAATCGGACTACACTCAGATGACATCTAAGTGCAGTCCGATTTTCATGGACTGTCAGTGGAGAAACTTTTTTTTATTTCTCCATGTATGAGAAAAATTGATGACAAACTCTGTTGCAAAAAATTCTGTCCGTTTTTCTTGTACTTGGAAAAATCGTACGTCTGAATGAGACTTTATGCAGAACCAGCGAAATAGGTGTGATTTCAACTAATCTCGTATTTGTTGTGGATAACATCTAGACTGAAATATATTCCGATTCTTTCTGGCAAATTCATTGTAAATTTGCACGGGTATGTCACACTACATTTTGGAAAAACACGACAAAAAAAATAAAACATACACAGCGCAAACACATAATGTGAACAGACCCCAGAAGGTGAAACCTGCAGCTAAATCCACGACAAAATCTGTAGCAAATTTTCTACATGTGAACATACAGTAAGGTTCTAAAGAAGCCCTGACGACCTTAATCGGAGCACACTGGGGGGTTGTTGCTTCACGACAGCAGACCACTGGCCTAAACTGGTTGCTAAAATCAGCTGATTATCGATATAAAAATTTGCTGAAACCAAAAATAAGCCGCTCAGCTCAGTCCAAAAATAAGGTTTTGTCACTCAAAGATCTTATTATTCTGCGGAGGTTTGTGATCCCTTACAGTAGGCCTCGCCGCCCTCCTCCCATGTGTCCTTGTTAGGAAGCTGCCATGGTGCCCCCTGTCCCATTCCCTCCCCTCACCCGCTGCTCTATTGGTTAATGATAAGCTAGAGACTATCTGTGTTTGGAATACAGGACAGCATGGAGGAGGGACCCATGACCTCCCCCCTGCACTGTGAGAATTGCGTGGGTGCCTGCAGGTAAGATTAGCCCCAAATCAGCCCTATAAGAGACCTCCCATATTGCATTCATTCATTGTCCTCCTCTGCTATATGGGGAACTTCGTGCTGAGTTGAAAACTTTTTGCACTTACTGGAAGTAAACTTTTCCCCATTGTAAACCAGAAAGTGTAATTACATTTTCACCCACTTTCTTCCTTGTACCTATTCATCGATGAGCCCTGTTGATAGCTCTTAGGCCACGTTCACACTCTCAGTATTTGGTCAGTATTTTACATCAGTATTTGTAAGCCAAAATCAGGAGTGGAACAATCAGAGGAAAAGTATAATAGAAACACGTCACCACTTCTGTAGTTTTCCCCCACTCCTGGTTTTGACTTACAAATACTGATGTGAAATACTGACCAAATACTGATCATGTGTGAATGTAGCCTTAAACTGGGATTATTGTTGGCATTTTTAGGAGGAAGCGTGCCAGAAACAGGACATGTGACTGGTAGAAGGGGGCGCTCATTATCTATTATGGGGGTAGTATGGATTTCTATGATAGGGGCACTTTAGTTGTGTCACTATGGTGGCAATATGGACAGTTCGTACGGGTAAGTATCTATTATGGGGGCAATATGGCCGTCTATTATGGATTAATGTGGCAGTATATTATGGGCCCTATGGTTGTCTTTTATGGGTTTTTTGGCAGTATATTATGAGGCGCTGTGGTTGTCTTTTATGGGGTCTTTGGCAGTATATTATGGGTATTTTGGCAGTATATTATGAGGCGCTGTGGTTGTCTTTTATGGGGTCTTTTGGCAGTATATTATGGGGTCTTTTGGCAGTATATTATGGGTATTTTGGCAGTATATTATGAGGCCCTGTGGTTGTCTTGTGTGGGGTCTTGTGGCAGTATATTATGGGGCCCTGTGGTTGTCTTTTATGGGGTCTATTGGCAGTATTTTATGGGGCCCTGTGGTTGTCTTTTAGTGGGTCTTGTGGTAGTATTTTATGGGGCCCTGTGGTTGTCTTTTATGGGGTCTTGTGGCAGTATATTATGGGACACTGGTGTTGTCTTTTATTGGGTCTTTTGGCAGTATATTATGGGGCCCTGTTGTTGTCTTTTATGGGGTCTTTTGGTAGTATATTATGGGTGTTTTGGCAGTATACTATGAGGCCCTGTGGTTGTCTATTATGGGGTCTTGTGGCAGTATATTATGGGGTCTTTTGGCAGTATATTATGGGGCCCTGTGGTTGTCTTTTATGGGGTCTTGTGGCATTATATTATGGGGCACTTTGGTAGTCCAGCATAGGATACTGTAGCAGTTTATAAGGGTATGTGCACACAACATCTTTTAGACAAGAGAAAGTTGCTTCAGGAAAACACCAGCGGTGTTTTTCCTGAATTTTTTTTTTTGCATCCTTCATGCCGTTTTTTGTGGCGGCATTTTTTTCTTTCTCTATTATGTTTACAACAGTGTGGGCTTCCAAGCGGAAGAAGCCTGAAGAATGGTCTGGCCACTTCTTTTAGATGCTTCTCGACTTTTGAAGCCTGAAGTGGTTAAAAGAAGCTTCAAAATACTGAACATGTGCATATCCAATCATTTTGAAATTGTAGCAAGTACATTAATTCTGTTTAGCATTTCTTTCGGGGCGTACCCACCTGAGAAAGATGTGTGCACATACTCTTGCGGGCACTATTACGGGGCCCTCACCAATTTTCAGAACTCCCATAAAAAGAAACAGAAGAAGCCGCAAATTCACAGTCACCTTGTGTCTGATAGCGGCACACAATTGGGCTCTGTTTCTGAGATACGTGAGGATCTCTGGTCCAGATATGGGTCTGGTGGACTTGCCATAAAAGTAAAATATGAGAATAACTCTTTAATGCAGGATCCATTAGCGCAATCTCTGCTAGCATTAATTCTTTCGTCCATCTCTTAAGGTATGCGAACGCAAAATTTTTTTAGATGCCAGCGTACCCACATCAACTTTCAAGCAGAAGACACTTCGCAAGACACATCGGTGGTATTTTCCCTGAAACATCTTTTCGGAGGTCTTTTGTGGCTTTTTATTTCAATTCCATATATGGTGACTTTGTGGTGACTTTCAAGAAGAAACCACCACAAGAAAGGGTCAATCTCTCCTGTTAGTTACTCCTCGCCTTTCGAAACCTCAAACGGTTAACAGAGGTTATAAAAGACGGAACATTTCACATTGAAGTGGATATGTTCATTCTTTTTGGTGTATAATCCCATGAAGATCCCTTCTTATTATCCAGGATCCCTGGTATCACATTTTTTTCAACAAATTTCTGAATTTTTCTAGCATAAACCACAACATGACGGCAACATCTGGATATAGTCTAACAGGACGCAGGTTTATAAAGACACTTTTACATTTCCCGACGCCATTAGACGTCAGTGTCATTGTCATCTGTCACATTGAAAGAGCAAGAAATATAGTGGATTTTTATGCGACTTGTCTAGTACTGAGCTTTTATTTCCTGCTTTGTGCTTTCCGGAAGTAGAATCACATCTTGAACACTTCTTACAGTTGTGGTCGTAGATTGTTCTGTCAGCAGGTTTGTTAATGATTCACTTTTCGGTGTTTGTAGCTTTTGATGATTATTTTACAGAGGTTCTATACTTTATATAGGACGAGCTAACTTAGGGCTCAGTACGGCTTTCTCAAGATGAGATTCGAGTGTGATAATTCACATATGAAGTCCCAGCCTATAGATGAACGCGGGACGCAGATTTTAATGTAAGCAGCTGACCCATAGACTCTGTGTGGATGTCAGAATAGACAAGACTCGTCCATATAGTCTCACCTGGTGGGTATACGCATTGTAGATGCAGACCCAGCAGCTACTCTTGCGCCTTGGAGTTGACCTATTTCTCTCCCAGCAATCAGCCATACTATTATAAGTGCCAACTGTATTATACTGCCGACACCCTGCTTCAACAGAGTCCATTTTTGACATTTGATAACTTTAGATAATATTTCCATTTTGGACCGTAGCATCTAAGTGGATAGACAGAGGGAGAGAGCTCCCTCTGTCACCTCATCCACCCACGACTGATGCAATGTGGAGAACCGAAAAATTGCTACTGCAGCCTGGGGACTAACACTAGCCTCCAGGTTTCCCAAGTACAGAAGCCTAAAAGGCCCTGCCTTAATACTCTGCAATATAAGCTATATTGGAGTATTATAAGAGAATTCCAAGGATCACAGGTTCAATAAAATGATCAAAAAGTTGTATACCACTTATAAAAACCAGAAGCTGTCCTGCAAAATCAAGCAGTAGTTCTAACACAAGTGTAAATTTTGTAAAAGACCCATCCTTTTCTCGTTTTCTCGCATCTATCACGTGCCATTTATAATATTGTGTTACACATGTGGTTGTGGAACCACTGTGCCACAGTTCGGGGAGAGCCTGGAGGGGTGTAAGTAAGCCCCCACCTGGTTCTTCACTAGAGCCCCTGATGGTGTGGTTAGACTTGAACCCAGGTGGACACCAGGTGCTACTTCAGGACAGACCCTGGAGCCGTGACAGCTGACCCCTAAAGGGGTAGGGAAGAAGGACCGGCCAGGAACTAGATAACAGGGAATGTGTGGCTGGTAGACAGAACGGGTACTGGATCAGGAATGGATAGGATAGGTTCAGGAACACAGGACAGACTCAGGTACAGGATCACAGGTGCAGGTTCAGACTGGACTGGTGAGGGTAGCGGTATAGGTGAAGATGACGCGCCCCCTGGGCCGTGGGGTACTCGGTGCCGGGCCGGTCGTTACAAGCTGGGGGAGATGTCACAGTGGTGGTGACCCAGGGCGGTCAATCAAAAGGGGGGATATTTACAGGGGAATTAATAAAGTTTTATATATAGTTCGTGACGCCACCTGTGGTATGCGGCTATATGGAGCCGCCGCTGCTGTGCAGAACCTCTGGAGCTGATGTTGGTGCAGCAGGGTTGGTTCAGCTCTCCACAGGCAGAGCTTAGCTCCAGGGTAGTGTAGAGATGTTGTAGATGTTATAGGTGATGCTGGACGTTGTAGTGCAGGGGTGATGGTGCAGATAATAATCACAGAGACAGTTGGGTGCAGTCCTCAGGGTCTTTACTCACGGTTGTTGCAGTCCAAGTTACAGGTACAAGTGTAACTTCCCTCGTCATGCTGCGCTTACTCAGGGAGGGTTTCAGTCCACCCCCAGATATCTCCGGAGTACTTAGCAGGACCCCCTTCTGTGTGTTCTCTCTCTGGCCGTTTCCCTGCACCTCATACCAAGTGTCCCAATCCGGTACCCGCGGGCCTTGTCGGGCGATGTCTGTTCCGTCCCCTGGGTCCTCTATAGCTACCTTCTTGGTGAGACTGATATGGACTGTTGGCTGCAGGACTTGAAATACTGCAGCCTCCGGTTTCTAGTTGAGACGTACAGTCTTCCGCTAGTTGAGGGACCGGTCCCCTTTGTGTGGCCTGACCCCTCCACCTCCTGGTAGATTCGGGCGTACGGGTGGCCTCCAGCACTGCCCGTACCCCTGGGGTCCCTTCCTCGTTCCTGGAGCCCTTCTGCTCCTCTCTCCTCCTTCAGTCCTGGGCCTCTCCGCAGGCCCTCTGCCTGAGCAGAGCTCCTACAGAGCCCCTGCTCCCACACTTCTCCTCTGTCTGTTCCCTACCACTACTCAAACAAGATGGCTTCTCTATTTATACTTTCCTCCATGTGCTCCCCTAAGCTACTTCCTCCACCCACACCCACTACATAGCTCCTCCCCTCAGCTAGGGACCAGGGACTGTGCTCTCCCTTAGGAACAATCTCGTCCTGCCCTCACTGCTGGTATGTGTTGGATGCAGGTGTTATTGTCCCGAGCTGTACTCCTTCCTTACCTGAGAGTGAGATACCACACCTCTGGGTGAGATGCAGTACCTCTGTGGCGACCGAACCCTCAGGGGCACCACACAGACAAGACCGATCAGGCTCTGGACTTGGTAAAGGTAGGAAAGGCTCAGGAACAGGTTACAGCGGGGCAGACGGGAACCAGTTAAGACAGGGCAGGCAGGATCAGGTGCAGGCAGGATGGACAGGTTCAGACAGGGCAGGCAGGATCAGGTGCAGGCAGAACGGACAGGCTCAGGTTCAGACAGGCCAGGCAGGACGGACAGTATCAGGTTCGGGGAGCACAGGTATAGGGACCTTACAACTTGGTAGCAGGAAACACACTGAATACTTAGAGTTGCTAAGGAGAGGATGCCTTAAATATCAGACATCTCTATAAGAGGCAGGGGGCATGCGCATCCTAAGCACACTCGCAGGAGACCTGCTTGCCATGCGCAGGTCCTGGGAGGAAACAGACGCTGAAGGAGTGTAGATGGGTAAGTCAACATGCCGACATCCCTGCTGGGAGGAGGAAGGGGACACATGCAGGGGTGCCAGCGCTGTTCTAACATATTGGAGTCTTTATATATGGCACATAGGCCTATGAGCCTCTTTTGGCACAAAGACCTAAATTGCAGCTGCTACCTCTGCACCCCTTATAACTATGCCTCTGAATACAGTTTTTCCACCAAGGTGTGCTTGGAGTTGTACCACCTAATGTATAATGGTCCCTGTTTTGTATTAGATCAGATGAACTGCTATGCTGGTTTCTGCCCTGAGAAGATGTTCTACCGGAGTGCAAAATACAATGGTCCGGGCGGGGAGTGTCGTGTCCCACAGGCGGTTGGATAGCCAAAGTAAGTTCCCACTGTAAGTTATTTAGGTTACTTGAAAAGTTGGGTGGAAGTTATGAGCAAATTTGCAAAAATTTGACTAGGAAATTCCATTCTCATCGAATACATTAAATATGAATCAAATGTACATTTTTATGCTCTCTAGCCCCTGTAGCATAATAAACTCATGTTGAGTAAAAAGATTCACGAGAAATATTTTTTCATAAGAATTTGGGAAAGTTTTGAAATGTCCTATAAATGTCTGTCCTATTCCTGATCTAAGGGTCTAGACTTTTAGCTGAGAAAAATTTGTCCTACCGTAAATTTATCACTTAAACATGAGTCATGTATGAGGGAGTTGGAGTCGGAGTTGGAGTCGGAGTCGGTGTCATGGAAATTGAGGAGTCGGAGTCAAAGGTTTGGCTTACCGACTCTACAGCCTGCGAGAACCCGGTCCAGCAACCTAGTCTGTAGCTCATAGCCACCAGGGCAGAGGCCAGCAAACCTCCTCCTTCCTTTCGACATCTCTGGGTCCTCTTTTGATAAGTTGACCCAACGCAACATGATCAC
The DNA here is from genome assembly GCF_046119375.1 of Phyllobates terribilis. NCBI lineage: Eukaryota > Metazoa > Chordata > Amphibia > Anura > Dendrobatidae > Phyllobates > Phyllobates terribilis. Next base: position 169,299,219 of record NW_027362770.1, read on the forward strand.
AGGTCTGTCAGGCTGACTAATGAAAAGGGGAGCGATGTGATGTAGACAGGTAGGAGGAGTTTGGCTGAACTCTAGTTCGGCCCTCACATGTCCGACCTCTGCAGTGCTGCTCTTGCCCGGTTGTATTTTTCTGTATGATAATTTTTCCAATCTGAAACTTATATAAGAGGATTTTTGTATTTTTATGACTTGACAGAAGGGAATAAGCTTACATTTCATATCCAGGTTCCGTATTCAATATACATCCCAGTGTGGAGGAGGCGCTGGCGGAGGGTCAGCCGGTTGTGGCTCTGGAGAGCACCATTATTACACATGGGATGCCCTATCCACAAAATATCAGGTGAGGACTTATATCTTGTGTTAACTCTTCTCTATAAACTGGACTTGTTATGGTCTCTAACCATGGAGACAAATTGATCTGCATAGGAGCTGTATACCCAAGTCCCCAACCCATCTCGAATGTTTTCCTGAAGTTTATGTGTGGTTGTTAAAGTGGATTTATATATATATATGTATAATGACAGCATGGCCAGTCAAGTGGAGGAAATAGTCCGGGCCAACGGCTCAGTACCAGCGACAGTGGGCATCATAGAGGGCAAAGTGCATATTGGACTCCGCGAAGAAGAAATCAATTTTCTCGCCACCAATAAAGACTGTGTGAAGGTGTCGAGGAGAGATCTGCCCTATGTACTCAGCCAGGTTTGTCATTAAGTATTCGATTGCATCATAATATTTCTTATAATATTTTTATGATAGTTCCAGTCTGACATTAGGCCGCACGGACTTTACAGAGTAGAATAGCATATTTAAAGGGGACCTTTGGTGTCGGCAAATAAAGGTTATTTTTTAGTAAAATGCTAAACTATACAATTTCTCAATATACTTTCTGTATCAATTTCTCACCATTTTTAAGATTTTTTTTATTCTGACTCCATAGCTCGGCTGCAAGTGTAGTAGGGCTCTTGAGACACCATATCAAAGCTGCCTCAGTATAAAACCGTTATTCACACGTAGATATATCATCAGATAGTTTGAACTCGACTGCAGGAGGCACGTAAGATTCCAGAAGAAGGTTTATTTTTCCAGCTGAATTCTTGTAGATATGCACACATAGAGTAGATAAAAAACACTTTTCAGAAACAGGAATGCAAACACATGAGCTTCTAAGATGGCTGACAGTGAATGAGGAAAAAGTATGAGGAAGAAGGGAGGTGTTACTGACATCAGAGGTACATCAGAGACAGACAGGGAGAGAGGAAGGACAAACTTCTAAAGAGGGCAAACCTTTTTGCATAGGAGCAAAACAGCACAATATAACAACACAATGATAATACAATACTGTCTGTATGTTACACGCACGCCGCTAGGTTCAGATAAGGCGAGACGGGTTTCATGAATTCTTTGGAATCCTGGGGGAACCATTACTCAGGGTGACCATGGGCTGAAGCTTCTCTCAGGCACACAACAGATTCAGTTGCTGACCAGACACACCTGACAAGAGTCTTTTTCAACAGTTTAACAGTGGAATTTAATCTGAAGCATGGCCAGTGCAATTCAGAGATATTACAGAAACAATCTTCATTACAGTACAGTCTGAGTTTCTTGAGCCATCGGCTCCAGTAACAATACAGTAGTTTCTTCACAAGGCACAGTATTACAGTCTCTTCAGTAGCATAATTCAGCATAGATTGGGTCTCTTAGCAGCACACTTCTATGCATATACAACCACAGGCTTTTCCTTCATAAGGACACAATAGTACACAGCATTCTTTATCCTGCATGGAGATGGAGGAGGGAAGGGTTTGATGAGGGAGATGATCCCTGTGACACAATTTCTTCCAGTCCTTATCTTCCTGGCCAATAATACTCTGCATTGTTAGTTCAGGGAGTTTATCTGATCTGTGTTTAGTTTCTCTCCTGATCTGAATCCTGTTCAGTTGGCTTCTGTCAGATACAGATAACACACTACCTTTCTCTTCAGCTTCAACCAGACTACAATAACAAGTTCCCCACAATCCCCCTGGGGCTCTGCTAAAACACTCTCTGTCTCCTGTGACTGTGTTAACCCCTCTAGTTGCTGGATGCTTCTGAAGCAACAGCACTACTTCTGCATGTCACATGTATGATTCCCAAATCATGGGACATGACATTTTTGCTTGCTGGTATCCCATACGAACCTGCTCATGTGACAGACACAGGAGAGATCAGAGCTGTGTCTGGTAGGGAGTCATGCCCCTGTGTGTCCATATTGTGCAAGGATACTCGCTTGAAGACATTTTTTATTTATTTTATTTTATTTATTTATGAAGCCATAAAGTTCTGTGATTTCTGCTTCTTACAGGGTCTCTCTGGAGGCAGCACCGTGTCTGGGACAATGGTGGCTGCATATCACGCTGGGATCCCTATCTTTGTGACTGGAGGGATCGGAGGAGTACATCGCGACGGAGAAAATAGTAAATTTTTTTTCCTCATTTTATAGCGTTCTAGAACTATCTCTAGTATTTAGTAACTTTAAAGGGTAACTCCATATTTTCCTCTATGGCTTCAGCGATGGATGTCAGTGCAGATCTCACTGAACTTGGGAGAACACCAGTAGCTGTTATTTCAGCTGGGGTAAAATCCATCCTGGACATTGGCCGAACCCTGGAGTATCTGGTGAGTGAGACAAAACTCTCTAAAAGAGAAACTGCCTTTGTTTCCCATAGCAGCCAATCAGAGCTCAGCTTTAATTTTTGAAACAGCTCTGGTAAAATGAAAGCTGAGCTGTGATTGGTTTCTGCTGTTTTTCTTTTAGACAGGTTTAATAAATCTGCCCTAGTGTATTTACAAGGCCTTAAGGGCAGAACTCGAGCATGACGTGTTGACCAATTTGCCTCAAATTTTCACAGTCCCAGCAAATTCGGACATGTCAGATGCAAACTGATCTGTATTAAGCCGTTTCGGCCTAGTAGTCTTTATCAGAGCAAGATGAGAAGCCATGTCGATATGGATGTAGGGTCTTTTACAGCTGTCTTGCCACCTAACATGGATTAAGACCTCTTAAAGGGGTTGTCCACTTTCTCTTGTTTCTCTCCTCACAAACTGACCAGCTTTTATGTCCAGAAAATGGCCGCTGATAGAGGAGCATGTGACTAGATCAGCCCATCAGTCTCCTCCAATAGAAAAGCAGATTTTACTATTAGGGTAGGCTGATCTGGTCACATGCTCCTTTATCGGTGGCCATTTTGAGAGGACAGTGGACTACCCCTTTAAGCCCTACTTCCGTATCTCCATACTAATAGGAGACCCAAGGAGTCTGCGTTTCCACATTTGGAGATTCCAGAGACTTCCCGGCTTTCTTCACCCCACGCAGCGGCTACAAGGCCCCGTTTCATGTCAGCAATGAGGAGGAGGCTGCAAGACTTATTGGTAAGATGGTAAAATTTATGACGTGGTTTAAAGAGATTGTGATGAAATAAAAAAAGATGAATGCTTTCTTCCTGAAACAGCGCCACACCCGTCTACTGGTTGTATGTGGTAAGGCAGCTCGGCACCGTTCATTTTAAGTGTAGCTGCAATACCAGACACAACCTAATAACTGGTGTGGAGCTGTCCTCTAAGAAGGTGGCCTGGATGAGCAGTTGTTGGACATCACTGGTGCCAGTTGTTGGGCATCGGGAGAAGAGTATGAAAATCAAAGATGGTGGATCTATCCAAGAACCAAAATCTAATGTGTACTTGTGTGTTGGGAGGACACAAAATATATGTTACACGCATGCCACTAGGTTCAGATAGGGTGAGACAGGATTCATGAATTCTTTGGAATCCTGGGCGAACCGTTACTCAGGGCGACCATAGGCTGCAGCTTCTCTCATGCACACAATAGATACAATTGCTGACCCGACACATCTGACAAGAGTCTTTTTGAACAGTTTAACAGTGGAATTTAATCTGAAGCACGGCCAGTGCAATTCAGGGATATTACAGCAACAATCTTCATTACAGTACAGTCTGAGTTTCTTGAGCCATCGGCTCCAGTAACAATACAGAAGTTTCTTCACAAGGCACAGTATTACAGTCTCTTCAGTAGCATAATTCAGCAGAGATTAGATCTCTGAGCAGCACACTTGTATGCATACACAACCACAGGTTTTTCCTTCACAATGACACAATAGTACACAGCATTCTTTATCCAGCATGGAGATGGAGGGGGGAGAGTTTGATGAGGGAGATGATCCCTGTGACACAATTTCTTCCAGTCCTTATCTTCCTGCCCAATAATACTCTGCACTGTTAGTTCAGGGTGTTTATCTGACCTGTGTTTAGTTTCTCTCCTGATCTGAATCCTGTTCAGTTGCCTTTTGTCAGCTCCAGATAACACACCACCTTTCTTTTTGGCTTCAGCCAGACTACAATAACAAGTTCCCCACAATCCTTCTGGGGCTCTGCTAAAACACTCCCTGTCTCCTGTAACTGTGTTAACCCCTCTAGTTGCTGGATGTTTCTGAAGTACAACACTTCCTGTCTCCTGTGCTTGTGTTATTTGTAACAGTTGCTGGATGCTTTGGAAGCAACAGCACTACCTCTGCATGTCACACTCTTCCCTCCTTTTTGAATGTCGTCCTCGACATTCATCTTAATTGGTCAATCTGGCCAATTCTGAGATAGTGGTGAAAACTTAGTAACTATATATATAAATGTGTCATTGTTAAATTGATATAACATTTCTAAACATTGATAACAACCTATTCTTATGACTTTTTTCTTGTAGGACTCCTGTAAGAAATAAACAATTAACACAATTAAAACAATCAGCATCTCTTCAGCTGGAGCTATTCGTATGTCTCCAACCAGCTCTCTCTCTCACTAGGCCAAAACAAGTCTTTCCACCAGGTAGCATTGTCCATGCTGCCTCTCGGTGGTGAATACCACTCAAGTGGGCTTACCTGGTCTGCAGGCAGAGATACCTGTTTCCAGTCGACAGTCCTTGGCACTTGACTCTGTTCTCCAAGTGTCTCATACGTCAGCATCACGGGCCTCCTCACTTCTTGAATCGACATCCTCCTGGTGGGTTGTTCCTCAGATACCATGGGTTCTTCGATTACAGGAGTGTTTTCTGCAGCACTCATTTCTCGTACTTCCTCAGATGATCTTGGAACTGCCTCTGTAAGTTCCTGTACTTCTCTTGAATCGTCCGTTTCCGCCTGGTCTGGTAATTCTGCTACTCCTAAGTGTCGATCGGTCTCTTCAGTGACCGGTGTTCGATTATCAGATCTGAATTGGACTTCATCTGTACTCCTTAGTACAAACTCTGGAGCCTTGGGACTTAGTTCACTCTCTTGAGGATGGTACGTCGCTCTCCTTGCCGGTCCAAGAAATACAACGGTGTGCTCTTCCTCATCGGAACTTTCAAGGTCACTATCCACCTCCGGAGCTTCAGTCTGTGGTGGTTCCTTAGTCGATCTCGGTCGATGTCGGTCTACTTATGGGAAGTCTTGTTGTGGTGGGAGATAATCACTGGGTAGTAATACATTCCGATGGACTATTCTGGTTTTCTTGTCCCCTCTTTCCAATCGGATTTCATACACTGGACTGTCATCGGCTTTCCTCTTTATGAACCAATACACTTTGTCTTCCCAGTACGAACAAAGTTTTTCTGGACCACCTTTCTCACGTACGTTCTTGACTAGCACCCAGCTTCCCGGTGCCAATTCTGCTCCATAACATTTTCGATCATAGTACTCCTTACTCTTGCTCTGTCCTTGCGTAACCACTTTGTATGCTATGTTGTATGCCTCTGCCATCCTTTCCTTCCATTTCCGAATGTACTCCGGATACGTTCTGTAATTCTCTGACACCGGAGTATCGAACATGATGTCGATTGGCAGTCTTGGCGATCGTCCATACAATAGGAAGAAGGGTGAGTAACCCGTTGCATCGCTCTTTGTACAGTTATAGGCATGTACCACTTTTGACAGAGAACTCTTCCAGTCTTTCTTCTCGTCCGCTGTTAAAGTGCGCAACATCGACAATAATGTCTGGTTAAAACGTTCAACTTGTCCATTACCCTCTGGGTGATAGGGCGTTGTGTGGGATCTCTGAATTCTACAGTACTTTCCTAGCCTGGCAAAGAACTGGTTCTCAAATTCTCTTCCTTGGTTGTGGTGTAACCTCGTAGGGAACCCAAACCTCAAAGCAAAATCATTGAAGATCTTCTCTGCCGCTGTTCGACCAGCTTTATTGGTGGTGGCATATGCTTGGGCAAATCGAGTAAAATGGTCCATCACCACCAATATGTATTCGTAACCACCCTTGCATGTCTCGAGATGTAGAAAGTCTATTGAGACCATCTCAAACGTATACGTAGTTTGGATGTTGCCCATAGGTGCCCGGGTTGATGTGTTGGGACATTTATCTTTCAGACACCCACACTCCCTGGTCACGTACCTCTCAATATCTCTCTGCATGTACGGCCAGAAGAAACATTCACGGATCAAGTTGGTTGTCCTTTCCACTACCAGGTGTCCCATGTTTTCATGGAGTTTTTTGAAGACCAAACTGCGGAATACTCTGGATAGTAGGTTTTGTCCTCATTTACGATACAGGATACCGTCTTCACTGAGGTAGAGCTTCTTCCATTCTTTAACTAAAACAGATACTGCTGGTGACTCATTATCTCTCTCCCATTTACTTGGAAACCGATTTTGGTCCACATAAAGTAGTATTCTACCAATTATCTGATCTTCCCGTTGTGCTCCATGGATTTTTCCTTTTGATAGTTGTTGAATAGACAGGGGGTGATCTTGTTATGGTGGTTTCCACAGTCAACGGACACCACAATGGTGTGTCTTCCTCTTGATAAGCTTGCACTGCTTGGGTAGTGCTCTCAATTGCTTCCAGACTGACTTCCTCCGAGCATTCTTGCATGAACTCCTTAGGCTCTAGTGGCATTCTCAACAATCCGTCAGCATCCACATTGCATTTCCTGGCCTGTACTTGATGCTGAAATTGAAGCCCGCTAGTTCAGTGACCCATCTCTGACCCGTTGCATTCAGTTTGGCTGTAGTGAGGACATGGGTCAAAGGGTTATTGTCAGTGTACACCTCAAAGTCTTTGCTGTAGTAGAGATAATCTCTAAATTGTTCACAGATAGCCCATTTCAATGCCAGGAACTCCAATTTTCCAGAATGTAGATGGTAATTCTTCTCTGTCAACGTTCTGAAACCATAACCGATGACTCTCAATTTTCCATCTTGATGCTGATACAGGGCAGCTCCCAGTCCAACTTGAGAAGTGTCACAATGATGAACAAATGGTAAGTTGAAATCAGGATATCCCAAGATGGGTGGTTTTACCAGGTAGTCTACTAGTTCTTCCAATACCTCCTGGTGGTCTGCTGTCCAGAGAATGGGCTGTTGGGATGAAACGGCGTTGTTTCATTTAAGCCCGGTCCTACCCGCGTTCTTCTTTTTCTCCGTGGGTGTTGTTGACTCTGTCGTCCCCCCCAAGAGGAGGTATAGGGGGGCGGCAATCCTGGAGAAGTTCCGAACGTAAGTACAATAGAAGGACAAGAATCCTAAGATCTGCCTCAACTCCCCGACAGTAGAGGGCCGCTTATCTTTTAAGACCAGTACCAGAGCGATTTCTGCTGGGTCCATGGTATATCCTTCTCCGGACACAATTTTCCCTAGAAATCGGACTTGCCTTTTGAACAGTTCACACTTCTTTGGGGTCAACTTATCTCAGTGTTGTTGATACCACTGTAATACAGTCCTCACATGTTCGACATGCTCCCAGAAGGTTTTGCTGTGTACCACATTGTCATCCAAGTACAGCTGGCAGATATCGTCCCTCAATCCTTCCAAACAGGTCTCCATGCTCCTCTGAAATTCTACTGGAGCTGAACTGAGCCCAAACGGTATGCGGATCAACTCATATAACCCCCACGGTGTGATGAATGCTGTCAAGGGTCTATTGGACTCTTAAACAAACCCTTGATGGTATGCTTTACCCTGATCGAGGACAGAGAACCAGGTACTTCCTGATAGGCTATCCAGCATATCTTGAATCTTTGGTATCGGGTGCCGATCAGGTACTGGCTTTCGGTTTAGTTCCCGGTAATCACAGCAGAGTCTCAACATACCGCCCTTCTTCCTAACACAAACAATAGGAGAGGAATAAGACTACTTCGACTTTTGGACCCAACCTCTGTTGATTAGATCTTCTAAATTCTCTTTCACTTCACGGTGTAATGGCTTCGGCACAGACATGTAACTTCTGGTTACTGGGGTCGTGTCTTTCAAATTGATTTTCAATTACAACGACGGGATACAGCCTATATCAGTCATCTTTAGAGAATGCATGACACTCTTCTCTCAGCATCTGTTTTGCTATCGCTATATCTTCAGCACACAAGTGTTCCAGGGATACTGGGGTATACTCGGACCATGAGGTGGGTCGTGCAATTTCCTCCCCTGGGCAACTCTTGTTCCTTGGTGGACAGACTGAATTTACAGTAGACCCCTGGGCGGGTCTCACACTGGCTGGATATTCCGTTTTAAAGGTTTCAATGTGACCTAACAATTTTTGGATCCAGCCTAATTTTGTGTTTCATAGTATTCATCACCGGTACTGTCACTCGAACAAAACCCACCAGTAGAAATCGTAAGCACATTCTCACCTTGAACTAGGCCTTCAAGAAGTTCTGAGGAGTCTTTTGGCACGCAAAGTCTTTTCTGGACTTTTCTTCCCGGTTCTACCCAGACTTCACATCTCATCCCCACTATTTGGTTTTCAGGGATAATGGTTGGGTGCCAGCCCACCTTGACTTCTTTTAGGTCCATTGTATTCTGTGCTTTCTTTACTCTATGAATCACATTTTCCACCACGGTGTTTGGTATGGCAAGTGATGTGGCAATTGCATCCACCATCAGCGTCCCTAACTTGTTTTTTTGTAATGACCTCACTGATTACATTATAACCCAGGATAGGATCCTCTGCCACGTTCTGATCACTGATCACGAGAAAATGTACCAAAAGCTCAATGGTGTTGCTGTTCTTCGTGGCCCTCAGTTGGAAAGTCACTTCCACCCAGCCTATGAAAGGATTTCGGTCTGGTTGACGTGGAGTTCCACTGGTCCCAAGAGTTCTTTTAGTGACCGAAGGCAGGTATGTGGCAGGTAGCACCTTCTCCATTCTTCATTTAAAAGGCTCGCTTGTCTCCTGTGTCCCACAGTGCTTTTACCAGGAGTTCATCAAGCTGGCATTGTATAAAGCACCTTACACCGATTAGGCTCATGAGGCTATCTTTACTGACCGAAAAATCCTCCTCCCAGGAGTACATCGTTTGACCTCTGCACTGGGCATTAAGTAACTGATGCCTCTGTCTCTCTTGCAGCTGTTGTAGACGGGAACACACTTGAGGATAGTACTGACGCAGCTATTTTACCTCATGCACCTTTCTGGTGCTTGGATTTGCTTCTGGGGCCTCCTCCTTGTCGCGGTTACCAGTCGCCCCACACTGGCATTCCTTGGCATAATGTCCTTCCTCACCACATCTCAGACATTGGACCCACACACGGTTCTCTGATTTGATGAACGGCGCGCTTCACAAGCCGGGTATCTTCTGTATTGGAACCCACTCCTGGGTCTGAGGGATATAGGTTCTGGCCCGGAACGAATCAACTTTTTTAACTCAATCAATTCGGCTCGTAGTTCTCCTATTACTTCCTCCAAGTCAGCGCTGGCGGTCCTCTCTTTTGTTAGTGATTTAAGGTTCCCTGGAGAGTCTCCATGATTATCTTCGGACTGGCCACCGGGGGTCTCCAACTTCAGCTGACTCATTTTGGTGATTTTAGGAGCAGAGCCTTTCTTTAACTTCTGTTCGCTCTCTGACTCCAAAATAGCTGCCTCATTCATTTTTTCAATTAGGACTTTGTCCAGAATGCCAGGATCTTCTAGGTACTGTTTGTGACGTACGCTGGAAGCCCTACCCTGGGAAGATGGGGAACTCGGAGCCGGGTCCTGTATGGTAGATGGGGTGCAGCCGTGGCCCGGACCCGCTCCGTGCCCAGGGCCGTCACATTAAAAAAAGGATGTAATGGGCTATCAGGGTTGAGTGGTTGCTATCGACTACGCCACCTGTGGTACCTGGTGAAGGCCACCAGCGCTGCTGCAGTCCTCTGAGGCGGCATGTTGTGGCAGCCGTCGTTGTTACTACTCCCCACAGGCGGAGGAGGGCCTCAGGGCAGAGACAAGGATGGAGGGAGTCGTAGTGTAGGAGATCTGGTGCTACGTGGTGCGGTGAAGTGCCGAATAAAGAGTCCGGAGGCCATAGGGGTTGACTTCCAGGGTTTTTACTCACGGTGTAGAGTACAGCTGCGGTCACCAGGGACGAGGGTCCATCAACCTCTGAGTAAGTCAAGTGTTCAATCAGGACCCCGCACCAGAGTGTTCCTAGACTTCAGACCGGGTCCTTTCCTGTCTGTGGGTATGTAGATAGGCCGGGTCTCCCTCTGAACTTCACTCAGAAAAAGGGTACGGGTGGCAGCTTCGCTCCTTCCGTTACCCGGTGGGATCCTCTGGGCCTACCGGGCTTCCCTGACCAGGACGTAGAATAGCAAGGTCAGGTGTCAGGGGCCGGTACCCCTCTTGCAGCCGGAATCCCTCTGAATAGATCAAGTAGGTGAGGACAGGTGGCGTATACCGCTCCGTCTGCATCCCTCCCAGGATCCATTTGCGGTGGAGCTACACTCCTAAGCTCCGGGCCTTCTTGGTCATGGTCCTTGACCAGGCCGAGACATAAATCATCTGCAGCCTGCCCCTCGACCCAAGGCCGGGGTACAAGGGCCGTGCCTCCATCCTCTGCAGGTCCACACAGGATCCACGCTCAGGGAGGAAGGTCACGTTCAGAGAACAGTTAAAAGAACCATCAAAAAGAACCACCAAAAAGACCAAGCCACATCATGGCTGTGGATTAAATATGAAATTTAAAGTGTCACTAAAATGTGAATCCTCCACCCTCACCCACTAATTGGTTCCCCTATCTTTTGGTTCCCCAGTCTCCCAACTTCCAGTAGGGGCAGCACCTAGTGCCTTCTAGCCCCCTCTGGTGGGAGAAGTGTGGTGTTGGATGTGGAGGTAGGGTCCTGACCATCACACTGTTCTTACCTCAGAGGAGGAACACTACACTCCATTAGAGAAGTGCAGCATCCCTGTGGCGGTCGAACCCTCAGGGGCGCCACAGTTTCAGCTGCAACTTGATGTCTTTGCTGTTTAACCCCTTTCCCAATGATCTTCTTCTGGACTAGTCCAGCATCAAACTTCTCCTCCGCTTCTATATCTCTGGATGCAAACCACAGTCTATCCTTCAGTTCAATTGCACTGAACAAGAAACTTTGGGGTAATTCATTATTTTTCTGTGAGAGGTTAATGAGTCAGTGGAACAATTCTGAAGTACTCTCTTCTTTATAGTGCCCTTTTAGAATTATCTTCAGCTGTTGCAAGGTCAATTGACTCTTCATTTCTAGCATTTCTAGCATACTACGGAGGTTCAGTCCTGGGCTGATCGCTTTTACCACCCCCTCGACGATCTCATCTGGCTGGTAGCCTTTCTGTAAGTCTGCATCGATCTGGTGCAACAAGTTCATATAAGACAGTTCCTCTTTCTGTTCACACTCTCCAATCTGTCCCAGGATCTTGAATTCTTTCCTTATGGTGATTTGTGGTGTTAGAGAGGACTGTCTTCCTGATTTATCTAACCCGAGCAGGGTAAAGGTTCTGTCTGAGTCTATCACCCGTTCAGAGGTTTTGGTCGATTCCTGCAGGGCTGTTGCTAGGGCTTTGAATTGTTCTTTCAATTCCTGTAGTTCTGTTTGCGGAAGGAGATTCCCGCTTTTGGTAACTGGTGCCGTCCCTCCAACTTCAACCTGGTTAGAAACTGTGTTAGCTCCTAGAGGAACGTCCCCATGACATCTTCAGCTTCTTTCTCCCCCAGCTCGTCCATTTTTGCATTAATGGTAGCTAACAGTTGCCTGCGGTTGTGTGCTTTAGAAATCTATTCTTCTGACATCTTTATATGTTCTGCTACTGTTCTCAATTCTTCACAGGTTAACTGAAGAAGCAGCTCACTAATGATGTCCATTTGTATTTCCACATCCATTGCTGCTAGTGAGTTTTCTTTAGGGCTGGTCCCCTTTAACTGGTGTAGCAGAGTTGAATTGAGGTGCTGTGCTGCTGTGTTTTTCCAGACACTTTTCCTCTTCTCCCTTTACACACTAATTCCCACTCAGGATTCCCCGTATGGGCCACCAATGTTACAAGCACACCGCTAGATTCAGATAGGGCAAGAGGGGTTTCTTGAATTCTTTGGAATCCTGGGGGAGCCGTTACTATAGGCTGCAGCTTCTCTCAGGGACACGATAGATTCAATTTCTGACCACACACATCTGACAAGAGTCTTTTTCAACAGTTTAACAGTGGAATTTAATCTGAAGCACGGCCAGTGCAATTCAGGGATATTACAGCAACAATCTTCATTACAGTACAGTCTGAGTTTCTTGAGCAACCGGCTCCAGTAACAATACAGTAGTTTCTTCACAAGGCACAGTATTACAGTCTCTTCAGTAGCATAGTTCAGCTTAGATTAGATCTCTTAGCAGCACACTTCTATGCATACACAACCACAGGTTTTTCCTTCACAAGGATACAATAGTACACAGCATTCTTTATCCAGCATGGAGATGGAGGGGGGAGGTTTTGATGAGGGAGATGATCCCTGTGACACAATTTCTTCCAGTCCTTATCTTCCTGCCCAATAATACTCTGCACTGTTAGTTCAGGGTGTTTATCTGACCTGTGTTTAGTTTCTCTCCTGATCTGAATCCTGTTCAGTTGCCTTTTGTCAGATCCAGATAACACACCACCTTTCTCTTCGGCTTCAGCCAGACTACAATAACAAGTTCCCCACAATCCCCCTGGGGCTCTGCTAAAACACTCCCTGTCTCCTGTGACTGTGTTAACCCCTCTAGTTGCCTTTATGCTTCTGAAGCACAACACTTCCTGTCTCCTGTGCTTGTGTTATTTGTAACAGTTGCTGGATTTTTTGGAAGCAAGAGCACTACTTCTGCATGTCACATATAGACTACATGGTATTGGGGTCGCTGTATGATATTGCATCCTTCTCCCTCAGCCAGTTCTCTGGAGCTTGGACTGGACAGTGGTGTCCTAATCTCGGTCCCTATTCCTTCGGAGCACGCATCATCTGGTCGGATGATAGAAGAAGCCATACACCAAGCACTGGAGGAGGCCAGGTAATAAGGAGGATCAGGGACATGGGAGAGTTGACCCAGATACCATGTAAACATCATGGCATTTTGGGGGGAGAGATGTGGGTCTACTCATGGGGTGGTCAGCTTGGCGCTTTGTAGTTAGGCTTACGACTGTCAACTGTCAAAGTTTTTTCAAGACCCGACCAAAACACTCGAGAATGGTACATACCTTTTGGGAGCATTCCCAAGTGTGGGACTTAAAGTGTGAAAGTTGTTTACATTTTTATTTTATAAATCAACAGTACAAATGAAAATAAGCAACTTCGTAATATACAGTATCTTATCAGAGTAATCTACTTCTTTCTCCTTCTGGACAGATTTTTCACTCTTAGATCATGGATAAAATCTGTATTCAGTAAAGACAGATTTTTCCATTACTGAGATGGGAGATGATGGTGCTTTTAAAATTCTATTGAGGAGGGAGGGGCTGGAGACAGACACAGACATTCTAGGGAGGAGCTAGAGGAAGACACTGAAATTCTTGGGAGGAGCTAGAGGCGGACACAGACATTCTAGGGAGGAGCTAGAGGCGGACACAGACATTCTAGGGAGGAGCTGGAGGCAGGCACAGACATTCTAGGGAGGAGCTAGAGGCAGACACACATTCTAGGGAGGAGCTAGAGGTAGACATAGACATTCTAGGGAGGAGCTAGAGGCAGACACAGACATTCTAGGGAGGAGCTACAGGCAGACACACACATTCTAGGGAGGAGCTAGAGGCAGACATAGACATTCTAGGGAGGAGCTAGAGGCAGGCACAGACATTCTAGCGAGGAGCTAGAGGCAGACACAGACATTCTAGGAAGGAACTAGAGGCGGACACAGAAATTCTAGTAAGTAGCTAGAGGCAGACACAGACATTATAGGGAGGAGCTAGTGGCAGATACAGACATTCTAGGGAGGAGCTAGAGGCGGACACAGACATTCTAGGGAGGAGCTAGAGGCAGGCACAAGTTCTACTGAAACAACAGTTACAGTTTTCCATAGAACTTTATAAACACCAATTGTCATCTCCTACCTCATTAATAGGAAAATCTGTATTTACTGAGGACAGATTTTACCCATAAATTGAGAATTTTTGAGAATGAAAGATCTGTCCAGACGGAGAAAAAAGCTGATTTTTTGATAGAATATAGTACAAAGTTTCTTAGATTTTATGTATTATCAATTTATAAACAAAACACAAAAAGACTGACAGTTACATTTTAAATATCCTGATTTTGGCTTTTAATATGCTAATGTCAGTCACAATAGTGCTGTAAATAGCATGTGATACGGTTTTATTTTCTGTATTTAATTCAGGAAGCAAGGCATTGTGGGAAAAGAGGTGACCCC